>NW_026126423.1:2400000-3600000 GCF_943737965.1 Phodopus roborovskii | reverse complement strand
CTACAGTACAACTATTTAATCTCCAACTCCATTAGACCCCAGAAGGATGAAATGTTCCTAATGACAGAACATCAAACAGCTTGGGAAGACATCCAAAGTTCCTCTGTAACACTGGGGCTTAGGATATCTGACAGACTTTTCTGTGAAGCAGTGTTTTTGAAGTACTGTCCTACCCTGTATTGGCAAAGTATGGCCTAGCCATTTCCTTTTGAATCCTGCTTGTACAATTTGGACAGAATTCTGTCAGCAGATTCTTACCCAATGTCTAACTTTTGCAACAGAGAAAGTTGAAATCCATATGTAATTTCTTCAATGCCCATCATCTTCACACAGTGAGCAAACATGTCTCACTGTTATATAAAACAAAAAACCCTATGTTATTAAAACATCTTAAATGCCATATTCTGTATTTCTCTTAAGTGTTTGAAGATCATGCATCAATTTTATTATATCTGTGTATGACGATGAAAACATATATAACATGACTGTAAGTTTGACTATTATGGTTGAATATTAATCTGTATTTCTTAATTATATGTTACATTTTTAAATGAGCGGCATAAACATAACACCTTAAACCAGGGTAGAAATATACATAGAATATAACACAATTAACTTCAAATTTGTAATAATATACCAAAATCTATACTTACATAAAATATGTAAGAATAATAGTTGTTTTTGGCTTGAAGTAGATTCAGTGATCTACCTTTTTATGTTATCATTTCTATATTCCCCCTTTTCCGTTTCACAAAGATATCGTATCTAATCTTTATTTAGCTTTTTTCTGACTAGTACCAATAGCAATTTGTAAAACACTTCCCTTAAACATGACAAACATCCATAATTCATTTTGGGGGAATGTGGGTATAGTTTTCTAGGCTAGTAACTGCTGATTGGGGGTACTGGTAATTTTGGGGATCCATGAGAAAATTTAGGGTTATGGCCAAGTCATGACTGGGGTGTTCTGTGAGGCTAGATCATCTCAGTCAGTTGCCTTGAAGCTGTTCTGGTTGTAGAACTCAGAGGAAACTGTAACAGAGGCAGTCTGAGACATCGGATCATATAGTTCATCAACTCCCATGAGAGATTTTTCAGGGGGTATTGAATCATAAACCTAATTAATATTATCAATAAAAACAAAGAGTCAGATATTGGGGTGAAAACCTTCAAAGATCAGAGAAGCAGAAGAGCAGCTAGTGGACTAGATATTGTTACTATAATTATTGCCTGTATATACTTGTATATAGTTATTATACTTGTTGTATATAGTTTTACTATGTTATTTAAAAACTTTCACTTTTTATTTAGACAAAATAAATGTTTTGTGATATTTTCATTGTGTTCTGACAAATAAAGCTTGGTTGGAGCTAGCCGCTAGATGACCATAGAGGTCTATGGTCTACAGAGAGGAGATAAGAAGTGATGCTGTTGGACGGAGGGCAACTCTAGAACTTTTTTGGACAGAGAAATGGAGGAGGTCAGAAGAGACTATGGCTGCTCCTCTGCATCTATGATCTTTCCGGTTTTTACCCCAATTTCTGACTCCTGGTTTTTATTGATAAGGTCAATTTGATTTATGATTCATTTATCCAATAAGGAAACATTTTCTCTGGCATTAGTAAAAGATCTTCGTGTATAATTTATAGGAAAACTGAGGGGAAACGCTAAATTTAGAAAGATTATCTTATATATTTAAATCACTTAATAAATATTAATATTAACTAAGCAACCATGTGACATCAGTCGCCATGAATTTCTCTGCATAGAAGCATAAGAAAATATCTCTACCTTCCAGCTTCTGACAGCCAAACAGGGCATGCAGAATGTTAACCAGGCAAACACAATACAGTACTAAATACCCCCAGAAGCTACCAGGAGGAGTAAGAAAAACTTAGAGTACTAATGAAGGCTTCTTAAGAAAGACTATTTCACCAGGCATTAATGGCACACACCTTTAATCCAAGCATTTGGGAGGCAGAGGCAGTTGGATCTCTGTGAGTTCAAATCCAGTCTGGTCTACAGAGCTAGTTCTAAGACAGGCTCCAAAGCCACAAAGAAACCCTGTCTCAAAAAAGAAAAAGAAAGGACTATCTCTCAGCTCTGATAATCTGATAGATGAATAAATATTAAATAAAAGGAAAAAAGGATGGAAGTATCCCCAATGTACAAAGACTTGTACATAGGTGAGGAATCATAATCACCAGCACACTGGATAAGTATCAGTGCAGTGGACCATCCCCTGCTCAGGAAAGATAAGGGGATGATGAGTAACAGAGGAAATGTCAGTTATTTCTCTCATTGCCATGACAACATACATAACAAAAGCTGCTAGGGGAAAGAAAAGTTTGCATGGCTCATGGTTTGAGGGTGCATTCCATCATAGCAAGGAAGGCGTGACAGTGAAGCATGAAGCAGCTGTTCATGTTGCACTCCCTGTCACAAAGCAGAGAGCAAGGAATGCTGACGCCGGGCTAGTCTTCCCTCTTTTACTCAGCACAGCAGCACCCCAGCCCATTTCTGGTGGGTTTTCCTGCTTCAGTTAACTCAGTCTAGACGGTTCACAGAAATGCTCAAAGACTGGCCTTCCTGGGTGATCGTAGATCCTATTGACAATCAATATTATCTAGCTCAGGCAGAAAGAAAAATCAGTCCATTTCCATTTTTCATCTGTCCTTGCCACGATGCCAAATTTATCATCAAAAATATTATGAAAAGAAAAACACGATCAGATGTGAAGTTCCCAAAACATTAAAAAAAAATCCTATAAGACACCACTCATGCATCTCAAATGAATTCAAGTTTACAACCATAGATAACTTACATTCCAAGGTGTCCAATGGACTTACAGATGTAATCAAGAATGATTGGCAGAAAGTGCAGAATCACAGAGGAGTGCAGTTTTGTCAGGCGATGTGATCTGAGTGAATAATCCCCAGTTCTCTCAAAGGGTAAAATGGTAAGTTCTGGAAACTATTAGATCAGCAATGTTGATCTTTAATACATTCTAGAATGGATTACTCTAACAAGAAATTGAGAGTGCTTAGGACATAATGAGACTACCTCCTGGATCCAGTCTAAGTGCACTAAAAGCATTGCTACTAAATTAGCCTTATTTAATTTTATGTAGGTTGAGTAGCCTGGGAAATTTCAGAAGGTTGAGAGGCAATATTCTTGTCTAGGTAAGGATTTTTTTTTAATGAAATCACTCACGTGTCCTTATGGAGAAGGATAGACATATAGAAATTTGACTGGTATATAGAGGCAGACTGAGTACATACAGCAGGCCTTGCAGATACTAATTTGATGTTAGCTGACAGGTATGCTTGTTTCTTCTAGTGTGTCTTGCGGCTTTGTCCTCAACCCTGTTTCAGTTACATTTGATAATCTAATCTGGCTGAGGAGATGTCAGGCTAGAAAGAGTAAGCAGATATACTGAAAGAAAGAGAATTCAGAAGAGTTTCAGTAGCTAGACCAAAGCATGAAAAATGAACCATGGAGATTCAGCAGCAGATATGATATACAGTGTTGACTTTTACAATATATTACATAATCATATGTTTGGGCTGCGAAAAGTTCATATCAAAGTAATAAAAGCAAAACTGGAAACAGTGCTAGGTCCTGTTGTTAGCACAGACAATAAGCTTGCTCTCCTCCTCGCCCCCAGGAAAAGGAAGACCTTAGTCAATGCATTAGCAGAAGGGTGTGTCCACTAGGAATGGATGATTCCTAAAACTTCATTGAGCTTGACCACTGAGTTTTCCACTAGTAGGACCCCTCCTCACTACTATTACACACAATCCAAATTCATGCTAGACAGAAGGACCCCTTTCCCCAACATCCATTCCACCTACCTTAATATGAGCAATAAATCATTCCTACATGGACCCCATCTGACCTTAACTTAAAGTGGTAACTGAACAGCAAAGGCCAATCAAAAGGAAAAGAAAATCCATCTTCTTATGTACTCTAATTGGTTTAATTAGTCCAGGCCTAAGCTTATCAGTGCATGGCATGCCTCTGGTTTTAAGGATTGGTTCAGAAGTAGCCAATTGATGTAAATCTCACTGTGTTTTCCCCAGCAGTTAATGGGAGGCAACCTGCCTCTCTTCCTGAATGAAGAATCAGGCAGCACTAATTGTTACTGGCAAGCAGCCAAGGACTAGGAGGGAAGTCAGTCTGGAGGAAAAGGAGGTATACAGAGAGGCAGGGAAGAGCAAACCACAGGAAGTGGACCCTGACTCAACTGTCTAAATTACTCAGAGGCTGGACATTTCAGTAGAACTTTAACCTAACTTGAGGCTAGTTTTCTGTCACCTTTGGCTGAAAGCCTTTTAAGAGATCCAAGGGCAAAGAGTATTGTCAAAGCAGAGATGCATGATGGCATGGGGAAATTGTGAAGAACCCAGGAGAAAAGCCCAGGACTGTGTGAGCTGTTTAGAATGCTCGTCGTGGGGAAGAGAGCTTTACACAGTGGTTATTGCTTGGTTAATTCAAGGTAGGACAATTATGGTGGAGCTATGGAATGTTAAATTGTGATTTGATGCAAAACACCAAGAAACACTTTGATTTTGAAGGCTTTGTGTTACAGGCATTTGCTTAGCAGTTAGTGGAAGTGCTGAATCAAAGAATCATGAACTCTATCTGGAAGTTCTGCTGAGCCCCAGGTTTGATAATATTTTGTCATCCCTTGTTATTTACACATAGGCAGCATACTTACTTTCTAAAGAGAAAGCTACTCCTACCCTGTTTTCTCTGTATGTCCTGAGAGATGATTTCTGCAGGTTTGTGTCTCCATCTGAAGGGTTAATGGGACACAATTGATGGTTTCTCAAACCACTTCAAGCTCTGTAAATGCTTTTTGGCTCCAAAAGAAATCACTGGAAGTGCATTCACCAGGCTCATGGCCTGCTGCCTCTCATAACAATAAAACCTAAAAACAGGTGATTCAATCCTAGCTTCCCACGACATTACCATCAGCATTACCACGAGGAACCTCCTTGGGACACACTGGGTTCTAATTCTGGAGATGCTGTGTGAATATTTAAGACATGGAATCTTCTGTTGGGTGAACTATCAAAACCTCAAATGAACAAGAATTTATTGAGTACTTAGTTTCTAGGGCCTGTGCTCAACATGATGATGGTAGAAACCTTACCTGTCTGGCTTTGTCTAATGCACAACATAAATCAAGAGGTTTGGTGCAATGCCTTCTCCTTCTCTGTTGTTCAGGCTTCATAACTCTTTTCTTAGCTTTGCTCTTAATACTGAATCTAAGATATGGCCAAGATTATCAATATAGGAATAATATCATGGGGAGGAATAAAATATCATTTTGAATGCCTACTGGATTCTTTTGAAAAATCCAGACAAAACCTTTAAATTAAAGCTGTAAACCTACTTCATTCTATGGACTTATAAATACTATTTATCTACCTACATCTCTCTCTCTCTCTCTCTCTCTCTCTCTCTATATATATATATATATATATATATATATATGTGTGTGTGTGTGTATGTATGTATATGTATGTATGTATGTATGTATATGTTTAGATTTCGGTCTGTTAGAAGTATTGTAATACCTGCAGCTAGTACTGGTAGTGAGAGAAGTAATAGAACAGCTGTAATAAGTACAGATCATACAAATAATGGGTTTGATATTGTGTTATAGCTGGCGGTTTTATGTTGATAATTGTGGTGATGAAATTAATAGCCCCTAGGATTGATGAGACACCTGCCAGGTGCAGTGAAAAGATTGTTAGATCTACTGATGCTCCTGCGTGGGCTAGGTTTCCTGCTAATGGGGGGGGTACACAGTTCATCCTGATCCAGCTCCAGCTTCAACTATTGATGATGCTAGTAGTAGAAGAAATGATGGTGGTAGAAGTCAGAAGCTTATGTTATTTATTCGTGGAAATGCTATGTCTGGTGCCCCAATTATTAGAGGGACTAGTCAGTTCCCAAACCCCCCAATTATTATTGGTATAACCATAAAGAAGATTATTACGAATGCATGGGCTGTGATGATTACGTTATAAATCTGATCATCACCTAGTAGGGTTCCTGGTTGGCCTAATTCTGCTCGAAATAGGATACTTAAGGCTGTACCTACTATGCCCGCTCAGGCCCCGAATATTAAATATAGGGTTCCGATGTCTTTGTGATTGGTTGAAAATAGTCAGCGGTTAATGAACATAGGTAAAATGGCTGAGTAAGCATTAGACTGTAAATCTAAACACAGAGGTTTTAGGCCTCTTTTTACCAGGTCTTAAGATGATAATCACATCGAATTGCAAATTCGAAGGTGTAGATAACATACACTACTAAGGCTTCTCCCGCCCCCTTTCTGATAGGCGGTAGAAGTAGATTGAGGCCAGTAGTTGGGTATTTAGCTGTTAACTAAAATTTCGTAGGTTTAAGTCCTGCCAATCTAGTGAGGATTTAGCTTAAATTAAAGCAATTGATTTGCATTCATTAGATGTAAGATGAAGACTTACAGTCCTTAGGCAGAAGTTAAACTTGCATGTTTACTAAGGGCTTTGAAGGCACTCGGACTTTTTATCCTAAACTTCTTATGTTAATATGGTTGATAGAGGTAGGATCATAGTGCTTAGAGTAGTTATTGTTGGTAGAAGAGTGCATTTTTTTTTTATGTAAGTCTGATGTAAGAATATTTTTGAGGTGTTGTTTGTTGGGAAAGTGATTAGGGATGTTGAGTAGATTAAGCGTGTGTAGAAAAATAGGTTGATTAGTGCTGTTATGGCTATTAATGTGGCTAGGATGTGGCTATTATTTTTTTTAAAAGTTCTGAGATGATAAGTCATTTTGGGAGAAACCCTGTTAATGGTGGGAGGCCTCCTATGGACAGTAAGATTAGGACTGTTAGGGGAAATATTGTTGGTATCTTGTTTCATAGGAGAGATATAGTTTTGATTGAGGTAAGTGAGTGTGTTTGTAGGATTAAGATTATAGCTAGTGTTAATAAAATATAGATGGCTAAGTTTGTTATAGTTAGTAGTGGGTTGTAAGGTAGAATAGCTACTATTCATCCTATGTGTGTGACGGATGAGTAGGCTATGATTTTTCGGGTTTGTGTTTGGTTAAGTCCATTTCATGCTCCAATTAATACTGAGATGAGGGCTGAGGTAGTTAATAGGTGTGGGTTTATTAGTTCATATGTTTGGAATAGAATTGCTATTGGTGCTAGTTTTTGTCATGTTAGTAGGATAATGCTAGTTTTTAATGAGACTCCTTGGGTGACTTCTGGTAGTCAAGAGTGTGGGGGTGCTAGGCCGAGTTTGATTGCCAAGGCAATAAATATTAATGTGATGATTGTGTTGTCTGTCTGTGAGTTAACTACCCATGTTCCTAAAAATTTGAAGTTTATTGTAATGGCTAGTAAGAAAATTATGGAAGCTGTGGCTTGGGTAATGAAGTATTTTGTTGTTGCTTCTGTGGATCGTGGGTTATTTCTGTCAGTTATAAGGGGGATAATGGCTAGTAGGTTTATTTCAAGACCAATTCATATAAGAAAGTAGTTGGTGCTGAGTACAGTGACTATTGGGCCTGAAAAGATTGTGAAGTAAATAATGAGGAGGGTGAATGTGTTAATTAGTACGGGAAGGGTTTAAACCAACATTTTCGGGGTATGGGCCCGATAGCTTTATTAGCTGACCTTACTTGTAGTATATACATAGAATATAGTATAAGGGTAGTACGTAGAATTTTGAATTCTAGAGTATAGGTTCAATTCCTGTTGTCCTAGAAATAAGAGGGCTTAAACCTCTATACTTTACTCTATCAAAGTAACTCTTTTTCAGACATATTTCTAAGTGTAAGGGGGGGGATACTTGTTATAAAGATTGGTATTGAGATATGTCATATGCAGAGGGCTAGTGTTAAGGGTAAAAAATTTTTTCATAGGAGGTGTATTAGTTGGTCATATCGGAATCGTGGGTAGGATACTCGAACTCATAAAAATATTGAGGTAAGTAGAAGTGTTTTGGCTATGAAATTGGTGGTATACATTTCTGGGTAGTTTGGGTCAAGTGTTGGGCCTAGAAATACGATTGTTGATAGGGCATTTATTATAATAATGTTAGTATATTCGGCTATAAAGAATAGGGCAAATGGGCCTGCGGCGTATTCTACGTTAAAGCCAGATACAAGTTCTGATTCTCCTTCTGTTAGATCGAAGGGGGCTCGGTTGGTTTCAGCTAAGGTTGAAATGTATCATATTACAGCTAGTGGTCATGATGACATTAATAGTCATATAGGTTCTTGGGTTATGATAAAGGTTTGTAGTGAGAATGAGCCACTTATTAGGAGAACTGATAATAGAATAATTGCTATTGTTACTTCATGTGAGATTGTTTGTGCTATTGCTCGTAGTGCTCCAAATAAAGAATATTTTGAGTTTGATACTCATCCTGATCATAAGATTAAGTAGACTGCTAGGCTTGAGGTGGCTAAAATAAATATGACTCCTATATTTATGTTGATTAGTGGGTGGGGTATTGGTAGGGGGATTCATAGGCTGAATGCTAGGGTGAGTGATAGTGTGGGGGCTAGAATAAACAAGGATGTTGAGGTAGTCAGGGGTCGTAGGGGTTCTTTGATGAATAATTTTATTGCATCAGCAAATGGTTGTAAGATTCCGTAGGGTCCTACGATGTTCGGCCCTTTTCGTAGTTGTATGTAGCCTAGTATTTTTCATTCTACTAGTGTTAGAAAGGCTATAGCGATTAGGATGGGTAATAGAAGTGTGAGAATATTAATAAAATGCACTGTTAGGGAGAGGACTTGAACCTCTGAGTAAAAGGTTTTAAACCTTTCACAATTTCTGGGCTCTGCCACCCTAACAATCCCCTGTTATATGTATATATGTGTATATATGTGTGTGTTTGTATGTGTGTATGTATGTGTGTGCATGTATGCATATACATATATGTATGTATACATGTTTATATTAAAATGAGTAAGTGTTTTTTATTTTAACTTGTATAAATGTGCACTACTCTCAAGACTAGTCAAGCAATACAAACTGGACTGGCTTCATGAAGTTGCAGAGAAGGAAACTTACAGTTAAACAGTTAGGGAGTGGTGGGTGGGAAGGAAAGCTGGTTATGTTAAGAATATATTGCATGAAATTCTCAAAGAATTAATAAGAATACTATTTTAAAAGAATATAAATTAGCAAAATATAACTCACAAACTTCTGGATATTTAATAAATTCCTGCTGTTATCCATCACTGAACATATGTATAATCTATAAAACACTTTCTGTATTGTAGGACTTAGTAACCAGAGGAGCCAAAGTCAATGGGAAAGCTTTTGAGGCTTTTCTCTGGGTTACATGCCTTGTGTGCCAGGACCATTGAGGCGAGAAACAAAGGAGACAAGAGACAGGGAAGCTAATATGCAGAGAATGGTTCTTAGCCTTGAAGGAGAGATGGAAATTTAGTACATTCTAAGGAATGGTGCTTGGGAGAGACAAAGACAACCTTTGGGAGTTTGAGAAGCAATAGGAATCTTGATGTCTACAAGGAAAGTGATGGTTTTAGGAAAAGGAACCAGAGTTTTAAGCAAAAGAGTGGCAGGTTTTCAGAGTGTGCCTAGGACCTGACATGTCTTAAAGAAAAGAGGGTAATTTGTTATCGTACTAGGTTTGAAGTGAGGAGATTTAATCTGTTTTTGAGCAGGAAGTAATGACCAGGGAGGGAGATTTTTGTCAGTGAACTGTATCATGAATTGGAGAATCAGTGTCTTGCCAAGAAGGAATTATAGAAATTCCCTTGAAAATAATGGCATCTAGGACATGAGTTAAAATATTAATGGGAGAGGGACCTGGAGGCAGAACAAAGGACCCTGCATCGGGCACCATTCCTGCCATTATCTTCCACCCTCTGGTAGAGAGGTGAGTATGGAAGATCCCACAACCCCCACCTCCTCTTCTTCCAGTCCCCTGACCTGTAATTGCCAGACCCTTTCTGCCACCAAATCCCCCAAAGGAACCTGGAGGCAGAACAAAGGACCCAACATCAGAGCCATTCCTGCCCTGCCCCTCCACTGTCTGCTACAGAAGAGAGGGAAAACCCCACCTGTACTCACTAGAAGAAGAGATAGAAAGACTACAGTATAAGAACACATCCAGCAACAGAAAGACTTACATGAGATCACCAGAGTCGAGGGATTCTATACCAGCAAGACCTGAACATACCAACATAGATGAAGTAGTAGAGAATGAACTTAAAAACATCCTCCTTCATGAAAATGTTAGGGGCCCTCAAAGAGGATATGAGAAAAATCCTTTAAAGAAATGGAAGAAAAAACAAACAAAAAATGCAAGAAATCAACAAATCTCTTAAAGAAAGCAAGGAAAGCCAAGAAAAGACAATCAAACAGATGAAGAAAACAATTGAAACCATCTATGACATGAAAACTGAAATAGAAACAATAAAGAAAGCACAAACTGAAGGAATGCTGAAAATAGAAAAGCTGGGTAAAGAATCAGAAACTACAGCTGCAAGCATAATCAACAGAATACAAGAGATCAAAGAGAGAATCTCAGGTGCTGAAGATAAATTAGAGGAAAGATTCATCAATCAAAGAAAATCTTAAACCGAACAAATCCTTAACACAAAATATCCAGGAAATTGGGACACCATGAAAAGGCCAAACCTAAGAATAATAGGAATAGAAGGTGGCAAAGAAGCCCAGACTAAAGGTGCAGAAAATACATTCAACAATATCACAGAAGAAAACTTCCTCAACCTGAAGGACATGCCTATAAATGTACAAGAACCTTACTGAACACCAAACAAACTAGACGAAAAAAGAATGATCAAAACACCAAACATACAGAATAAATAAATAATATTAAGAGCAGCAAAGGAAAAAGGCCAAGTAATATATAAAGGCAGACCTATCAGAATTACACCTGATGTCTCCATGGAAACTCTAAAAGCCATAAGTCCTGGATACATGTCTCTTAAACACTAAGAGACTACAGATGCCAGTACAGACTACTATACCCAGGAAAGCTCTCAATCACTATAGATGGAGAAAACAAGGTAATCCATGATAAAACCAGATTTACATAGTACATATCCACCAATCCATCCTTACGGAAAGATCTGGAAGAAAAACTCCAACCCAAGGAAGTTAACTACACTCATATAAGCATAGGCAATAGATAATCCCATTTTACCAGAAATTAAAAAAAAAATGAAAGAAAAAAAAGAAAAGAAAGAAAGAAAGAATAAAGAAGAGGAAGAAGCAGTGTAAAGGTACTCACAATACACCACCACCACCAAATCCAAAACAAAAAGAATGTAAGAATAAACAATCAGTGGTCCTTAATTTCCCTCAATATTAATGGTCTTAACTTGCCTATAAAAAGACACAGGCTAACAGAATGGATATGAAGACAGAATCCATCCTTCTCCTGCATACAAGAAACATACCTCAAATTCAAAGGCAGACAATACCTCAGAATAAAGGGTTGGGGAAAGATCTTTCAATCAAGTGGACGCAAGAAACAAGCTGGTGTAGCTATCCTAGTATCTAAAAAATTAGATACTCAATCAATCAAACAAAATCAGTTGAAAGAGATGAAGAAGGTTGTTTCATATTCCTCACAGGAAAAATCCATCAGGACAAAGTCTCAATTCTGAACATCTATGCCCCCCAAGAAAGGCACCCATGTTCATAAAAGAAACATTACTAAAATTCAAATCTCACATAAAACCTCACACACTTATACTGGGAGACTTCAACACTCCACTCTCACCACTGGACAGGACCACCAGACAGAAAATTAACATAGAAACAAAACAACCAACAGAATTTATGACCCAACTGGGTTTAACAGACATTTATAGAACATTCCATCCAAACACAAAAGAATATAGCTTCTTCTCAGCTCAACATGGAACCTTCCCTAAAAATCCACCACATACTCAGCAACATAGCCATAGCAAAACTAAACAGATAAAAAAATTGGAATAACCCTTGTATCTTATCAGACCACCATACTTTAAAGTTAGAATTCAACAACAACACAAACTGCAAAAACCCTACAACTCATGAAAACCAAACAATTCCAAGCAATTGCAAAATTCCTGGGTCAAGGAAGAAATAAAGAAAGAAATTCAAAGTTTTCTAGAATTCAATGAGAAGGAAAATACAACATAATCAAACTTACGGGACACTTTCAAAGCAATACTAAGAGGAAAGTTCATAGCACTAAGCACCCACATGAATAAGCTGGGGGATAGTCACATTAGGGAATTAACAGCACAACTGCAAGCTCTAGAACAAAAAGAAACAAACACCCCAGAGGAGTATATGCTAGTAAATTAATCAAATTGAGGGTGGAAATCAATAAAGTAGAAACAAAGAAAACAATACAAAGAATTAATGTAACAAAGAGTTGGTTCTTCTAGAAAATCAACAACATAGACCAATCTTTACCCAAACCAACCAAAAAGCACAGAGAACATGCAAACTGACAAAATCAGAAACGAAAAGGGGGACATAACAACGGACACTGAGGAAATCCAGAGAATAGTCAGGGCATACTTTGAAAACCTGTACTCCAGAAATTTTGAAAATTTAAAGGAAATGAACAATTTTTCTGGATAGGTATCACTTACCAAAATTTAATCAGGAACAGGTGAGCAATTTAAATAGATCAATAGCCCCTAATGATATAAAAACAGTCATCAAAAGTCACCCAACCAAAAAAAGCCCAGGGTCAGATGAATTTCCACCAGAAATTCAAAGAAGAGCTAATACCAATACTCCTCAGAATGTTCTACATAATAGAAGCAGAAGGCTCATTGCCAAACTCTTTTTACCAGGCTACAATAACCTGGTACCCAAGCCATAAAAAGATACAACTAAGAAAGGGAACAACACACAAATATCCCTCATGAACATTGATGGAAAAATACTCAATAAAATACTGACAAATCAAATTCAAGGACACATCAGAGAAATCATCCACCATGACCAAGTAGGCTTCACCCAGGGATATAAGGATGGTTCAACATGTAAAAATCTATCAATGTAATCTACCACATAAACAAACTAAAAAAAAAAAAAAAGAAAAGAAAGAAAGAAAGAAAGAAAGAAAAAGAAAAACCACATGATCCTTTCACTAGATGCTGAAAAAGCCTTTGACAAAAATCTAATACCCCTTCATGATAAAGGTCTTGGAGAGATCAGGGATAACAGGAACATACCTAAACATAACAAAAGCAATATACAGTAAACCAACAGCCAACATCAAACTGAATGGAGAGAAAGTCAATGTGATTCTTCGAAAGTCAGTAACAAGACAAGGCTGTCCGCTCTTTCAGTATATCTTCAATTTCGTACTTGAAGTTCTAGCTAGAGGAGTAAGACAACAAAAGGAGATCAAGGGGATACAAATTGCAAAGGAAGACTTCAAACTGTCACTTTTTGCAGATGATATGATAGTTTACATAAGTGACTCAAAATATTCTATCAGGGAACTCCTACAGCTGATAAACACCTTCAGCAAAGTGGCAGGATACAAGATTATCTCAAAAAAAAGTCATTACCCCTATATATACAGATGACAAAGGGACTGAGAAAGAAATTAGAAAAACATCACTCTTTACAATAGCCACAAACAACATAAAGTATCTTGGGGCAACCCTAACCAAACAAGTGAAGGACTTATATAGCAAGAACTTCACTTCTTTAAAGAAAGAAATTAAAGAAATAACCAGAAAATGGAAATACCTCCCATGCTCTTGGATAGGATAATAAAAATGGCTATCTTTCCAAAAGGAATCTACAGATTCAATGCAATCCCTATTAAGATACTGGCACAATTCTTCACAGATCTTGAAAGAATAACACTCAACTTTATATAGAAAAACAAAAGGCCGAGGATACCTAAAACAACCCTGTACAATAAATGAACTTCCAGAGGGATCACCATCCCTGATTTCAAGCTCCACTATAGAGCTATAGTCTGGCAAACAGCTTGGTATTGGCATAAAAACAGACAGTTAGACCAATGGAATCAAATTGAAAACCCTGATATTAACCCACACATATATGAATACCTGATATTTGACAAAACAGCTAAAATTATACAATGTAAAGAGGAAAGCATCTTCAACAATTGGTGCTGGCACAACTGGATGATGGTGTATATTAGACTGCAGATAGATCCATGTCTATCGCCATGCACAAAACTTAAGTCCAAATGAATCAAAGACCTCAATATAAATCCAGCCATATTGCTGTTAAAAGAGGAAATGAGAGGTACCCTTGAATGAATTGATACAGGAGACCACTTCCTAAACATAACATCAGCAGCACAGACACTGAGGTTGACAATTAATAAATGGGACCTCCTGAAACTGAGACGCTTCTGTAAAGCAAAGGACACAGTTGACAAGACAAAACAGCAGCCCACAGAGTGGGAAATTATCTTTACCAACTCCACATCTGACAGAGGGCTGATCTCCAAAATATACAAAGAACTCAAGAAACTAGTCACCAAAACACCAAATAATCCAATTAAAAAATGGGGTACAGAACTGAATAAAGAATTCTCAATAGAGGAATCCAAAATGGCTGGACGACACTTAAGAAAGTGTTCAACATCCTGAGCCACTAGGGAAAAGCAGATCAAGGCAATTCTGAGATACCATTTTACCCCCTTCAGAATGGCTAAAATCAGAAGCACCAATGCCAGTTTATGCTGGAGAGAATGTGGAGTGAGAGGAACAGTCCTCCACTGCTGGTGGGGGTACAAACTTGTACAACCATTTTGGAGATTAGTATGGTGGCTCCTCGAGAAAATGGGAATCAGTCTAACACAGGATCCAGCAATTCCACTCTTATGAATATACCCAAAATATGTGCATACATGCAACAAAGACATCTGTTCAGCTATGTTCATAGCAACATTATTTGTAATAGCTTGAACCTGGCAACAACCTAGTTGCCTCTCAACTGATAAATGGATAAAGAAAACATGGTACATTTACACAATGCAGTACTACTTATCTGAAAAAATAATCTTGAAATTTTCAGGCAAATTGATGGAACTAGAAGAAACCACCTTGAGTGAGGTAACCCAGTTGCAAAAAGATAAACGTACTATGTACTAACTCATATATGGATTTTAAACATAGAACAAATGATCACCCGCCTACAATTCACACTGCCAGAGAAGATAGGAAACAAGGAAGACCCTAAGAGAGACATACATAATCCTCCACAGAAGGGGCAAGGAACATGATCTCCTGATCATATTGGGAGCGGGGGGGCAGTGAGTGGAGAGGGAGTTAGGAGAAAGACAAGGAGAGAAGAGGAAGGGTAAGGAGAACATGAGGGAGCAGGAAGATTGAGTTGGGGAAGGAATAGAGGAGAGCAAGAAAAAAAAAGAAAGAAAGAAAAAGAAAAAAAAAGACACCATAATTGATGGATTATAGGTTTGAAGAGAGATCTGTCAGTAGGGAAATGTCATAGACCTACAAAAATGATTCCAACTAACAATCTGAGTAATAGTGGAGAGGATACCTTAAATGTCCTTCCCCAATAATGAGATTGATAACTACCTTATATGCCATCCTAGAGCCTCCGTCGCAGTAGCAGAAGCAGACACCCACAGCTAACACTGAGCTGATTTCCTGGAATAAAGTTGCAGACAGGGAGAAATGATGAGCAAAGGGGCCAAGACCAGGCTACAGAAACAAATGGGAGCTTATGAACCCCAGACTGATAGCTGGGAAATCAGCATAAGACTGACCCACAGATCCTGAATGTGGGTCTTAGTTTGAAGGCCTGGGCAGCCTATGGGACCTCTGACAGTGAAACCAGGATGTCTCCCTGGTGCGTGAAGAGACTTCTTGAGCACATTCCCCATGGCGTGATAGTCTAGAGACATGAGGGAGGGCCTAGAAGAGGGTCAGGAGGAAGCCTGGGAGCATGGTAGTGGAGGGAACTGGGATCAATATGTAAAGTAATAATATATATATATATATATATATATATGTACATATACATATATATATATGGTGTGTGTATCTGTGTGTGTGTGTGTGTGTGTGTGTGTGTGTGTGTGTGTGTGTGATTAATGGAAGATTTACAATTGTGCGCAAGTCATTTTGTAGAATAATAAAATTTGTTAACTCATCAGAGGCAGGAAATTCATGCAGTGTCATTTGTTTGTTTGGGAGGTGCTCTTTCAAGACCTAATGCAATGACATGTGAAACTTAACTTCTGTATGTGCATAGGCATGTTGTGAATGTCCTATGTCTCCTAGTCAATTATGAGGTTTATGAATACTTTCTATGAACAGCTTGCTCCAGGTCTCTAGGGTCTTCCTTTGCTGAGATGAGGAATAAAAAGAGGGAAAGATGGAATGTTCACATAAATTTTCCAGCCACACTGAATGAAGAGTCCCATCAACTTCTTGGACATGTTCACAAGGTGAGGATGGTTGACTTTTGGCAAGTCCTGGACTTAACCTGGTAAATTATGAAGCTTACAGACTATTAAACACTCACAAATCTCTTACTAGAACTCAGTGAATGACTTATTTTGGAGGAATGGGGTGAGATACTAAAAGAAATTATTATAGGTTATATCAAACTGTCCATGAAGTAAAATAATAGAATTTTGTTTAGTATCACTTTACATCTTTAATTGATATTTGTTGCCTGTTTATCTTGGGTGGTTTATGTAAACTGATTATCTTGACTATTCCTATCTGAATGTCATTTAGAGACATTAGACATTGGTTTAGAGTTTGCTCTCTGTGTTATAAATAGCCTGCTATGGCTTTGCTCTTGGACTGTGCATGTAAATAAAAATGTAAATGTTCAATATTCTGAGGAACAATCAATTCATTTTGGGAATCAAATAAGAAATGAAGATGCTACATCAATTATTTCTGTAAACAATCATGTTGATGGGTAAACAAAATCTGGGCAGAAATGAGTACTACTGAAATACAACCTCTGGTGGAAACAGTGATGAAGCCGGCAGTGGGGTTCTTGAAAACACTGGGAGTAGGTCTAGTAGATTTATTTACTCTTAAAAATTTTCGTTATATATATATTTTTATCTCTAAATGATACTCAGGATTACATGTATTGTGAAATATAAAGTATATTGTTGTTAGTGAGCTCAAATGGCATTTGCTGCACAGAGAGAATGCAGAATTCATGAGCATGGATACAGGTCCGTTTTGAGGGTGAGTGGGAAAAGGGGGATGGCTTCTTTTCATGGAGCTGCTTACTCAGCAAAGAAGTAGCAAGTTTGTTACCTATGGAGAATTAATTCAGTAATAGAAAATAGGAGATTCTTCACATTTTTTTTTGAGAGAGAAGTGATTATAATGGCAATTTTTGAGACATAGAGGAGGAACTGACCACTAAAATATAGAGGTGTTGGTGGCACCGAAAATAGCTTTCATAAATTCAAATGAGTGTGGCCAATATATTTTTCTCCAGGATAGTTGACTGCACAGGGTTGGAAGTGTAGGTGAAGAGAAAGGAAAAGAAATGGGCACAATGCTCCCCAGATAGAACAATTCGTTGTGAGAGTGGAAGTATTTTCATGGAAAGATCAGTGATTGTGACCAAACACAGGGAGAGGCATTTAAAAGTAGGAGTTGAAAGATGGGACCATTGCTGGAAATGGCAAGCTCTGCTGTGTGCTTAGGAAAGTGGGTGGTGGAGAGAGATGATACCAAGGAACATAGAGAACTGGATGTTGAAGCATTTTCCCCTACATCTTGTAAAATTACTAAAACTGACAAAAGAACCAGAAATGAGGAAAAGGCAGTAATCTAATGAGAAAAACTTTCAATAAATGATGAATGGCAATTATCATCCACAAACAACAAATACAGCAGAAAAAAAAAAGATGTAGGGCATATTATCTCTTAGTGACATGAGAATTAAGCCAGAGCACTGCCTGGTACCAAGTAATTTTATATAGTATCATAAATTAGTAACCCATAGGTGACCTGATAGATCACCTCCTACTCTCTTGATTATGAAATATTGGATCTGCATACTGTATGGCATTATATTGTCTTTGTATTGTTTGACTGCTGAGGAGATAACTGTTAAACGAATGCTGCTAGATTAATTCAATTTATATATTTTAAAAATGCTTTGACTTCAAAATTTAAGTCTAAGGACAGGTTACTGGGAAAAAGTATTTCTATTTTTGTTTCCACATAAAATAAAAGGCTGTGAATTCCTTCCAGACTAATGTGGTTTGATCAAGCCAGACCCCCTGAAACAGAGTTCCTGGTGATCCAACATTCAAAACAGCTTGAACAAGGCAAACTTGCAGACTACAGCCAGGATTTCTGCATCTTATTAGGATCCCCAAGACAGTTCCCCCTATCAGCAGGAAGTAGTTTGTAAAGAACGACGCCCAAATTCCCAAATGTTGTTTATAAATGTTTGTTTTCGTTTAAATAGGGTTGGTTATAAATGGTAAATGATCACAGCCAATTCTTTTTAAAGGTAAAAAGTAAATTATGGTATATATATGAATACTTTGTTTTGGAATGGATTTTCATTTATTGGTACAATTTAAGATCAATTGTGTGATATCTATATTTCTCTTGTTTAGATAATTGTTTGCATAGCTCATTTAGAAATGTAATGTATAATTTAGTACAGATTATAGTTACCTATAATAGTCAAAACTTAAGTTAGGTTTTACCTATAATAGTCAAGACTTATAGTTAGATGAGTTAGGTTTTCTAGATATACAGAAAATATTTGAGATGAATAGGCATTCTTCAAACCTTTCAAAGACCTACAGAACATGGCATTTAAAATGATTTAGGGTTTTTCTTGACAATGAGGCACAATTGCTCCTGGCAATACCACCTGTGTCAGAAAGGAAGATGGACATTGAAAAAACTCGTTATGGAGTTTGCTTTCAATATGGCAAGACTAGCCATTTGCTAGTCCTTCTAGACTGCTCCTTCTAGACTATTTAACTTTATGCTATATAAACTAAACTTACAGGACCCACAGGAAAGTGACTGCTGATACAAGATGGGCATTACTGTAGGGTTCCTTCTTCATAGAAGAGTCTGCCAGACAGTCTTCAGGACATAGAGAAAAATAATTCACAAGCTGCCAATACATGTGGACAGTTTAAAGTTTCCTGCTTTGATGAAGAGTCTGCCAGATGCACTATGGGCTATAGGCTGAAGATGGAACAATATAGAAGAAATTTGGGTGACTGATCTGGTAACGAGATGTCTCTGTCATTTATAGAGTCTATATACTATCCTTCTGTGGTTTTTGAGGGAGTTGAAGGTATGGTTATAGTTTTCCTTAGTTAGGATGAAAGATAAGTTATATATAGAACTTTATATATAGGATAGATGATATAATATTTTCTTTAAATCTTGCTAGATGTTAATAGACTAAATATTGTTAACCGTGGTTCCTATTTGATAACTGTCTTGTTATGTATTTTTCTGTGTTAAGGTTAAAACCCTTCTTTTTATTTTAGACAGAAAGGAGGAGATGATGGGAGATGTCAAACTGTAAATATGTTTCTCTTATTGGTTAATGAATGAAGTACTGTTGGCCAATAGGAAAGTGAGATAGGCGGGACTAGGGGACAAGGAGGATTCAGAAAGTAGTAGGGAGGAGTTTCAAGATGTAGGACCAACAGGGTAGAATGCCAGGCCCACTCTCTGGTAAGATAAGACCACATGGAAATACTTAGATTAATAGAAATAGGTTAATATTTAAGACAGAGCTAGCCAATAAGTAATGCTAGTAATAGGCTAACAGCTTTATATCTAATACAGTGTCTCTGTGTGTTATTTGGAGCTGGCATGACAGTGGGACCAGGCTGGTGGTAAAACATACTCATAACACTGGCGTCTGTGAACTCTTAGTATTTGTAGAACATCTACCCAGGACCTTCTGGCCTTGACAGTTTCAATGGAGAAGTCAGGTGTAATTTTGATAGGTCTGCCTTTATATGTTACCTGGCCTTTTCCCTTCACTGCTCTTAATGTTCTTAATATTCTTTCTTTATTCTGTATGGTATTTTGATTATTATGTGGCTATGTTTTTTTTTTTTTTTTGTCTATTTGGTGTTCAGTATGCTTCTTGTACTTTCATGAACATGTCCTTTTTTAGATTGGAAAAGTTTTCTTCAATGATTTTGTTGAATATATTTTCTGCACCTCTGAGCTGGGCTTCTTTGCCTTCTTCTATGCCTATTATTCTTAGGTTTGGTCTTTTGACACTGTCCCACATTTCCTGGATGTTTTGTGTTAAGAATTTGTTGGATTTAAGATTTTCTTTGGTCAATGAATCTATTTCCTCTAGTTTATCTTCTGCACCTGATATTCTCTCTTCCATCTCTTGTATTCTCTTGGTTATGCCTGCATCTGTAGTTCCTGATCATTTGTCCAGTTTTTCTATTTCCAGCATTCCCTCAGTTTGTATTTTCTTTATTGTCTCTATTTCAGTTTTCAGGTCTTCAACTCTTTGAATTGTTTCCTTCATTTGTTTGATTGTTTTTTTTTTCCTTGGCTTTCCTTTCTTTAAGAGATTTGTTCATTTCTTGCATTTTTTGTTTGGTCTTTTCCTCTGTTTCTTCCAATTTTTGGTTTGTTTTTGTCTTCCAATTCTTTAACGGATTTTCCCATATCATCTTTGAGGGTCTTTATCATTTTCATGAAGTTATCTTTTAAGTCGTTCTCTTCTGCTTCATCTGCTTTTGTGTGTTCAGGTCTAGATGGTATAGAGTCTCTAATATTCTGGTGGTGTCATACTGGTCTTTCTAGTGGGTCTAGTGGGTCTAGTAGTGTAGTCTTTCTAGTGGGTGCAGGTAGAGTCTCTCTCTCTACCCTGCTCTCCTGGTGGGTATTGGTGGGAGTTCGATGTCTGTAACTCTGGATGATCTGAGCTGTCTTGGAGGTCTCTGTCAGAGGGCAGTTGATGGGGCCCAAAGATCAGTTGAGTATGGCCTCACGGTGGTCCTGTGAGTATGGCTAGGCAGGTCCAGTATGCTTAGAGCCAACCCAGGAAGTTCCAAGGAGGTGGAAGGGTGTTAGACTCACAATCTGGCCCAGTGCTCATCCCAAGCAGTGGGCCCAGCAGGACCAAGGGTGGATTTATTTTTTAAGAGCTAGACTTTTTAAAGTGTTTGAATTTGTAAGACTGTTGGACTTTTCAAGTTTGTAGAACGCTTCATACTAGAATGTTTGTATTAATGTGTGATATTGCAATGGAAAATAAAGGAAAGGTTTTGGCTTTAGCAGTGGTGTGTTTGTATGTCAAAATCACAAGAGGCAGTTGTGCTAGGAGTTTTATGTCAACTTGACACAAGCTAAAGTCATCAGAGAAGGAGGGAGCCTCAAGTGAGAAAATGCCTCTTTAAGGTTGAGCTGTAGTCAAGCCTGTAGGTCATTTTCTTAATTAGTGGTTAATGGAGCACAGCCCATTGTGGGTGGGGCCATCCCTGAGCTTGTGGTCCCCATGTACTAGGCTGAGAGAGTATCATCCATCCATAGGGAATAGGCTCCCAAAGTTCATTTGTGCACTAAAGATAAATACTGGTTCCACTGTTAGAGGTCCCATGGACTTTCCCAGGCCTCCTAACTGGCACCCACATTCAGAGGGTTGGGTTAAATCTAATGGTAGTTTGCCAGCTTTAGGACTGGAATGCCTGTGCTCTCACTAAGTCAGGTCATCTGTTTCTGTAGGTTTCTCCAGCAAGGTCTTGCTCCTTTGCTCATACCTCCTCCCTCTCTACAACTGGATTGCAGGAATATGGCTCAGTGAAACCATCCTGAGTGAGATAGCCCAGTCACAGAAAGACAAGCATTCTATGTACTCACTCATATATGGATATTAGACATAGAGCAAAGGATTTTCAGACTACAATCCATACCAGCAGAGGAACTAGGAAACAAGGAAGACCCTAAGAAAGAAATTCATGGTCCCCTAAATAAGAGGAAAGGGACAAGAACTCTTGAGAAAATTGGGAGCACAAAGAGAAAGGGGAGGAGGGAGGAAAAGAGAAGGGGAAGAGGGAGAGCAGAACAAGATGGATTAGAAAGACTGAGTCAGGGGAGGCATAGAGGAGAGCAAATAAAGAGATGCCTTAATGGAGGGAGTCAGGATAGGTTTAAAGAGAAATCTGGCACTAGGGAAATGTTCAGAGATCAACAAAGATGACCCCGACTAAGAATCTAAGCAGTAGTGCAGAGGCTGCCTTTGGTGTTCTTCCCCTGTAATGCCATCCTAGAGCCTTCACCTCCATGTTTCTAAGAAGGTTCAGTTTGGGACTCTCCTTCAGTCCAAAATAAGGCCTTTTAAACTTATCTTCTGCACATGATAATCAGTTCAATCTTGTGCAGGTAGCCACAGCAACAGTGAATTCATGGGTCCACAGTTGTATCATGTAAAGGGTATATTGTTTCACATAATTCCTACCCAAACTCAGATGCTTATATTCTTTTTGCCCCCTCTTCCACAATGTTCCACAATGAGTCAACTTCTGAAGTCATTTATAGAGGATTCACAGATTTATATGTAAATTTATGAGAATTGTCAAATCGCAGAGGTTCTTTGATCAACTGTGAATGTTTGAATTAACCCCTACTCTCAAGAAAAAAATTTCTTGATGAAGATTGATAGCTGGACTAAGGAAAAAGTATAAACATAAGCATTTAGAAGCAACTTGACAACGTGTCTATCTAGAAAAAACAAAGGGATAGGAAATTCTCCTCTGGGGTCTCTGACCTCCCTGGACAAGGGCTTTTGACCAACTTTACAGTATCAGTCATGAGTTCCCCTCTAAGGAATTGGCCTCAAATACAATCAAAGTAGTTTGTTGTCCTCATAATAGTGACACCACTATTGTACTACTGGCCATATGTTATCAGAAATCATTACTGTAGCTTCTGGGGTGCACAGATAGGAAGGATCTTCAATGACTTTTTTTCTTCATCCACTTACATAACTCTTTCCATTGCCATTAAAGCTAACCATAAGGGAGGGTTCTTACAGCTCATACTAAGGTTAATTTCTCAATACATTACAACCCATGTGCACAGTGTCTCCAGCAACAGAGTCTGACAATTTGTTTTTGTTGTCATCCCAGAAGAATGACAATAACCTGTTACGTTTGGGTGGCCACAGCTCACAGGACAGTATCTCACTGCCATTGGAATTTGCATTTAATAACTTTAGGCTGCTTGGTAAAACATTTTCCACCCATGTACACTGCCTCAATCTATAGCTTCCTTCTTCTTCTTATATTATTATTATTAATATTATTATTGTTATTACTATTATTATTCTAAGCTGTGATTTTAGTAGACTTATAGTATAAATTTTCACCCTCATCTTCCCTCAAGCTTTCTTACCCAACATTTCCTACCCTCTACTTTCCGATCATTTATGCCATCCCCATTTCTTAAGGTCCTGTTTCTGCCCCACCCCTCACCTCTTATGGCTCCTCTCTGGCTGGTCTGGCCTTTATAAACACTCCAAGTATACTGTAATCTATGAATCAAAGCCAAGATCTGTATTCAAGAGGGATCATGCAGTTATTTGTTTATCTGTTCCTGGATTATCTCATTCAGCATGAATTTTTTCCAGACCCATACTTTTTCCTGCACATTTTATAATTTCATTTATTACAAGTGTATAAAATGCCATCATGTACACCCACCATAGTTTCATTATCTATTCACTGGCTGATGGACATCTATAGCCTAAAATTACTGAAATACTTTCCTTGTCATAAAATGATAGTTTCTTTCTCTGAGTCATTAATTTTCTTTTCTTTAGCTTATGATTTCTATGAAACTTGTTTTTTTTTTTCAGCTCAACATTGCCACTTCTATATGGGCTATGTCTGGTGTGATTCTCCATTAGTGGGGGAAAATGATGTTTTTAATTCTTGTTAATCTATCATGTAAATCAAATGGAGTTCTTCACAGTGACTCTCTTTGACCTGAGAAGCTGGGTCTCAGCTCTTAAAATATTTCACTCTGGCTCTACATTGATAGGACCTCTGCTCTTAGATCAGGAGTCATAAACCAAAGAAAATATCACCTAGCATCTATATACTGCTTATTTGACCACAATCCTCATGGCCTACTATGGCTTCTGGTCTCAAACTCTCAAGCCCATTTTCACATTAGTGTATATTGTTGGACAATATCTTACCTAAATTATAATCCCTAACCTTATCAGAGGCTGTTACCACAGATGTGGATAGAGCTTAACAAAAATACCTTTGTGTAGGGCTCTGATAAAGAATTCTATCTACCATTTATTAATTCCAGAATTATTCAAACTAAATTGGCCCAAAATGAGTTACAACTCTTGATTTCTTGTAGGGTAGACAAAAATTATAATAAGTATAAAACCTTCCCTTAATAACAAGATCTTAAGAATGAAAGAAGCCCTAGTGTGACAATTGCTTATTACTGTGAAGATATTTTTTGTTGTTTGGGTAGAAAATGAAGATTTCCCAAGTATTCTAAGTATTATTTCAACCCTTCATATATACTACCTGTTTTTCCATAGATTGTCTCATAAAACTTACCATAGACTAGAGAGTGATTTTCGAGACGGATGCCAATGTTTCAGAAGTTCTGCACACTTATACTGATTATCTATGAAAGTATGACATAGTAAGTCCTGTGACTTGGAAGCAAAGTATGGACATTGTTTTTATCTTAGTATTTATTTTGTGATCAGGGCAGGAGGATACCTATGAATTAAATTTTATGGACCAGCCAATGCTTTCTATCTGAGGGGTCAAGAGAGAAGCTTGGTAACTTATGTAGAAGGATTTGCCACCTTCTTCTAGTTTTGTGATGTACATCTGAGCTGTATGTGTTGTGTAACATGATTGCTCTATTTCTGGGGAAACATGGATGAACATCAACTCAACTGAGATTCCTGTGTGATGATAGGCCAAAATAAGAATGCTACCAAAGTTCGACTCTGTAAACCAATGAATTTTACTGAAGTTACTATGAAAATATGAGTGTGTGGCTACCCTCAGGAGCAGTAATTACAACATCAAAAGCCCACCTCATTATGGATGATGGCTCAGAAAGGCTAGAAACCAAGAGGACATTGCACCGTTTGCAGACAGCTCAACATACTGGGGAGTATCTCTTTCAGGACAGCTCAGGTAGTCTAAGCTTTCTCCATATAGACCAGGTACTTTGTCCCTTTGGGATAGCTTGGCTAGTCTGAGGTTGTTTCTTAGCAGCCCTAACTGCTTATAATGGCTTAGAAGGGGGAAAGGTCTGTTTTAGGGAATGCCTGGGGATATTGAGTCATTTACTTCCTGAGTTTTAATGAACCTCCCTAAGAGACAGAATGTTTTACCTCCCTTTAGAATATCCTGTCTCTCAACAAGCTTCCATCCAAGATATAATGTTTTATTTTGTAGAAAATTATCACACAAGTATAAATTATGTGTCTCTCCAAAAAAGAATCATAGAAGAGAAATAGAAGATATAAAAGTAAGTTATTTGGACATGTTCATGTTTCAGAGAACTTTAATCTTAAACAATTGATAGGATTTATTAATTATATTCAGTTAACAGCTAAAATCATGTTAAGATTTACTCAGTTAACAGCTAAAATGGTATATACTTAAATTGTCTATTAAGACACAACTGTTTTTTGAACTTTTCATAAGTTCTTAGAAGCCTTTTAAGCATAGAGCAATGAAATATCCACAAAAGTTTGAATGAAATAAATAAAGATAACATCACAAATGTAAAAGCAAGTAAGAAAACTAAAAGGACTAAACAGAAATACAATTGAGTCTATGACAAGGGTAATAAAAGTGAAAAATTATCTCCAGAGATGCTGAAGGGTTGGGAAGTGTTAGACAACCTCATTTCCGTTCTTTTCATAAAACAAAATAAGCATATTCATTTCTTTGTCCATAAACTCATAAAAACACCATTGTTTCTCTATGACATCAGGAGGTATATGAGCAGGCAGGAAGAAGATTTTGGGGGCCCAAATGAGATCTGTGCAAGGATAACATGAGTCACAGATTTGGCTGATGATATTTTTAACATCTTGAATGTATGTTTCATACACGTGATGGTGGAGCTGACTCATAACTCACCTGCTTTGCTTCTTCTAACTGGAGGTTCTTTATATATTACAAATCATTCTGGTTTATATTTTCCTAAGAGTTTTATGGCATTTAATTGGTTTCTCATATAACCAGTAATAGAAGTGCCTATCTGTATGGGATCTGATTATAGCAAGCAGAAAAGTTAAACCATTATAATGTTCATACATACTAGAGTGTGTATTGGAAAAAAAGTGATTGTGAACTGGGTTATTGTCATAGTTTTGTGTTTTGAAAGAATTACATGAAAAAAATCATAGGTATAACTTTATTTATTATTTTTCTTATTTTACTTATCGATCCCAGTTCCCTCTCCATCCCTTCCTCTCTCCCTCTCTTCCACCCTCCCATGCCCCCTGACCACCCTCCCCTCCCATTACTTCCCATGTAGGGTAATACCTTCCAGGAGGGGTCATCTAAATTTGTCAAGTCATTTGGAGTAGGGACTAGGCCCTCCCTCCTTCCTCTAAGCTAAGGGGTTATCCCTCCATGGGGAATGTGCTCCCAAAGTTCTTTTGTGCACCAGGAATACATCCTGGTTCTACTGTCAGAGGTCCCTTAGACTTCCCAGGCCTTCCACCTGAGACCCATGTTCAAGGGGTCTGAGTTGATATAACTTTTTTTATGAGAGGAAACTATTTCATTTCCTGCTTTGCTACTGTGGTGTCCTTCACACTGACAAAACTCCCTGTGCTAATGTGAACGCATGCATATCACCAGAGTAGATAAGACAATGAACATGGGATGCTGTCTCCAGCAGACACACGCTGTACAGAGTAGAAAAAAAAAAGCACATAACTTAAATTTCAAGAGCACAGGACTTTGTGAATAGTACAGTAGTACTTTACAATTTTGGTGTGATCTGAAGTTGGAGTGCTTACTCTCACAGGAAGTTAAATTAGGTAACATAAGTAATGATCCTGCAGCATGCACATTTCCTCAGCATGAACATTAAGGCACAGCTAATCTGGGGGAGAAGTCCCTAATGAGAGCATAAGCACTAATACAAGGATGAAACTGAGTGTTATTTGTTAATTTTGAAAATCTAAGCAGATTTAATATATATGTGTACATGTTTGTATCTGTGCTTTTTCTGACATGTAAATCATTCTTGTTTTATTGTGAAGTTACTATTTCTTATATAATTTTAAAGTTTTAAAGAGTAAATTGCTGAAGAGAAGCATTGAGAAGGCAGGCACTCATCAAGGTGATTATTTAAATTGGAGGGAATCACTAGAGCAGCAATGAGGTTCAATAGCTCAGATTTGAAAAGCAGGAGATAATTACTCCAGCTAACTGCCATTTATATACAACGATGGTTATTATTTTGGGGTGAGAGCCACATAATTCTGAAATTATATGATAAAATAGGCTAGAATCTATTGCTTAGCCCCAAAGTCATGCAAACTTCTACTGTGCAAATGACTTGTTCTTTCCAGATGAAAGCATATTAAATATAGTCACATTACAAGATAATGTCAGACCTAAGCTGCCCCCTGGTCTTGTGCCTTCAAATTCCGTCTCAACCGAGTCATTTTTCTGTAGGGCAGAGCTGAAAGTTGTGTATGGTATCGATTTTGTAGCACCAGGACTGAACTAATTGCTGCCTTCACAAAACGCAGAACAAACAGCTCAGCTGATTGCGAATGTGGTTACCAGGCAAAACCCAAAAGTTAGGCTTGAGAACATGGTACTTCCTGCTCATGATGGAATTTACTTAGTCTGACAAGTCATACACATGTTATCTATTTTCTCTTTATTGGTAATAAGTCAACAAGAACATGTGCAGTTTTAAGTCTACAAACAGACAGGGTTCTTTAGTTGTAAAATATCACAGTTAGAAAATCTATAAGTATCAATAACTCAAAATGTTAAGTAAGGTTGCCTTCTTAAACTACATACATTCATGCTTTTTATGTCTCTATGTATATAATAACATATGTGTGTATTATATGTGTGTATGTACATATTGATCTTTCTTTATGTATCTATACACATGTATAGTTTTTCAGGTATTCATTGCTTTTATAAAAATACATTGGCTGTGTATTTTGTAAACTTATTTTCTCATTACTATTTGTTAAAAAGAGACCATATTAAGTACAAAAAATGTGTACTTTTTGAGATGTCCTATGCAGTTCATTATGCCATGAATAAATGAAGATAGGTTGATTTCCTCCCGATTATGTATATCTTCAAGCCACGTTCTTCTTATAGAACAGTAACAATGTTAGTTTTTCTGTACTTTATCATACCGAAGAATTTCCCTACATGTTTGGGTTTTGGAGTGTTTGGCAGTCAGAGCTCAGAATCCTGACTCTAGGGCTGCATAGTCATGAAGGGGGAAAGGCGCAAATTCATTATTAGACTAGCAAGGAGTGGTGATCAACAAGTGAATTGGGAAGGAAATCTCCTCAAATGCTTTAAGGATATGGAGGAAAAGAACAGTTAATCTGAAATGCACAACTTAAAGACACCACAGAAGCCTCCCACCTGATTGTGGCCTTCCTGGTGATATGCCTCCTGGATGTCAAAGTGTCTAGATGGAGGGACATTGGCTGCTGGTCTCTGTGTGTAAACATGCTGCTGACTGACATGGTGGAGATGTTTATTACAAAGTTCATGCAATGTCAGTGGGAAAGATCAATATTTAACCCAGGTTCACTGTGATCTGTATGTCTGCCTGGGAATACAGAATGGAAAATGAGCAGGCCAGAAAAAAGAAAAAGTAAGGGAATTTTTCATAAGCTAGCTGCCTTATCATGGACACTGATATTTATGACAGTAAAAACAAGTCAGAAATTACTTGTATTTTAAGTTTTACTTCATGACCCATACATTTAATTTTTATATTGTTTTAGCAGTTTGAGAAAAATGTTAAATTTTCATTTGTCTCAAATTCCAGAACTTGAGGCATCTACTGTGTCCTTCTTCTGATTTGGAAGACTAAAAGCTAAGGAGAAGTATGTCATTTAGTAATTAAGTAGGGGTGTGGTCTGGAAAGCATAGTGCCTGTCCTGCTCAGGTCAGAGAGGCTTGAGGCCAGAAAGACGCATGTGGCTTGTGAACCCAGCTTAGTGTGGACACCTGGCAAACATAATAACCATTAAAAGTTTTAGTCTTCTGTGTGGTAAAATACTCTGAAAATTTACTCAGCTTGTGCTTGTGCCATAGAGAAAGTAAAAATTACTCTCCATCACATACAAATAAAAATATGCATGCAATTCTAGACCCAGGGGTGAGTTCAAACAGCTCTCCATAGCCCCCTTTCATTTGCCAAGTTGGATGATTCTCCTTGTGTTATTGAATTCTTTTTCCACAATAGGAATTACAGGCAAAATTTAGTCTCTATTTAAGAGACTGTCACTGAAAAAAGACACTGAAAATAATTCTTTCCGATTGTATTATCTTTTAGTAGAAGACGCAATGAAAAAAATAAAATACCGTGCATTTCCTGGGAACAAGGAAGCCTGTTAAAAGGCCCTGGGAGAGAAAGCAAAGCATGAATGTCTGTGTAACAGCAAGAGGGTGATGTCACAAAGGCCCCTGCAGCTGTGTGGGGCCTGTGGAGTTGGCTCCTGTCAGAGGCATGATTAGTGCAACCCCCTAGTGCAACTGTCCATTGAGGGTGACCAATTTAAAAACAAGGAGTGAGCCAGTTAATTACATTGTCAGCAATAAATCTAGCAGTGGGCCATTGGGGCAGCCAAGCCTGGATTCATTCAGGCAGCCATCTGTCCATCTTCCTCATCCGCTGGACACTTACTCTTATAGAACTGGTTTGGACAAGCAGCCTAGTGGACAAGGATTGTCTTATCTTGTCTTGTGGCTGTCTTCATTGAGTTTTACGCATTTCTGAGAACTTGGCAGTAGGAATTGAGAACTCAGGACAAGTCTTGTGTCTAAAGATGTGGGAGCAGACGTCTCCTCTCCCTTTTTCTGTTTGCTTCACAGTTTCTTTTGTTCCTCCTTTAACCCCTGAATATGTTTTAAAGAATAAAGAAGTGTGCATTTGCATACACACGTGTTCAGTGCCTGTGGATGCAGCTCTGTGAACACTCATGTGAGCACATTTAGAGGTCACAGCATTATGTCGAATGTCTTCCTGCAGAGCTCAAGGCCCTGCTGCCTTCAGATAGATTCTTTCACTGAACCAGAAGACTGCCAGTTTGGCTAGACCCACAGACCAGTGAACTCTCAGGATCTGCTTGTCTCCACCCCCAATTTTCAGGGTTACATATATACCCAGTCATGACCACCTTGCCCCCAACTCTTACCCCTGAGCAAACTCCAAACCCTTAAAGCATGTTTGTTTGTTTGTCTGTTTTTTAATAATATTGCACAAAGGCAAAAAAAAAAAAAAAAAAAAAAAAAAAAAAAGGTAGTGGTAGCCTTGTGTAAGAGTTGTCTGCTGAAATGAAGACCAGCGGTGCCTGTTGTTTTATAATGCCCATTAACACCGGATCTATTATTCTGTTAGCCAGATGGTGAACAGCTGGTTTGGTAGGATGCTGTACTTTCCTTTAGACCTATGACTTCGCCTTTCTAGTCCTTCTTAGCACAGGGCAGTATAAGGAATCAGATAAACCTTGCTCTTCCCTCATGCCCAGGGGTAACATGCAGGGTTTAAGACTCAAACAACCTCTTCTGTTTCTTTTGTGTTTTGCCTCTTTTTTAAGTCTATGGCTTTTTTCAATGTTTTTAACCAAGATTTGAATTTGTCATATCTGATTTCAATTCAAAATAAGTAAGCCCTTCAAATGACCAGTGAACTTTTCTTACAACCTTCAAAAACAAATGAGTATTCTTCTACCCCCATGTCCCACTAGAGCCAGATGCAGTGTGGTCATTTTAGTGAATGAACAAAAACAAAGAAGAAAAAGAATGGGAATTTTGGTAAATTCATCTTCTTAAATTTGTTCCACTAATTTTCCCTCAAATGGGTTTTATGATGGCTTGGCTTTTAAATAGATTGTTTTTCCGATGATGGGATTAATAACTCATTGACATTATTTCAAATACAATGTGTATTTGGGGTGGAAAAGTAGTATTGATGATGTCATGGAACTATTACACTCTTTTAACATTCTCTTTAGAGAAGAAAGAAAAATGATTTTTTTCTGTTCTTTCTCTCTTCCTTATTCCTTCCTTTTCTTTATCTTTATTACATTCCACATTTTTCAGTCCTTAGTATTTGCCAGACTGTCTACATACTGCTGACAAGTGATGGACAGTCTATGTCCTTGAGAAACTGGCAGTTAGAAGCAATTTTACTCCCTTGCATGTGTGGTCTTTATTGTGACTTTAGGAAATCTTTCTAAGAGAAATGCATTCCTAGACATTGGGAGTTTGGAAGATTCTCCACAGTCAGAGCTTCTCAGTAGAAGTCTGAAGGTTGGTTAAATTCCATCTAGATAAAAATATGAAGACTATTTAGGGACATGAGAACAGGGCAACAAAGTGAGGAGGGAACATGCTTTCCAGATCAAAGTTGCTGTTATACCCAATCCCAGTATGGAATTCCCTATAGATGTGATATTACAGTATATGGATGCATGTTTATGTATTTGTTTTCTGGTAGATGATATGAGGAATTAGACTTGTTTAGATAAAAGATGGGCTGGCCTGACGATTTTGAAATTTCTGAAGAAAACAAAGTATGGATAATACAGTAAAAGCTACTACTTATTGAGTTATGACCACACTTACTTTATTAGAAGATAAATTGGTCACTTTAGCCTTTGATGAGTAGTTGGGAACAGGGAGTATGTTTCACTGAATCAGACTCTTGTGTAGAGTTTCTGAAAATCAGAAAAATATGCATAAAATATTCAAATATGATAAGGAGATGCCTTAGCTGGGCTTTGGAGGCTGTAAGTGAGTATTAGAAAATCTGTTGGGGAGAAAGATTGAGGCCACCATATGGATAATTTATCTGTAAAGGAGAAAATGTGTCTTATTTGTAATCAATAGGAAGATACTAAAATTTTTTAAAGAATTAGGATGGTTACAGTATCCTAGAATGCCACTTGGAAACATGAGTTTAGAACAAATAGAATGAGCTAAAGTTGGGGTAAGGGATCAGTTATTACATAAGTCTAGTAGTCATAATATTTATATAAATGAAGAGAATGACCATGAGGCATTGCTATGAAATATGTCACAAGGCATGGACTCTAAACACTGAAATGGAAATGTATAGAACACAACTTGAAATATAGAACTGAAGGTCAGGCAAAGGTTTCTTTAAATATAAACTTCAAAATTCAGCCTTGACATCCACTGTGACCTTAAACAAGTTGTTTAACCACTTCGAACACTGTGTTATTTTTTTTTTAACTAAGAAAATAAAGAGCAAATCCTCACACATGCATGATCCCATGTTCAGTCTCCAGCACCACCCACAAAACTAGAACACTGATACCCATACTGCAAAAACACTAACCCAATCCCCAAAGTTAGTAAATGTGTTCATTAAAGAAAGATTTAGTGAATAATTCTATACTAGAAGCACTGGAGTATTTTCTCTGAGAGACTGGATGTTAATTAGACAACGGTTTACCCTTAGGAACTTAGTATCTCATAGGGGAGATATACTTAATTAGTCAAAATATTCAATACACAGAGGCACCTCAAAGCACAGTTGAATTCTGTAGTGGGAATTATTTCTAGTTGTGAAAAAAAAAGGAATAAAGAGGAAAGCAAATTAGCCAGGTCTTGCCAAATTACTGGTATTACGTATATTAAGATGATTGCAAAGGGCTGGAGAAATGGCTCAGTGGGTAGTAGTACTTGTGCTGTAAGAATGAGGACCTGAATCTGATTGTCCATAATCACTGGAAAGCTAGGAGTCAGAGTGTGTGCTCCTACAGGAAGATGGGGGGGGGGTAGACACAGCAGAGCAATCAAAATATCATAGTATAGCCATCCTAGTATACACAGTAACAAACAATAAAAGACCTTGCCTGAAAGAAGGACCAACATTCAAGGTGTCTTTTGACCTTCACATATGTGCCTGGCATATGCATACTTGCACTCACACACATGAGCCCACATACATAGATACATCACACTACAGAGACTAAATAAAAGACAGGGAATAATGTATTTAGTGGTTAGGTTTAGCTTAATTATGATTCATAAGGCATTAGTGTGAAATAAGACTAGGGGTAAAATTGTAAGGGCATTAAAAGCTTTAAATATTAAATTAAGGAATATAAAAGAACCTGACACATTTGAAGAAAATGTGGATGATACCAAAACAGATCAATGTTCAAAATTATTTGAGCCATATTTTATTTTATTTCACATTTTTGTTTAAATTAACAACAATCTTAGTTTACATACCTATTCTACTTCCCTCTCCCTCCCATTCTCCCACTCCCTCCACCTTTTCCGCATTACCCCTTCCACTCCTCAGAGAGGGTAAGGCCTCCTATGGGGGAGCATCAAACTCTGCCACATCATTTGGGCCAGAATCCAAGGCTTTCCCCTGTATGTAGGCTGAACAAGGTATCCCTCCATTAGGGATGGACTCAAAGAGGCCAGTTCATGCACCAGGGATAAATACTGGTTCCACTGTCCTAGCCCCCCAACTGACATCATGTTCAGGGGGTCTAGTTCAGTCTTATGCAGGTTCCCCAGCTGTCAGTCTGGAATCTGTGAGCTCCCACATGCTCAGATCAGCTGCCTCTGTGGTTTTCCCCAGCATGGTCTTGATCCCTTTGCTCATCATTCCTCCCTCTCTACAACTGGATTCCAGGAGTTTGGCTCAGTGTTTAGCTGTGGGTGTCTGCTTCTACTTCCAGCAGCTACTGGATGAAGGTTCTATTACATCATTTAAAGTGGTCATCAATCTCATTATGGGGGAAGGGCATTTAAGGTAGTCTCTACACTATTGCTTAGATTCTTAGTTGGGGTCATCGTGGATTCCTGGGAATTTCCCCCATGCCAGATTCTTGTTAACCCCATAATGGCTGCCTCTATCAAGGTGTTTCTATCCTTGCTCTCTTCTCTGTCCTTCCCCAAACTTGGTCTTCCTGACCCTTTGTGTTCTCCTCCCCTCTCCTCTTCTTTTTCTCCTCCCTCCCTCCTGACCCCAGTGCTCCCAATTTACTCAGAAGACATTGTCCCTTTTCCCTACTCAGCGGGTCATTACATGTCTTTCTTAGTATCCTCCTTGTTTCCTAACTTCTATGGGTTTGTGAATTGTAGATTGGCTATCCTTTGCTCTATGTCTAATACCCATTTATGGGAGTGTACATATCATGTCTGTCTTTTCGTGTCTGGGTTACCTCACTCAGGATGGTTCCTTCTATTTCCATCCATTTACCTGTGAATTACAAGACGTCATTGCCTTTTTTACTTCTGAGTAGTGCTCCATTATGTAAATGTACCACATTTTCTTTATCCATTCTTTGGTTGAGGGTTATCTGGTTTACTTCCAGATTCTGGCTATTACAAGTAATACTGCTATGAACACAGTTGAAAAGATGTCCTTGTGGTGTGAGTGTGCATCAGCCCAAGGGTAGTATCACTGGGTCTTGAGGTAGATAGATTCCCATTTTCTGAGAATGCCATATTGATTTCCAAAGTGTTAAGCCATATTTTAAATCAGTTGATTTTAGGATGTTTTCAAAACTCGAGAGAGAAGAAATAAAGATTTAAACTCAAATCTAGACAATGGAATTAGAAGAAGGATAAAGAGGAATACTTCAAAATGTAGATTCAAAAATACTGACTGGTTGTGTTAGAATCTGCACATGTGGGGTATTCCAGATCCACCCGCGCCCCCAGCTATCCAGGTTATTGCCATTACTTGCTCACCAGAATTTTGGCATTAGATCCCACTGCTGAAGACACTACATACTGGTTACAGGACATAGAAAAACCAAGCTGGTTCTGACTGGGAAACATTTTTCTTGCTTTATTGTCATGTAATTGAAGGTGTTATACAAATCACTAGAAAGAAAAATCATCAATCTTCTGACCCAGCTGTGAACCCTACAAACTACCATGACAAGCTAAGCATATGCCCATGGTATAATATTAGCATGCATGTTGCCAGAATAACCAAACAATTTCTGATTGAATTTAAGGATCATTCCATACCATAAGAGGACATTCATGCCTAGCATTGTTAATGGAGATAAGAACTCATGGTCAGAGAGCTCATAGGCTGAGAAGTAAACCTACTACCATTACTTTTTAAAGATACATAGTACCAAGGTACCTTCTAAATATTCTTTCTTACACCCATACTTCTCAGTCTTCATCAGAGAAACATCTTTGTGTAATGGATGTCCATCAATGCAGAAAGCCAAAACTGGTTGAAATGAAGAGAATAAATGTCCATGAGTATTCAGGAATAAATTCAACATCAATTTTACATATTCTCCCCCTCGAGGCTTAGGGAACATCACAGAAAAGTGGGCAGAAAACTTATAAAATCAAGAGGCAGTGGAGAGTGGACTAAAACAGTATCTTCTGGATGTTGTAGGAACACTATATACTTATGAACTCAAAGTAACTGGCTGTATGCACAAATTATGCATAAAATAATGCTGGTCATCACTGCAACATCCACTGTCTGAGGAGTTATCTAAAGTTAGTGTATAATACTTGAGGGAGAGTGATTTATCTTAAAGGTGTAGCCCTGGTAGGTCGCCCTTGCTCAAGTGAATGTCCTTACCCCATGAGCAGCATGAGTTAGACTCAATGAGTTATTTGATTAAAGAGGATGTGGAATTAGAGGGTGGCAGAGTTAAAGTAATAAGTATTGTGTGGTTGAAAGAGGTCAGGATTGATCAATAAGACTTGGGCTATGGCTTTTGATTTTGGGGTTTGAGCTAAAATTGAGTGTTCCCAGCCTCAGTTATCTGAGGACCAAGATAAGACCAAGACATGGAATATGTGGTTTCCAAATTATTTGGCAATCTTTCATACTGATAATCTTATGTCATTCAAATTGCAGTAGTTCAAATGGAGTTGACTAGATCAATATACAAGTAACTTTTCCCCCCTACTTGATGTCTTTGTCTATATTGACAATGAGTTCATCTTATATTTTCCTGACTATATAAGGGATTCATTCTCCTCTTATTGATGTTTTATTTCATCTTTTTCAGCATGTGGTTAGATGAGGGCTGAAGAACGCCCATTGAAAAGTTCCCTTTGGTTTTGCAATCAACTTATACCAACTACAAGCAACCTCACCCCTTCCTGTCTATGCCTTATCTAAAATATCCATCCTGCTTCCTCCACCCTATAATCAAATGGCTAACCTTTGTTTTTATTGGATGGAAGTTTTCTCCACTCTGTTCCTTCAACTATCACTTTCTTCTTTGCAAAATTTATTTTATAATTTATTATCTTACCTATTACTTTTAATAATGTTCTATGACTTGAAAATGTTAAAAACTGTAAACTCACATAGCTTTAAAATTCCATTTGGCTTTATGTCTCATGCTTCATATTTGGTATCTACATTATTCAGTTATTGTTGCAAAAAACTGTCTTTGCATTCTACCCAATTTGAATCTTGATGTCTGTAACAATCAGCGCAATTGTTTTCATTCACACATTTGTGCATATCCTTGGAGGATCCTGTTCATACCTGCAAGTCTGTGAGTTTAATGAAACATTTATACCTTGTACCATCAGCTGAGGCCCATTGTTAGTGAGAGAGTATTCTTGCCATGACAATTGAAACTCTTCCTTGAGTCACAGCACCATATCCCATTGTTCAGAGTAAAACACATTGTACATCTGAAGATAAGAAGTTCAAAAATGAACTCTTCACAACATGAAGCCATAAAAGAGTAAAGTACAGTGCATTAAAAGAATCAAAGCATAAAAACCACTAGTTCAATCTACCACAGTACTTGCTGTTGAATATTGAGTGAATGCAAATATAAGTGACTCAGCAGTAATGGTGTTCACTAAGTAGAAAAGATCAGACTGAAATGCTAACCCGAATTTCAAATCATACAACTGCAATCGAACAATAAAATAGAAGCCAGAATATGGCCTAGTCATGCACATAGAGTGTTGATGAGAGATGTCAGTCTGTAAATATGTTTCCCTTATTGGTTAATGAATAAAGCCCTGCTGGCCAATAGGAAAGCAAGATAGGTGGGACTAGGAGACAAGGAGGATTCTGGGGAAGTAGTGAGGGATTCAACATGTTCTGAGAGGGCAGAATTCTGGACCCTCTCTCCAGAAAGATAAGACCACATGGAAATACTTAGATGATATCAATGGCTTAATATTTAAGACAGAGCTAGCCAATAAGAAACACTAGTAACCGGCCAAAAGCTTTATATCTAATCCAGTGTCTCTGTGAGTTATTTGGGGATGATGAGGCTCTAGGACCAGGCTGATGGGAATACTACTCGTAACACAGTGACAATACAAAGTGTTAGACAACATTGTGAACATTATGCATTTATTGTGATTCATCTCTGAATCTGTATGCATGATGTTGAGAGAGAGATAGAGAGAGAAGATGGAGAATACTCGGATAAGTGAACTTCCTGACCTATGCCATTCTGAGTCATTTTTTTCCTTCCTTGAATGTAGAGCATGTGCCAACGTAGAGTTCTGTTCTGGCAAGTTGGGAACAAAGTTGGGACCCAAAACCACAGAAGAGAAAGATGAGGTCAGCATCTCTTCCTTCCTTTTCAGCTTTTTTTCATTATCTTTAGCTAAGTAGCCATAGGCTGTCTTCATTTCCCCTGAAGATTTTCGTAAAAAGTGACTTATAAAGTATTGCAAAGCACTTTGAAATGGTAAAGCCACTTAACAATATTCTAAACCAGGCCAGAAACTACACACGTGCTGGGTATCATGAGGAATATTTGTAAGTTTTCAAGTCTCAATGAGACAGCAAAAAATAAAACCCTTTCTTTTCCTTTATGTGAACTTTCTGTTAATATGTGTATAAATACCTGAAAGAATGCTGTTTCAAGTAAGGGAGAGAAGCTCGAATTTTTACCTGCATATGCCTTTGTATTCTTACCTGAGCATCTTACTCCATCTCTAAATTCCAGTATTTACTCATGGGAAGAAGTAACAAAAACATTGGAAAGAAAAGACAGACACATATTACGTCTTCTTAATTTTAAGTAATTTTCATTTTCTGAAATTAAAATATAACATCACTTTTCTCCTTCTTTTCCCCTTCTAATCCTTTCTGAGGAATCATCTCCCTCTCAGATCCATTGCTTCTTTTTCTCCAACTGTTCACACACACACACACACACACACACACACACACACAAAATACAATTCAATTTGTGTTAACGCCACTGTATGTATATGATCTCAGGGCTGACCACTCAGGATTAGATAACCAAACAGACAGCCTCTTTACCGGGAAAGACCACTTCTGTTCTCAGCATTTTTTGTTTGCCCAGATTTCATTGTCCAGGGTTGAGGTCTCCATGAGGTTTCCTCTTCCCATGCTAACACATCTGTTGGTATCATCTCTTTTCAATCTTTAGGCAGTCATATCAATGAGAATTAATGGGTGTGTCTTCTTTGACACTTTCAGAAGATACAATCTCACAGCAAACTTCCTTTGCCTGTTACAATTTCTTCATACCATCTTCTGCAAAAATCCCTGGGCCCTAGATGCAGAAGTTGTGTGTACATCTACTTTAACCTTACTTGATGAAAAGAGATGAAAAAGAAAGAGCATAAAGACCCAATTACAAGTCATGTGCATAGTCTTAATGTTGTAAGTCCATTTACTGTAGTTCCAGGAACTCTTGAGCAGACACAAGAACAAAACCAAATGCTTACCTAGCGTGATCAGACCTGAGCTAACCTGAGCTACACAGTAAGTACAAGGTCAGTCGTATAGGAAGGCTGTATCTCAAAAGAAAATGTGAAAAAATATTGAGTCATTTATAAATAAAAAGACAGAATCTTTGTCTTCATAGAAGTTACACAGTAGTAAAGAAAGAAGCAATGCATGTGTGATGAATTGAAGACATAAGGAGATATGGTGTGGTATGTATAGGCACACATGTATGTGCATGCTTGGGAGTATGTTTAAGAATAAGCATTAAAGTGGTATAAAATGAAAAGGGAAAGAGAGAGACTTACAGATTCAAGAGGTTCTTTAGGAAGATGTTTTAATAACACTGAAGCAATGACAATTTGGGTTGTGGATATAGCACATGGGAAATACATAATTTTTCTAAAAATGTAGTTTTATGAATTAGTTATTCATGACAGTGACCAAGTTTCAGGTACATGATGCTTATCTCCACTAATACCAAGTTTCAGGTACATGATGCTTATCTCCACTAATTAAAGAAAATTTGTATCTGTGTCCCCAGGTTTCTTAAATTTTAACAAGTATTTTTGGCTTAGGGAATTTTAACTTAAGCCATCATTCTTTCTTGAAGATTCACCTATTCACTCTAAACACAGAAACACAAAGAAAATAGTAAAAAGTAAAACTTAATTTTGGATCCCTTTTCTTGCAACTGCAAGCTTCTCTCACTTCATTCCATCTGCCTTGCCTGTTTGCTTTCTCTGTCCTGCATACATGTCATTTCTTTGATATTCCCAAGTAGGATTAGGTTTATCTCTTTGCTTATGTAGATTTTCAGAACTGGGGCATTTTTTTTTTTCATCCAAACACAAGTGAACACCAATATCATGTCTCTCAAGGACCAAACCAGACAGCAAGATATTTATGAAAACATCTCTGATGCTCCTTTGTCTCTCTGCCTTCTGGACAGATGTACTGTCCTCTTCAGTCCCCCAAGACTCTGAACATATTTCTATTACATCATTTACCAGATGGTTCTAAGTCTATACAATTAACTGTACGCTCGCCTCCTAGACGGGAGCTTGACAGAAGGTATTCCGACTTTTATGTTTTCTTTTTCCAGGTTGTAATATAAGACCTGGAAGTCATCTGATGTTCAACAAAGTGAAAATGACTGAATTATAGTTTAGCAATGGAAGCAAACGAGAGATAGGTCATCTAAGATTAGTATTCATACTAGTTTGAAAATTCGCCTTCTATTTTAATCTTGCTTTTTCCTTTGAAAGTTTTAGCTAAAAAAGAAAATTCTTTCTAGGTCATAGGACTATGGCTGCTCCTGTTTTCTGGAAAAGAGTAGAAATTTGTCCATTAAAAAAAAAAACCATGATGAAATTGTATGGGAAAATAATTTTCAACTAACTGAATGGTGAAGTCTGTCTGTAAGATATATGTCCATTCATAACTGCACATATAAGCACAAAATAATGTTCCCCTTGCTTCAGCATTTAATGTAGTTGTTAATATTTCTTAGGTCACATGGCATCTAGATGGTGTATTCTCTAGGTCTTTCTTTGGCAGTTTCACATTTTACTTTTGCTTCCTTTATTTGAAACTCATTGTTCTACATGTATTCGAGGGGAATTGATGATAGAAAATAATTAGGAAAAGTGACTTTCCTTTTAATAATTTGGCCTGCAAAATATTTTGGATTTTAAATGTGTTACTTTCGATATCTATGGCTTCATAATGCTATACACTAAATTATGTTACTTCTGACACTTTTTTATGTTGGGTCTTTAAATTTTCATGCTAACATAACACAGAAAATTTCATAGGTAACATAACCTATATTAAAATACTGCATTTTTAAGCAATTTCCAAAATATTTTATATTTTAAATCCTAATCCTGCTGGCTTGGTGAAATACTCAATCCTATCTGAAAGTAATTGTGAAGCTTCCTTACAGTTGTGCCAAGCTTCCAAAATCATAACTGAGTATTGAGCCTTAAGGTACTGGGTATGTGGAGAGAAACCTCCTGACAATCTAGCATCAGTTTTTACAGGTCCCCAAACAGATTTCCACTTTTCCTGGTTGGCTTTTTCTATTCATCTCTCTCTCCTGCTGCTTCTGAATGATGACTGGGGAAGAGGAATCTCAGGAGAGTGTAACAAAGACCTTGGCCACCTGTGAGTGTTCCCTTCTTGACCTTGCTGTCTATGAGACTGCAGCCATGAAGGATCCCCCAGCCCTAGACATTCTGGGGCAGTCACCTCTTTTGTCACCCCCCTCTTTTCATGGAAGCTCTTTTTAGTTTGAAAGAATTCTTTTTCTTTGAAGTTCTAAAAGACATTTGCCTCTGCCCATGACTCCCTCCCCTGCCCTGCAGACCTAGGTTTGGGGAACAAAAGCCAAGAAATATTTTCAGGAATGTGCTTTCCCCTCTGCCATGTGCATCCCCCCACCCCCACCCCCGGCACACAGGCAGCAATGAGAAGTGTCTCAGCTGTTTGAATCGAGAGGAAGAAAAAGTGAGCACAGTAGGAAAAAATACCTTGAAAGGGTATATAGTACAAAAAATGTAAGAATTTCTAAGTGGAAAAATGAAATGAATTTTTTCTGTATTTGGAACTGTAGACTCTCCACGACAGCCTTTCTTTCCATAAGAGTGTAACTGCTTTGTTCCCATTAGTAAAATAAGAAAACAAGGAAGTAAGATTATGTCAATTTCATTCCTTACATTTATTTAAAATTCAACCAATGAAGTGTGAAATTATATAATTATTATGAGAATATGGTATGTTAATTAATATTTTTACAGAAAAGTAATTAGAAAATGTCTGCTAAAGTTTTATATTTCTTGTTTAGGCTACATAAAATCCAAACACACACACACACACACACACACACACACACATATATATGTAAAACTATACATTTATAAAAATGCATATATACATACATATATACACATATGGAGACATGAAATTTTACTCCCTGAAGTTATAGAAGATGGTGACAGATGAACAGACAGACAGACTGTCAGACAGATAGATATATGATAGCAGAAAGATAGGTATAGATGTATATATCTATCACTCCAGAACATCTTTTTTGGCCAAAACTATGATGCTTGACTTAGCAAATAGAGAATTACAAAGTTAGTGATCAATTTTCATTATTAATACTCATCTCTATCTACTTGAAACATCAGGCTTTGGATAAAGTTTATTTTTAAAAATACACAAATCATAATTTTGATACTTCAGAGATTATAATTCATTTATAATTATAGTTCTTTTGCATGAACTCTGTGAAGGATGTTATCTCACAACCTAATGGGCAAGAAAACTACATATGTAAACACTTGTGAGTCCATTAACTTATGGTGGTTAATTATGCCAAGCTGATCGAGCCGAGACACCAAGATATTTGGTAACATATAATTTTTTTGGCTTGCTTTTGAAAATATTTCCCAAAGGACTGAGCATTTGAAAAAGTAGAATGAGTGAAGTCCTACTGTCATCAAGACAGACAGACAACATCGGATTCATTCAGGACCTATTCAGAGCAAAAAGGCACAGAATGAATGAATCTATTCCATTTGAGCTGGGAAATCTGTCTACCCTGTCATCAGGCCTTGAGATTCCTGGTTCATGAGCGTTGTCACTGAAACTGGTCTCCCATCTTTGGCTTCCTTGATTCTCTGCCTGTAGATGTTTGACCTTGGATCTGCTCTACTCATTTCCTGAATCAATGATTTGCACAGGACATCGTGGCACTTCTCCACCCCTATAATTATATATGTCAGCCCCTTACAACTCATTTCTGGTCCTTTTGTGTTTCTATATGCCCTACTGATTTTGCCATACTTCTGATGGATGAGAATGTTTTTGTAACTGTTTTGAAGTTATCTAGCATTTATATAAAGAGTGAGAAGGACTTTGTATATTATAGCTATAATAAAGGCTGTCTGTTAATGGATAGGGATAATTCTATAGGACTTTTTCTATGAGTTGAGGGGGAAACTTTTCTAATAATATGTAATTGTATTTCCCAATTTAGAACACACCTTCCTGATTATTCATTTAGCTTCCAGTTACCTTGATAAAGAAAGCAGTGCTCAGAATAGCTGGCACGTGGTTTCACTTTCTGAGGTTCCCCAGTGAGTGAATAAATACATATTTCTAGGCATGAGAACTTTAGCACTACCACCAGCAGGAAGCTCTTTAGTCAGTGTAAGATGGAATGGCGCTCTTTCCCCCAAGGATTTGTGTGGTGAAGAGACATTTTCCATAGGTTCAACAGAGCCTTTTTCACATGGGGTAGGGGAAAGCATGGGATGCCCATAAGTGTGGTCTGCTTTCCAGTTGACCTATGGCATTTGAAAGTGACTCATTTTAAAACAAAAACAATTAATTGTTACCTGTCTTTGCAAAATGATACACTGTCACTAGGACGTTGGGATTCTGGTTTGTACTCCTGAGGTTCATCTCTCTTATTTAGACATGGCATCTGCATGGTCTGATGATGACTCTGAACATAAGGGACAAGGATCTGGAGCCCAGGTGCTCCTTTGGCACTAAAGGGAAGCTTGCTGGCTACACTGTTCTCTCTCTCTCTCTCTCTCTCTCTCTCTCTCTCTCTCTCTCTCTCTCTCTCTCTCTCTCTGTGTGTGTGTGTGTGTGTGTGTGAGAGAGAGAGAGAGAGAGAGTTTTAGTAAGGATAAATGAAGCTATAAAACTGAATATTTACTGAATATTGCATGCAAGCAGGTGGTTAACATAAATGTTTGAGGCACATACTAAAATTACATTTTAAGATACAGGACAACTGTTAGTGGCTGTAAGCAATAGAAAAAGGTCCAAGCTGAAGTCATCAAAGATTGTGCAAAGTTGTTAGGAAGGAATGTAGAAGAGGATAGGTCTTTGTTATATTCCTTACACTCCTTCCATATACCTTCACAAAGTTAGACAACAGTTACTAAGAGCTTCAGCGACAGCATGAGAATAACCAGTTTAGTGTTTCTATCATAATTAAATTATATGACATATTTGAACATCATGACATACTTTCGTAACCCCATGTTGCGGGAGACTGAAGCAAGAGAAGCAAGAATTCTAAGTTGGGGCTGGAGAATTGGCTCAGCAGTTAAGAGCACTCCCAGCTTTTGCAGATGACCAAGGTTCAATTCCTAGTACATATGTGGTGGTTCACAATCATCTATTATAGATCCATTTCCAGGAGATCCAAATCCTTCTTCCTGACCTTGGTGGGTACCATGCACAGAGTACAGACATACACGTGAGCAAAACACTCATACCCATAAAATAATACTTTTTAAAGCAGAAGAACAAAAGTTGAAAATAAGTAAAACTTTTAGAATTTCAAAGTTATTTTTGACTGCATAGTGAGCTGAGGCCAGCTTGGTCTACATGAGATTGTCTCAAAAAATTAAATTTTTCAAAAAATAAATTAGACAATGTTGTATTTAAGTAATTAACATGATATCAAATAGCAGTGTAATAGAGTACTATTATTATTAATGAAATTCAAAAGCATAAGAAAGTATAAATATTAGCAATTGCCAGTCTTATCTAAAAGTATGGTGCACGTTTTATTTTAAAATAAATATTATTATTTGTAATCAGCATTGCCTGATTAAAGATTTGTCACAATGGCACTTGTACTTTACAACAGGATATGCATGTGCACATGTACATGACCATACACACACACACACACACACACACACAAACTACATAATAGGTAAATCCCATGTGTTATATATTTAGGTCTACTTTATATGCATGCATATAGAGGACAGAAATATATGTGGTAAAATTACTTAAAATTGTATTCTTTGCATCAACTCCACAATCATTTCAATTTCACAGCAGACGTATAATCATGCTGTTTATTCAGCTCTGTGTATAGAAGGGGACTTACCATGCTGACGCAGTATGCTTAGGAGCATGATGCATTCTGGCTGTCCTGAAAACCCTGGATTTGCAGCCTGGCCACGGTCTAAGACGAAGTACGAACAAAGAAAACACCCAGTGTGAGGCAGAATCTTGATTTCGACTGAATATAATTATAAAGGAGTTGGTTAAACTGAAAACCATTCTATAGCACTCTTTTCTAATGTCTATATTACATTCTCTTACATTCCAGCAGGAGCAGAGAACTTCCAATTTCTGAAACAACAATTTCATTCCGTACTAATTTTATTTTGAGGAAGTTTCTTGTCATGCTCAGATCTGGAACCTCCTTGTACTTGTTTCCTAGCATTTTGCTTTCTGTTATAAGCAAACTCTGATCATTCCTTTACTTATGTTTCACAGATTTATTTGGCCATGCAACATTTGAACTTTCCTTGTGCTTAGAAAATCCACTGATTTCTGAATCTTATAGGAGGGGGAGCAGAAGGTAAGGGCAGAAATGTTTTTTCCCTGTCGGCCTCAAGCCATCTCCTGTAGGAACCCAGAAGCTGAAACCTGGTGACCCAAGGAAAGCTGACCACAGAGGTATCATAGCAGCAGATCATCAAGCAGTGACTTTGAGGTGTGCTTCCAGGGACAGTGCAGCAACAATAGTGCCAAAGTTTCAATGCAAAGATGAAGGCAGCACATGCTAGGAGGTCAGGTACCAGTGGCGTGGCAACGACGTGTGCGTTAGACTAGCTTTGTGAGATGATTTCAGATGGAACCTTGAATACTAATAAGCTTTCCTCTCCCCAGCTTATTTTGCAAGCTTAGTCCCATGGTGTTAGCAACAATTTTTATGAGTTGCATAATAGCTTCTCTATGATTTGCCTTTCTGTTTAAGTTAGCCAAAGTCCATTTCTCTTGTTTGCAAGTCGCCACTCCATCTGCCACAACACACCAGCTTTTGTGGAAGCTTTGGGAATTATGAAGGTCGTAAAACCTTGGCAGAGGTTAACAGCTAGAGGGGTCATTTGGATAAAGGACACCATCATAGAATCTGCAGCAGTCATATAACCTGATTTCAACCCGTGCTGACTTAAAACCCAGAGATAATCATATCTTCAGATGTCAATGGGATTTTCTTTTTTTTGCCTCTTGAGACTATTCTTTAAAGAGTAAGAGAAGTATTTGCTACTTTAACATATATCCAGGCTAAAAGTTGGGGGAAAAAAGTCATCAACAAAAGGCATTGCCTAACCATTTAAAATATCACCTTAAAGAAGCAAGAAATGGTATAAGATTTTAAAAAGTACAGAAACAATACACAATGCAAACAAAATGTAAAGTAATAAGAATATAGAAACTACATATATAAGCACATTAGAAAGCCTAGACTTAAAATAGTATAGTGATAGAAATAAAAAAGAACTCACTAGAGAATTTCAGCATAAAAGAAATTGTCAACAAACTTGAATACAAGTAATCTGAAAGTAGCCCATTTGATAAACAGAAAGAAAACCATCATATTCTGTATAACCATGTATGCGATAGGCAACATGTATTGTGATAGTCTCAACATGACAGTGGAGCTAGAACAAGAACACACAGCTAAATAAACAGAAATAACAATGAAGACAAGACATTCATCCATTACTTTTCACTTAGTCTCAAGCAAATTCTTAGGACACAGGCAGAACGCAGGCGCTCTTTGCCAAAAATCTCATAAGAATGGTTTCTAGGTCAATTGCTGATGTAGATATCTTTGTATCCTTTTGAGCTGGGTCTCCATGGTCCATATTGTCCTCAGGACTGTCTTCCCAGTTACTATTAGGACAGCCATTAATCTCTGCGCACTGTATTCAACTAATTTTCTAGCCCAAAGTTCCAAAGTCTTCCTTATTAAAAAAAATCAGGAAGAAAAAATAAAAATAAAAATCCCCAAAGCTAAAGCACAAAACAAACAAAAAACCCCATGGTCTGATTCTTCACAGAAATGCAACACAATCCTAGTACAAACTTCTAAATTATTTAGTTTTTGCTGCTGTAATTAAACACCATGATCAAGGCAACTTATTTGGGCACATGGCCCAGAGAGTTACAGGCTACGACATCATAGCAGGAGCAGGAAAATGATGGCTCACATCTTGAATCATAGCACAAAGCACAGAGAATGAACTGGAAATATCAAGTCTTTAACCTCTAGAGCCCATATTTATTAGCACATTCCTTTCAACAAGGCCACATTTTCTAAGTATCCCCAAATAGCATCATCAACTGAGGACCAATAATTCAAATGCCAGAAATTATAAGGTACACTTTAATGAAAAACACCACAGTTTACAAAGTGGTAGGTTTCCATACTCACATACCATTCATTTTCGTTAACTCTCCCCACTTCTAACCCACTCTCTTCTTCATATCTCTGTAACTTCTTTGCTTAAGCCTTTCTATCCTTCCCTACTTTTTTTGTTATGTTTGTTTGTTTGTTTTTCATGACAAGGTTTCTCTATGTATCAGTTCTGGCTGTCCTGGAAATTTCTTTGTAGACCATACTGACCTTGGACTCACAGAAATCTGCCTGCCTCTGCCTCCTAAGTGCTGAGATTAAAGACATGTGCCACCACTGTCTGGCTTAACTTTCTATTTCTTACAACTCTACATAAGAGATATATCTTCCTGTTTCTTATATATCTATATTACCTACATCTCTTCTTTGAAGTCACAGCCTATTCTAGTCTTCTGGCTACTACAAGTTCTCCAAGTCAAACACACAGAATCGGAGAATTTAAAGCTGGGATCCATGGGTAAGGAACAATATGTAGCACTTGTCTTTCTGGGCCTGGATTAGCTTACTGCTGTGGTTAATATAGGTAATGGGATTTTATTCAGCTGTAAAGAAAATCTTAGATCATGAAACCTGAAGGTAACTAGGTGAAGGTGGGAAATGGTATAGCTTTAAAGAGATAAACTAAATGTGGTAATTGTTTGTTTGTTCGTTTGTTTCTAAGAAGACAACAATTTGGTTGTCAACTTGACACAAACCCTAAATCACACAGGATGAGGGGACATAAGATAAGGAATTGTTCGGCTCAGATGCTGTGTGGTCATGCTTGTAACACTATCACAGGCAGGTTGGTCCTAGGCTGTGTAAGAAGATAGTTGAGTATAAGTCAGGGAGCAAGACCAGAAGCAGCATTCCCTCACTGGTGGATTGTGACCTGGAGGTATAAGCCAAATAAACCTGTCCCTCCCCAAGTTGCTTTTGCTCATGATGTTTGGTACAGCTACAGGAAGTAAAGTGGAACAGCAACTTCCATATACTATGAAAGAAAGAGGTAAATTCTATCTAGATCTTTAGACCTTGACCTAATATGGGTTGATATTGGAAGACTGGGTCATAATACTTACTGGCATGAAGTGTCTCTTTGAACCTCAGTGTTCTTCTTATTTGTAAAATTAAAGTGCTACACAAAATAATCTCTTTGAATCAATTTCATAAGTTTAAGAATAGTTACATGTCATTGGAGAAACTACCCCAAACTATTAGATTATATTGCCCTGTACATTTCAAAGTTAAAAAGTACCTTCTTATGGGTAGTACTCAATAAATGAAATTTGTTCACTTATAAGGCATTTTTTGTATTTAGGTATGTGTGTCTGGGCATGCTATGTGGGTAGGTATTTATCAAGACTTATAATGGGTGTTGGAGTCCCCATAGACAGAGTTAACTGGTGGTTGTGAGATCACCCACATAGGTTCTGGAAGCTGAACTTGGGTCCTCTGGAAGAGCAGGAGGGATTCTTAACTGCTGAACCATCTCTCCAGCCCCAAGTTTTTACTTCTGAATTTAAAAATACTATCTACTTCATGAGCCTATACTTGTTAATTGTAGTACTATTTGAAACTTCATATAAAGGAAAATGATTTCCTCAACCCACCAACTAAAGAGGATAATTTATAATGTATGATTATATCTAATTCAACATTTTTATTACTCACAAAGTGGTGAGTCACTGTGCACTTTTCATGTTTTTTTTTTATCCTAGTTTTAGCAATATGGTATAATTTTCCTATATTAATAGCTATTATTTGATGGCATTCTCTACAATTTTTCAATATCAGTTGTCAACTTACTACTTCTCCTCAAGGGCCATTAGACTTAAAAAGAGCTTTCATCTAGAGCAAGGAAGGTGTCATCCTTACTAAATCTCAGCTCCCATCATCAGAGCATTTGTGTATTCCCAAAATCCATATGTTGAAGTCCTGAGCTATATGGTGATAGCAGTAGGGTGTGGGGCTTTAGAAGGTTGTTGGGACATGAATACAAAGTTCTCATGAATGGGATTGGAGAGTACTTTTGTAGGAGAGAATTTTCTCCTCCTTGAAGTTGGTGAGAATCAAAGATGGATGCCCATGAATCTAGAAGAGGTGTTTCAATAGACCAAGATGTAGGACTTCTCCAGTCACTGTTTCTGCAAGCCACTTGATCTTGGACTTCATATCATTCATCATGATGAGACATTTCAGCCTTTAATATGTTATCTAGTCTATTGTACTTTGTCACAGTCACCCGGTACTAGCTTAGTATCTACCTTTATCATCTTTATTCCAGTGTCTTACATTGATACATGTAAAAAACTTAAATATCTCCATGTAGAGATACATCTGAACAGCTTTAGATATTTTCTAATAATATGAAAACATTACATTACCTCAAAACATTATACAACTTTTAAGATTTGGACTTTATGAAAGCAGTTCAATGGAGCCTTGCAAAGTATTAGTAGAAATTATATATTATTAAAATTCACAAAATTCTTATTCTATATACTTTGATGTGTAGTCAACATACATTAGTGGCATATGCTTTAATTAACTATAGAATTATTCTTGCAGTAATACCACATATATATTAAAATAATTTAAATTATGAGAATATATAACTCAAAATACATTAGGGTATATATGTATGTGTTTGTGTATGAACAGAACTTTAATATCAATTGTGTATATTAATGGAGACAATCCCTTGATTTTTTGGATACAGTTATTAATTTTCTAATATTCTTCAAACATTTAGAAATATATTTTAACTGCATGAGGGTTTTCATAAGCACAGCTAACATCTGTTGCTATAGGAGAATAAAAATTCAACATATATACAAGTGCTAAAAACTATGGAGAATTTATGTGTTTTTAAACTGTATTCAAAATTTTAAAATTGAAATATTAACAATAGTCTATGAACAAATCACAAAATTCTGCATGGTATAAAAGGCATTTTATATCCAAAATTGATATTGGTAAGTCAAAGGAAACGTAGTAGTACCTATAAACAGAAAGCAGGCATTAAATCAGGAGTTCCAAATTTGATCCTTTATATAGAAAACATTATTTTGAAAGAAAAAAATAAAATGTATAGAGAGTCCTTTTGGAATTTGTCGCATTGGTGACAATTATGAGCTGTGTAGCAAGCAAAGAGAGGTGGGATGGAGATTAAGACAACTAAATAGAGCTGGGGATCCGCATTAGTGTCTAGGTCTGCTTGCTTTACAAGCCTGAAGACTCAAGTTTGGATTCCCAGCACACGCAGAATCTAGGCATTGACTCAGGGGTAGAAAAAAAAAAGACTGGCTGAAAAAGCCAGCCTCACTCAGAAGTGATGATGAACTCAGGACTCCGTGAGACCCCAGTTCAAGAGAATAACATGGGGACAGGTGTTACTGAAACACTTTTCTGTAAACCTTCATTTGTCAATTATTTATACAGCCCTGTTACATATAGGTCATGACTTTAATATTACTTATTAGCACTTATCTTAAAGCTATTTTGAAGTTTTATCTGGTATATTTCATCAATTGTGAGGGGAGAGTTTGTTTCATTTCTATAATGAAAATAAGTATAATTGGCTATTATTGATATTTCAAATATCAAGAAGCAGTTCAAAGCTCTTTCTTTGCCCAGAGCTCTAATTAGCCGAAGTCAATTATATACATAAACATTTACATACACAAACACACAGATACACTTATTTTTCATTACTTCTTTGACAGTTAAAGTGACTCATAGATTCTATTCTTATTTGCAAATGATCAGTTCATAAAATAAATATTTTAATAAAATTTAGTAATTTTTATATTTTATATTTTATATTTTTTCTCTGACTTAAAAATTACTCACACAAATAGTAGAAACAGTAATTACCATGCAAAAATAAATTTTCAGTTCAGTAAAGGAACTTCTTCCAGAATTAGATAGATGGAATGATCATTTTTCTATATGCAGAGTTACGGACAGATATCCTATGAATTAAAATCTCAAGTGTCTATTGCGTCTATTGTGACCCAAGCTCTGGTCTAGTGCTATCTTACCAATGAAAGGTAAGATAAATATTACTATTTCACGGAACTCCTGATGGCTCCATACCTATCACGTTCTAGGCAAAACCCTATATCTTATGGGTAAAGAAAAAAAATCAGCGGGGTTGATGCATCATAGAGAAAAAAAACTGAGAAAAATATTAACAAAAATTGTGGAAAAGGGGATAAAAATAGATTTTGGGATGCTTGAAAAGTTTAGCTACGGGGGAAGAGAACTGCTTCAGATTGGGCAAGTGAAGAAGCCGCCTGAAGCTCAAGCACACAGTTTGCAGGACAGGGCTCTGTAACAGGCACAAGAACAGAGTTACATACTTGAGTTATATGTATCTCCTCTTAGTTTAAGAATTAGAATTGAGTGGTTTTCAGGACATTTGCAAAATCTAAAACGATGTCTAATGTGATAGCTTGCTCTAAAATTACTATTTTCTGGGTGATCTTCCTGTGATGATCCTTCTGAAAACATTATAGTCTATTTTTTTTTCCATCATGCTCCTTTTTGTTACATGTGGTTATAGGATACACTCATCACTGGACTTACTTTTCTTTTTTTCATTAACTACATTCCTTCTGTATCCACAGAGCTAAATGGATCAAATCATGCCACAGTTTCCCACTTTCTTCACCATCTTTATTTCATTTTATTTTATTTCCTTTAATGTAAGCAACAGAATTTCCATTTTTGAATTGTATGAGTCTTGGTAATTATTCAAAAGCTACACAAATGTATACCACTCTAATTACATCCTTTTTCTAAGTTGTCAGCTCTTCATTCACTTCCTTCTATTTCCTGTTTACTCTTAACAAAGTCTTAGAAGTTAAATCCATTAATAAATATAGTAACTAGGGTTTTGTAGAGAAGAGGTATGGAAATCCACACCAATTATAAATGACCTACTCTTGTTGTTTTCCAGTCACTTTGTGGCTCTCTCTAACTAATTTTGGAGGTAGAGTTTTATGTTTAAATATCTTTATCACTTCATCTTCATCTGGGAAGGGTGACTTTTTTCTCATAGTTCACTTTCTCCTTGACTTGCCCATGGTTGTGACGTTTCTCCATGAGTGTTCTTTTATCACTTGTATTTCTGGGCACTTTAGCTTCTGCTACACTATCCATGGATAGTGAATAGACATTTCTTGAAGCCTGTCATGATATGTTTGCATGTTTTAACACTAATCTTGCAATCTGTTCAAGGAATTTCAGCACACATTTCTAGGAGACAAGGAGGAGAAAGGAAAAGAAAATGTAATCCAGGTCTTAAATGATCAGTAAACACCAAATAATGCACTTTATTCTGTAAGCTTTATGAATATTTAGATTTTATTTCTTTCAGTGAAACATAGCTGGAGCATGGAGGGTGGATCAGTTGTTCGTTCTAAACAATCCTCTCACAATGGGTCATTTTAATTAAAATTAACAATAATAAGAACAACAATATACCTCACTGGATAAAGGTGATTACAGCCAAGCTCAATGGCATGCACTTGATCCCTGGAACTCACAAGGTTGAAAGAGAACTGACTCCTGAAAGTTATACTTTGATCTTCACATGCATGCTAGGGCATGTGCATACATGCACATACAGACAGCCACAACAGAAATCAATCAACCAATATAAAAGTATTGATTTGGCCCCCATGAAAAGCCATCAGATGACTCCACAGCCTGACACAGAGCAACTCTTCCCAACCTTCTCCCTTCCTACAATTGTAGCACTGTATGTTTAATAAGTAGTCTGAAGGTGGTTGTGATAGTGATGATGACGACGACGATGATGATGATGATGACAATGGCCAGAAAAATGAGACCAGGATCTGTGAGGATGTTTCTTTCCATTTCACATGTTTACAGCTTTTAGTCTACAGGTAGTTCAGGTTTACACTTACTCTCCTGTCTCATTTAATGCAGCAAGATTTAGGCAAACAGTCTACAATAAGAACTTTACAAACACAAACCAATATTCATGCTCATCTCTGTAGAATTGCTCATAAATGCTCAATTATTTGTAATTCTAAAGGTAATGTTAACTCTTAACCAGGCTGTGCATGTCTCTAGGTGGCAAAACTAGGGCTAGCACTATTTGCTTTCCAGCCATGGTTCAGATTCTTGCTAAGTAGATTTTGAAATGTTCTTGGGGTTTCTTTTCAGTACCATGTGCCACTGCCAACACTGGCTTTTTAGCCTCCTGAGCAAGCTATGCAGAAGGCATTTTCTGTCTCATTTGCACATCTCTGATTTCTGTGACATACAGGTCTTATGCCCTGTCAACTTCTAATAGTTCTAATTGCTCAACTATCTGCTCTCACCCAATCATAAAATCCTTTTAACATTTCCTATTTCCCCTCAAGAAAATGTATCCCAGTTTCCAGGATGTGACCTTCACTTGCTTCTGTAAATAACAGGCAGAGGACTCACTCTTGCTCTCAGTAAAGAGACCTCATCCTCCCTGATTTCCCCTCATCCCTTTAATGGCCCCATAGCTGCCTTGCTGGATTGTAGGCGTTCAATATCATAAATAAGTTTGCCCTCAGATTTGCTCACTTCTTTGCCCCTGTCCTACACAGATTTTTATTTTCTATTCCTTTAAACATTCTGAATCATGAGAAGGGAAGAGGAGTCTTTGCTGCATAATTCTAGAAGCATTCTTTTTTTTTTTTTTTTTTTTTCCACTTTGATGCAGCAAAACACTGAACATTTTAACATTCATTGGTAAGACTGGCATTTGGGTTGATGCTGGGTTTCAAAAACAAACAAAACACTTCCTTGCTATTTACCCTGATCTTAATTACTGGTTTTTCTTTTTTTTTTTTTATGAATTAATGATTATATGCTGTATTTTACTTTCTGTCTTTCTAAATTTCCATGTTGTCTTTAAATGCTTAGCTTCTATTTGAGATTAGATCATATGCTTACTGTGGCTTAATCCCTGCTTCCGATAGCCTTGCTTTCCTTTGAGTTTCGGGTATTATTTAACCTTAAACTTAGCATTCTTTCCTTCCTTTTTCGGGTGATGTACACATTAAATTGGAAATCAGCTTGGCACCAGACACAGCCTTATTTCCTCCACTTGGTGTAATCCTGTTCTATACTGAGATAATTAAAATCTTCCACTATCACCACTGTGCCCTTCTCTTACATATTCTCTCCCCCCTCCCTCCCCTTTGTGAGTGAGTGAATGTGTGTGTGTCACACATACTTGCATGCTTATACTTAGTTTATTTCTTCCCAAACAACCTATAACATTGTTGGGTTATTAGTAAAATATTTTACCAATTTATAATACCAAATACTTGTTGTCTGTCACAACATACTTGAGGAACATATTATTCACGAATATTCAAAACTGTACCATAAGCAAACAATGAATATTTAAAATTTTCTGTCAATTCTTACAGATACAGTGCCTCCCATAGACTCTATATTATAAGGTTGTTTGTTTTTGTTTCTTTAAAGCCTCAGAGTTAAAGTGCTAACATTAACAAGATTTTGTTAAACAATAGTTCACCACCTTATGAAAACAATTACATGTGATGGGGGGAAAGTTACTGTGATATATGCTCATGTTATGTGCATATATCACAGTATTTACGAGGTATTCGTGCAATATGTTGATATTGCACGAAGACCTCGTAAAATGGCCGAATATTTTTAAAAAGAAGCGGAGTTTTGCATAGAAAGGAATTTTTGAAAATACTAGGCGCAGTCTTTAGATTGTTTGCAGCCTCTGCTTCTAGGCAACAGGGAAGAGATGTTTACAATCTGGGCTCTGCCCTGCCCCCCACCTCGGGAAGCCTTTCAATCTGCTGCCTCGGCTGCAGTTTGATAAAACTACCAGACTCAGGACCGGCTACAGCCCCTCCTCCACCTCACTTTAGACTCCTGGAGCCCAGCTGTTAGAGCCCATCTAGCTAATCACCCCCTTTGCCACCAGGCTCTTTTGTGAAAGTTAATGCCATGTTCAGAAAGGACAGCAATGTAGAGACGAGGAAGGATTTGATTTTTCATTTTACCTGCACGAAAAGCAGCATCGGAAATGAGGAACTCCTTGTCCTTGGTGCTTGACTTCCCCAACAATCCCCTGCTGCTGAGGCTGAGGGGGTAACCAAGTGAAGAGGGACCATGCTTCTCCAGCTGAAAGTAGAAGTGAGAAAAGGAACTCTTGACCCTGCCTTCTCAGAAACAGATTTTTTTCCCCCTCAAAGGGAAGCTCACGTTTTCCAGAATGACAAGTAAACAGAACACGATTTTTAATTTACTTTCTGAAAGCACGTATAACCTTCATCGGCTTAAGAACTGGCGGGTGAGAATTTAAGGAAACAATAATAGGGTAGCAACTTGTAAAGGTAGCTTATTTCTGGCCTTGGGAAACAGGCTGTAATTCTTTTATCTTGAGGCGAGAGAAAGATGATTGACAGTGGCAGGAAAGACTTATGAGGACACCAGGGAAAGAACAAGATGAGGGCTGTGGCTCTTAGGTCAAGGTTACTCTCACAGTTGCCTAGAAACCCTAGCACCTTGCTTTGAGACCCCTCTGAGCTGATGCTCGCTCAGCTTGACCATGGAGAATAGCAGTAACTTTCAAACATGACAGCTCACCAAACCAGAGTGAGCTTCTTCCAGGGTTTTTGGATATGTGCCTCAGTTTCCCTATTTTGAGGGAACTAGAGGAGCTCATCTTTTAAGAACCCTTTCCTGGGTGCTTTCAGTAATTAACAATGATATCAGTCGAATGTAGAGATACAATGATTATTGATTAAGAAATCTGGAGTCTGATATCTGTGTACAGAGGCCACCTTGGTTTTGATGTATTTATTAATAGAGTGGTATATATGAACCACTTAAAACCCAGCCTATACTATAGCAAGGACTTGAGAAATAATAGCCATTTATAATTAATACGTTTTTGGATGATTTCAAGGAAAGAATTAGTAGCTGCTCTTTGCTGTTATAATTATCTTTATAGTTTTTATCAACTGCAAAATTAGTTAGAATTTAATATTATTGGACAAGGCATTCTTCAAATTCTATCAAGTTGAGAAGAGAATTCAAGGTGTAGTATCACATTTGACAAATGACCTTAAGCATAGGCATTGGTACCTATAAGATGGCTCAACAAGTGAGATGGCTAAGCTTCCCACCGAACCTGGCTACCTAGGTTCTGCTCCTGGAACTCACATGCTGGAAGAAGAAAACTCGCTCCCTGAAAATTGTCATCTGACCTCCACCTGTACATGAAGGCGTTCTAGAATGCCTTGATTTGATATTTGATTTTGATTTGATATTTGATGTTGATAAATCAGGTGTTAAACATGCTGCTCTAACAACTAGAGATGTTGACATGTCTTGGGACAATACCTCCACCTCTGATAGATCAAGCCAAGCATAATTCTTCTTAGAGATACCATGTTCCTATGTGGTTCTACTCTCCTTCTCATGGGGGGTTGAGACCCATTTACAGTCAATTTCAAGAAGCTAGGCTACATCACATCTCTTCTAATGGGTGTAATTCAGGGGTTTAATTGGTTGTGAATCAGAAAGAAAGAAACACTGAGATGAAGGTGGAGAATGTCACAATGAAAACACTACCTTTGTTGAGTCTGAGAATTCCTGTGTCTAGGTCCATATCCCCTAGGTCAGAGAGCAGAAAGTATCCCAGAAGCACTAGACACTACAGATTCTTTCCTAATGTGAGCCATCTGATGATTTTAATAAAGAATCAATAACTTACTCCATGTACAAAGCAATCAAGCAATATCCTGGTCCTTTAAGTTACATATGACTGAACAACCAAATAAACACACAGTAAAATGATTTTGAAGAAACATTAAGGAATTCAGAAATGAAAAGAAAACCCTGTGCTTCCCCTCACTATAATCAGCTATAACCCTATGAAACCTCAAGCCAAAATTAAATCCTCAAGCATTGCTGTAAGGAATTTCAGTTACAGTGGCATGACAGAGGTAAACACAACTCATACATGTTTGTTATTGCGGTAAATAAGGATCAGGATAAACAAATAGGCTGAATAGATGTTTATTCAGGGAGAAATAACTTAAAACCTAGACAGATGAACACCAGGAAATTCAACCCGATCCTCTCCTGTCTGAGCCAGAAAGAGAGCCCCTTCCTGGCCCCCTCCAACCTCCTTCCTCAGGTCACCTCCGCCCATCGCTCCACCCCCCAATGGGCGTGGTCAGTGCTACAGAAGGACTACCTCACTACAATTCCCTTTTAGTCTAAAGAAAAGATTTAGGCTTAATACAAAACTATATACAAAACAGTGAATAACAAGTGTGCTCTAAGAAAAGGAAAATCGAGAACAAAATGACCTACATATCTAGTCCTAGGGTGAGGGCATAATGGAGTTTACAATAGAGTTGTCCTAAGCTGGAAAACGTAAGTCTAGTACCTAATATATCTAACTAGGAAGAGAGAATAATAGTTGTGATAGTTTAATCTTCAACCTCATCAAGACCTGAGAAGGAAATTAACAATACTAGAGTAGACAGGAAATGCAGATGGACAACTTCCAAAAGGTGCAGCAAGGACAGAAACAGCAAGCCACCTGAACAGTCACCCTAGGTCTCACAGCGACGTTGGTACACCCAGATTTGGCTAAGGCCAAGAGAACTTGACAGACCACAACAACAGCAGGGAAATAGAATGGCTGTCTTACCCTTACTTGGCAAGGTCAAGCAGTCTTCTATATTTGTCTCCTGCAAGCACATAGGACTGCATGTCCAAATCAGTGGTCAAGGTGGGGGGCAATTCTATGCCCAACAGGCCATTAGCTGAGGCGAGATTGAACTCCAGCAGGAGCAACAACAGTGTCCAACATATTTTTGGGAAAGTGCACTGTGCTGTCAGGAGCAACAGTGTCTCATGTCAATGGAGTACTAATATTAAAACATTTAAATGCCATGTTCTGCATGTCTATGAAGTGATTGAAGATTAAGCATCTATATCTGACTAATCTCATAGGTACAGGAAATGTGAGTGAAGATAATCTGTAATACTCGGGAACTTAGCTAAAAAGACTGATTAAAACTTTCCTGAGTAAAGCAGGAACAAATACTTAAACAATATAACTATTTACATATACCTACATGTAAATCCCTAAAATAGAGGTAGAGTATAAGTGTCAAGACAAGAGGTAGAACTATAAAGGGCAGCAAGATAAATATCCCAAATTGTATCAATATACAAAATGTCTTGAATACAGGAAAAGTATACATACATAGAATATGGTAAAAAATAATGTGCATAAAATATTATAAGTGGAAACATTTAACACAATATAACAAAATATAAACTTAATTTTACATAGCTTACCACATAAGAATACACAACAATGTAAGCTGTAAAATACTATCTCATTCTTACTCAAATTCTCAAGAAAATAGGCTAATCTACCTATATCCCATCTAAACCATACCTTTACCAACCATTCCCTATTCCTGTCTAAAAGATAAACCCCAGTGTAAGCATCACCCAATCCCAAATAACTAAAACCAACCCAAAGACGATGACTATTATCCCAAAATTCCAAGGGTAGGGAAAGGGGGCGTAGTCATATTAAGATTACTTCCTGCTGAAATGGGACGATGATTGCTCCAATGGATCCTGTAGGAAGAAAATTTTTAGCAACCAAATTTCTCAACAGAACTGGCTGTGACATATGTAGTTAGTCACTGTGTGGCAGAAAATTCTTGACTCTAGTTCTATTTGAAACTCTGGCCAGGGTGTAATAAAAAGGTGCACCATTACAGCTAGCTAGTCATGAGTTGTCTGGAGCAAAATAGTCTCAAACCGGTTTTAGGGTGATGTTTGTAGTTCCGATGTATCAGGTTGAGTCAAGTGGAAACGATGATGTGGGGCCCCATCTTCTTTCCGGAAAGTTCAAAGACTGCTGTTAGGAATTGTTATTATTACTTGTGGAAAAGTTACACATCAATATTAAAGTAAAATTTTCAAGTTTTAAGGTATGTATTAGGGAAAGACAACAATAAGCATTAAAAGTATGTGAGAAAATTAGGATTTCAGAGAGAAAATTGCATAAGATATGAGTCCCCAGATTTTGTTTTCTTTGTCTTACACCAATTGGCTTCTTGATTTAAGGCAGAAACCATGAATTTAATCTTAACAACATGCTTGAATTTAGAGAAGGAAAGCCAAATCCAACTCCAAAGCCAGCATTGGTTTACAAAATTTGGGACTTCAGGAATACTAGATAGTAGAGAGAAATAGATTTCTATATAGAAATAGTTTACTACAATTAATTTTTTTTTTTTTTACCATATATCTGCTTCCTTAAGTGATTGTTTTTGAAGAGCTGTCTTCTCTTCTGTAGGCACCTACATGTTCATTGTCTTTTGGCTGTTTGATGATAGGTTTTCTCTGTTTTCCTTTAAAAACAAGATCAGAACACTTCCCCTACCTTTGAGAGGCCTCCGCACACCTCATAGGACCTAGTTTGTTGGATAACTTGTCATTTCTCTTCATTAAGATGTTTCTCTTGTTCAACTCGGATCTTGATTAACTTAGATGGTATCCATAGTTTTTCTTCTCCTGTAGATACAAATGCAAAACTGACACCAGATATTGCGGTAAATAAGGATCAGGATAAACAAATAGGCTGAATAGATGTTTATTCAGGGAGAAATAACTTACAACCTAGACAGATGAACACCAGGAAATTCAACCCGATCCTCTCCTGTCCGAGTTAGAAAGAGAGCGCCTTCCTGGCCCCCTCCGACCTCCTTCCTCAGGTCACCTCCGCCCATCGCTCCACCCCTCAATGGGCGTGGTCAGTGCTACAGAAGGACTACCTCACTACAGTTTGTGGCATAGGAACATAAGTGATATATCTATAGCTTTAAATGTCCATATATTGTTGTCAAACAGTGATTCCAGTGTGCTAAAATATCAAACTGCCAATTGGAAACTAATAACATCCAATCTCTTCCTTCAACATACTAGCCTCTGGTAAGTAAGTATTATTTTATTCTCTGTAAAATCAACTTTTGATACCCACACATAGAAGAGCAGGTGTGACATTTGTTTTTTTTTGTGTGTGCCTGAGTTATTAGTCTTCAATAATGCTACAAATCAGACTTCCCTCTTTTCATTGTTTTCATTCTATTATGTATTTATATTATATTTTATCCATCATTTATCTTACACATGGGATGATTTTATTCATCCTTTATTTTGAATATGCTTCTGCTAGCATGTAAATATACTGTGCCTGATAGTGATGTCTTTCCCCTTGACTGTATACCCAGTAGTGGGATTGGTAGATCATATGGATTTTATTAAAGCATTATAAGGAGATTCCACATTGTATAACATGTTTCCATATGGTATTCCCTTATGGCTGTACAAATTTATATTCCTACCAACAGTATATGAAAATTCTATTTTTCTCATTCTTGGTGGCCTTTGTTTTTTTCTTTTTGACAATAGTCTAAGAGGCATAATATGATATCTTGTAGAGGTCTTGATTTGCATTTCTCTAAATATAAACCTTTTCATGTTCTTATTAACCACTTATACATTCTATTGGGGAAAAAAACAATTCAGGATATTTGCCTGTGTTTTGGTTTCTATCACTATTTCCTTTAGTAATTTCAGTTGTAATGTATTTAGTGTTGTTCATTTTGTTCAGAACTCTTTTGCTATTTTTGAGATCTTCTGTAGTTTCATAAAAAAAAGTTTGGAGTGTGTTTTATATTTTAAATTTTTAAATGATATTTTGGTAGGAACATTCAATACATTGACTTGTAGAACATTTTGTATGGATATCTCAACAGTGTTAAATTTTCATACCCAAAAACATAACATGATATTTCTATCTATTTTTTGGTGTGTCTTTTTTTATTTCTCTTGACAGTATTTTGTTATTTTCCTTGTAGAGATCATTGACTTCCTGAGTTAAATTTTTCCTCACATACTTTTTTACAGCTGTTATTGGGATTACTTCTTTGGTTCCTTTCTTAGCAACTTTATTAATGAAGAACAAATATGCTACTTATTTTTATGACAGTTTTATAGTATATGACTTTATCAAACTTATTACCTTAAACATGTTTGCAGGCTATGAAGGTAGATTTTCTATATATAATAATATTTAAACAGAAATAATTTGACTCCTCCTTTTTATATTTGGATGTTCTCATTTCTTTTTCTTGTTTTATTTCCTGTTCTGAACTCTTAACACTATATTCAACAAGAGATGTGAGGGTTGAATCTTTGTCTTAGAGCAACAATTTCAGCTTTCCTATTATTTACAGTGATAGAAACTCTGAGGTTGTCACACATATCTGTTACTGTGTTGTGGTAAATTCCTTCCATACCTGATTTTTATAATATCATTTTTTTTTTAGCCATGAAAAGATATTTATGGGCATAGCTCTTCGGCTATTCCTAGGAGACACATTTTAACAGCAAACCCTGCAGCTCCCTGCTTTTACAATTTTCTACCCTCTCTTCTTCTTCAGTGACCTGTGAGCCTTAGGTGTGGGAGTTGTAGATATAATCATTGAGACTGTACTCCTGAACTGTGCATTGTGATTTTGGTTTTTTTGTTTGTTTTTGGGTTTTTTTTTTAATGGTCTCCATTTGTTGCAACGAAAGTTTACTTGAGGTTATTTTCAGAATGCACTTATCTACAGGCATAAGGATCAATATTTACTATGTAGTTATAAAGAGCCTATCTTTTTATGCACCCACTGAGATGATAAAATTGTTATTAATTTCTATTCTACTGATGCAATATTTCATATTAATTGATTTGTGGGCATTAAACTGTCCTTGAATCTCTATGATGAGGCACACTTGACCTTGGTACAGTCGTTTTATTTGTTGCTGTGCTCATTTTTCTAGTATTTTGTTGAGACTTTTTGCATCTTGTTCATTAGAGATATTGACTTTTAGTTGTCTCTTATTGTGTGTGAGTATAATGTGTGAATATAATGCTGGCCTCATAGTATGACATAATTTCCATACTTAACAGCTGTTCACTTATATTAGTTCTTTAAAAAATCTGTAATAATTGTCAATGAGGCTATCTATTTCTTGACTATTGTTTCTGAAGAAATGTTTTGTTAGTGATTCTCTCTCATAAAATGTTATTTTGACATTCTCATAGTTCAATTTTGATAGCTTGCATGTGCCCAGAAATTTGTACATGTCTATGCTAAGTTTATTGCATATAATCTTCCATAATGGTTCCTAATGATCTTTAGTAGTTCTCTATTAGTTGTAATTTTTTTATTCTATGTTTTTGTTAGTTTAGTTTTCTATGCTTTTCTTAGTTAACTTAGCTTGTAGTTGGTCAGTTTTATTAATTTTTATTCAGAAAGAAACAATAGTTCATTGTTTCACTGATAATACACACACACATGTTAATTCTCTCATTTAGTTCTGTTGTGGTCTATATTATGTATTTCCTTCTATTAGTTTTAAACTCCTTGTTTTCCTACATTCTTGAATTGTATTAATTTTTAATTTTTGCAACCTTTCATATTTTTTTAAATAAGTGCTTATTCCTATAAACTTTACTATTCATATTTATTGTATGTCTCATGTCATGTTGTGATTTAGCTTGCTTTGGATTCAAAGATTTTTTTAACTTTTCTTTTGATTACTTCATTGACCTACTAGCCATTAAAATTATCAATGTTTAATTGCTGGGTGTTTATAAATTTTTAATGTTTCTTTTCATTTCTAGCTTTAATACATTGTATCCAAAGAAGATAAATACTTGATTTCCATTTATTTTTAATTTAGTAAGACTTGTTTTATAGGTTAAAATGTGGTTCATCCTGGGCAATAATCCATGTGATGATAAGGTTTGCTCTTTAGCTACTGAATGAAATGTTTTATAAATGCATGTTAAATGTATGTGTTCTATCCTGAGGCTTCAAACTGGTAATAATTATTCATTGATTTTATCTGGAATATTTGCCCATTGATAAAAGTGGGATATGGAAGTTTCTAAATATTTTTCTACATGGGTCTTTATATAATTAGGTTCTCTAGTATTCAGTGAAAGAAACACTTATAATTATTATTCCCTGTTGTTATTTTGACCCCTCTCATTTCATGATAATGCTTTCCACCCTTTCACATATTTTCTTTTAAAGTTTATTTCTATTGTATAACTTTGAATTTCCATCTGCATGCCACAGCTTTTTCCATCCCTTTGCTTTCTGGGTAGATGTTCCTTATAGACATTATCCTGTTAGACTTATGTTTTTGGTCTACTCATCCAGTGTGTGTCTTTTAACTGTGAAATTTAGTCCATTTACATCTGATGCCATTGTTGAGTTTGGTTTTCTTTCCTGGTTGTTTTGTACATTCTTTATTCCTGTATTTTTCTTTTATTGCTCATCTTCATGGTTTCAGTTTTCTATATATCATGTTCCCTCAGTTTTCAGGGACATTAGCAGAAGAAGAGGTGGAAAGATGTCAAGAGCCAGAGGTCAGGGAAGGACTGGGGTGAAAGTGTAGGGCCATTGCACCCACCAACTCACAGCAGCTGTGATCATCTCAAAAGATAGAGACAGCACTCCAACATGGAGTGGGAAGGGGTTCATGAAATTCCACCCACAGTTGAGGAGCTATTGCAGGGTGTGCTTGATGGGGCAATGAGAACAATTTTCTTTAAGAGTGTGGTCACTGGTAGATTGATCATCCTCCAGTGAGTGACCTTTATATTCATGAATATAGGCAGCACAAACTGACTCAATTGGTTATTTTTTTTTTTGTAAGGATGTGAAGTTGGAAAGGGGGTTGGAAGTATGGAAGCATAGGGGTGGTTCATAAAAGAATAAGAGAGAGGAAAACACAAGGTGAATATGAACAAGATATACTGCATACAATGAATGCATGCCATTCTGAAAAAAAAATTGAAAACGTTATATTAAAAATCACAGCAAATAACTTATCCTTTTTAGGGCCACTTCTCTTTTTCCACTTAATGAATTTTGTGCTTTCATTGATCGCCTGACTCTTGATATAGAAGTCTCTTATGGGGTTGTTTCAGAAGGGCCTATATGACAATAGTGAATTGTCTCTTTTTGTTTGTATTGGAGAATATTTAACCTTAATTTCTGGAGAATGGGCTTACTGGGTGTAACATTTTGGTTGTCTTTTTTTATGACTTTGAATATGTCATCTCATTCTCCTTAGACTTGCTGTCTTTAGAATTCTCTTTGTCTGATGTTTGGCAGATTGACAGGAACATTATTCATATAGGAACCTTGTTAGCTGAATTTATTAATGCTATTGAGATTCATATGCCTTGTTGTCTGTCTCCAAATACATTCCAATATTTGGAAGATTTTAGAAATTGTTGTCTTGAGTGAGTTTTCTAATATTTCTCCTTTCTTCCTTCTGTACTGTATATAATGCAAACATTTGTTTACTTAATGATTCCCCATAAGCCTTAAAGATTTTTTTTACTTTTCAAATTTAGTCTTTTCTTTTCTCTTCCTTCTTCCTCCTCCTAGCCATATGTTGTAATTTTTAAAAAATTGCACGAGAGAGAAGGACGACATGTGGAGGGTTTTTTAAAATTACTATTATGGCAAAGGGATCATAAAAATGGGAAAGTGGAGGGCAGGGGAGACCAGCCCCCAGGGAGAGAGGAATGAGAGGCTGGGGAGGAGGGTATGGACAGACAGAGAGTGGGAGAAAGAAAGAGATGAGGACTGGATTGACCTTTTTAAAGGGAACAGAGTGAATAGGTATAGGTGGTACTCTTCATGGCTGCAGCTGAGGCATATCCTGTCAGAACTCCAAGGACAGGTCAGTACAAATGTCTAAATACTAGCATATACCTCTTCTCTTCTTTTTCTTCTCCTCTTATCCTTGTTTGTCTCTTCTTTATTTAAATCTCATTTGGTTATTTGAAAACATTTATCTTCAAACTTAGAAATTATTTCTTTTACTTAATCAGTTCTGTTCTTTCTCAAGGCTCTAGATTACATACATCACATAGAAATAGGCAGATAAATGCTAGAGATAGACAGATAGATGATAGATAGATAGATAGATAGATAGATAGATAGATAGATAGATAGATAGATAGAAATAATAGTATTGCTAAGTTCCTAAGCTCTACAATTCATAATTGTCTGCTTTTAGGATTTCTATCTTTGTTGAATTCCTCATTCACAATTCAAATCATGATCATAATTTCATTGAATTATCTTATATTTTTAAAATAACTCTTTTGAATTCTATGTCATCGAATTCATTAATTTCAATTGATTTCATTTATTTTGGGTCTTACTGTTAGGGAGTTATTGTATTTTTTTTCACTACTCCTATGTCCTAATATTAGTATTTTTCTCCTTGGTTGATGAATTTTCCCAAGATTTTTTTGTTTTTGTTTGTTTTTGTTTTGTTTTGTTTCAATAAAAGATTTCTTGGAGATATGTCCTGGAATGTTGGGTAGATATTGTAGCACTGCCTTTAGAACTGGGTTAGCATTTTAGTATAGTATCTCAGTAGCACTCTAAAACCAGGATGTGTTACTGCTTCTTATTATCTCCGAAGAATGAGCATGGCTGCCTGTATGCTCCCTGAAATATGGACCACCTGAGGCACTTAGAAAAGGCTATTCAGTTGTACATCCCCCAGTTGTAAATTAATGAGCAATGTCACTCATCTGTTTTTTCTGAACTCCATGGCCCACATGGCTCTGTGCATGTGTGTTTGCCTATTATATGAACTACGTCCTGAAATAGTAGAAAAGTTGGGAGCATCTCATTGTTTGTCCAAAAAGATGGAGGTCACTCTGCAGGACCTAGATAGGAGGAGTTTCATGACAACTCTATGCAAAGAGATCTTAAATGAAGAAGGCATGATGTAGGATGGCATTTTTTCCCCTGACCCAGTGCATCAGTGTAACCCAGCAGTTTTTAGACAACACAGGCCTTCTAAGGGTTTCAAGTTCCCCAGTACTACATGAATCAGGGGTCAGTAGTGAGTAGAACTTCTTTTTTCTGTTTTTTTTTTTTTTTTTTTTTTTTTTTTTGGGCATTGTTTTTTCCAAACTACTTAATGCTGGTAAGGGCGCTGTCATGGGGGATTCGAAGAAGATTCAGAAATCCTGGCTGCAGTCTGTCAGGCTGCTTTGTCCAGCTGTTTTGAATGTAGAATCATCTGGTACTCTGTTTCAGGTGGTCTGGCTTGATCAAATCACTTTAGTCTGGAAGGAATCCACATCTTTTCATTTTCTGTGGAAACAAAAATAGAAATCCTTTCCCCCAGTAACTTGTCCTTCAACTTAAATTTTGGAGTCAAAGCATTTATTTTTATTTAATTTATTATTTTACATGTCGATCCCAGTTCCCTCTCCCTCCCTCCCTCCCTCCCTCCCTTCCTCCCTCCCTTTTACCCTCTGTGCCCTCTCACATGCACTCTAACCACCCTCCCCTCCCATCCCCCCACACCAATTCCATATGTAGGGGAATGCCATCCAGTTGGGGTGATATAGGTCTGACAGGTCCTGTGAAGTAGGGACTAGGGCTTCTCTCCTGTCTCTAGATTAAGGGAGTATCCATCCATGGGGGATGCATCCACAAGGTCCTTTTGCCTTTTGTGCACCAGGAACACATCCTGGTTCCACTGTCTGAGGTCCCTTAGACTGCTCAGTCCTTCTGGCTGAGACCCATATTCAGGTGGGCCTGAGTCAGTCCCATGCTGGCTTCCCAGCTATTAATCTGGTGGCGCATTAGCTCCTCCTTGTTCAGGTCAGCTGTCTCTATGTGTTTCTGCCGCCTGGTCTTGTCCTCTCCCTCTGCATCTGAGTTCTACTTCAACTCAGTGTTTATGTATGGGTGTTTGCTCCTGTTTCCAACAGGCATTAGTTGAGGGCTCCATGGATAAGTTAGTTGTTGATCTCACTCTCTGGGAAGGGCATTTATGGTAGCCTTTCCATGGAAGCTCAAATTGTTATTTGGCAGCAGTCTTGTAGTTCTCTAGACCTTTCTCTGTGTTCAATTTTATCTTCAAACCAATATTGGCTCCCTCTTTTATGTTCTCTCTCTCTCTCCCTCCCTCCCTCCCTCCCTCCCTCCCCCTCTCCCTCCCTCCCTCTCTCTCTCTCTCTCTCTCTCTCTCTCTCTCTCTCTCTCTCTCTCTCTCTCTCCTGTCTTCTATTCCTAACCAGACTCAATCTTCCTGGTCGCACATGTTTTCCTTTCCTCCCCCTCATTTTCTCCTACTTTTCTCTCCATTCGCTGCCCCCCCCCCACTTCCCCTGAGCTCTGGGGGACTTGTCACTTACCAGTTCTGTGAGGGAGTTTATAAGAATCTCTTAGAATACATCTTGTATCCTAGTTCCTCTGGTGATGTGAATTATAGGCTGATGATCCTTTGATCTAGGTCTAAAATATGAGTGAGTACATACTGTGTTCCTTTTTGTGACTGGGTTACCTCATTCAGGATGGTTTCTTCAAGTGCCATCCACTTGCCTGCGAATTTCAAGATACCATTATTTTTTTTTCTGCAGAGTAGTAGTCCATCGTGTAGATGTGCCACACTCTGAGTCTTCTCTTTTATCTTTCCCCATTTAGTGAAGTTCCATTTGCTTTGTTACTTATCTTAAGTCCTTCCACACCATCAGGTATGTAGTATATACAAAGCATGAAGATGGATTTTTCTTAGGACTTCCAGTTCCAAAATAATGATATAGAGATTTCCTGTTAATTATAAGAGTTCAACCTTAACTTAGGATTGTTTATAATTAGCTCGTATAACACATTTATATTAATCTATGTGCTGTCACTTGCTTATGGCTTTTATGTCTCCTCTTGTGTGTGTCCTCTGTCCTCTACAATTAGCTTGCAACCCTGCTTTTCTTTTCTCCTGAGACCTTTCTGTCTCCAATAGCCCTACCTAATTATCAGGTAAGAGTTATAGTCAAAATATTAAGTTCATTTGTATGTGGCATATTCAGAGAAAATACTCTATTATATATCTCATCTTGATCAATTTAAAGTTTTATACCTAAATCATTTTCTATCATGACTTGTAATAACATTTCATAACTATCTTTTTAGATCTGAAAACATTTTCTTAGATAAATAATTTAAACTTTTTGTCTCAATCTTATGCATTTTATACCTCTTTTGTGAGATACTTCTTTGAATTTGGTAACAAAGAAAATTGCAAATATAACTATCTCATATTAAACTCCATTAGAGGTCCAAGTTGGTTATAACGTTAGCTGAGTAAATAGTAAATGCAGAGAAAGCTACTTCCAAAACAATAGAAATAAAAGAAACGTCTGGCTGCCCAGACAGTCACCCAATATTCCTCTGCAACACTGGAGCAATCATCTTTGACTTACAGGCCTAGAATATCTTACAGACTTTTCTGTGAAGCAGAAATTTTTAAAGGACTGTCCCACCTTGTCTTGGCAAAGTTCAGCAGTCACTTTCTTTTGTGTGCTGCTTGTCCAGTTTGGACAGCATACTATCAGCAGTTGAGGCAAGGGTGGTTTCTTTCTCTAATGGTTATCTTTTAATATAAAGAAAGCCAACTCTATATGGAGATTCTTTGATGCCCATCATTGTTTTTGAAGTAAATTGGTGCTGCTAGGAGCTGAAGTGTCTCACTATCTTGAAAAGCTTTATGTTAGTAAGACATTTTAAATAATATATTCTATGGGTCTTTAAACTGTTTGAACATCACCTATCTATAATATATCTCTGTATGAGGTTGAAAACATATCTAACCTGAGTATAAGTTTTATTGTTATAGATGACTATTAACCTGTAATTCTTTATTATTCTAAATAGCTTTCGAGGACTAAAACTTTACATTACCTTTTTAAATAAGCTGTTTGGGTACAATACCCTAAACAAGAATAGAAACATATATAAAGCATAAGAAAAACAACCTTAAATTTGTATCAGTGTACAACAATTCATACAATGTAAAATATTTGAAACTAATGGTTGTTCAAAAGTAGATTCAATAATACATTTTATCCCATCATTTTTACATTATATCCATTTCCCCTCAGAAAGAGATCCCTGAATCTATTCTCCTTTTTTAGCTTTCTCCCTGACCATGATAAATAATAACTCCCATAAATGATGGCAGACATCTTTGACCCACTTAATGATCAAAAACCACCTACCCAACCTCTTGGGAATGTAGTAATTGTATTCTCTAGACTGCTTCCTGTTTTCCTGGAGTGATGGAATCTTTAAGGGACTGTGAGAAAATTGGGATGATGTTCAAGTCCTGGAAGAGATAGTCATAATATTTGCCATTAATTCTCTGTGCAATGGGAAATTACAAGGCTTATCTATAGTCTTAGTTATAATAGTCTGTAAAACTGGACCATCTCAGATAGAAACCTTGAAGTTGTTTTGGATACCGAAATCTGGGGAAACTGCAAAGGGGCACTCTGAGAGGCTGGATCACCTGTGCCACCCATTTTCATTGGTGTCTGGGCCCCTTTCTCTGAAAACACACAAGCTTTCAAAGATAACAAACATATCTACATCAACACAAGTATGGCTGACAAGGTAAGATGTCTCTGTCATTTCTAGAGTTTATATACTGTCCTTCTGTGGACTTTCAAGGAGTTGAAGACAGTTATGGTTATAGTTTTCCTTAGTTAGGCTTAAAGATAAGTTACATATAGGACTTTAGACTCACAAATATAGGATAGATGATAGAATAGTTTCTTTTAATCTTGCTAAATGTTAATGGACTAAATATTGTTAACTGTGATTCTTACTTGGTAACTATTGTGTTATATATTTTGCTATGTTAAGGTTAAAACCCTTTTTATTTAGACAGAAAAAAGGAGATGATGGGAGATGCCATTCTGTATATGTTTCTCATGCTGGTTAATGAATAAAGCACTGATGGCCAATAGGAAAGGAAGATAGGAGGGACTAGAAGAAAGGAGGAAAGAGGAAGTAGTAAGGAGTCAAGATGGAGAGACTGGGAGACCAGACGCCGGCCCCACTGCCCGGTAAGAAGACCACGTGGAAATATTAGATTAACAGAAATGAGTTAATAATTAAGACAGACCTAGCCCATGAAAAACAAGTAACTGGCCAACAGCATTATTTCAAGTACAGAGTCTCAGTGTGTTAAATTGGGGCTAGGCGCAGCAGCGGGACAAGACCGGTGGCGGGAGGGAAATACCTTACTCCTTATACTCTACCATTGATGCCATATTATGAAAATCAGGCACATTTGATTATAAATTCAAATATAAAGTTATACAGCATAAATCAAGTTTTATAGGTAACTATTTTCAGTTTTGATACCATGTATTGATTTTTTACCTTTAGGGACAAATTTCATATTAATCATAGATGTATATCTTACATAGAAAGTCAGCAGTGCCACCTTAGAAATATTTTAAGTTTAGAAAGCACTGGATACTAAACCATTAGCAGTATTCATCCACTTAAGATTGTATGTTTAAGTTATTCATTGTTAATTATTCAGTCAGATTCCTTAGAGACTCATTTTCAGCCAGCACTGGAAGAGCTCAAATGTGTGTTGTCGTAGAAGCCTGTACCTGAATGGAAGCTGTGGCAATCATGTCAGAGTGTGAGGTTGAAGGCATACCACTGAAATGGCTACCTCTAATTTTTCAAGGAAGAAGTTGAAATCTCTCAAGGGTGTTTCTGTCCCGCGCTACCGTCTCGCCAGCAAGAAAGATGCCGCACACTCAGGATCCTTCTGCAGTAAAGCTTTAATGCATCTTGAGAGGGAGAGCATAAGCTTACAGAGCGGAAACCCCAAACATCCAAAACCCAACCCTTATATAGGTTTACAACCTTCGCCTCAGACGTGTCACCTCCTGACGGGCTGCAGCCCATCAGCCCATATGACGTCACAGGAGAGGCAGAGGCCAAGGGAGGGAAAATCACCCTGCACCTGCGCACTGACTTGTTTACTCTCAACGCCAGCCCCGGATGCAGGCGCCATCTTGTAATGGAGAATGCCGGGACGGCTCCCTACATGTTTCCTAAAATGTGAATTCACAGAGATCTCAGCATAAAGATCCATATTTTAAATTTTTCTTTTATTATTATTTTTTTTACATTCCAATTCCAGTTCTCCCCTCCTCTGGCTCCCCCCACTCCTCTCCCGTCTCCCATCTCCTCAGTCTGCTAAGTCTGTCTCACCATCTCATTCAGGAAGGACCAAGGCACCTCTCCACCCCACACTTCTGTGTCTAGGCTGAGCAAAGTATCTCTCCATATAGAGATCCATATAGAATGAGTTCCACTAAGTTGGTTTGTGCATTAGTGTTTGATCTTGGACACAATGCCAGTGAACGCATATATTGTCCCAACCACTCTATTGTCACCTATATTAAGGGAGTCTCGTTTGTCTTGTGCAGGTTCCCCATTTGTCAGACTGGAGTCAGTGATCGCTTGCCAGCTTGGGTCAGCTAAAAATCCATATTCTGAGTGATGGTATTTAACTTTCCTTTATTACACAAAGGATGAAATAAGGTAAATCATACTTGTTTACTTTAGAAAGATGGAAATGCTTTCAGAAAATGTACTGTCATCTTGAGGTGGGACAATGACCACTGTCCTTGAGAATAAGTAGAATTTCTTATGTTCTCTTTGTAAAAAAATATTCATGTTGAATAAACTATGGGCACACACTGTGTACAGATACATACATGACTACGAGCATGCTAATTATATTTTCCTAAATCATAAATCTTTTCCTTCTTCTATTTGACATGTTGGGTTAACTTTATTTCATAATAAACAATAATCAATAACAATGACCAATATTTCTATCTCTATCATTATGTATAGTATATTTAATGGAAAATAATACACTTGGTGGAAGACAGTAGTAAAAACAAAAACAAACAAACAAACAAAAAACTGAGCTAGTTTGACTTACAGAGGTCACTATTTTAATGAGACCTCAATAGAATCCAAGATTCTGTCAGGTCCTCATTCTAATGAACAGGATAGGATCCAGATTGTTGGAAGATAGGCATTTTCTGCAATATATGTGCTCCAAATTCTCAGGTATATATTAAAATCAGTAAAAGAAAGTTTTGGTTTCATAAAGAAAGTTACCTATTCCCAAAGCAAACCTAGCAGTGCAGCTTGATTTTAGGTTAAAATATGGAAAAATTTGGTTTCCCCTAAGAAGTGGGCTCCAAAATACAGGGCTAACTCTAAATCTTTTTCTTCACTGACATTAATATATAATCTGTTATCAAGAACTAGTGGTTTCAGAGCAGGGGAGGTATTTCAGTGGATAAAGGACTAGACTCTAAAACATGTACACCTGAGTTCATATCACCCAAATCCCACATGTAAGCCCCTATCTTCAGTGACAGATGTTCTCCAACAAGCCTACACCTAATTCTTCTCAAGTAGTGCCACACCCTGAATACGAATACAACGCATTCAGATTGAATATATGAGCCTATGGGGGCCATTCTTATTCAACCATCACAAGGAACATTTATTGTATTAATCAAGGAATTATATGCAGAACACTTGAAAGTTTGCTACATACACAGAAATACGCATTAATTGGTGCTACCAAGTTCACTGTGTGGGTCCTTCTAATAGAATTACTGAATGCTTTTAAATGAAATAGAAACTGAATGCTGAGAGGTTATAAAATGTGCTAAAATGGGTTTTCATTTGCAAACATATAGTTTTCTGTTTTCTGGGGTTTTTTGTTGTTGTTCATATACAGCGTGTATGTCAGCTACTGTCATATATTTTAAAATAATTATAAATGTTTTGTCTCCTTCAAGTCTATGTTAACTGCCAACAGCCAAAGATGATTCTTATTAGCCTTCCCTCACCATGGTACACAGCCTTTCCTCACCATGGTACACAGCCATTTGTTAAAATGGTCAGCTTTTCTAAACACATATACTGGACAAATAGCAAGAGTGGTCTTGTTAGATGTCCCAGAAAGGAAACAAGTAAACCAAATACCGTATAACTGTAGACAGTGGAAAATCAAGATATGCTCAATAAACTAGAATATTCTCCATTGTTTTAAACGTCTGTTCTGTTCTTGTTAACAGGTCAAATACAAGCTACTATATCATAAGCATTCCATAGGCCAGGAAGATTTATTTGTGCCCAGCAAATCTGCTATTAACTTCATTGAGATCTCTTCACATCTATGTGACCTTGCAGCTGTGGTGGGAGATGCCATTATGTATATATGTTTCTCATACTGGTTAATGAATAAAGCACTACTGGCCAATAGGAAATGAAGATAGGAGAGACTAGGAGACAAGGAGGAAAGAGGAAGTAGGAAGGAGGAGTCAAGATGGAGAGTGGAGAAAGCAGAACCACCAGCCGCCTCTCGCTGGTAAGACCACGTGGAAAAACATAGAAATGGGTTAATAATTAAGACAGAGCTAGCCGATAAGAAACTAGTACCTGGCTAACAGCATTATATCAAATTCAGAGTCTCGGTGTGTTAATTGGGGCTGGCGCGGCGGCGGGACAAGACCCGCAGCGGAAGGAAAAACCATACTCCTTACACAGCTGTTCATCAGGGTCTAAGCCTCAGCTTTCAGAATAGACATAGGATACTTTATCAGATCATATGAACTGTCATACTAAAGGTGGCATTTTGTAATTGTACTCTACTCAAAGTGATAATAAATTAAATAATTAGCTACTTTTTTGTATTTTGTCATTACTTTGGCAGGTGAAACCATTGCTGCATTTTGAAAATATTTCTTAAAATATTATATGTAGGCTCATACTGACCTTCAGCCAATCAATCGAAATGCAATGGCGCCTTCCAGGAAGTTCTTCCTTGTGGGCAACAGAAGATGATCTTGAGGAAGAAGTGCCTGGGAGAACTCAATTGTACTCTGAACGCAGTCAAGGTGCCTGCAGACACCGAGTTGTGCATCCCCCACTGCCTACATCGACTTTACCAGGCAGAAGCTAGCTCCCAAGATTGCTGTGGCTGCGCAGAACTGCTACAAAGTGACCAATGGCGCTTTCACCCGGGAGATCAGCCTTGGAGTGATCAAAGACTTGGGAGCCCAATGGGTAGTGCTGGGGCACTCAGAGAGAAGGCATGTCTTCAGAGAGTCAGATGAGTTGATTGGACAGAAAGTGGCCCATGCCCTAGCAGAGGGCTTCAAGAGTGATCGCCTGCATTGGGGAGAAGCTAGACAAAAAGGAAGCTGGACTCACGGAGAAGGTTGTTTTTGAGCAAACCAAGGTCATCGCAAATAATGTGAAGGACTGGAACAAAGTTGTCCTGGCCTATGAACCTGTATGGGTCATGGGTACCTGCAACACCTCGGCAGGCCCAGGAAGTACACGAGAAGCCACGGGGATGGCTGAAATCCAATGTCTCCGATGCGGTGGCTCAAAGCACCAGAATTATTTATGGAGGATTTGTGACTGGAGGGGTCATCTAAATCTGTCAAGTCATTTGGAGTAGGGACTAGGCCTTTTCTCCTGTCTCTAAGATAAGGGAATATCTCTCCATGCGGGATGTGCTCCCAAAGTCCTTTTTGTCTAGCATCTATATTCTTACCACACACACACACACACACACACACACACACACACACACACACACACGATAGTTATAAAGATAGGTAATTGATAGGTGATGGGTACATAACAGATCGATAATAGGTTTATGATATATAAGTAGATGGTAGATGAATAGATAGGTAGATAAAAGATGGACAGGTATTTAATAAATGAATGATAAATGGTAACAGACAGATGGATATGGGTTTATTACAGATAAATGATAGGTGGGTAGACAGAATTGTTAGATAATAGGTAGATGGCAGATGATAAACAGATAGATGGTAAGTGGTTAATAGGTTTATAATATAGAAATGACTGATAGCTGGATAGAAGGGTAGATAGTAGATTGAAAGCTACATAATAGATTATTTGTAGATCATTGATGGATATTGGGTTTATAATGGTTAGATGTTAGATAGATAGATAGATAGATAGATCAATAGATAGATAGATAGATAGATAGATAGATAGATAGATAGATAGATGGATTTTTGCTAGAACATATTTTTCAGAACACATAGTGAAGACACAGGTTAAAAACAAATCCATATTGAGATTCTGATGTAGATGGAATAGTGATCATTTTAGCTGTATAAGAAATGGTGTAATCAAGCTGGTCGTTGGTGGTGCATGCCTTTAATCCCAGCAGTTGGGAGGCAGAATCAGGCATATTTCTGTAAGTTCGAGGCCATCCTGGTCTACAGAGCTAGCTCCAGGACAGGCTCCAAAACAATACAGAGAAACTCTATCTGGAGAAAAGAAAAAAAGAAAATATAAATAAATGGTTTATATGATACATACGCTTTTATTCTCGTAAGTATATCTTCAATAACTACCTCAGATTGATTCCCCATTGCATACTAGAGTTATCTATCTATTCAATGCATAGAAGTAAAATTCAATTCACATAAGTACTGCATTTTAACACTCTCATATTTTCTTCTTGCTGATCACATGATGCCTGTTTTATCCCCTTTGTGAAACTATGTCTTCTCATTTCCATAAAAATTGTGAGCCTTCATTTCTCCTCTTTGTCTATTTTGATGTTTCCATCCATGTACAGTGTGTCTTGCTCTTATTTCCCCACAACTCCCCCTGCAATCCCCAGTGATGTTCTGTCTTGAGCATGCTGTGAAAATCCCCAACATTCATTTTCCCAAGAAGCAGTAGCAGCTATGTTTACAGCAAAAGGCCATTGCTTGAATGTGATTCACTATGATTTTGTACCATTAATCACCTTGAAATGAAAGTAAACAATATGTTAATAAAATTTTCAGATTTGCTAAACTGAGTACTAAGTTAGTATGCACAGTAGTAGCAAGACAGAGAAATTATTTTGATGATATACATCGAAGAAAAATAATGACTTTTATTCAGAAAAACCAGGCTAATGCTATGGATTTGGATGGCAATCTTAAACCTTTATCTAATATAAGAGGAAACAAGGCATAAATAATGGCAGAAATTATAGTTATTAACAGTACTTCAATAATGTGTGAGGGAGTAAGAATAAATACAGTATTTAAGCATTAGAAATGTTATATTTTCATTTTACAGAGAGAAAAGGAAACCATTTCTCTATATGATTCTGGCAAAACATTTTAATATTTGGTATTTACCATTATTCCAAAAACATATGATTAATAGTAAACATGACGGAAATGAAATGGCTAATAATGTTGACTAAGGAGTGATTCTGATAAAATTCTATGAAAAACTAAAACAATAACCTTGAAGCTTTCAAACCATGGCAAAAAGATCATAAGAGACATATGGAGTAATATTCCTCACCACAGAATGGTACTGATAGCCTTCACTCCAAGCATGGCTTTGAATAGTCAGATTAAGCTGATTCTGTAATTGTCATCAAATCACAACCACTGTATTTTTGATAGACTATAAGTAAGCAGTTACATGCAGTTATTTGCATGTAATAACTTAGTCCTCCCCAAGCCATGTAAATAAATAAGATGATGAAATAAGAATCAATACAAAACATCAATAATCTCCGAATAGTGAAACAATAGTTCTGAAGGAATCATGAAAATACATTTATTTGTACAGGGAGGTGGAGTTTTCTCATCAGATTAGGGACAAGAGTCCAGAATTACTGAGGCTTGAGTTATATTGCTGGTGAAATAGCAGAGGATGTGACGACATTAATTTTTATTTCTTGATCCTTCAAACCATTGCATGCTTAGGGCCACTTCCAGAAGGGAATTTATTGACAAAGTATTTATTTACTTACCATATTTACTTACCATTGTACTTTTTATTTCTGGAAAGTACAGGCATATTTCAAACTGTTATGTCATGTAGTTGTAGAAATAAGAATCTTGTCATATACATTTGCAAGTATGAATTAGTATGTATGATTCTAACATTTGAAAGCATGTTCTTACACAAATTTATGTTATGTCAAGACATTTTTTTTTATATTAGAGTCTGGGCCAAAATCAGGGACATCAGTACAGGCAAAACGTTCTCAAAAGTCACTCAAGGAGGTGTTTGAGCAACATTCATTCATCATAGTCTACCAGCTTAGCTCCTGAGCTATAGACAGATGGGACATCACACACACACTACAGGGTAAACAGAGTACTCAGCCAGCTGTAGAACACTGTGCTGTGTTAGAATGCATGTATTTTGGGGCTTTAATATATTTGGAAAGAAGCAAAAGTACTATGCCCCTCAAAACAAACATCAGCAACAAAAACGTGAATATGGAGAACTGTGTCAGTGTTTTATGTTCTATAAAGTATTTTGTGATCCATCTCTTTCAATATTTATCATGCTATCTCTGGCCAGTCTCTTCAGTACGAATACACACACACACACACACACACACACACACACACACACACACACACACACACATTGATCAACTCTATTTAAAAAATAAGAATAGTGTTTTATTTTCCAAACATGTTATGCGCATTCTGTTTCTGCTCCTATCTAGAAAATATATGATGGTCATTCTGGGTACAATTCAATGTCACTTACTTCGCCAAACTTCATAATACTGCTTTTGTTATTTCCAATAACCTTTATTTTGTCTTTTTTAAAAAATGCATATTAATTATATAAAAAACACCAATCAGGATTATCTTCATATTCCCATATGTGCATTCATTGTTTGCCCTACCCATTTTCTACCCAGGCTCTTGTTTTCTTCCCTGAGCATTGTTCTTAGTCCTTAAGCACTACTCTTATGAGATGATGGGAGATGTCATTCTGTAAATAATTTTCTCTTATTGGTTAATGAATAAAGCACTGCTGGCCAATAGGAAAGGAAGATAGGAAGGACTAGGAGAAAGGAGGAGAGAGGAAGTAGTAAGGAGTCAGCATGGGGAGACTGGAGAGAGCAGAACACCAGCCCTACTCTCTGGCAAGATGAGACCACGTGGAAACACTTAGATGAATAGAAATGTGTTAATAATTAAGACAGAGCTAGCCAATAAGAAATAAGTAACTGGCCAACACATAATATCAAATACAGTATCTCTGTGTTATTTGGGGCAGCGGTGGGTCAAAGGAGGCAGGGACAACCTTACTTGTAACACACTTATAGATGTGATCAGTAACTTTGGGGTTCATGATGTGTCAGTACATCATTATGTTTGGGAATAAGACTGTGGAATCATCATGCTTTCTTTTGGATTCTAGGATTTTACTCATTAACTGTATAATGTTGAGTAATTTATTTGGCTCCATTTTATGCCAGTTTCTCCTCTTTAAATACTGGGTAGAATTCTCTCTTTGTAGCATGGTTGTGGAGGTTAAATGAGTTAATAATAACACTCCCCCATTTTAAGTTTTCCAAATCTGCCAGCCCTGATTACCAGTCTGTGTAGACCATAAACCCCTCTAAAGAAGGATCAGGACCTCATCTTTTCATCTTCTCTAGCCAGCATAGCCCATCCAGGCAATGTAACATTTTAAAAGTAGATCTGTGCCAATAGTGAGTTGGTACATAGGATGAGGGACAGAAGGTCACAGAGAAGAGAGCCCTACATATGGCACTAATATTTTACGACTTACATTTTCCTGGCAGAGAGAAAAAGAAAGAGCCTGTCATCCATGCTGGACTCTAGGAATCCACAATTGCACCCTTCCATCTGGGAAGCTATGATATATGCTGCAGAACCAATTTCCCCTTGCAAAAGAACCAGGACAGACAGTGGAAACTGTGAGAGCTCAGAAGGCATGCGAAGGTGTCAGAAGCTGCTCCCCAGCACCCAGCAGATTGTAGTGCTCCCCTGACCTCTTGGTTCTGAGCTGCCAATTCAGCCTCTTTATACTGTGCTTAGGCCTGCAATGCAGTGTTGTTCCTGGTACATAAAGTGGTGAAAAATTCCTCAAGGAGGAAGGATCTGCTTCAGTGATTAAGGGTGATGGACACCATAATGTGCTCTGCTCTCCTGCTTGCTATTGTTCTGACCCTTTCTGTTTCTATATATTTCCTGAATTCTGGCCACTGTCCAAGAATTTCACATTTTTCTCATTCTTCTGCCCTGCAAATAGCTCCCACAGTCTTTGTTTCCTTTTTCTGTTATCTTTGCTCTTGCCTATGGCTGACTTTTGAGCACACTGACACACACTATTTATCTTTGTCTTGTTTCATGCTTGCTGCCATTACCTACTCTGACCCTATACCCAGCCCTAAAGTACTGGTGACCAGCATAGCTCCAAGGAGGTAAATTAGTGTCTCCTATCAAGTTGAAGATTTTCTTCATGATGTTTCCTTAGGAGATGAGCTTTCTAGAATAACAGATGACAGCCACAGAAATGGGAGTTGGAACAAGCTCTGCTGTGCAATGCTACTTTTCTATGTAGAGCCCAATTTTTCTATGTATCTATATATGTATAAGAGGTATACAAGGACGTTCTTGGGAATACTATTTTGACTATTTAACTAACTAACAAAGCATGAAATAAACTAGTACCAATAGGATCCTTATTTAAAAACAAACACCCACTGTTCAGAAATGAATCATTGACAAAAAGGAGTATCAAAAAATTAAAAGTCATGCCAGGTGGTGGTGGCACCCACCTTTAATCCCAACACTCAGAAGATAGAAGTGTGCAGATCTCTGGGAGTTTGAAGCTAGCCTGGTCTACAGAGGAAGCTCTAGGACAGGCTTGAAAGCTACACAGAGAAATCCTGTCTCAAAAAAAAAAAAAAAAAACACAAACAAACACAAAAACAAAACAAAAAAAAAAAACAAAAAATTAAGTCAGGGGAGAGAGATGACTCAGTGGTTAGAAGTGGCCATTGCTCCTGTAGAGGATCCAAGTTTGGTACCCTGTACCTATGTCAGGGATCTCACAACTGCCTATAACTACAGTTCTGAGAGACCTGATGCTCTCTTCTAGATCCCTAGTTCACCTGCATGCATGTACACATGCCCACCCTCAGATATACACAAATAAATACATAACTAAAAATAATGTATCCCTAATATAAAAATGGTCTTTTGGAGCCCATTCCACACAGAGGGATATTCCCTCAGCCTAGACACATCGGGGAGGGGCCTAGCCCTGTACCAAATGATATAACAGACTTTGAAGACTCCCCATGGAAGGCCTCACTCTCCCTGGGGAGCAGAAGGGAGATTGGATGGGGGGTTGGTGGGAGGGGATCAGGGGAGGACACGGTGTGGGAACTGGTATTGAAATGTAAAAGAAGCTTGTTTCAAATAAAAAATATCTTAAATATTAAGAGTTAAAAGACATAATCATTGAAGTATCTTATTTTAGACTTATAAATCACCTCTACTCTCATCATTAAGAGATAGCAAAGCCATTGATCAGACAGGAATATTTATAGTTTGTCACCAAGCAATCAAAGGAAAACCTTTATTTCCATGACCCAAAATGAACATTTGAATTTTTCCCAATATTTATAATTGTAGTCTTACATGCTCCAGTTAATTTAGTCACCCCTCCATAAATCCATGCTTTCATAAAATATTTGCTATAGAGTACCTGCCATATACCAGCTTCCCTCCAGAGCTCTGGGTATTTTTTAGACAGCCCCTCCCATCTTCATGAGCTTGTATTGTTTCTTTCTCACTGCTTCTCATATCGTTCTAAGTTTCTGTTTCTATTCTTAGAAATGCATTTATGTAGAGCTGGAGAAATGGCTCAGTGATTAAGGACTTGTACTGCTCTCCTGGAAGACCCACAGCAGAAGGCTCACAACTACCTGGAACTTTAGCTCCAAGTGGATCCGATGCTTCTTGCCTCTGTGGGCACTGGTACTCATCTGCATGTGAGTACACACACACACACATAAAAATAATAGAAAATTAAATGCAACTGTGCATATCTTACATGCCAGATGTACCAGTTCAGAGAGATGTAAGCTGCAAGTAATTTTTAGGAAATAACATTATGTGGTTTGTGTGGTTGGTAGCACTAAGTCCTGTAACTAAACCTTTTCTTCTTTTTCTAAATCAAAATTCCACAGGAAAGTCTCTAGAAAAAAACATTCCTTTTCAAGCATATATATTGGGGACTCCCCTTGATTGTCTCTTGCTTGTCTCTCTAGCATCTTATTATAACTAGGTACACAACAGAAGTTTGAGCTAATGTAAGGACCTGAAGAAAGAGATGTGTAAACTTGCACAAAAGCTGTGGTTGAAGCACAGCATTTGGTAGGTGTTCCATAATTGTATTGGTAATCACTATAAAATCCAAACAACACTTGGAAGTTCTTCTGTGGAACTGTTAATTATAAAGAAAATGTTTTGAGCAGAAATACCTTCACCCCTGCTTTTGCCTATGGTGTCTGTGCTTGGGCATCATTAGCAGGGGGACTCACACTGCTTAACTGGAAGATAACAGCAACTCCTGCAATTATAAAAGAACAATCCCTTTCACAAGTATTTTTTTCCTTTGTTATTTTTTATTTTTATTTTACACCTCGATCCCAGTTCCCTCTCCCTCCCTTCCTCTCACTTTCCCTCTCTCCCACCCCCTCATGCCCCCACAACCACCTTCCCCTCCCCACCCCCACTCTACATGTAGGATGATATCTTCCAGGAGGGGTTATCTATCTGTCAAGCCATTTGGAGTAGGAACTAGGCCCTATCTCCTATCTCTAGGTTAAGGCAATATTCCTCCATGGGGCATGTGTCCACAAGGTCCTTTTGTGCACCAGGAATACAACCTGGTTCTACGGTCTGAGGTCCGTTAGACTGCCCAGGCCTTCTAGCTGAGACCCATGTTCAGGGTTTCTGAGTCAGTCCCATGCTGTATTCCCAGCTATCAGTCTAGGGGCTAATTAGCTCCTCCTTTTTCAGGTCAGCTGTCTCTATGTGTTTCTGCAACCTGGTCTTGTCCTCTCCATCTGCATCTGGATTCTAGTTCAGCTCAGTGTTTAGTTGTGGGTGTCTGCTTCTGTTTTCAACAGCTACTAGATGAGGGTCTATGATGGTGGATAAGTTAGTCATCGATCTCCTTATCAGGGAAGGGCATTTATGGCAGTCTCTCCACTGTTGCTCAAATTGTGAGTTGGGAACAGACTTGTAGGTCTCTAGACATTCCTCTAGGTTCAGTTTCCTCTTCAAACCTATAATGGCTCCCTCTTTTATGGTCTCTCTCTCTCTGTCTGTCTCTGTCTCTCTTTCTCTATCTCTTCTCTTGTCTATTCCTTCCCTAACTAAATCTTCCTAGTCCCACGTGCTTTCCTCTCCTCCACTTCTCTTTCTCCAGTTCCCTCTCCATTCACTGTACCCCACCCCCTCTCTCCATAAGTTCAGAAGATCTTGTCCCATCCCCCTCCGCTGAGGGACCTTATATGAATCTCTTAGAATCCTCCTTGTATCCTAGTTTCTCTGGCAATGCTTTCACCAGTTTTTTAAACATCATAAGAATTCTATTTGGGAGCTTAAAACCATTCAAGGTAAAAATGATGAGATGGACATGGGAAGTTTAGCTCTGGAAGTGTTAGAATGAGGCAAAGGTCCCTGAATAACTGATGAGCTGTCTTGTTTGATATGGTGCTGGGTGTACAGTACTGTGCACTCATGAGGTCCAGCACATGGCATAACTACATCCCCAGAAGAGTGCACCTAATAATAGTATGGCCCTTCATCCTGCCTTTGACATAATTCTGGCAAGTGAATTCTATTTGATTCATAAATGTTTAAAATAACACTTGCAGAGGTTGAGTATTTGTTCTATTTGCATGATGTTCAGTAAAGCCTAAGTTCATGCTTGTTCTAAATCTATGCTTTCCTACCAAAAAGTATAATGCTACCTTCATCAGATCACAGAGTCATTAGTATAACTGATGCACACCTTTTCAATGTGAGACATCCTTTTCTTAGAAGGGATCTACTATAACCTAACAGGGAAGGAAACAACACCACTGAAATAAGGCAAGGGCAAAAGCATTTTTAAAGATCAGTGTTGGATGGAGTGACTAGAGAGTATTTCATGGAGGGGGGAGAGTTAGGAAAACAAGTCTTGGGACAACCATGTATAGGGAAGAGGGGTGGACATTCATTTGCCCGGCAAGGGCAGATGCCTGACAAGAGCAGACGCATGGATTTCTGGGACCATTGTTCACAGAAATCATGGATTGTCCACTGGGCTGACTAAAATATTCCAAAGAAAAGGCCAATTTAAAAGAGGAAAGTATGGTTTTAATTATCTTCAAGAAGAACTTCTAACAGTTTTTTTTTTTTTGAAATTCAAATGGGTATGAAGTCTTAAACATTGTTTATATGGCTGGCTTTGAAATCAATGATTCCATAGTAAGGACAACTTGTTTATTAGGATAAATCTCAGGAGTTGTATAATACTTTTTCTATTTTTTTTTTCATTTCTTACTAGGTAAGCTTCATATATCAATGCCCACATGCATTCTTTACCTTATCTGGATTGGGATCTTTGCTCAGAACATCTCAATGAGCCCTCCCTAGTCAGAGTACTCAAACTTGTAACCTGCCACTTGAATTTCCTCTATTCCTGTACCTACATCCCCTCCCTGTCCACACTTAACACCATCCAATCTACCACATTCTCTGCTTAACTTTAGTCTGTCTCACCCTGAGAATGTAAAGTATGATGAAGATAGAATGCTTATCTGTTTTGTCCACCACTTTCTATCTAGTGCCTAGAATTGGACCTGGAAAATAGACAATCCTCTATAAATACCCAATTAATAAGCAAATGAATAACTGTGTCAAGAAGCATGGTGCATCATGTACATTGGCATACTGGCATCACTCCCATGATGGGTTGTGTTTTCTAAAGTTGGGTGCAGCAGTTTCTCCTAAAAACCAGAGTGGGCTTATAACTGTTTTGATTGCTAGCACAAAAATAAAACAAAGTGGCTTTCCATGGAACCCTTGTTAAGAGCTTGTCCTTTTCTGTTGGATTGGGTCTCACTATGTAACAAGGTTAGCATCCTATACACAATCCTCCTATCTCAGTCTCCAAAACAGCTGAGATCAGCTACATACCACTATGCCTAGCCTGTTAAGATGTCAGAGAAATCAACACTGATACTTCAGAGACTTTTTAAAACAGATGAAATCCTTTCTGAGGAAATCAGTCATACCCCCCAAATCTCTTCTGTCAAAACTTAGTGCTGCTAAAACTCCTGAAGCCATCATTCCCACAGCAGCCTGACAAAGAAGCCCTTTAGTTCACTCATCATGAGATTAGAGGGGAGGAGCAGAACACCAGGAATCAGACAGACCATGGAGCCTGAACCACACCTGGACCTGATTTCGGTAATGAGTCATTGGACTTCAAGCTGATGCCATAATAGAGTCCTGAGAGGAAGGTGAGTGTATTTTCCATGTGTGGGGAATATGAATGGATGAGAACTAAAATGTCAGGTCATAACAGATCTTGTAACATTTCATTGTTCTAAGAGAGCTGTGATAATATATTAGCTACAATGTGACTTAAGCGCCTACTTTCAAGGATGCTTTCTCCCTGAATCTGGATGGACTTGCATTTGGCTTAATTACATAGGAAGAAATGAAGGCCATATGGCTTCCAAGGCTGTCATGAGGCACAATGCAGCTTTGTCTTCAAGTTCTGAGCTTCTGGCTACCCCCTGAGAAATTTGACTACTCTGTGGTTACCATGTGCTGTAGAAGCCAATTCCTGTAAAGAACAATGAGGAGGTAGGCTCCTCCACTCAGTGCTAGTAATGTTTGAACCCTCTTAGCCCTTAGTCCCTGATGTGAACAAGTGACTCTTCTATATTAGTCCAGGAAAATGTCTTTGACAGAATAAGAAAAGGGAGGTCATGGTTTGAGAACTTTTAGTCCAGTACAGCAGGGAAGGCATGTTATGCTAGGACTGTGGTGACCACAGGAACACAAGGCAATCCATATGACAACAGAGTGGAAGAAGGTAAAGCGGGCTGGTAACGGGGCTGGTGTAACGTTCAAAGACCTGCCTCTAGTTGCCTTCTTGTACTAGCTAAACTCCACTTCCCAAAGACTCCGAAGTCTTTGAATAATCTCACAAGATGAGAACAGAGAGTTAGAATGTATCTTTGCCGTTTGTTCTAACAACATGGGAAGTCTGTCTTTCCTCCTTGTTCATCCTATTTCACTTTTTTTCCTTTTTTATTATTTATTTATTTGCTGCAACAAAATTTCTGAGACTGGATAATTTATATGGGAAAAAGTCTAATTTAGTTCATGGTTCTGCAATAAGTTCAAGATTGGGCAGCCATATCTGGCAAGGATCTTGTCATGCATCTTCAAGGAAAAGGAAAAAGCAAATGTGCTTATGCAAAAAAGAGAAAAAAAAGTTAAAGAGTGACATCATGTTCCAGTAAGCCATTCCTATTATAGCTAAGGCCAGCTGACAGACAGAAAGAAATAATAAAGGTTCACTGTTAAGCACCTGAGAATTTTTGAGATGATGGGAAGGATTGTGGGTAGGGTTGTTGCACAATAAAAAGTTAACAAGAAACCCAGGTAGCAGAACTATATATCTGAATGTAAAAATCAATGGTTGAAACACTGGAAATAGTGAGTATTGCTTACCTACAATCAAGAAATTAAGTCATATCTAGTCATCTTCTGTCTATGCTTTTGAGCTTGTGGTACAAAATAATAAACAAGAGAACTAACTGTTTTCTCTGCATCATTCATAAATGGAACAGAGCAAGCATAGTCTACTTACGCTGGTATCATGTTCCTTGTATCATATCTATTGCATGTGCCTTGATTGCTTTTGTAAAATTGTCAGAATCAGCACTGGTCCTAACATAAAGTGCTCTGTGAAAAGCATTACCATGCTCACTAGCCTCAGTGGAGGAATATGAGAAACTTTGAAAGGGCAGCTCAGAATTTAGGCTTTATCAAAGCCAAGCTGAAACATGAAAACCAGTTTTTTAAAAGTAAAATTCTAAATTTAGATGCAGTGTGTTCGTGTATGCTTGGAATGCAGAAAATGAAGTTGGAAGGACCTGTAAAAAAGTAAGGAAAGGCCATTTTCTATAGCTGTGGGTGAACACTATTGGTCTCCCCATGCTATAATGAACAATAATACATATATTCTTATACCATCCAAGTGCCAAGAAGAAGTAAGTGTGACATTTTATATTAAGTTTTAAATTAATATCCTCTGATTTCCTTGAAAGGCTCAAATTGTCATTTTATACACAGAAATAATAAGGAGCTTTTTAAGATAGAAAAACATCCCTGACAGAGACACATTTTCTCTCCTTAGAACAAGAATGGTACAGCAATAAATGAAGGGTAAGTCTGTAAACCTTTTGCTGTGTTAAAAATAAGAAGGATGCAGAAAACAGAAATAATTCAATAAGAAGGTGAAAACTCAAAACTTACAATAGCCTTTTCATATTGTAATGAAAAAATTAAAAGATAAAAGATTCCTTTAGTCAACTCTTCCTTGTTCCTCTGTGTTCTAGAGTTGCTTAACTAGTTTTCTAAATCTATACACATCACTCAACATAGAGCAGAAGTTTGGAAAGGAATTTATAGTCTGTCCTGGCTGACTGTGTGTTTTCTTGGTCCATTTATGAACCCTCACCTTTCAGAGGATGATGGGTTACTTGGAAACATATCATAGTTCTTGTTATTTTCGATGAATGTCATCTAGAACATTCAAGAGATATTTGGTCTGGGACTCAGAGACATAAGATTACTGCAGAAGTATGAATTGTGAGGTTGCCGTGAGAGAGATCAGAGAACCTGAACACAAATAGAATATAGAATTCATGTTTTAAAGGGATCAGAGGAGAACAACAACAATAACAAAAATGTGACTAATAAACAAAGAGTGCATTTGCCATAAGATGTAGTCACAAAAGGGACCAACTAAATAAATCCTTCATATTTTACAACTTCCTCACAGTTTTAATATTATCGAGGTCAGGTGGATAGTGAAAGCAGAGGTCATTTTGAGAAGTTCAAGGTGTGACTCTTGTTGAAAAAGTCATGGTATAACAAAATTGCTAAAAATATTTGTTTTTGTGTGGGACGAAAAGGAGGGAAGTATTGAAGTGGTTAATTTTCTGTCAATGACACAAGCTAATGTCGTTTGAGAAGTGGGAATCACAACTGAGAAATGTTACCATCAGACTGGCTAATGGGCAAATCTGTGGAGCATTTTTTCCTCCTGTTTTCTTTCTTTCTTCCTTTCTTTCTTTCTTTCTTTCTTTCTTTTTCTTTTATTTTTCTTTCTTCCTTTTTTCATATAGAATGCTGTTGGCCTGTTACTAGCATTACTTATTGGCTAGCTCTGTCTTAAATATTAACCCATTTCTATTTATCTAAGTATTTTCACATGTTCTTATCTTACTGGAGAGAGAGTCCAGAGTTCTACCCTGTTGGCCCTACATCTTTAAACTCCTCCCTACCTCTTCCAGAATCCTCCTTGTCTCCTAGTCCCACCTATCTTGCTTTCCTATTGGTCAACAGTGCTTTATTCATTAACCAATAAGAGAAACATATTTGCAGAATGACATCTCCCATCATCTCCTCTTTCCTTGATTGATGGTTGATGTGGAGGGGTCCAGCCCATTGTGGGCAGTGCCATCCCTAGCCAGGTATCCCTGGACTGTATAAGAAAGCCAACTGAGCAAACCAGGCAGAGCAAGCCAGTAAGCAGTCTTCCTCCATGGCCTCTTTCATTTCCTGCCTCCAGGTTACTGACTTGAGTTCCTGCCCTGATTTTCCTTCATGATATACTGTGATCAAGACATATAAACTGCAATAAACCCCTTCTTCTCAAAGTTGTTTTTGGTAATGGTGTTTGGTCTCTCCATGCTGATTCCTCCTTACTACTTCCTCGAATCCTCCTTGTCCTCTAGTCCTATCTTGCTTTCCTATTGGCCAACAGTGCATTAGTAACTAACCAATATGAGAAATATATTTACAGAATGATATCTCCCATCAGTGTTTCATCACAACAATAGAAAGCAAACTAGGATACCAAGCGTATGCATGATCACTTAAAGAAATACAAATTGACAATCCGGGTATCTTTGTCCATCTCTTTTCTTACTGCAGATACATTACATCATTTATTCTTTCATTCAAAATACTGGCAAAATGTCTAGCAGAACAAAGACAATAGAAGGCATTTTTAAAGGAGTCATGGAGGTCCTTTCCCCAGAAGTTCCCGATCACCATTAAAATATCTTCACACATGTCCCAGCTCTGTTCTTTTTATTTTTTCCATTTTGAAATTTCCTTGGGGTGATCTACAGTCTGTTTATATCTATGCTTCCTTTGCCCATTGTTTAGATTCCTGTACCCTGTCCTCCTGGGCTTTTCTGTAACATGGAGCAGCAAAGCATCCTATCTGTAATCAGTGCTTTTTACCCTCTCCCAATGTTTGTCTTTTAAACCAAGTATCCTTCTACTTCTACTTTTCCATATGGCATTGTGAAAGTTCACTTCCTTAGCTGAAATCTCAAGTTAGCTAAGTTTACTCCATATACCAGACGTTTATAAACCAGGCTGTGCTATCTGTCACACCAGCCTCATTATATTTTCCCTTGAATGATAAACCTCTCAATTACTAATATCCCTAACTTCATGTTTAGCAGACAATAGGCTATGCTTGAAATTTTTCTCTTTATTTCTCAATTCTCTGATTAGAATTTCTCTCTTCACTATTTTGTGATTAAATATATGAATATGTATATATGTTCATATATTTATACATCTATATGTTATCCAAGTTCTCATACTGTTTGGGTTATAGATTTCTTAATTATAGTTCATTGCTTACTGGTTAAAATTACTTATATCTCAGGCAGACAATTGATCCTGGAATGGGGGAAATCAGGCAGGAATGTGACCATAGTGCAACAGAACAGAAAACAGGGCAGAGCCAGTGCTTAAAACTTTCTCTACCATCACATGGCTGAGTTGGTGTTCTTTTGTTGCCTGCATATAATCTGCAAAATATTTCTGGAAGTGTCTTATTGAAGGTGAATCAGGGAAAGCCTAGCTTCCCCCAACCGATTAAAAGACTGTCTATGATAAAATCTTCATCCTCATCGTTTTAATAAAGTGTATCAATCATCACATTACTAATTTCGTTCCAAATCCTGGGTAATTCAGACTTTTTTGTTAATATGTTCTCTCTCTCTCTCTCTCTCTCTCTCTCTCTCTCTCTCTCTCTCTCTCTCTCTCTCTCTCTCTCTTTCTCTCTGTCTGTCTGTCTCTCTTCCCCTTCTCGCACTCTGTTTCATTTTTTTTAGTTATTTTGTTTGTTGTGATAGTGTTTTAATATGCAACCAGAATCTTAGAACTAACAATGCCTGTGCCTCTGCCCACAATAGTCCAGGGAGTACAGGACTTGACTCTGTTGAAATATTCTAATCTGACACACACACACACACAGACACACACACACATCTCTTTGGCACGTGGCTTCTTTTCTTCTTTGTTGCTGCTGTTTAATCAGCAAAACCAACAGGAATTTTTGTTATCTCTTCCCATTGTCCCTTTTCTAGGCAACTGGTATGGCAACTATGCTGCCAGGTTTGTCTCACTGAACGCTGCAGTGACATGCTTTCCACAGAAGCCCTGGTCAGAGACATGTCATTGAGTCTGAGTTAAACTGGGAAATCTTCTGTATTGACTGAGAGAAGCAGCTCGAAAAAGGCTAAAGTTTGGAAAGACTTGTGAATAATTAAGAAGAGTGAATGTTAAGCCAAGTTAGCATATTCTTAGTTGTATAGTCTATAGAAATCGAGAGTAGGAAACAGATGGAAGTTGAGGTATAGACTCAATCTCTCTGGGAATGTCAGATCAGAGATTATTTTTGGAAATGTAAAAGGAGGTTTGTGTGTAGGAGGAACCCAAGAGCTGGGACACAGATCTTCAGGGGTGCCAGGCAAAAAATGAAAAATCCAGCATGGGGTGAGAAGTACCTAATTTGTAGAATAGCTACTTAACCCCACTCTCCTACTAAGGACATATACTTCCAAAAAGCCTGCTGGGAATATTCAGATTTGGGCTACCACCAGGTCATTTACAATTATTTTCCAACAAGAGCAGGGTGGTTCTGTGTGATTTATTTTCAGTTGTGTTTTTCCTCCCTCCACATCAGCCTTCTAGAAATGTCACATGTGGATAACTCTGGTGTGGATTTTTAGCTTCTAGAGATCACAAAGTAGCAGCTAGATGGGTGAGGTGAAATAATGAAAGGATTTAATAGATTTAAGGACTAGTGCAAGAGACCAAGCACAGGAAAACCGGCAGTGTACGTGAGCTTGACAGGACTTGTAGTGCTCATGCAATCCTGGGGAGGAACGAAGGGCTGGCAGGTGAAAGAGAGCAGCAGACACAGTCCGGCCAGGTGTTGAGCATTAAAGCTCACCTTGCTAGAGATCCCAGATGGCTGGAAAGAGAGGTGGGAACGAAATGACCCAGAGAAGTAGGGAGATGCAAGAGGAAGGCAATAAGCAACATTTAGGTACTCGCAATTAGAGAGATTTCAATTGCTTGGCAGTTACTTGAGTGATAATGAATGTTTGAATCATTGTTGAACAGGGGACAGATCTATTCCTTTTTTGAAGAAGTATTGTCCAGCCTTTTCAGTTTCTATATTTCCCCAGCTCCCTTTTTGTCGTTGGTGGTTTTCATTGAAAAGGAGCAGGACTATATTTAAAACCATATTGAAAAACAAGAGATTTTAATTAAGTCTAGGCTATTATCCACATGTATCGCCAAAAGAGAAGGATGTATGAAATAATAAAAAATTCATATTGACATATTATGTATAATCTGTATATCATTTATAAATCCTGTATATATTATATCCTATTTTTACTATGTAGTGTGCACAGAAACTGTGCCTGTATAGGGTAAGTACTAACGGAGGATATCTATTTTTTGGAAACCTAGGTACAGTAGTTATATTTTTCATGTGTGTTTAACCAGTATGAAGATTTTCATTATGTGTGAGTTTTAATTTTGTCTAATAAACAATTACCCCAGAGTTTTTTTGAGTAGTATAAAATAATTTGTGTTAGTTTTTATATGACAGCCATGTGTGAATCTCAAATGTGTTTCATGTTTTGATAAAGATCAGTAGTTGACAACTTATTTGTTGATTATTTTTCAGAAGCACCAATGGTTATAATATGAATACAGGGTCACAAGTTAATGCTAAGAATCCCCTAAACTGACCACTGTGTGACATAACTCTTTGCTTTGTGTTGAAACAATTTTCCAATGGTGAAACAAAGAGAGTCACTAGTTGCAAAACACTGTAGGAAAAAGAAAAATGTTCATTAAAATTAATATGAATATATACTACTGATTTTTAAATTTAGCCTGTCCTTAGTGGATGTTCTTTTTTAAGTAAATGTTTTTATCAATTCCTACAAGATTTCATAAGTGCTTTGGTCATATTCATCCTCAACTCCTCTTGTCAACTCCTTCTATACCTGCCTTACTGCTCTCCATCTTCAAATCTTTTGTATTTACTTGCTTTGTTTGTTTAATAACAATCCAGCATTCCAATCGTTGCTCTTCATGTAGTTCTGGGTGTGGGGCTATCGGGTGGAGTGTGTTCAGGCTACCGGAGACTGACTCCCATCCTCAGAAGACATTGGAGTGCAGGCGCATGAAGACCAAGCCACTTGGTGTTTGCATGTTGACTGTCTTTCCAACCACAGTTGCTATTGATTTTCTACAGCCAGAGATCATCTCTTAGTACAGTGACAAACTTACTGCAAAAGGCTGAGGGGAGACAGTACCACATTCCTGCTTTGCACTGTACAAGTGCTAACGTTAGTCTTTATTTCTAGCCAGATCTTTCGATGGTTTCTGTATGGCAAACAGTCTTGGAGCATAGTTCTCTCCTCCAGAGCAGGGGGAGACATGATGATGTTCAGAAGTCACCATCTTGAGTCTAGGACTTCGTTTGAGTGATGCAACCCCTAAACTGTAAAGTTGCCACCTGTCCCTTTAAGCATCAATGGCTAGAAAATGGGAAATAAGAGGCCACCAAAAGAAAATTCAAGCCCTACAAACATGTAGAAAACAAAAGCTATGAGCCCTTAATCATGATGGGCACTACACAGTAATCAAACAGCAGGGACGTTAATTTTAATGTGCTATAGAACCTCACATACTTGTTGCACTATAATGTGTTATGCTATTTAATTAATTAGAAAATGAATAAAATGGGCTGTGTATAGAAAATACTTTAATTTTTACAGTGCTGTAAATTATTTAATGCGAAAATCTGCTGGAATTTATATTTTGTACACTTATAAGAGTTATCATATTTAAAATACATTTAAATGATGGTAGGCCTACTCAATTTTAGGTGACAATTCAATAGATATGTATGATGGCCCATTAACGAGGTGATCATGCCTTCAAGTAGTGGCAATACTGGATAATTATGAAATAAAGCCCATGGTCAAGTTCTTTTCAATGAACACAGCTCTCCCCCCTTTTTTTTCTTAGCTACTGTACATTTCTCACACTAGTTCTTGTTTCTTCCATGTTTATTAATTAATACTCAAGTGTCACCCCCACTTCATAAAAAAAGTTGTGTTTTTTGCCAGAAAGTTTATATTTAAAATGGATATTGCATAGAAACAAGGTGGGGGGTGTCTATCTAATCAACCTAGGGACACTGGTATTAAGGTGGGCTCAAATCTTGCCTTACCTTTGGTCACATGAATTGCTTGTCTGTTCCCAGGCTCTTAATTATATAAATTACATAAAAAATTTCAACATAATGGGCACAGCAAATCATATCTGGCATCAGAAGCCCAATTAGTGGTTAAATCTGGGAGAGTCACTGAGCTGCTTTGGGGCTCTTGCTCCTTATATATAAAATGTACAGTAACCTAGAATCCTCCATACACTTGTGATGACACTCAAATTAAATGGTGTGCATGAGTGTGCTTATAAATCATTGTTATATACAAATATACCACAACTTGTAATCATAAAGTGGGTACGTTTATAAGTCTTCAAACAGAATTGAATAATGTATCCTAGTACTTTTGCCAAAGTCTTTCTAAATTTATGTTGCTTCATAAGTCTGAAGACTGCTTATCAGCATCTACACATTTACTATTATGTGAGAGTCAGCCAGCTTTATACCAAGAAAATCTAGTTTTATGACTTTAGAAGAAGGTTCCAATGCCCATGTTCTCTATATTGCTATTCCTTGATGAATTTGCTCTAACAAAGTTAATGTTAGACATTCAGTCCTAGATATAGGCCAATAAAATTGTTAGCTCATAGGTGAAGAAAAGAGAAACAATGCTCATAAAAAGTAAAACATAACTTTGTACTTTTGCTTCATAAAAGTAAATTCAAAAAAATAAGCTGAAATATGAAGTTCTCATAAGACAAAGATCTGACCTAAGAATTCTAGGCCAAGCCACATGTTTATGAGGAAAGTAGGAGTACATTCTTCAACATGTATGGTTTTGGGAAACCATCTATTTTACCTTTACTTTCAACCGCCAGGAAGGTGAAAGGTAGTTCAGTAGTAGAAAACTTGGCTAGAATGTACAAAGTTCTGGACAATGCATCTAAATGTATTAAAAGTGAAATTCTTATTTTGAGTTTAAAATAAAAGCTTAAACATCATAAAAGCAATATGGTATTAAGAAACAGAAAAGGCAGACCACTTACAAAAACTAGCACAAATTCAGATAATAGGATTCAATTATAAAAACAAAAATATGTTCACTAATAACATTTGTAGTGGGATATTCACTTTGTCTCCTTCTGGGGCACTGACCACGCACATTGGGGTGGGAGCCAGGGGTGGAAGTGACCTGTGGAAGGAGGTCTGAGGAGTAGCCCAGAACGCTCTCTTGCTGGCATGATGTGGAGAGGAGAGCATCCAGTGGAACTTGCTGGTATTCATCTGTCTAGGTTGTAAGTTATTTCTCCCTGAATAAACATCTATTATACCTATTTGTTTATCCTGATCCTTATTTAACTGCAATAAACATTGGTCACTATAAATTATTTTTTATAATACCTATATAGAAAGTCATCATGTGTATCAAAACTAAACAGAGATATACTTTCATTTCTATTTGATATATTAAGCATGTAACAGCAGAAGTATCAATTGGATTTGAGTGGTAATCACTATGTGGAATTGTCATGCATAATTTTTAATTTGAAGTTGCTTTCATGACAAGTTCTAATTTCAGGTTTTATGTCACCACCATGTTTTGCTTCTATAATCAGGAAATTAAAGAAAGGGCATAAGAAGTTCACTCACAAATTCTGCATGAAGTGAGTACATGCAAAGCAAGCTTGCAAAAGAGAGACGGGACTAAGGCAGTGAGGTGGCTTAGCAGGCAAAAAGGAGGGAGGCTGAAGCAGAAAGCAGCCTCAATAAATATTGAAGGTAATTGGGGAAACTAGGAGAATGATGAGGCTTCTCCATCTCAATTCCAGGCATGGCTCAAGGCACTCCACACAACACTGGGCCCCCGGAGTGTAGTGGATGAAGGAGTCAACCTATTCTTTAGAGAAATGGGAATTTGAAGAGAAGTTGGGTTTTGTAACTAATGAAGATTCTAAGATGTAAATGTTTTTGTTATTGTGTTTTGCTTTGTCATTTTGCTGTCCTTTGTTTTAAAATCTGAAATTCCTAATGTTATTATAGTGGTAAAGCAAGGTCTTAGTCTGATACATGAGGTCTGAACTTAGATTTTCAGGGTCTATAGATAACAGACAGTCCATTCAGCCCTCCCCATTGTTGCTGGAACTGGCAGGTCAATTCACCTGATTTTAGAGTTAAGAGTTGACTTAGTCCTTTCAGTTCATTATACCTACAGTTTATGTTTTAACATTTCCAGTTGTGAGTTCTTTAAGTCCTAGTTCAATTTTAAAGCCCTTAGAGGGCAAAACATTTGCACATCCTTTATTTTTATACACATTCAACCACAATTTATGACTCAAATTTATCAAGACCTTTCAAAGCATTCAACTTTATTTCCACAGAAATAGTCTTCTCTGGTTTGTTTCTCCACACATGAGTAGTTTGTAGTAGGGTTATTTAAATTTAAAATGCCAACCATTGACATGGAGTAAATTACTTAGAACAGAACCCCAGAATATGTCTAGAAAATCTACCACTCAAAGGGTCATGGTGTAGGAGAGGCTGAGCCTCTGAGAGTGTGGGAAAGGCTACACAGTTCTTGAGTTCTACAGAGAAACACAATGTTGACTAAATGGAGACAAATGTAGATTCTCCTTCAAGGTTCACATTTTCACTAAAGAGAATAACAAATAGACCAAAGTCCTATATCTAAAAAAGCAGAAACAGACGCACACACACACACACACACACACACACACACACTGAAGTAAATCTATACACCAAATTCTACACCCAGGATAGTGATGTACTTCTTAGGAAGGTTCTGACGGCACAAGAATGGACTAAACTCACACACATGCACCTTGGTTTATAAAGACAAAATGGAAAAACTATTAAAGCATTGAAACCTCATTAATCAGAGATTGAACTATTATTTTCAATAAAAACCTACTTCGCAAGAGCCAGACAGAATTTTGAGTTTTTTTTTTTTTTTTTTTTTTTTTTTTGCTAACAGTTAAGGAGACACAATTCTAGTAAAAGTCCTTAAAGATATTGACTGTGAATTAGGTTTCTTGGTGGTTCCTCTGCCACAAATTTCTTTCAGTTCTCCTTTGAAAAATTCCCAGGAAGTTAAACTATGCTGTAGAAATCAAGCTGTATAAGTGTATACAGTAACTGAAATTAAGATCAGTTTCTTAAAATTGCCCCATTAGTGGGAGGAATATGGGCCATGAAACCTGTGTAAATCCCAAAGGTTGGAGACTGACACAAGAACACAAAGTAGGTCTTCTAGCCAAGACAAGGTCAGTTCCTAGAATCATTTCAGGAGCCAGCAGAGGCAGAAATGAAGCCATCAGCTGTGGGATGGGGAAAAAGAGCCAGAGAAGCTGAATGGTTGCTTTGCCAAAGTGAGAAATCTAGAGCAGGCAGCAGATTGCAGAGATGAAAGGCGATCAGGAGGAGACATATGGAGGCAGGGAGCAAGGGCCAGTTTCCAGTTTCATGAGCTTTTAGCACTGTCACTGTGTCTGCCTTCTGTGCTTTGTACTTCCCTTCTTGGTTGGGATCATCCCACTGGGTCTGGAGATGGGCACTTGCCCATTGCTGTCTAGAGATAAGTCTTCCGTTATCCTTCCTAAGGGCTGGGGTCCGCTGCTATCCTGTCTATGATCTTCTTGCCGTCTTTGTGCTGTCCTCAGCTGTTCCTGAGACATGCTATTTCTTAGTTGGCATTTATCTTCTGGTTTGCTTTAATTCTGTTCAATCACACTGCTTTCTTGTATAGACCATTTCAGTTTTCATGCACTTGACTAACTCTCAACCCCAGGCTAGAAGTGGGGAACCACAGCAATGACCAAGTTCAAGAGGTCATTCACCCTCAGTACTGCCAGCATCTTTGACTGCTAATGTCTTCTGTCTCATGGAAAGCTCAAAGTCCCATCATCTCAGCTCACTCCTGTAAGTCCTTCTACTCTTGTCATTTTTCAATCCTCGCTCTGTGGATCATACCCATCAAACTTCCCGTTTCCGTCACCATTCTGCATACCTCGATGTGCTTACTTCTGTTCAGGAGCTCCATACTACCTCTTTGCAAACACGCAGGACCTCACTCCCTGCCACTTTATGGTATCACTTGAACAAAAATTACAAACATGAGTAAATCCAGGCTTACTTTACACTTAGATGCCTGCTGCAGAATGACTCAAGAAAACATACAATTAATATAGTGTGTAAATTCAAGTACATATTTATTAAATACATTAATGGATGGGAGGACAAAAGATGACCTGGTTATTGTGTTTCACACTAGCAAGTTTTAAGTTGAATACTATTTTTAAATCAAAATTGAAAACCCTTAAGACAATAGAATAAGATGGAGGCTGTGCAATAGTTCAGCTGATAAAGTGCTTGTCATGGAAATTTGAGGGCCAGTGTCCCCATTCCCAGCACTAGCATAAATATCACTTGGGCATGGCTGCTACCTGTAATCCCAGTGTTTGGGAGATAGAAACAGGATTCCTGTCGAGCAGGAATATCATATAAAGCTGGGCTCAGCTGAGAGACATAACTGAGTATTGGAGAATAGTCCAGTAAGATTCTTGTCTGATGCCAACCTCAGACCTCAGAACACATTCTCACACGTGTATTCACTCATGTACATCCACACATATGTGAACACACACACACACACACACACCATACATAATAGGGAAGATGTTTTGTTTTCTTTTAAAGAAAATTGAACGGCATATGTTTGACTCTGGGTCTATGTATCTTTTCTAGGTTAAAAATTTTAACTGAAAAAGTGAGTGGAGAACGATGATATGAAAATCCGAAGAGAATAAATAAAAATTTTAAGCTTCTAAATGGCTTGACTTTATAAATGAAATTTAAAAATAAACCCACAGAAAAGGTGATATTTATCATGAATAGAATTTAAAGGAATTAATTCTCATGCCATACTTGAAAGAACAACGGGAAGAATACAGAGATACAAAAAGCTTTTACACTTAGTAAAGTTATGAAATTACATTAATTTAAGAAATAGAAATTTATACATTTTAATCTCTTAAAATTAGCAGAGTAAACAAATAAAATTAATGTTATATCTAATGAAATCTAATAATTACATAAATCAGAGAGTAAGCAATCGTATAGACTAATAGAACTAATAGATTTAACTTTAAAATAAGAACAATTTTTAAATGTGAGTTGCAATAAATTGGAAACACTTTTCCTTCAAGACCATTTTCTTTAAGGGTATTTTTTATTTATTCTTCTTCTTTGAAACTTTCGTAAGTGTATCTTAATATTTCCATGCTACTCCTTCCCACCAACGCCTCCTAAGTCCCTCTCCCCTGCATAGCTTTCTTCCAGCTTCAAGTCCTCTGATTTTTATAATCCACAGAATCCTAACAGTGTTGTCCATACATGCATAGCTACTGAGTTATCCACTGAGTATGGACAATCTGTCAGCAGAAACCCACACAAAGAAAAGTGGCTCCTCACTGTCATATCAGACATCAACTGTCAGCAGCTCCTACACTAGGGACTGGGCTTTGGGAGTTGCTCCCTGCTCCAAGCAGCAATTTTTAACTGGGCAGGTTTTGTGCAAGATTTGTGAAGGTGACCATACTTACTGTGATTGCAGGTGAAAAATTAAAAAAAAAAAAAAAGTATTGTCCTTTAATTCAATAGTTTAACCCTGGAAGATTATTTGGATATCCAAAAAGAGTAAAAATTTAGAGTACGTGTCTTTATGTATATGGTGATTTAAAAATAACAATCTTTCTCAAAGCAAAACTTAGTGAAAGTCCAACTTTCCAAAGAATTTTTTAAAAGAAAATTGTGTTTTGTCTACTGCATAATATATCACACAGCCAATAAAAATACTACTTTTTAAGTATTAAGCCTTTATTTTAAAAAGTTACAGTGACTACTACTAATGATGATGACGACGATGATGATGATGATAAAATAACCAGACATGACTCTTTTACTGGATTTTGGAACTACTGATTATTCTGGGTCACTTTGCCCATGGTCATGGGAGATCTGCCATTTCCTGAACAGAAACGGAAAGGGGGCAGATTGATGGGTGGGAACAGAGCAGGATGGTGGTGTGGAGGACTGGGAGGAAGGAAGGGAGACTGTATTCAGTATGTAAAACAATTAAATTCACTAAAAAAGACCAGGCCCAAAGGCTATACTTCTCCATGAACGTCTGTCTACCCAGTTAGAACTGCTAGTCAGAGGAGAAGCTGTGGGACTTCACAATGGATTTTATTCATTCACTACTGAATATATTTTATGCACTTATCAACCAAGGAAAGCAAAAAGTCCATGATAGATTTAGAACTAGAAAGCCAATTATCTTTCTGTCCTCTTTCATAACTTGAGTTCATTGCCTTCATTCAATATCTTCTTCATCCCCCTAACCCAGCCTTGTTTTCTTTTCTGCCTGTCCTACCATAACCACGATGCATTTAAACTGTTTTAATAGTACAAGAAAATAGTCATAAAATCTTCCTAGAAAAGTTAATTCTACAAAGAGAAAGTTTTCAATTCAAAAAAAAAAAAAAAAAAAGGGGGGGGGGAGGGACAGACTTGACATCTGAATGTAGCAGGAGTCCCTCTGGTTGTGTTTTTCAAGTGGTCTTCGTGTGGTTTTCAAAGTTTCTTGGCTAAACATATTTTACTCTTAAAATCAAAAAGATACTTTCCCTTTTACTCAAGAAAACAATGTAAGAGCATAATTAGTAGAATACTGGAAGCAAAGCACTGTATGTTATTCATGGTCAGAGTTCACAGAGAGTTGAATCTACTCATGTGTGTGTGTGTTCCCCTTCAAATCAGGTTAATTAATTCTGGTGACTCACATTTATTAAATATATTACAGACCCTTTTCCCACACATCACCGTTCTTTCCTCCTAGTTACTCTATTTTTATCTCTAGACCTACTCTGAAAATTTGCTTGCTTTCTCTGACTACCTTCATATTGAACGATGGAGGAAAGCTGTTTGACGAAGCCTTCTGGCAGCCTTTTCTCTAGAAATCTGCTTCCTTCCTGAGTTAGCTCTGCTGCCTAAGTTGCATGTTCCAGGGTTCTGTCTCTTTATGTTTTCCTATCACGGAAGCGGAAGAGCCTCTTTCGGAGAAAGACTGGCAAGTCAGGGCAGATTGTCCCTACTTCTCTTCTGCCTGGTGCTTAATGCGCTCCCTTACTGCCACTCCAGGCCTGTAATGATGTTTGTTTCTAGCCACTTTATAGCTGTGCTGCTGCAATTTTAGAGCCCTTTGAGATGAATGGCAGGATAGCGTCCTCAGTGCTGGTGAGTAGAATTCCCCACCCACTCAGCATCTCCCTGGATACTTACCTCTTCCCTGTCCTTCTGTCTTCCCCTTCTGCTTTTTCCCTCTTGTCTTTAGGGGGTCTACTTGCCATTTGTTACCACCAGCCTGCCTGGACAATCTACTGCCTACAATTCTCGCCAGGCTTCTCCCTTCTTAGGTATTCCCTCATCTCTGGGAATTGTTCCTTCACAGTAACATTTACATGGATCACAGAACATTAGCATTTTATCACTGCTCAATGCCCCTGCTTTTCCTCAAACCAGAGGAGAGCAGAAGGATTTGAGGAAGAATATTTAGCGAGGCAAAATTTCTACTTTAACACTGCATTTGTGTGTGAGTATAAAATCAATCATAATTTAGTGTTGCAAGATTGTGAGGAAAAAGTGATGTTACAGTCTCTGTTACTGATACGTTTTCAACTTCAGCATGCATTCATCTTTCTATGTTCTTTAATGAGTTGTGTTAATAAAAGGGTGAGCAATGCCAATCCCTGAGAAGAGCTTCACTTTTGTGGGAACATAAATGTCAATTTCTGAAATTGCAAATTCATGGCCAGTGAAACTGAACTCTTGTAGACTGGAGGTCAGCCATCAGCAGTATAAATAATGTTGCTACTTTCTTGGAAACTTTGCATATGTTTTATTCCATGTGCAATCCTGCAAGTTGTGCTCTATAGTCATGATCTGAAGCCCTACCACTTCACTAAGTTTAGTCAAAAGTAAGATTACAAATACATAATAATCTGATGACTTACTTGACCTCAAAATTTGGCCCATGTATCTTTTTTTTTTGATAATTTTTTATTTAAATTTGAAACAAAATTGTTTTACATGTCAATCTCAGTTCCTGCACCCTCTCTTCCTCCCCTGTACCCCCTACCAACCCCCATCCTTTCCCCTTTCTGCTCCCCAGGAAGCAGACTTCCATGGGGAGCCTTCAAAGTCTGTTATATCATTTGCAGCAGGGCCTAGGCCCTCCCCCATGTGTCAAGACTGAGAGAGTATTGATCTATGTGAAGTCCATTGTTATACTAGGGATGAATACTGATCTACTACCAGAGGCCCCATAGACTGCCCAGTCCTCCTAATTCAGGAGATCTGGGTTGATCCTATGCTAGTTTCCCAGCTAACAGACTGGAGACCATGAGTTCCCCCTTGTTCAGGTCAGCTGTTTCTGTGGGTTCCTCCAGCCTGGTCTTTCCCCCTTTGCTCATCACTCCTCCCTCTCTGCAGCTGAATTCCAGGAGTTCAGCTCAGTGTTTAGCTGTGGGTTTCTACTTCTGCTGCCGTCAGCTACTATAAAGGTTCTAGGATGGCATATAAACTCATTATCGGGAAGGGCATTTAAGGAAGCCTCTCTGGTATTGATTAGTTAGTTGGAGTCATCTTTGTAGATTTCTGGACATTTCCCTAGTGTCAGGTTTCTCTTAAAACCTAAAATGGCTCCCTCTATTATGGTATTTCTTTTCTTGCTCTCCACTATTCTTTCCCTGACTAAATCTTTCTTTTCCCTCATGCCCACCTCTCCCCTCTTCTTCCTCCTAACTCTCCCCTCCTTCCATACTCCCAATTTTCCCCAGAGATCTTGTCCCTATTCCCTTCTCCATGGGACCATGTATGTCTCTCTTAGGGTCCTCCTTGTTTCCTAGCTTTTCTGGCAGTGTGGATTATAGGCTGGTAATCCTTTGCTCTATATCTACTATCCATATAGGACTGAGTATATAATGTGTTTGTCCTTTTGTGACAGGTTTACCTCACTCAGGATGTTTTCTTCTAGTTCTATCCATTTCCCTGTGAATTTCAAGATACCATTCTTTTTCTCTACTGAGTAGTTCTCCATTGTCTAAATGAACCACATTTTCTCCATCTACTTTTCAGTTGAGGGGTATTTAGGTTGCTTCCAGGTTCTGGCTATTACAAATCATGCTGCTATGAACATAGTTGAACAGATGTCCTTGTTGTATGAATGTGCATCTTTTGGGTATATACCTAAGAGTGGAATTACTGGATCTTGAGGTAGACTGATTCCCATTTTCCTGAGCAACCGGTATACTGATTTCCAAAATGGCTGTACAAGTTTGCACTCCCACCATCAGTGGAGGAGTGTTCCCCTTTCTCTACATCCTCTCCAGCATAAACTGTCTTTGGTGTTTCTGAGTATAGCCATTCTGATAGGAGTAAGATGGTATCTCAGAGTTGTTTTCATTTGCATTTCCCTGATGACTACGAAAGTGCTCAACATCCTTAGCCATCAGGGAAAGGGCCATGTATCTTATATCCACTATATCACAATTATAAATTTTCAGCTAAGCCAAACTTACACATATTGTGCCAACTCATACATGTTATCTTTCACTAGTGGGTTTATGTTTGTTTGTTTTTGTAGAACAAAACCAACTGTGCTTTCTATCATCCAATCATATCTTTTAAACTGATACATATTTTACTGAATTCAGTTGAGATTGTTACCATTATTCTTAGCCAAACAACATGTTTTGAATTGCCAAAGTCTCTCTATTAAAAAATGGTGCTATTATCCTCCAAAATATGGTAGCAAGACAGGCTGACATTTGGGACATGTCTTAGAGCCAGCTAGACTGTGAATAAGCCAATTCATGCAGCAAGAGGGAAACCAGCATAGGTAGAAAGTCATAACCACCAGTATTGTGTCTTAAGCAATTTAGGCATTTAATACAAGAAAAAGTCAAGATCATTGGTTATAGAAGAAAATAATTAGCAGGTGACAAATTCAACATATTCTTATCCTAGTACAATGTGTACTGGATAGATACCTGCATGTGTTTGTGTGTTACATAATTATTAGCCCATGTTCTCCAAGAGACAAGACTTACTTAGTACATTGCAGTATCCGATTCTTTTTGCCTTTAGAATACAGTCAGAGCTTTACCTTTTGTGCATTTCAGCTTAGTTCTTGTCCTCAAACCCTTCACTCCTAGTTACAGTATTTATTCACTTTTAACACAGCTTATTTTGCATTTCCTCGTGGTTTTTGTTTTCTACAGTATGATCAAGTTTTTCCCACCCCCTTGGTAGTTTTTTTTTAACAAAAAAAAAAACAAAACAAAAACCAAAAAACAACAGCAAAATAAAACACATGCACACACACACACACACATTATTTTGCCTCTGAGACTAGGTTTTCTTGCTCTCCTGGTCACTGGAAGCCAGTGGTAGAAGGAACATTGAATCAAGAATGTTCTAGCACTGCACCAGGTCTCAAACATCTCTTTGCTGGATAAATATCTGCTAGTTCATTAATCTAGAGGAATTAAACGTAGCTTTGACTGCCATAAATCATTGTACTGAAACCTTGGAACAAGATGGAAATATTTTTATTTAGGATACGGTAGCCAAGGTAACATCGATACTTACAGGTATTGGGTAAGAAGCTCTGTGAAATGTAGGATCTTGCCTATTCTCACTTACAGCATGGAAATAATTTTCCAGATGCTGCAACAGCATTAATTCCCCATCACCATGGTTTCAACAAGGCTGCATAAGCTACACGAGATACAGGAAATTTTCCCACTAATAAGAACTCTCTAGGGCTTCAACCCCTACTGTAATAGACCCAAGAATGATAGTTTTAAAATAGCCTTTAGGGTTGATATGACCCATGTTACCACAGGTAATTTTTAATAGTAAAACTGCAAATATGGGAGATTTTATTTCAATGGCCGCAAATCATAGGAATAATAGAAAGAGGGATTTTAAGTTGCGTATTGTCTGTGTTGATAAAATCAAAGCACAGTGGTTGACAACGAAGCCCAACCCACTGTCACTGTGAAACATTGTGCCATATGAACCATTCTTGCTTGTTATTTATATAGTGAGCCTGGCCTTTAGATGGAGATTGCTATTCAAACAGCAGAAGTATTTTGATATGAGAATAGTTGAAACACTAGAGACCATTAGCAGTTCAAAGTCCAAGATGCTTGGTCTGTCAGTGGGTGTGAAGGGAGGCCAGTTTTTAAGTGATTTCTTTTTCTATGGTATGCTGTTCCTTCAAACAGCCTTCCCCTTACTCCACTGCATCTGACTGGAGATAGCTTCCCCTGCCTGGTGCTGGCAATTGTGTTTTGAAAGCTCTCTCCATCAACGTTTTCTTTCTGTTAAATATCTGCCTTGTCTTTAAAATTCTCTACACGTCATTGCTCTCTATATTTTTATGAGTTTTTTTTCACAGTAGTGACTTATTTATCCAAAGGAAAAACTAAGATCCTTAGTGATCAGAAAAAGACTAGTGACTAAAGGGAGGGAGGGAGTTGCATAGCAGCACTGATGCATGGTAAAGGAAGCTTCAGTAAATGGATAGAAAATGGATGTTATAAAACCATGTGTGAGTAAGGAATTCTGAGAGATGGGAAAAAAGGCAGGCAGGAAGAGAGAGAAGGAGAGACTCTTTTTGGGTTTGTAATATACAAATAAACTGAAATAACAAAAATGCAAGTTGTCTTATGTGGTTTTTTATTTTTAAAGTCACATTTACGTATTTATTTATATATCAATCATCTGGATTTTCCAATGTGCTGAATTCTGAAATATTACAAAGAATGTCAACTTGAAAAAGAAAACTAAGTGAAATTGTGGGTTTGTCATTAAAAGAAAAGCATCTCAATGTTTATTTGCCTGAGAATTTTGAATTTTTTTCTCACTTCACACTCAGATTAATTTTGGCACACTAATTTAATTGTCTTGGACTCATTATTGATGCTCATCTACAATTGAATAACTTTAGAATCACAAGTACATGTAACTGGAGACTAATGAGGCAGGAGCATCTGGGAAATTAAAACAAAAGAACTGAGTCTGAAGTCAGGTGGTCCTAGGGCTCCCGGATGAGCCACAGAATCAAGGCTCTGGGCAGAGGAGCACAGTGACACACAAGTCACTCCAAAACATGTGCAATCAAAATGAGGCAACGTCAAACCATGTCCACAGTGATACGATGCCGGTTTCAGTACCAGGAGCCTGAGTTCACCACCACAGTGAAGACTTCAAAATCCTGGACACAAGTCATGCTGAGTAATGCAGGAACTTCTCTGGAAAAAATCTTGTTTAAACAGATCTGCAGAGTTCAGCACAAAATTCTTGTTCCACTAGAGAACACTAATGACCAAACTCTTATCGCTGAGATTTTAGCAGAGACAATTTTACTATTAATAAATCTCTTTAATACATCCTAAGTATCTCTAAAAGCTTGTCTGAAGAGGCAGACATTCTGATACACGTTATGAGGAGTGTGGCATCTATAATCAAGAAGGTCTTGTATGTTTGCCATAATTCCATCTAATCAACAACAACAACAAACTATAGAAGTAGATTGCCAAGTCATTAATAGGACCTCTCTTCCTTTTATTTTAAATTTCAATATAGCTCCAAACAACTTTCAAATTGCAAATGATGTCAATACTGGGTATGGATGAGGAGAATTGGTAAGTGTGATATTGTGGAGTAGGACATCATTTCACTACTCCAGCGTGGCTCACTGTCAGTCACAAATTACATTGCTCCTTTATCATATAGCAAAAATGTGTTCCATGAGGCTCATACTTGATCCTGAAGACTCAGCTAGTTGTTAGGTGCTGACAAAATCCAGAAGGCAATACCAGATTGTTGTGCCACTATGATCATGGAACCATAAAACCGGTAGGTGAGAACCATGCTGGTGAGCATTGAATGCATAAAGATTTCTACAACAAATGAAAACAAATCAGCAACTGAAAAGTTTGTTTTTCAACTAAAATGAAAGAATTTCGAGGACTTTGTCTTGCCATGAGAGACACGTTCTTCTGAGAAGTGTTGTATATAAATCCATTTGACTGCCAGCTCCATGAGTCAAAAACCCACAAATAGTGAGGAACTGAAACTCCCTGCAGATCAAATGTGTTGGCTATCAAATGCTTGGGATTTGGTTGTACCATACACTGACTCACCATCTCCTTGGCTGTGTCTTCTCCCTCCTCCATATCTCACACATATGTAGTAGTTGGCTCGACACTTCCTTCTCAAATCTGTTCTCTCTTTCATGTTTTCATTGAGATACATCAATCCATTGAATACTTTGAGTACATTCAGCTAAAAACTGTACATATCATTTTCCTCTCAACCAATCATCCAAGTCTAGTGAGTATGCATCACACACCTCTGTCCTCACTTTGACTTCTAGGCTCTCTATGACATTTTATTTCAGGCCCAATTTCTGTCACTTGGACTAGAAGTTATCGGTTGTCTCTATTTCTAATCCCTGTCTTTCTAGTTCATCTTTCTTATTAACAAAAGTATTTTCTCTTTTAAGGGTCTAAACAATGTACTTCTCTCTCTAAATATATCTATTGTTTCTTGTTATCCATAAAAGTACTTCATAATCTTTTAAAATGGGATGTTTTAATAGGTACTAGCATAGACATATACAAGATATGTCTGCTTTGCAACAATGGATAAGAGTGAATGTAATCTGCCATGCTGATTATAGAAAAGATAACACTCCAGACAAGGCAATTTATACAAATCAGTAGATGAGTAGATATTGAATTAACTGAGACTAGAACACAGGCTTGAGAAACAAAATGTCATGAATTCAAATTTCTTCTATATCATGAATAATATACAAGTGTCTGTCTATGTCAGTATGTCTTTTAAAGACCAGGTTTTACATATAAAATGGAGAGGTGATGGCGTTCTTCATAAATTTGACCTTATGCTTCTAACACCCATTGTAAAACAGGTATCATACATGTTAGTAATTGTCATTGAGGTTTAGGTGTACAAGAGAATGGCTTCCTGTGAGAATCTTTTGCAAGCAGGCCAAAACAATGTCTCTCTGGAGATAGGAAGAAAGTAGTGACCTGTCTTATAGAGCCATATGCATCCTTCACCTGATGCACTATGCACATCTCTTTAAGCCAGTAGTTCTTGAAGGGAGATGCCATTATGTATATGTTTCTCATACTGGTTAATGAATAAAGCACTGTTGGTCAATAGGAAAGGAAGATAGGAGGGACTAGGAGATATGGAGGTAAGAGGAAGTTGGAAGGAGGAGTCAACATGGAGAGTCTGGAGAAGGCAGAACCACCAGCTGCCTCTCACTGGTAAGACCACGTGGAAATACATAGAAAAGGGTTAATACTTAAGACAGAGCTAGCCGATAAGAAACAAGTAACTGGCCAACAGCATAATATCAAATACAGAGTCTCTGTCCATTATTTGGGGCTGGCACAGCGGCGGGACAAGACCGGTGGCGGGCAGAGAAAACCTTACTCCTTACAAGTTCCCAACCTATGGGACACAATATTTATATTTCCTCCTTTAGAGGGATGCTGAATTTTGTCATGTGACTTATTTTGGTCAAGGCGATGTGACAGAGGTGTCAATATGTCATCTCTACATTCTATCATACCACAATGGTTCTTTCACCCTCCCCACTGGAAGGTTCTTCATCAGAAGTTTTCACAGGGAAAGTAACATTCTTCAAACCCAAAGCTAGAGCAATCTACTAGAGCACTGTAACCCCATAACCCTGCCAATGGGTATAAGAATAGAGTGGAAGAGTTCCAGCCAGCTTGCCCTTATGTGAGAGACAATAATTATCATTTTGAGCTGTTGTTTTCGGGATTGTTTTTTATATAGCATCTTTCTAGCCAACTGGAATGGCCCTAAAATAAGCTCATTTGGACTTTTCAGGTCTGATTTTCCATGAAATAGGAAACTAATATTGACTGACAGGCAGATATATGAATTCACAGATCTGGAATTTTGAGGAAATTAAAAGCCACACAAGTCTAAGAAGTCAGTTAGAGAATAAACACCCCCCCTACACCCCAGAAGTCTAGAAGCAAAAATCACTGCTATTGCTATGAGTTTCAAAATAAAGTGAGAAATATTCAGATATTAAGTATAAATTCAAAGTAACTAGTCACTTGGAAACAAAGTATTCAGATAGATGTAAAATTTGAAATCTTAAAGGAAAATTACATTTATTCAAAGATAAACATCACAGAAGAAGGGATAAATAGAAAACCTTTGAACCAACCCCCATCGCAGAAGTCCATGAAGTGGTACTCAGAATAGGTCCATTGGTGCCAGTTACTCAACCCATCAGGTGCAATCTCCAAACCATGATGTAAGTGTCTAAATCTCTCACCACTCACAAAGTCTTAAGACTTCCCCAATCAGCTGAAGCCCCTTGCAGATGGAAAAAGACGTTTCGGCCAGTGTGATCAACATTTGCTCTTCACAGTCCCCACCCTGCTCTGATGATCATGCACCTCTCAGCCATCTGTGTCTGAATCTGAAGATGCCCAGTGGTGTTGCAATAAACCATCATTTACATATTTATTAAAATTCTCTTCAGAGTATTTCTCTTTTGAGAAACTTATTCTGTTTTGCTGAGGTTAGTAGTTTGCAATGACAATCTGTGTTGCACTTCCATTCATGTTTATGTTCAGAGATACATCTGAGAAACCTTTGGTCTGAGGGACATAGTATCTCTGTATCGGGGAGGGGTTGTTTCATTTGTGTGTGTGCATGTGCACGCACAAATGTGTGTGTGTGTGTGTGTGCGTGTGCATGTGTGCGTGTATGTGTGCACACCTGTGCATGTTTCTGCAAGCCAAGAACCTTCATCTGATTAGGAAAGGGAAAGCAGCTGACTCAGCTGGGCATTATTTGTTTTATGACTTTGTATAATAAGGAGCTATTTTGATACTTCTCCTTGACACTGAACAGACAGCTTTGAGACATACAGAATTTATTTACACAGCCAAAGGTGGAGGGGATGGAGCTGCAGTAACTGTTTGCTAAAGGTAGCTCATTATCAGTAATATGTAAAATTGGGGGGTCACAACTGACAGTCTGTCTCTATCCATGCTGCTGTATTTCTCAGTTGGAGCCTTGGTGACAATCTATACAAACTGATCCTTCATTGGACTGAATTTTTAGGAATTCCACAGTTTACATCTTTGATGACTGCCATTATTATGTAAGGGATATCTGTCCATCACTGTGATGGTTTAAATGTACCTACCTATTTTAAATGTCCCAAAGTGGGATAACACCATCCTAGGTTGTGAACCATCAAATGAAAGTTAATAAGGATATTATTGAATTGGTATGTTTAATATAAAAGTGCCAAGTAAATGTGTGGTGAATCATTTGCTCTGGATTCTCCTACAAATGTAGACTACTGCTGATTCCCTCTTGGCTTCATCTTCTGCTGCCTGGAAGATAGGGTGAAGGTTTTGAGAGACATCTCAGAAATCTTTACCTCCTTTGTATTTTCTCTTAGAGGCTTTCTGTTATTCTCATCACATCTACTGTTTCCAACTTATGGTTTACTCTCCTATAGGTAAGAGATTCTAGGCTGAGTTTATCTACTTTTGCTTGAAAAGAAGATGAAGGATGGTAGGAGTCAGAGTGCCATAAAAATGTGTTAGCAGGGTTGCTAGACAGGGTAGAAGAGGTAATTCAAGAAGAAAGCTCCAAGGGAAAGCTGATAAAACCAATGGATAAATTCTGTCAAATATGACACATGTAAAGCAGAGAAGAAGTACTGGTATATATAACAGACCTGAGTATTACTTATAAAGCTCAAACAATCAACAACAAAACAAAAATCCTTTTTTTGTTTCTGCTACAGTGTTTAAAAAAAAAAAGACTCATCGGTTCCAACAGCTAAGGAACTTGATTTATGGGCAAAAAAAAAAAAAAAAAAAAAAAGAGGAAAAATAACACTAATTAATTATACAACAAAGCAAGAAGAACCCCCATTTAAATGTGAACTGACTTGGAAACTATGACTCTTGTATGTGGACACATTAGCTTCTGTTTTATTTTTTTGTAGCTTAAGTTTTTATTTTAGTCAGAGGTTTTTATCAATATATACTTCTTTAAATTTGGTGCAGAACTATTTTGGTGATGACCAACACAATGGACATTTTATAAGGAGGTAAACACATTTAGTTAGGGATCATGAAGCTCACATATGACACAGCTCTTTACTTTTACAATGCAGAGTAGAGGTGGATTTCTCTCGTAATTAACAACTTTGAAGGAGAAAAAGTGAGTATAGTCGCACACACACACATACACATACACACACACTCCACCTGAAAGGAAATCCAAGTATATGAAAAAAATAATTATAGTGATTAATAGACTATTTTCTCTTTGTAAAATCCTCTGCCAAGAAATTTAACTTACAAAATCTTTACTTCTCACTCAATCCATCAGGTATAGTTATTTCACAAACCAAGAAGCTCAGAACAATTGAGTTTCCAGTATATTGTCTATGCAATATTTTATATAGTCTGGATTCTAATCTATTCTTAATTATTTCAATTTTTATACTATTAAAATCCATCTCAGTGCATGTGAACTAAACTTATAGAAAAGTAAACTGCTATTATTACATTAATTTAAATAAAAATATTTATAGCAATTTTTTTATATTTCACAAAATCAGAGAAAGAGAAGTGGCATAAAATAGAAAGAGATTTAATTCTATATGCACCAGCCAAAAATTTCTTAAGTTATTGACCTGTGTTAATAGTGAGAGGAAAAAAGCATAAGAAGAAATAAATGAACTTCTAAAGATTTTGTCAAACAATGAAGAACTCATTAGTGAAAATGATAATAGGATCTTTGGAAGTAATTTTGTGCTTAAAGTGGTCTATGTTGGGAGTATTTATTTTATAATTTTTGTTCTAAAAATTTGCAGGGTCTTAGAAGACAGAAGTATGTAAAGTTTTCCATCCACACATGAGAACCTGAGTTCAAGGTCAGAATTCACACAAAAGGAATGGATGTGCTGAAGAATGCTTGTGAGCCCAGTTTCCATTGGACATCCAGCCCAGCCTAAAAATCAACCCTCAGGCCAATAAAAGGCCCTGTCTAAAAGAACTAGGTGGGTGGTGTCTGAGAACAACTCCATAGGTTATTCTTTGACCTCCGTGTGTTTAATAGTATGTACACATGCACTGACCCACATACATGAACACACGTATAAAGCTGATTAAGAAAACCAACTTAAAACCACTAGAATAAACAAATCAGTCCAAGCAAACCTTAGAAAATCACAGTAATCAAAAAGAAATTATTAGATCTATGTCAGTTGCCTGACGTAGGGTCTGTTACTATAGTAAGATGCAGAGATAAAAATATAATATGAACTATTCACAGCTTGGGGTCTCCTGGAAGCAGAGTATGAGATAGAGTTTAGGTTTTGCATACTTACTTGGGAACATTTTCAATCTACCTTGGTAAATAATTCTGGGAAGAATGCAAAATTCAGTTATAAAGCAGGACAGATGAGAATCTTAGCTGAAATGCTCATCATCTTAGTGTTCTTCCATTGGGCAAAAGAATTTCATAAGTCACTGCATGTGGGTGGGTGCTCAGGTAATCATGTAGCTTTTGGCAGGTAACAGTCACTAATGGGACCAAGAGTGCATGTGTGACCACCACCCTCCCCACCCACAGGCCCTGCTCCTGGCTTCTGTATTCTCTGGTGAAGAGACATTTGGGTGGAATTTCTACCCATCATAATACCTAAAACAAATTATGTCCAAAGCCAAAATATATAAACATATTTATGAATAACTATAGATACAAAAAGATAAATGTAGAATCTCAAGATCATGAGGTAAATGATTAGGCTAAAAGTAGTATAGGGTAATCCAAAGAAGCAAAGGGTTAAAACTAGCAAAAGAACACAAGACTTTTTAAGGTCAACTTTAGAATGTGCTGATGCAATGCTGAGGCATGAAAGAGTCATCTCTGGTTGTGACATTGACTTCCCATTATTTGTGTCTCTTGGAGCAGAAAACTCGGATGTATGTGGAGTGTAATTTAGAAAATTACAAAACTTTAAAAATGAACAGTAAGTCTCAGAATGACGACTGGGTTTATTTTAATTGAGACCTATAGTTTTCAAGAGTAGATTTGATAAGTTTTAAGGCACAGAGAAATTGTTGTGGAAGGAAGGTAGCTTTAGAGGCACCATAGTGTTGTGAAAACAAATATAATTTCCAAACTATAAAGTGATCGAATTCCCTCATTTAATGTTTTTGATAGGCTGGGATCTTCTCAGGATTGGGGGAGTGTATATCAAGAAAGAAAGAAAGAAAGAAAGAAAGAAAGAAAGAAAGAAAGAAAGAAAGAAAGAAAGGAAGGAAGGAAGGAAGGAAGGAAGGAAGGAAGGAAAAAAGGAAGGAAGGAAACAAAATTCCTGCTCTCAATGATCATGTTATACAAGCAAGAAAGAAAAATGAAGGAATAAAATGATAATAAATAAATACTGCTAAGTGTTGTTGAAGGCTTCTCTCAGGAAGCAGAGTTTCTGACTGGGGTTTTCATTCAGGAACATTTTGAAGAATTCTCCTGGGAAGGACAGCAATGGGAGATCATGTGGATATTAGCATACACATGAAATGCTGGCACCTATTTTAAATAAATTCCAGGAGATGCTTGCTGAACCCTATAGGAAGCCTTCTCTGTGAACATGACCCAGTTGACTACAGAATTTATAGTTTAAATGCCTTCAACTTTAATTCAGGACAGAACAGTTGAGTACCAATTCAAGACTGTCAAAATATACTGTTGTCCATCAAAGGAAATATAAAATGTTTCTTGGGGTTTGTGGTGGTTTGAAAGAAAATGCAACCTGCAAGGGAGTTGGTGGTATGGCCTTGCTGGAGTACATGTGGTCTTGTTGGAATAAGTATGTCACCATGGAGACAAGTTTGGAGGTCTCATATATGCTCAAGCCATGCCCAGCAAGACAGACCACATCCTGTTGCCTGCAAAATGTATGACTCTCAGGTATTTCTTCAGCATGTGTCTGCCTGCATGCCACCATGTCTCACTTTCATGGTGACTTGGACTAAACCTCCGAAAATGTAAGTCAGCCCAGTTAAATGTTTTCCTTTATAGGAGTTGCCATAGTAGTGATCTCTTTTCACAGCAACTGAAATCCTAACTAAGACAGTTTGTTTTGAAGAAATGTAAAATAACAGCTAGCCTAATGTTACTAAGCCCCTTGGACATGAACTATTAGTAATTGATACTAGCAAAATAAGTATATGTTAGCTTTTATTTGTTTGTTGAGTTTTCAGTAAACTGTAAACCTAGGATCCACCAAGATGTGATAGAGAGCTGACTAAAGGATTAAATGGAAATACAGTGTGGATAAATGATCCTGAGTCTTCTATGACCTTCAGGATTGCAATAATCTTTGCCTACTCTGCCTTGCTTTCCCTGTCAGTACATCCACCACCATAATAAGTCGTCAGTGCAGAAACTTTGCCTTTGTCTTTTGCAGGATGGGAGCTTTTGGCCTAGAGCCCAGAAATCCATGATAGGACATTTCCCAAGGTTTATCAGATTTGCTTCAGTTGTGCATTCCTTGATCAAACAAGTCAAAAAAACACAATGGTCTTTGTAAAGTCCACTGTGGGCCACGGCTAGAATTTGACTATCAAGCATACTCTACTCAAAACAGATTGTTGTAATGATGTTCTCAGTTCTAGGTATCTCTGTCTACTTGGAGCTGTACCTATCAAACCCTTTGAAATATTTTTCTTTCCATTTTTACTCCTTGTGTAATTATACTAGCAAATGTCAAAGTCTGATGGTCTGATTAAGATAGACTATAGGAATCTTTGTTTGTTTTTTGTTTTGTGGTGTTTCAGCTTTCTTTATTCTTAGAAAAAAGTACTACGTCATTCCTTCTGCCAGAAATCTCCAGGTTTAAAGACAGACTTAGATGTGGAATATAAGTAAGAGATGGGCTGTGTGTGTGTGTGTGCGTGTGTGTGTGTGTGTGTGTGTGTGTGTGTGTGTGTGTGTGTGTGTGTGTGTGATTGCCCTCAGCCTCTATCTTCCTTCATTTTTGCTTCATGCATTGTAACTAGTGTAAATGTATACATATCTCACTCTTACATATGCCCCAGTCTCCTCTCTACCTCTATAGATCTCTGTAGGCCTCCTACTGCCTGCCATTCTGATGCTACTACTCATTATAATAATTGTACCAACTGGAGTGTGACAGCTAAGCATTGCCACCTTGTCTCCATTAATTAGGAACCCTATGAGTCCCACTGCTATCAAAGAGTCTGGTTATTATCAGTGTGGCTAATGATGTCATTTTTCCTTTGGTACATGGAATTTTCCCTCAGAGATCGTAGTGGTCTGGTAGGCTCCCTGACTCAGCAATGCCCACTTATGTGAGGCTTTGATGTCTTACAGTTGTAGCTTGAAACAATTCTGACACTTCCACTTTGTGCAGTAGAGCCCATTGATTTTTCCAGGCTTCTGTGAAAGGTGCTCATTCTAGCACATTGCCTATCATCCCTTCCAGGGACTTTCACCAATTTCAAATGCTATAACCTGGGAGGATACTTTTGTATAGATAAAGACTTTTTATTCAATGTTCTTACCTTTGAATCCCATGTTTATTATCCTAGATCCTTATAACATAGGTTGACTAGTTTTTCTTTAGGTTGCAACTCCTGTGGTCCTTTAGTAGATTATCCAAATGAAGTAGGCTGTGACTTAATCTTAGTTATTGCCTTAGTGTCATGCAGAGTCAGGGGATATGGCTAGAGATGGAGCAGAATGGGATTGGCTATGTATTCTATACAAAATACATTTAATCTTACAATGAAGAGGCCACAGTCAAAAATAGACCAGTGCACTAATTAAGGAGAGTATCCAAGGACTCAGAAAAATAAAATTTAGTAGCACTTCAACTCAGGTATCTATGCCATAGGTTTCAGGATCCTACTCCCTCCCATTCTTGAGCTGGAGAATTCTCCTAGCATTAGGAATTCCATGACCCCAGCTGTCTTAGTTAGGGTTCACTACTGTTTCGAACAGAAACCATGATCACAACAACTCTTATAAAGGAAACATTCCATTGTGGTGTCTTACTTACAGTTTCAGGGGTTCAGTCCATCATGGTGGGAAGCATGGAGGCATGCAGGCATACATGGTACAAGAGCCGAGAGTGCCCCGTCTTGACTTAGAGACAACAGGAAGTCCACTAATTGTCACACTGAGTGAAACTTGAGAAAAAGACCTCAAGCCTGCTCCCACAGTCACACACTTCCAACAGAAGTTGTGGCCCAGATTAAAGATGTGTCCACCAGCCTCAAGGTCTGAATTAAAAGCATGTGTCATCCAGCATCCTCCAACAAGACCACCCTTCCTAAAAGTGCCATTCTCTATGATCTTATGGAGGCCAAATAAATTCACATCACCACACCAGCACTTAGTTCCTTTCTGAATAAAATATAACCTTCAGTCTTTGTCCTTCCCTGGCTACAGAAGACCCTCTTTATACTAATGATTGGTCATCCTCAGGTCTCCCCCACCATTCTGGAATATACCAGTGGCCCCCAGAAATAAGCACCCTCTTTAAAATTCCTTAAGATTACCATTGCCACAATTTCTCAAATTGTACTCCTGGGATGGTGGACCTGACACTGATTCAATTTTTTAGTGTCTACTCTCAGTTTTATGCCTCCAATTTTTTTAAATAATTTCACTGCAACTAAATGTAAGAGCCTGAAACTGCTCCTTCTGTGCCTGCCGAAGGCTTTTATTGCCATCTGGCTGACAGGTGCCCTAGTCCCACACATTCACTAGAGAGTCTGCATCTATAATGATTTCACTACAAAGATCACAGGTCAAATTTGATGAGACTTTAAGGTATTGGGTAGTTACTCCTCTTAAGAACCATAAGGCAGTATGAGAAAAGAATTCAATTCGTTGGCAAAAGAAATGACTCATGATGTAGTCATAACAGATGACTCATGATTTTATAACATACACCACAGTTTAACGGTACTTCATAGTAGTTCCATATTGAAAACTATGGAGGCAAGCCATTCATCCTCTTCAATTCACCACACTGAATGTAGGAAGCCAAGTAGAATAAGAGATAGCATTGAAAACTGCCTCTTAGTGGAGGACAAGGGTTAGGAAGAGCTCAGCATAGTTCAAAGTCACTGGAGGATGATGGGTTTCTTCATTGGAATGTGAGAAAATTTGAGGTAGTATAGTATATTTTACTAGAAAAGTCAATAAATCCTATGGGAAAAAATAGATCAACTGTATATGAAAAAAATCACACTTCCTAGAATTGGGTGGGACAAGGAGGGATCACCTCAGTTTTGGGAGGTTAGCAAAGCAGAAGATAAGCAACTACGTTAATATACTTTAGAGGAGGCAAACATAAGATTTGCAGATTAATTTGACTTAGAGAGTAAGAGATTGTATAAGTCAGGATTCTGTGTGAAAACTGAGCCAAAAGGAGAAATGTGATATGGAGGATTGGCTGACATGGTTTCAGAACCTGAGGAGTCCTATAATATATATACTGAGTTCAAGCAGAAGGCTCACAAAACCTGGGGAGTGCAACTGTGAGTCACAGTCTAAGTTCAAAGTGCCACAAATGCAGTGATATATGGAAGCAAGTGCTAAATAGATCTTCCAGACCATGGTGAGAGAAGTATTTTCCCTCTCCGCACTCTCCTTCCTTTCAGGATCTCCACATGCTGCATGAGGGCTACCAACACGATAGGAGTGATCTTTGCAAATTAAATATTGGGCTTTCCCAGGAATACCCCAGCAGTTTTATGAGATAATGTTTTACTAGATAGCAAGATATCCCTTTGTTCAATTGAGTTGACATAGAATATTAACCATTGTAGAGATAACATGGAATAGAGAATGACAGCAAGATTTTTATCTCAAATTTTGGAGGTGTTATTAATTCAGCATTCAGTTTGGGGAGGATTGAGGGAGAACGGTGCCTGATAAGAAGTTATATATACAAGATTTGCCTTCTGGACTCTGTTGTAGTCATATATTGTTTATGATTTATTGAAGATTGTCTGGAGGTACAGAAAGCAAAGCTAGCCACAGCAATAGAGCCAGTCAATGGTGCTATACATGTTTAATCTCAGAAGCCATACTAGATAGCCATACATACAGGTGGAGGTGGCACACACCTTTAATCTCAGGACTCAAGAGAAAAGAAGATGGATCTTTGTAGTTCAATGCCACATTGAGCTACAGGAAACTGATCCAGTCTTAAAGAGAAACACTCACATAAAAGTGATCACGGCACTTGGGACCACATGTCTTTAATTCCAGCTCTAGAGAGGTATATAAAATAGGAGTAGGCCATTCAGGACAGTATTTGATAATCCATAATTGAAGTCCTCACCCTCTCTGGGGAGTGGGCGGGGGATGGAATGGGGGGTTGATGGGGCACATGGGATGATGGGAGGGAAAGGGAACTGAGATTGATATGTAAAATAAAATGTAAATAAAATTTATATAAAAAAGAAATTAGAAAATCCTATTCATTTATGAATCTATGTCTTAACCTCTTATAAGTTTCCCCATCACTTTTTATGGTGTTGAATTTTACCCCTAACAATTGAAAGTTTTCACTTATTTTATGCTGTTGGAAGTCAAGCATTAACATACTTGTGCCATCCTCTCCCTTTGAATGTGGCTAGAGTATGGACTGATGTCTAATAAAATATAGAAAGTGTAATGGATATCACTTCAAAAGTTATTTTATAAGACTATGACTTCTGCCATGGGTGCTTTCTTTTTCTTCTTCCTTTGGATAGTCTGAGGGAAGATAACTACAAGACAACAGTCCAACACAGAGATTTCATTGGCAGGGCAATGGACTAAACCTCCAGAGAAGTTGCTGATCCAAAAGTCTGATGGATATTAGAACCTGCCAACAATGCAGCTTGAATGTTACCTATAGCACAGTCTACATCTTGAAACTTCACAGAGACTTTGAGCTCCCAACTAAAATGTCCCAATTTCTGATCTCAAAGATTGTGAGATAAGGAAGTAATATATGCACAAAGGAGGTCAAGATCATTATGAGAAATCTACAAAGAGAGCTAAACTAAGCTCATGGAAACTCATGAACTCTAGACCAACAGCTGTGGAGCTTCCATGTGACTGAAGTAGGTCCTCTGTATGTGGAAGACAGTTGTGAAGCTTGGACTATCTGAGGGGCCCCAGGCAGTAGGGCCAGGATCTATCCCTGGTGCATGAGCTGGCTTTTTGGAGCCCATTCCCTGTGGTGGGATACCTTGTTCAGCCTTCATGCTGGGCGGGGGGGGGGGGAGGCTTAGTCCAGCCCCAGACTTTGTTGACTCTACCTGGGAGCAATTGCCCTCTAGAAGAAGTGAATGGGGGATGAGCAGGGAAGGAGGGGGGGAGAATAGAGGAGGGGTGAGATGGAGAACTGTGTCTGGAATAAAAAATAAAATTCTAAAGAATTTATAAAAATTTTAAAAGATTGAGAGAAAAAATTAACAAAGGGCAAGCATTGGAAATCTCTTTTGGAGTCTAACTGAAACTGGTTCAATGAACACAGCTGAAAAGAAAACATTACTTTTCATATGTTCTTTGGTGAAATTTTACTGTCAAAGGAGTGAATAGAGCTGTGGTCAGAGGGATGGGGTTAACTAGGAAAGCAAAGCAAATGCATTTTTTGTAGCAATGATAATGAATGAGCTGATGGGAATAATTAGTGATGGGAAGGGAACCTTTCTGTAGTGAATTTCTTGAACAAAGGTAGTATATATTGGGCATAGAGAAAATGTGGTGGGTTTGAACATTAAATGGGGACATCCAGTGTTTCTTCTAATATGAGGAAAGAAAGGATGCTGAGTAATGATCATTAATGGTGAGCAGAATATGATAGGTGGGGCTTATGGAAGTTTTCTTGCTGTGGCTTTTATGAATGAACTCAATAAAGCAGAAATTGGAATAAAGAGTAGGGTGGTAGTGTTATATATTTGAAGATGAAAAATATAAAACAAAGAAGGAAGTAAAGTGTTATAATTGTTGTATCATTAAAAACCTATCGGAACAACTGTAGCAAAATTACATGTACACTCAAAAATTGTTTGTTCTATGGAGGGATAACTGCCTTATTCTAGAGATAGGAGAGAAGCCCTAGTCCCTACTTCACAGGACTTGTCAGATCTACATGACCCCAACTGGATGGCATTCCCCTACATATGGTATTGTGGTGGGGGGTTGGCAGGGGAGGGTGTTTAGAGTGCATGTGAGAGGGCAGAGAGGGCAAAAAGGAGGGAAGGAGGGAGGGAGGGCTGGAGAGGAGGGAGGGAGGGAGAGGGAACTGGGATCGACATGTAAAATAATAAATTAAAAAAAAAAAAAAAAAAAAAAAACGCTTTGACTCCAAAATTTAAGTTGAAGAACAAGTTACTGGGGAAAAGTATTTCTATTTTTGTTTCCACAGAAAATGAAAAGATGTGGATTCCTTCCAGACTAATGTGGTTTGATCACGCCAGACTGCCCGAAACAGAGTACAAGCTGATCCTACATTCCAAACAGCTGGACAAAACAGCCCTACAGACTACAGCTAGGATATCTGAATCTTCTTCGAATCCCCCAAGACAGCGCCCCTTACCAGCAGGAAGTAGTTTGGAAAGAACGACGCCCAAATTCCCAAATATTGTGTATAAATGTTTGTTTTCATTTAATTGGACTTTGTTATATAAAATTAAATAAAAAATTGTTTGTTCTAGTCACAGACAGAGGAGTGAAGGAGGCCACTGAGCTCTGTGTTGTCAAGGTAAAGGATTTTCTCTAATTGTATTAATTATTAGAAAGTCAAGTTGTTGAGGTCTATAAAAATAAGGTATCAAGTTGATTGACAATGTAAATTTGAAAATACTTGCAAGAAATTTCCCATAAAGAGGATACAGGGATGCAAAGGTGTGAAGAAAGGATAAGAATTGTGGCAGGGGTCAAATGTATTGTACATTCTGGGGTGGTGGTTAAGGATATCTGGGAATCAAAATTTTAAGAGTATGATCTAGAAAGATAGGTGACTGGTCTCGAGTGTGAGTCACCGAATTTTGAAACAGTAGTAGATGCTCATTGTCCTGGACTTGAGCCCATTGTACTGTACCAAGGATTGAAAAACCCTCAGAATCTAAAACAGAATTGTAGCAGAGTAAGCCATGAACTGATGGTGAATGTTTCAATGATGTAAGAGGAACCCAGAGTTCTTTAGAAGACTTAAACCACATATAGGTGGTGGTGGTGTGGCATGATGACAATAATACTAAAGCAAGGGAGTGAAAAGCTTACAGAGAGTAGGATATTCTGAAGTGATGATGAGGAGAAAGAGTGAAACTTTCCCTTTGACTTCTCAAGAGAACAATGGGGTATACAATATTCCCAAATGAAATGCATTGCAGTCGGTACAAGAAGATAAAGGGACTTTTACAGGCCCTGAGGAGGAAAGAGATGATTTCGATAATAATGGATAACACTCTCAGGAGCTAAGGGCACATGCATGATTAATGGTAGGTAGATAGAACCATATGAAAACTAGAATGTGAAAATAAACAAGGTCCTTGGAATTCAGAGTTTCTAGTTTTCACAAAAATAGTGAAAAAATGCACTAACAGAAACACTGATGATCACTGGTCAGTAGAATAGGAGGTGAGTGTGGTAATGAATATGCAAGGGTTGCAATTCTCAGTCTGCTCTTGACATCTTAGTTTCTAGAGACCAGAAGTGAGATGCTATTAACTATATATCTATGCATGGAATCACAATGCCTTTGAAACCCTTTTTATGAAGGGGGGGGGAAGTCTACATTATTAGTGCAATGACTGGCTTCTAAATGAGCAAGTTGAAATATGCTGTAAGAGCCTCTAGTTTATAATCTTTACATAAAATAGATAATAATTTTCTATAAAATAAACCATAGTTTGGGCATTTAACAAGAAGAAATGCATTATGATGTCATACTCCCAGTAGTAAGAATAATGGAAATTTGCCAGAGTGATGGGAGATGTCATTCTGTATATGTTTCTCATACTGGTTATGAGAGATTTTTCAGCACTTGACACTATAACAGGTATGTAGTGAATTTTCAAGAAATATTTATTTGATGAAAATGTGCTAAAGAACAATCCTGTCTGAAGAGGAAAGGCTGAGTGAAGAAACAAAAGTAAATTAAAAATTCCAGTGGCATAGAATTTTTAACTCATTACATTTTTTTCAAAATACAGTAAAATTTATTGAATGAAAAAGATTGAAGTAGAATAATTACACTTACATTTAACACTCAATCTCAAGAGACCTACAGTTGCCATATGTGTGGTGAGAGTACTTACAATTCTAATTCAATTCTAATGCATCTTTGGTAAAACTACAACAGCAAAATACAGGGCTATTTCTCACAGTCAACTTTTAAAAAAATCTGAATAGACAGATATGTTCTGAAGTACAATATTATCCAAAAGCAATTTTCCCTTCCTCTTACCAAACTACTTAATTTTAAAAATACTAATTCACTGAATTCTATTCAATTTAAAAAAATCAATCACTCTCGTGCTATTTTTAAGTGAATATGACACTTTGCAGGATCCCATAAATAAATAAAACGTGCACAGCTTTGTTTATGTTGGGAACCTTCTGTTAAGCGTTGCTTCTATTTATTTACTTTTAAATTATGCCAGATTTTTGCAAATTTGAGTCAGTTTGGGGATCAACTTGAAATTTTAAAGACTGGCTATTTACTTTGCTTATAATACTTAGCAATTATGTTAGGGCATGAGATTTGAGGGCTGGCAGAAGGCCTTGTGGGAAAAATGTTCAAACTGGACCAAAGTGTAGAACTAGATCCGCTATGCTGCTAAAATTTTATTCCTCTTACCCTAATTTCCTTCAACTTTTCCATTCTTTTTCTCTTTCTCTTCATATTCAGAGAATTGTGGCTCATATTCCTTATACTTCAGATACACAGCTAGTCAGTTCATGATTTGTAAAGCATAGCACAAAGGGCCTTATGACCATGAACACAGATATGACTCAATAGAGATTAGTAGAGAAATCAAAACTCTCCAGAAAGCCATGATATTCAAAATTAACCTCATTTATAGGCATTAGTAAGTGATATTATAATTCACCAATTTGTAGTGAAATAGTCCTTCTGTGGCACTGACCACGCCCATTTAGGGTGGAGTTATGGGCGGAAGTGACCTGTGGAAGGAGATCTGAGGAAGGGAAGGGGGGGGGAGAAGCTCTCTTGCTGGTGGGACTCAGACAGGAGAGCATCCGGTGGAACTTGTTGGTGTTTATCTGTCTAGGTTGTAAGTTATTTCTCCCTGAATAAAATTCTATTTGGCCTATTTGTTTATCCTGATCCTTATTTAACACCAATTTGCTCATACTAAAGAACTGACTCCTATTAATTCAAACTAACTTTCTTTTATACATAATTTGGCATGTTTCGTGAAGCTTAAATCTGAGTAGCCTAAGGTAGCAGAATTCAAGTGACATTCGAGTTCCGCAAGGCAGCAAACAATGATATTAGTGTAACCAGCAACAATGACTCTCTTAGAATCTCCTTGAACCTTAACAATAGCACGGTCCCTATATTCAACTCTGTCATGTTATACAGGAGGATCCCATCTCTAGTCCCATAAATGACACATGTTTAGAAGGCAATGCCAGTCTTGTTGTTGAGAGTGATTGATTTAATATGTGGACACATGGTCTAATTTTATCTCAGAGGAGTTACCAGTAGGGTTTCCATGCAAGTGTTTCATGCCAAATATTTAGACACATCACAAAGCCTTTTTCTTATTATGTTTATGTTTGGCTATGATGCCTGAACCTGGTGCAGTGGTGACTTGGAGGAAAACATACTGATGGAGGAGCAAGGTGAAAGGATGATTCAGTAAACACAGGAGAAGTCGCCCATAACATTGGTAAGCCATGGCTTTTCCTTGCCTGGAGCCAGCTCTGCTTTGAACTCAAAATTTCAACCAGTGAGTTTAAGTGTCCCTGCCATGGGTTCAGCAGCATTCTGACAACTGTCTGTCTGTGGCTGAAGAATGAATGTACTAAGGAACTTTCACATCTGGACTTCTCCAAGAACAGTAGTGGACAGCAAAGCATATAGACATAGTTGTTGTTGTCACAATTCAGATTTTGGACTCTTGATACTTGATAAAGAATAATGGTAAGTCAGTCAGTGTTACCACTAGAAAGCAGAGTTGTTTTCTTTTCATTAGCATAGTGTGGCCTAAAGTTTGTAGGTATAGGAGTTTTTAAAAATAGAAACATTCCCAAGGGAAAGCTGTCTTGTCACCATGCAACTCAACTGAGGCAAGTTACAAGCAGTAAAAAACAAACCAACCAACAAACAAACAAAAAAACAAAACCAACTGTACTTCAAGAAAAGACACTGCTACAAAATTTTAGCAATGGACACAGAGACTGGGTTGTGACCAGTGGGTTCTCTAATTAGTTATTCCAATGAAAAAATCACATTACAATGATGTTCAGTCTGTGTTCTTGGCTTAGTTATTATTTTTTCCCCAAGTTTTTGTTTGTCTTTTCCTCCATTTCTTTAAGGGAATTCATCATTTCTTCTTTACGGGCCTCTGCCATCTTGATCAAGTTATTTTTAAGGTCGTTTTTTTTTTTTGCTTCTTTTGCTTTGGGATGTTCAGATCTTCCTCATGTAGTACCACGGGGTTCTGGTGTTGCGATGATGTTCTTTATGTTGTTGACTGTGTTCTTGTATTGACATCTATATCTCTTCCTCCCATTGGTGCAGGCAGGTCATTGCCTCTTGACCCAATCCTCTCAGTCCTCCTCAGTCCTCTCTGTGAAGTAGATGTCTGTGTCCCAGTGGGCTGCTGAGGTGGTGGGTGATGGGTAGGTTTGGAGGCAGAGCGGGTCTTGTAGGTTACAGGGTCTGCTGGGGGGCTTTTGGTGGAGCCTTCCTGCAGGAGTCTTTCCTGCTGGTCTGCTAGTGTGACTGAGATGTGTGGGGGAAAGGCCAGGGTTTTGCCCCAGGACCTAGGGCCTGTAGGCTGTGTGGTCCAGATAGGAAGCTGGTCACCCCTCGTTATTATTTTACATATTCCAAATTACATATATCCCCTACCTTGGCAATAAATTAATACAACTGAGAATTCCATGCCATTTACATTCTATTTGAAATTGGGATACAAGATGCAATGGGTTTTAGGTGAAATGGCTAAAGATATGCTAGCATATGATTTTAATCTTACTCCAAATATATTCCTATGGGATATAATTTTGAAGATGAGATGTTATTTTTAGTATTAGTAAGTGTGGGTATGATTACTTTCACACTACTAATTAACTTAGATTACTAGCCCAGTCGTTTCTCATTTCCATTAATGCCTTTGTTGAAATTAGACTCACAAGAACATGGCACGGCTAGTAGAACAAGGGGCTGGAAGTCCGCATCCCCTGCTCTTTCTGGCCAGGCATTGTGGTGCAGCGAGCAGGCAGTGTAAACGCACACAGCCCTGGCATTGCAAATTCAATGGACATGCATTAAACAGTAAAGAGTACCGTAAGTGCTGGTGAACTCGAAGCTGCATTGTTAGAAGCGGCCCCAGGAACCACTACCAGAAAGGAGCAACCAGATCTCCCTTTTATTTGCTCCTCCTTAGCTTCAAACAAAAGAAGTTTGGAGAACAAAATTTAAATTGTCGATTGGCATTTGTGATTCCAACTGGCCAGAGGAATGTGATGCTCCTCGATGGAGAGGACTCTTATTTCCTAGCCTGTCTGATTCAGGGATATTTTCAGTAAATTCCAAGAAGACCACAGTATGAAAGCCGAAGTTTTAAGAAGGAGCAAGTGTGACGTTCATGCTGAAGAAACACAGAAAAGGGGTGTGACATCAGGATCTACGGAAGGTGGGAGGCTGTATTTCCAGGTAGTTTGCTTCTATAGTTCTGTTCTACTAAAACAGCTTTAACACTTTGCTAACATTAATTAAACCTCACAAACCCTGTGAGACAGGTAATTACTGTAATTAAAGTGATATTTCAGACTGGTAAAATGAGACTTAAAATACCCAAGGTCATAGGAAAACTGTAAGGACTAGCTTAGCAGCTCAGTTACATACTCTTACATCAGATGACTGCCCTACAAAGGGCCCTGCTTGCTTTATGTTCTTTTCCTCTCTCTATGCCTAGATTGAGATATAACAACAGGATAAGTCAACTTGATTATTGAGATGTTAGACTGCAAGTTGGTTAAGGAACCATGAAGATGATTCAAAACAATATCTAAAAAAATAACCCATATTCCGTATATAGTGTATACATACACCAGGGCAACTTCATTGCAATTAATTGCATTTTTTTTTAAATCTGCATGTAAACTGTTGGTCTAGCTAAATGCAACAATAAATTAAGAAATCAAAACATGTACCATTCTCCATATTACACAACAATATATACAAGGCTGTCATTGTGGTGGAAAGAGAACAGAGCAGACAGACAGAAGGAAGTCTTCTTGTTGCTATAACTACGGAGTAGCAAAGGTCAGCACTGGGGTGGGTGGGGGTCCTACCTAGACTGAATTTTAACAATTCAATGATATTATCTAGAATTCTTCCTCTCACTGAAGGAAAGTAGAAATGTGTTGTTTAACTTTAATGTTAATTGAAAATAAACAATGAAAACATCCATTTTTAGAAAAGCATAGATTTTTTTTTATTAGAAATAAAGTGTTAAAACTGAAATAGCTATGAACTTGGATTTTTGCAAATGAGACTATCTAGATTACAATAAAAGACTAAATCTTAGAATTTAGGAGAAAAAAACTAAATTCTCTTGCAAATGCTTTAATGAAAATTTTCTTTGTTTCTTTTAAAAATAAGAACAAGAAGACAGGGGTGAAAAAGCCCATCATAGTGGCATGAAACTTTAATCCCAGCACTGTGGAGGCAGATGCCTTGTCTCAAAAAAACAAAACAAAAACAAAACAAAAACAAAAACAAAAAACAAAACAAAAACAAAACAAAAAAACAAAAGGCAAAATAAAAAAATGATTTTAGTAGAAAATAGTTTCAAATATATACATTTACTTTCAGTTTTATGTAACTTAAAGCAAATTCCTTCATAATTCCAATTTTATGTCTTCAAAAAGTTAATTTTTTTATATAGTTCTTGACAGTCTTAGTTGGTGTCTTGCTGGGCAGTATAAAGACTCATGAGACTTGTTTCTGGAACATTTGATGTCTGCACAACAGTTTCACTTTATAAAAAACTCACCACTTTCTCCTCAGCCACAGAGAACACTGGGAGACACAGATTGTATTGGGAGTTTTGACTGAGAATTAGGAGGCCTCTCAGTGGGTCTTAGTTTTGTTTCCAGTGTTCTGTAAACCCTGTCAGATAACACCATAGGGAAAGCAGGACCCAGGGCAACAAACTGACTGTGCTCCAGGGACTTAGACTGCTGTCACACTGTGTACCTGTTGACAAAACAGTGGTGTTATGTGACAGATGAAGCCGGCTTATCATTACATATACATCCCCACCATATTTCCATGCTTGATGCTGCTTTTAAATATTCACCATTTGAAGAGAGCCACCTTCAGAAAGCACACAGAACCAAGTTTGAGGTCCATTTTCTGGAGAAAAGTCCATGCTAGGGGTCTTGATACTTCAGGCATAAGAAAAAAGACTGACCTTAATGGACAGCCTGTGACTCTAATTTCAAGGTTGTTTGCAGATCTGTTATTTTACAAGGTGTTTACTATCCTTAATACTTTTCACAACCAACTGGTTTTAAAAGTAAATACACTGAAATAAATCTGAAAAGTTTTTCTACAACTCTGTGAGCAAAGCATGCCAAATATTCAGGGCAAAGTACAAGGAAGAACATTCCCAATCCTGTCAAGCTAAGTGAGCCAGTGGGAAGATCAGTCTTCTGGGGATGTCCTTTTTGTTAGGTTATCATAGAAAGTGTATAGATTTTTATGCTTTGGGATAATTTCTCTTCTGCTATGAGCATAACTTATAATTTTGTAGAAACAGGAAATTATATGACAGGAAGAAATGCCATAATAACTCAGTGTAGAGAAAGACCAAATTTGGTTCCATGAAGAACAATTCTACAGATGCAATGCCCAGGAGAGCTCTTGGCCATGTGTTTTTCTGGTACAAACTACATATAAAAACATGTTAAGTATGCTCAGCTTGATTAGTTAATGTGACTCCAGTACTAATGGGGCCAGGGTAATAGAGTTAATCCTGTGAACCTATTATTTCCATTACCCTCCACTGTCATAGTTTTCATCCTTGACCGTGCCCACCAGCCAAACCATAGATGAGTCTACCTAGTCATTAGAAAAGCATGGTAAGACAATGAAGACAGCTAGAAGGGCAGCAGCAAAGAAGAACCAGCATGGAATATGAATGTCAAGGTGGTGATGCCCATATTTAATTGGAAGTGAAGGAGAAAGACAAGTACTCAGAGTTTTGAAACCCAATATAGTCAAATCACTACTTTGGGTTCCTTAACATCAACTGTTACAGCATGTGAAATGTTCCTTCCCTCTCCTTTGATCATTGTAGGCATAGGTCTCTTGGATAGGTAACAGCACTTAGACTACAGCTGTTAATTTTTTCCATCTGATAATGGTAAGATGAACTATGCTACCTGAGGAAATTAGGTCTGAATAAGTAGAGTTCTTGGAGAGAGAAATGGAAGCTAGTTTCACCTAAAATTTATCTACAGGTCATTTTAATTCAGATGTATGACACTTCCTTTAACTATATTATTTCTTTGTTGTCTAGTGAATTTTTATTTGGACAATCTAGCTCCATCTTGCCTGTCCTTAGGTATTTAAGGATACTTAATTTTTCCCTAGCTGACAAACTTTCCATAAAGTCACAGAGAAACCATCTCTTACAGTGTTAATCTCAATGGGCAATAATTAGTAAAACAGCCCCCAGGAGGAAAATGAATCTTGAGGTAGGACTCAGAGATGTATAGTCTGTAAGAGTTTATTTTTCTCGTGATACTGTGGGCAGGAGGCTGCCAGCTGACCATTAAGATGCTTTTCCCTTCCCTGTAAGAGTTTCATTCAGGAGGTGGTCATCCAGGGAGCTTTGCAGCCACACATGGAAAGTTCTCAGTTCTTGCCTAGTGTATGGTAGCTTGGGTTGTACTGTGTTCGACTTGAAGATCAATCATTCTTGCCTCCTCTGTGCCCATCTGTCAGCTCAAAGCAGTTGATGTCCCAGCCTCAGGACAGAAGGACATGGGATCTATGAATCACTCAGAGATGAGCAGACCTCCCTCTGACCTGGAATGACCATCAGAAGCACAACTGGTATACTTCTACGGTTTCCCTCTGATATTTTTGCAGATTATTTGTTATAATAGCTGTAACCATCTTTTCAGAGATTCTGGAATAATGACAGTGATATTGATCTCAGAAGCAGGCTAAAGATACAAGCTAGTTGCAAGTCGAGGTAAGCATCATGTAGATCAACCCTTATGGTTTATTATATCACAGAATTATGTAATCTGATGAGAATTAACTGAAAATTAAAAGTGGCAAGCAGTTTTCAAAACTCTCCCATTTTACTTGGAAGCAGCAATATAGGGCATAGGCTAATGTTAGAGATTATGGACATACAAGTATCTAAAATCATATCAAAATAATGAGGTTGAAAATGAACAAGAAATTTTCCTTTATTGCATCTGCTAAAGCTTCCAGTCAGCTCTCCAGTGGAAAGCAGATGGATGCCATATTGAGAAGTGAGTAGTACTGCTTATAATTTTCCCTGTGTGTTCAGTTGATGTCATACTAGCCAGGGGCCTACAATCATAATTAAATCTAAGATTCTAATATCTAGAGAGGGTCTGCTGATCAATTAATTATTGATCATGAAACTCAGGCAGAGGTTATAATCAAAAGGCTTTGAACGAAGACAGGCTTTGGTAGAAACTTTAGCTTCATGAGCTAATGTAACAATTTGATTTTCTCTGGGATTCTATTTTCTTTTCTTTTTAATGGAAGAGACTAAAATTAGACACTGCAAATCGTCTGGCACAGATTGGTCACCAACAATAGTTATCAATTGTAGCTTTAAACATTAAACCAGTGCTTTAAATATTTGAAAACCTGGAAGCGAATGTGATGGCACACACCTATAATCTTAGCATTCATTAGGCAAAGATAAGTTTAAAGCAACTCTGATATACACAGCAAGACCTTGTCTCGACTGCACAAAACAAACAAACCCTATCTGTATATCCATATATTTCAAAAGACGTTTAGGAATCTTTGTAGAATGTATTTACTCATTAAAAAAAATAGCTGTAGTTTGCTGATAGATTTCATATGATGCTCAGCTCAAAAACAAAAGAAAGAAAACAAACATCGAATGGAAATTTTCTTTCCTTGAATATGCTAAGCATTCACAAGAATGTAGAAATGTCTCACTAATTATGCAATTATTTTGTCTGAAAAGGACATCACTATTTATAAACAAACTTAGCCTGTGTCTATAAACATGACAATTGTGCACACAGGGTCACAAACAAATCTGCCTCCACTTCAACCCCCACTCCCTCTTGAAAGAACACCTTGAGTGCCCATACCAGCATTCTTATTGTCTTGTCTGCTATCCATTACCTAAGCATGACCAAATCCAAATCTAGACAAGGTCAAGGTAAATCTTATGAAAATTCAAATACAAAATGGTCTGTGCTATCATTTAGCAATTTGTTCTCACAAAACAAATAGCTCATATATTTCTTCCTTCTGTAAAACCACACGACTACGTTACTCTAGTTTTTGTTTTAACGTGTAACTTTATCCTACCTTAACAAACTTAAGTCTGGTTTTGTTTCCTCTTAGAAAATTCATTTAGAGTCACATGCACACCTAGAGATCAGTGTGAGACCCTTCCCAATGCCCCATCCAAGTGGGTAGGGGATAGGAAAAAGAAACATTTAAAAGAACTCAAAATTTTACATGTATGTTTTGACCTCTGTGTGTGTGTGTGTGTGTGTGTGTGTGTGTGTGTGTGTATAGTTCAACAGGATGTCTCCAGGTTATCTCATTTTCTTTGAGGCAGTAGTGAAGAGGTTAATTCATAGTTGCATTTCTATGTGACTTTTATTTATATGTGATGTGTGCTAAATATTTATCTTTCAGTTTGAAGTATGTTCGCAGGTGATGGGAAGTAAAATGTCCATCACATTAATATGAGTGAAAATAGATCATTTAGATATGAAACAAAGTTTGGAATCAAAATTGACTCCTTGGAACTACGGGATAAAATAGTAAGGGGTTGGGGGAAGCCTTAAGGGCAGGGAGACCAGGACACAGTGGGAATGGAAGGCAGAGGGGGAGAGGAGAGAAAGACAGCCAGACTGAGATCGGTCAAGCATCACATCATTTTTTTTTTTTTTTTTTTAACGTTCTGGCATAATAACATTTTAAGATTCGAACCACCGGAACACTCGTTCTTTCCTCCTTTAAAAAAAAAATCCCAAACGATAATGATTATGTTTAAAGAGTCTCTCCCGGCCACTCCAGGACGATCACTTAAAAAGCACGCGACCAGGCTGTGAAACCGAGCCTCCCTGCACCACACAGGACCTCCCCTCTGTGTCTGGCATGGCTCTTCCCGGCTCAGCCAGGGAACCCAGACAAGTTTATTTACACACCCCCCCGCCCGGCGTGCACAAACACACCCGCAGAGAGCGAGGGCGCGAGGGGCGGGAACGCCCTCTTTTCCATCCCTTCCAAACAATTATCTGCCAGGGGGAAGAAAAAAAAGCAAATCCTCCGCCGCGCCGGCTGCTGGCGGGCGGGCCGGGAAACGTGGCCTCGCCGGCGAGCTGGGGATTTGTGAAAAGGAGCGCTGGCCCGCGTGCGCCTCTTGTTCCCCGTGTAATTTGCAGCCAATCATCGGGAGGTGTCCGCGGCCTGCGTCCTGCTCACCTCGGCGCCGTCGCCGCGGCCCGCCCCCGCCCCCGGCTCCGCACCGCCTCCCTCGCCTTTCTCTGCGCTCCCCTCCCCCAGCCACCGCACACACGCACACACACACACGCGCACACACACACACACGCGCACACACACACACACACAAACAGAGCGAGGGGGGAGGGTGAGAAAGAGAGAGAGAGGGAGAGACTCCCCGGCTCCCTCCCTCCCTCGCACACAGCGACTGGAGACGGACCGGGAGCAACGCGCTGGGAAGAGCAGAGACCACCGACAACAGCCCCGCGCTCTCCCACACACGCTCACACTCGGCGCTTTCCTCTCCACCCCCACCTCCTCCTCCTTCCACCCCCTCCACTAACACCATCTCCTCCTCCTCTCTGCAACAAGAAAAAAAAAAGCCATTTACAGGTATTTTTTTTTCATCCGCATATTTATTTACCCCACCCCCCCATCCCCAACAGTTTGTTTACAAGTATTAAAGTTGTAATTGGGAGCTGCCAAGACACATCTGGATTTGTGTTTCTTTGTGTTAGGGGGTGATGTGCAACTAATTAAAGGCAGACTGGCAGCGTCTGCAAATTCTAAGGCTCCCCAAATAAAAAGAGACTGGTAAGTGATTGTTCTTTCTCTTCCTCTGGCTTTTAACCCCTCTCTCTTTCTCTCTTAAATGTTTGCTGTCCGGTGGGATTGTAAAAGTATATTAATGCTGGACTCCAGCAATAAAAGCCCGTGGCTGTATTAATTAATTAATTAATTTGCACCCGCCCCTCCTCCTGAATGTTAAATATGACCTTTGATCTCCGTGTCTCTGGTAGACCAGACATACAGTATTAGGCATGTACAGTCACATTGTTCAGAGGCAAAGCAAGAAGTATGGATGTTTAATTTAGCTTTAGTATTAGAACTATAGTTATTGGTGTGTGTGTTTTATTTTGTTGCTAAATAAAAGCCAAACAATAGCTGTGGCTTAGATACCCTTTTCATGCTCCAGGGATGGATTGATTAAGCAATAATGACCTGGATACTGGGCACAATCATTTTCTACAGTTTCTGGTGGCATTGAACCTAGAGGTGGGAAGGGGGAGATGGTGGGAATAAGAGAGGCAAGGACAGCTTGTTTGGAAACACCACACTAAGACTCTGAAAGGGGATGTTAAATTCTTTCTTTCTTTGGAACAAGGTCAAGAGACTAAAATGTTAAAATTTTCCCTCTACTCAGGGTATGATGCCTATTGCATGGTTGGCATAACTAGTTTTTAGTGAGTAGCAGTTATTATGGTGTTGCATCTTCAATGCAATTCACAGAAACTGAAGCTGTGGGCATATTCTTTGCTGTGTTTTCCCCCAGACCCTTGCAAGTACCAAGAAGATGTAGCCAGGAGGATTTGGGGGCCCCTTTGTATTGTCATCAGACCTCTGAAGAAAGCAGTTTGCCTTAATGTGAGACCACAGAGGTGGTTCCTGAGTGATTAAGGACTTGCTGTGATTGAAGGAAGCCTGCTAGCTTCTAATCCAGCCTTGGGGGAGGTTCCTTATCTTGATTTACTTTGCCTAATAGGGATTTGTTTACAGGAACCCATTTTTTTTAGGGTGCCTCCTCAGTAGGTCTTGAAGTTTTCACACTTGGAGTTTTGACATAAATGGTTCATTAATCTAATTATAAGCATAATTACTATAATTGATATGCATTTGAAACTCTGAAAATTTGAGACAGACACTACTAGGCCTCAGTTAAATTCCCTGCACTCCACCTTCTAGCCCAATCTATAGGCTTCAGAAGATGCCAGAGAAAGGTACTCTAGGAGAGAGAAAAAAAAAAAAAAAAACAGGAAAACAAAGAAACTGGTGGTTTGTTTTCTTTTTCTTCTTTCTAGGTGAATATACATTTTATATCTTTGCTTCTTTAATTCTTAAACTGCTGCAGGGTACCTCTTTACCCTTTAATAAGCAACCAAAATACTTCTTCCTGAAGCTTAATGATGGCCTGTAAGCAGAGAAATGCAAATGCCCAGTTAACATTAAACTTTCTTCTTAAAAAAAAAAAAAAGAAAAAGAAGCAAAGAAAAAAAGATCTTAATGGTTCTTTGGGTAAACAACACCTGAAGGAAATCTTCCCTCTTTTTCACTCTATGCAAAAATCAGTGTTGGTGAAAGATTTTTTTTTTTTTTTTATTTTATGGTTCCTTGCTTTCCTCTTTTCTAGGGAGGAAACAGCAATTAGAAATGATTGGGGCTATTCTTACAGGGGCAGCAGACAGTTCTGAGTCTGTGACATTGAAAAAAAATTTATATATATATATATATTCTCCCATCTTTCTCTTTCTCCTTTCTTTTAAACCAGTAGTACACCACCCTCTTGCCCCTGCCAAGCTCCACCACCAAATGGCTTGTACAATTGAGACCTGTCCTTGGTCCATTGAATTAAGACCCTAACAGAGCCAGCTGTGCTGGGATTCAAACTAATGACCGCAGACACAGAAGGACACTGTGGCAGCTGGTAGTTCTTTTTTCCCTGCCTCTTTAGTTCAGATTGTATGTGGGCAGTCTCGTAGCTCTCAGTTGTATTGTGTTTGCTTACAGTTTATGCTCGGATGTATTGTAGACTTTCTCACTACTTCATTTGCTAATTTCCTGTTCGTTTTCCTCATAGGGCCATTGCTGTTTTCTACTTTACAGCATTTGCATGCCCAGGCAACACTTGTTCACACATTTCATAATGTTTAAATGCCCTCTGCTTATAGGTAGTATCGCCCTCCCACCCCTGATTTGCATGTCTTTAGCACTCCAATTGCCCTTCTCCCTCGGCATTTGTCACCCCCGTCTTTCCTCTTTCCCTGGGTACTCCAGCTATTAATACATTTTTTCTCAGGAGGGTTACAAGAATAGGGGGGGAGGAGCTGTGTGCTGTGCTGCGGGGAGGGAGGGAGCAGGGGATGGGAATGTTAGGGGGTGGGGGGTCACGTCTTGGTGATTGTTATGCAAACGACCCGACTGGAGAACGTGGGAGCTTTCTGTGGTGTCTGCGGTGGGGCTAGCGAGGGTGGCTGTTTATTTATTTTTAATTTTTCTCCTCGTGCAGCTCGTTGGAATGACTTTCTTTATTTTAGTTGTAACAGTTGGAGGATAATGCAAAGGAAGACGCTGCCTGGGAATTCACCGCCTGTGGACATGCGCCCCAGAGAGGACTAAAGCAGCCCTCACCTTGCTCTCCCCACCCGGATCCCCCTTTCCTGCCCGGCCCAGCCGGTACCCCGACCCCACCATCACCCGCTTCCCTCCCCCCCACCTTTCCCCCTTTCCCACCCAGGTGTCGGACCAGGCGGTCCCCACTTCCACCCTGCACCCCTTCTTCCCCCCCTGCACCATGAACACCAATGTCTGCGTGGAGCCCGGGCCGAGCCCGGAGGCCCCGGGCTTGCCCAAGGAAAGCCACCTGCCCGAGGGGGCCCTGAACAGCCTTGTGGATTACAACTCGGAGATGGAGCGCTACCGCTCTTTTGCCACCTCCTTCTACAAGACCAACGGGGGCGCCTTCCCGCAGGCAGCCAAGATCGCGCGCATCACCACCCCCATCTTCCCCAGCAGCGCCGCCGCCGCCGCGGCCGCCGCGCGCATCGGCATGTCCCCGTGGAACTGCGACAACGCGGCCACCGCCGCCGCCACCGCGATGCTCTGGGGCAGCGGGGGCGGCGGCGGGGGCGGCGGGGGCGGCGGGGGTGGGGGCGGCGGGGCCGGCAGGAAATCCTCCTCGGCCGCCGCCTCCTCCTCCGCCTCCTCCTCGGCGATCCTCCCCGCCGCCGGCGGTGGCGGCGGCGGCGGTGGCGGCGGCGGCAGGACCAGCATGCACCACCGGAACGACTCCCAGCGGCTGGGGAAGGCTGGCTGTCCGCCAGAGCCGTCGTTGCAAATGGCAAATACTAATTTCCTCTCCACCTTATCCCCCGAACACTGCAGACCTTTGGCGGGGGAATGCATGAACAAGCTCAAATGCGGCGCTGCTGAAGCAGAGATAATGAATCTCCCCGAGCGGGTGGGGACTTTTTCCGCTATCCCGGCTTTAGGGGGCATCTCATTACCTCCAGGGGTCATCGTCATGACAGCCCTTCACTCCCCCGCAGCAGCCTCAGCAGCCGTCACAGACAGTGCGTTTCAAATTGCCAATCTGGCAGACTGCCCGCAGAATCATTCCTCCTCCTCCTCGTCCTCCTCGGGGGGAGCTGGCGGAGCCAACCCGGCCAAGAAGAAGAGGAAAAGGTGTGGGGTCTGCGTGCCCTGCAAGAGGCTCATCAACTGTGGCGTCTGCAGCAGTTGCAGGAACCGCAAAACGGGACACCAGATCTGCAAATTTAGAAAATGTGAAGAGCTAAAGAAAAAACCTGGCACTTCGCTAGAGGTCAGAGGAGATGATTTCTTGTTTCCCAGTCTTGCCCCCTCCCTCCTCACCCCCTTCTCCTCTCCCACACAGGGTTTCTTGTCTGGCTTCAAGACACAGCACCCTCTTTTCTGAAGCTTGCAGGTTGTAACATACTGTCATAGGTGGTTTGCAAGAGGGCATGGCCTCTATATACACGCCACCATCCCATGCGCACTTCATCTGGAACAGCCCTTCTGCTGGAAGGGTGCGCCTCCCCTCTATCTCTGGAAAAAGAGCAGTTGGCCTAAGAATCTGAAGTTTTACATTTGAGTATGGTTAATATTTTTCCCTTGATGGTTTAAACTGGGCTCTCAGGGAAATATGAAACAAACAGATCTGCCCAAAATATCGAACACATCTCTCTCTATACATGACTTAGTAGAGACCCTGCACTAACACTACACATGTGCTACACAACTTACAGTATACATATACATATGTATATATACCATCCATCATATATATCATATATTGTGTGTGTGCTGAAATACCTGGACTCAAGGGGGGATTTTTATCCTCCTAGCCTGATAGAATGCTTTTTGCTTGTTTTATTTTTTGCCATATATATATATATATATATATATATATATATATATATATACCCTATAAAGTGTTGATAGTCAACAGCCATCTTTGAAATGGGACTTTGAGTAAAGTGGTAGTTATTTCGTATTGTGGATAATGGGGGCTTGATTTTTAAAATATTTTATGTAGTTTCAGAAAATCTTGGTGTGGTTTTTTTTTTTTTGTTATTGCTGTTGTTTTATTTCTATCTGACAAAGAATGTGTGGCTGCAAAATTACTCAAGACATAGAGAGGTTTTGGTTGATACGATATATAGTAAATGATAGTTTACTTTTCCTATAGCTCCTTAAAATAGATGTTAGTCGCTAAAGTCATGCTAAAATTAGGCTTTTAATTACATTCCAAATTAAGATTGATGTACGTAATGAACATTTTATTTGATATCTTGATCAAAACCTAAAAGGAAAAAATACAGAGTCACAGATAGATTGTTCTGGTGACATAGTAAGAAGGAAATTTGGACAGGCAATCATAGTCTGTGAGGAGATAGAGTGAGTAAGGTTAGCTGCTTGTGCAATGTGAGACTGGGTAATCTGTTTAGTGTTGGGAAGGTCTGTGGACCAAAGTGTAGGCTGAAAGTGACCCTTACAGTCTGTCCTGAGGAATACTTATACATTCTTTTAAAAATTAGGAACGTGGTCTAGGGATGTTTCCTTTCAGTCATTGAGAATTGGAGTTTCAACAAATAAAGGAAAAAGTTAAAAGATCTTGCTTCTGGTTTGACTATGAAGAAGATGGATCATTTCACTTTGTTGGATACAAGTCAAGGCCAAGGGACTTGGATTCCCAAAGTCAGAAGCATCACAACAGTACATGTATTCCTCTTTATAAAGAAACCATGTCTTCGTGGGAACTTTAATTTTTCCACATCACTTCATTCTTCCTTTGGGCAATCCTGGTCAAGCAAAGACAGCAGCAGCTACAGAACAGGTCCATGCATTTTCTCAGAAGCCAAAAACTAACTTTTGAACTCTCTTTTGGGAGTTAGTTTACAATGACTTCTCTAGGGCTAGAAGATCACAGGAAATCAAAATTCACCTTACATTGTGGTTTCCTGCAAATGCCAGTGAATAGGACTATATGGTTTCTGTTTTCTCTTTAAAAAGTAAGATGTAGCGTTGTAGTTTTGACATTGTTGGGACTCAGCTTTAGCTACAGTCACTGTCCCACGGTGTATACCATTGTAGGGAATGTAGCAGACAGGACCACTGAACAATTCTTGCTTATTTAGTTAGTAAGCACTCCAGAGGCGTTTGCTATGATTTCTAATTGACTTTCAAAAATGTTTCTGGTGTGTTCATCTAAACAGGCTTCATATATTTCTTCTCTCCCTGGATCGTTTCCTACAAACTTTAATTTTTTTCCCTATGAGTCTAAACATAGAATCATTTTGTTTTTGAAAATGAGCATGCACCAAAATTGTGTGGCCCCACAGAAAGTGAGGAGTGGCTAGAGAGAATGTCCATTGCCCTCTGCAGATATTTTCCTGACTGAAGGTTCCTTCCTACCAGAGCATGGCATAAGCTATGGTTCCAGGCAATGATCATTAGTGGGATACTCGGCAGAATGAAAGGAAAAAGTTTTCAAAGTTGTCTGAGTATCTAGGCAGTGAATAATGTAATTACAGTGCAGTTACCTCAAACCCACCTGCAACCTCAAGGTACAGTTGTAGGAAACTTACAAGCCTTCTGTACAGAGATGCCTTAGCACAGTGTGAATGACAGAGCCAATGTTGGAAATCCCCTGCTGAGCTCGTTTCCTGTCTCTAATTTGATACATTATCATCTCAGGAGATGTTTCTGAGGGTGGATGAGCCTGCTTGTTTGAAGTTCTGGACTTGGTTTTCAGTCATAAATTTAGTAGCTAATACTTGTGGCTGTAGTTTAGGGATACTTGAGAAGTTAACATCTGCCTACAAACCACAGCTCAGATTCCTGCTCAGCCCTCCAAACCCTTGTGCCCTCTTTCTTGCCTTTGACCTGTTCTTATCACAGGCACTGAAGGCCTAGTGAGGTTGATTTCAGGCTGTGTAAAACAAGATTAAAAAGAGTCTCATGAGTGTGCTGGGATTTGAGCCTACATTTTCTTAAGACTCCTTTTCTAGCCTTCCTTTAAACAGGACCTATTTCTGCTCAGTTCCATTTTAAGAGGAACTTGTGCTTATAAAACCATTCCTTGGCATTCAGTATGGTAATACCCATGAAATAATGAGTGCTTCATGTTTTGTGTACTTCGCATTTGCATATGTCACTGCTCATTCATAATCACTATATTAACAAATAGCCACTAATTGTTAAAAGCAGTTGATACAAATACTCTTGTGGGATAAAATTTATTTTTAAAATGTATGTTCTTAATTAATATTAAGATCCTAGATGTATTTAAAATATGACCATGTGGGAGACTATTATGATATTAAGTTAATACTTTATCTTGCAAAGGTAATCCCTCAGACTGTATATGCACAACAGTTATTTTTCTGGTACAAAGGTTTAACATTTTAAAATATCCCAGTGTAATATAACTCAAGGGATGAAGTTGTCCCATGGGCAGGCTGGCCTCTTAGTCCCTGAACGTTGTTCAGGTGACATGATTGATCTCTGTGGGACAGCATTAGAGACCACACAGATCTGGTTTCTCTCCCATTAGTTGATTTAGGGAATTACATTGGTGGGGCTGTGCCTCTGGGGAGTTGCCCAGCCCCCAGTCCTGCTCTTCCTGCTGCACAGAAGAGGTACAAACACTGGAAAATCAGGAAAAGATGGTTGGGCCCTTTTTCTTTCTCTCATTAAGAAAATAGAAATGTGTGTTGGTGTACAAGCCCACCATAATGTTTCTAGAAGTTAGCTTGAGATTCTAAGGGATTTGATTATAAACACTGTGATATTATCAAGTAAAACTAGGTAACTTTATTTAGAAGTGTGTTTCAGAAGGGGAAGAGATACACTAGCTGCAGTGTTTAAGTTCTAAGGGCCTTGACCAATGACAGTTGTGAAATGCTGGACAAAACACTGCTGTAATTCGTGCAGAATGATGGCACCCGTCTGCTAAGGAAATTCATTGGTAGCCCACATCTAAAGTAGAATGTCACTCCAGAGATGAAGAGCAGGGAAAATCAGCCAATAACTGAACACTTCACAAAGTTTTGAAGTTTAGTGATTTAAAAAGTACATAGATATGCATAGATAAATTATTAATCTCTTTTATTTTAAATTCAAACATTTTCCAATTTTTCACTTCATGGAATAGTTTCAAAATGAGTTTTCAATTTTAGAACTAAAACATGCTAGTAGGAACTAATTTTTAAAACAAAGATGTAATGTATACTGACTGTTGGAAGGAAAAGGAAAAATGTTCAATAAAACCCAATAAAGTGACAAATTTTTGTTATATTAGAATGTAACAATGGAATAATCTGTGGAGAAAATCCAGAATCTACAAATGGTAAGGAAAAAGGGCACCTTGATCATGAAGACATTGAATTTCTCAGCCTATCACTGGATTTGGTTCATAGGAGTTAAGGTTGTTTTATATTCTGTGTACAACAGAGCTCATGTTGTACATAGTAAATCCATACAACTTTATCTGTCAGCTAACATAAAGTTGCTTCTGAAAATAGGATAATGTTTCATAAATGATACCAATGCCATGATCCATCTAAACATCATGGGAAAAAAATCTAAGCAGTATTTTATATGATAATTAGAAGCAGTGAAATAAATTTGGGGGAAAAAGCATTTAGAGACTACTATATATAGAATATTTTTTGAAACTTAGATATTGTCAAGCAAAACATAGCAAACATTCGGAAAAGCAATGAGAAAACTCTTGAATAACGTTGAACTTTGTTTAGGCTTCTCCTTGGTCACATATAGCTGTTTGGTGAAGAAAGGGGTGCTTATTTAGTGAAGTTGTAAAGGTGACTTGACTTGAAAAGTTTTAATGACTTCATTATCAAATTACCTTTCTCTGGACCAATCTGTTTTTCTTTTAGATCACACAGATTTACAGATCAGTGTGGAATGGTTCACCAAAGTGATCTATAAGAATATTTAAAAAGCTTGCAGAGAGGATAGAGATGTCCACCATAATTCCTCCAAGTGGAGCATTATTAACCATTGGAAACTGGAGATAGGAGTTGTTGCTATGCATCCTGAAATTGTATTGGGATGTTCATTTTGGGTTTTAAGTTACACATTTAACTATTTTACAATTTCCCAGGAATGGGCCCAAATGTGTTTTTTTAAAAGTGGCAGGTGCCCTTAAAATCTATTACTCAATCAGAATTGATCAGATGATCTGAATGTATAACTCCCCTTTACCAGAAAGCAATTCACTTTAATTTTGCACTGGAAAAGTTTAATAAGATGGTGTCCCATTCAGTACATTTCACAAAGCTGGGTATGTTTCAATTTCTTACATTATATGAAATAAGAAATCCATGATATAGTCATAGAGAGATATCTAGATAAAGTAATAGGCTGGAGTTAAGATGTGTTTAAATGAAATTTTCTCTGATTAATAGGTTAATTTGTGAGCAGAAATGAGCTCAAAATGCTTTGTGCAGGGTAGTGATTGGCTGTGTTTTCATTAGTTGATGAGGATATTACGTAGTGTATGATTCGGATGGAGGAGCAGAGCAGTCTGGGAAGTAGTTTTTATAAAAAAGCCTCTTTTCAAGGATATGTGTTGTATAACCTGTTAGTGCAGTGGGTGTGTGTGTGTGCACAGTTTTGTTGCTCCAGTCCTGCTCCAGTGTTTGTGCCTCTATTTATTTATTTGGCGTTGCTCTGGTATTCTTGTGCGTTTCGAGGCACCTGCAGAGGGCTGCAGGGCTGATCTCATCCCAGTCACATCTTGTTCCCTCACATGCAGAGACACCTGTCTAGAAACTGAATCATTCTGCAGGGTAACTGTTAACCCCTCCCACTATTCAGCGTCCTGATTTCCGTTTTCTGTTGAGTTACCTCGCATCATGCTTCAGATGCGACAGCCATTTAATGACGCTGAGGACTCAGTTCTGCAAGGCTTTAGCGGGTCTGCAGGCTTGTTAACTTCTACTCTGAAGCAATATAAGGGTTTTTGTGTTTTTTGTTTGTCTGTTTTCCTCTGTGAAACTTACACACTGTGTCTTGGCTTTTTTTAGGAACTTGAAAATACATAAATAGGTAGAAAATCAAGCTCCATGGTTTCCCTCTCCTTTCTTTTTTGAGTAGTTATCTCAACTGTTCCAATGCGGGTTTTTTTTTTTTTTTTTTTTTTTTTTTAACTAATGGTAAAAACAGTTACTTTTAAAAATAAGTCATAATCATTGTATATTTTTATGTAAAATCATATAAATTATATTCAGGGAAATACAATGCTACAATTTACTGGCTTTTCATTTTTTTTTTTAAATTAAACATATAGAAGCTGTAAAAAGTACTTCCAGTCTCAAACAACTTATTAAACGAACAATGATTAAGAAGATTACACAGCTTCACTAGGAAGCTATTCATGATGTCAATTAGTTCAGGAGAGTCAATGCCAGGAAAGGGTTAAATGCCCCCTATGAATACCAGCTAGAGAATGCATTTAGTGTTGAAGAACTAAATGTATATATTAGTAAACATTAGTATAGGTAGAAGATACAGGCATGCATTCAGTATACATGTGAGACAGGTAAAATGGTTTTGAGATTGAAAAGTCAAGTGACCACAGCTATTGAGGTTTTTGTTGTTGTTTGGTTATTTTGGAAGTTGTTTCTCCAGCCCCCGCCCCCCCACAGTGGAGTTTTGTGAAATGGTGAGATGGTGACTGTTTTTAGGTTGTGATGTGGGAAAGTTAGTGTTTCTAAGAGGGAAAAGTGAGAGGCCCTAAAAGAAATGAACCTCCAAGGATGTTTTCAAAACTAAATAAATAAAAATAGGATGCTAAACACTATGCAAGATTGAGTGTTTATTCCTTCATTCTTCCAGCAGTTTGAAATTCTGCAGACTGGAAAATAGGACCAAAGTAAGTAACAAGGGCTCAAAGTCTGAGTGAGAGCTGAGACCACAGCTTAGGCTTCAGGTTTAGTGGGGGATGAATTTGAGATGGGGAGGTCTGTGCCACAGCTGATGTTATTTTGACTCACGCCTGTGAATAAGTAGCATAATCCCAGAGTACAGCTAAAATACTCCCAAGATTAGTAGGCTCACATCTGAACTTCGTCTGAGTTTAACTTACATTTTAGAGGGCAGGCTAACGTGTTGAGAAAAGCATTGAAGGGGGAAACTCTGCTGAAAGCGTTCTTCCTTGCTCAGCATACCAGACCCTAACTGGATGATTGATAGGAGCATCCAAGGGGTTCAGATCAAATGGGAGAGAACACGATGCTGTCTGTAGAGCAAGAAGAGTGATGGGCATTTCTGCGGATTTCAGCAAATCTAGCAAATTCTGCAAAAGACCTCTTTTCTCCAAAACTTCATAAAGTAGAAAGGGATGAAATACTTTTCATAAAGAAAGGAAACCACTGAAGTGTAATTGTTGGAAATGGTGGTAATCAGTGATGGTGGATCAGTGATCAAGAAATTGTGCTGGGAAATGAGTTTTCTGTGGACATGTTTCTGTAGGCTTTAATGAGGAGCATTAATGATTTTGATGGAGTTGAGAATAAGGAAAACTATGAGATACAGATGGATGAAAAATCAGTTGCAAAATCTTTTACTAAATTTTAAATATATTGCATCCCACTTTTAATCCATATAAAACAAAACATGTTTTCTATCCACGGCAAGGCTGCTTTGTGTAGAATTGGGGAGCATTTTTGAAGTGTGGTACTTCTCTGGGTTTTCCCCTTGGGGGTCTCCCCACATGAATATGGGTTTGTGTGATGTGGAGATTGAGTTGAGGTTGACACTGACTTTATCACACTGCAGGAGACAGGATATTAGACTACTATAGGTATAATGTATCAGAGTCCATGGGACCAACGTGGTCGCTTCTCAGTAGCACATGAGAAGTGTAATAAAGCAGAATGGGGCAGAAAACATGGGTGTACCACAGGCAGTAAGTGTCGCTAAGTTGTACTTTCAACTGTATTAGACTGCTGTGTATAATGTGAACTTGTTGGCTACTTTCTAATTAAAAAAAATGGAAAAAATGTTAGCAATATCAGTAATACAATGGAGCAAGTTTATTGTGAGGAAGGAAATTATATCTGAGCATTTGTTAGTAAGGTAAGGAGTAAAACATAGACGTTTCTATAAACAGCATGCTTTGATTCTTGAGGTAGTCCTCTGCCTGCTTTATGCATGCATGGTATGTATGGTACTGCTTTCTAATGCCTGAATGTAAGTTACACACACACACACACACACACACACACACACACACACAGAGAGAGAGAGAGAGAGAGAGAGAGAGAGAGAGACAGAAAGACAGAGAGACAGAGAGACATTGGACAGTGAGAGAGAGAGACAGTAAGAGAGATAGAGAGCTACAGTGCATGTCCAGGCTGAAAGAACCATTTTTCTTTATTCCCAGTTGCCCTCTGTCTGTACCTTTATGACTCCCTAACTTTAGGTTGTAGTTTGTTTGTTGGTTGGTTGGTTGTTATTACATGGAGACTTATTCTTACTTATGAATGCCTGGCCTTAGTTTGGCTTGTTTCTAGCCAGCTTTTCTTAACTTAAATTATCCCGTCTATCTTTTGCCTCTGGGTACCTTTTTCTATTCTATATACTTTTCTTTCTTTCTTATGCCATGGCTGGTTATGTGGCTGTGTGGCTGGCCCTCGGTGCCCTCCTCTCCTCTTCCCATTTTCTCAGCCCTTACTCTTCCCATTCTTCTCCTATTTATTCTCTCTGCCTATTTCTCCGTCCTGCCTACAGACATTCATCTCTTTATTAAACCAACCAAGTCTCTTTTAGGTAGGCAATGTAACATAGCTTCACAGATTTAAACAAATGCCATATAAAAATGCAATACATCTTTGCATCATTAAATATTACGCATTCTTATATTCAATTCTCATCTAAGAAATTAACGAATTAAAAATGGAACAGTGAAATACTAGATAACTCTAGAAGCAACAGCACCCTGGTGGGCATGGCTCACTTTGGTTTTGTTGTTCATATCTGGATAAGGGACACAAAGAGATATATGGTGACTGCAGTGCCACTGCAGGTGGTACATGATACCACAGTGAGATTTCCTGCTGTGTTTCAAGGTGTACGGTTAGGTTCTGAATGAGAGGCAAGGGAATGCTGGAAGAGACAACAGATGGAGAACGGAGGAGTGAACAGCACAGGAGGAGGGAGGAGCACAGGATGAGCCAGGAGCACACACAAGCTACAGGGTTTCCGCAGTCCGGGAACACAACGAGCTGCTCTAGGTCAACCCCGAGTCTCCTTGAGTCAGAAATGAACAGAGATTGTCAGTGTTTTACAATCTGAGAAGATGGCTCTGGGATTAGACCCACTAGAACCATTAATTGATCTTTCTCGTCATTCATTACAATGGATAAGTTAGTTCCATGGAAACCAGCAGCTTAGTTTAGCTTTTCTTGCCTTTGCTGAATTCTCTCCAGCTCTCCCTTCCCCCATCTTCTTCCCTTTCTATTCCACTTTCAATTTTCTATTTAAAGATAAAACTTAGCTGTTCAGTTAGAAACATAAGAGAGCCAAGGCAAGAAGACAAATCCTCAAAATAATAAACTAAAGACATTTATTTATAAACAACAGAGTATTCAAAAATGTTAACATAATTTTAAAGTGGTCATAAGAAAAGTTTCTGGAAAAATACTGGATTGAACATTTAGAAAAGGTTCCAGAATGATGGTAAAGATTATTGCTTATTACATATTATAAACAAATCCCATGACTAAAAATATAGGCTTATTAATTTTCTTTGAGTTACTATGTTTCCACAAAGATGTGGAAAACCCCATAAATATTTTGTGAGGGTGAATTTGAACCCATGGACTAGATTATGTGGCGATACTCTGATGTCAAAGTCATAGGTAGAATCCTTCATGTGTGTATCCTCTTTGTGTAAATGAACGTAAATATACTCCCAGTGATTGAAGACATGTAAAAAAATTGAACAAGTTTAGTTAATTAATTCTTGGCTTTACATTATTTACTTAAAAAATGTTAAGAAGAAAGATGAAGTCAGAGTAATTGTGAGCATTCTTTGTGCTGGTGATTCGAAGGTGAGACCAGGGAGGAGAGAGAAAAGGCAAAGACAGGACAAGAGGAGATATTGGGAGAGCCAGCCTGCAAAAGCCTCCTGGTGTTCTTGGGAGCATGCTTCTAACCCAGTGAATTGTGGTGATGACATCTAACTGGTGGATCTACTTAGAATTAATGACCTCTGGGTTCCTCTGGGCAATTTAGGTGCATAATACTGCCAGGGGCTATGTTGGTGGCTGGGTGTTACTGGAGATGTTGAACAACATGCTAGTAACTTCAATCAAAATATTATGCAACTTACACCATTACGCAATACCAAAAAAATTCTACAGGTCTATAGCAATGAAAATACCGTAAGTTAGGTGGGCTATAGATGGTAATTGTTACTATTGTGCTTTATCTTAGTAAAATTTAGAGGCTATTCAAATCTAGCTTTAATAGCTTAAATATCTTTAGTACTGCAAGTGACCTACAGCTTTCTCATGGTTATATGAATAGCTCTTCTTGTTTTCAGTAGAAGAGTGTTGACCCTGATAAAAATCCATGACAGTAACAAAAATTTACCCCAAATTTCAAAATTCTTAACCAACTTCATTAGTTTTTTTTTTTTTTTAATAGCGAATTTTACTTGCAGGCAGTATTTCAGACAGGAATTAGCAGAGTAGCATCAGAGAGAGAATGGATTATTAAACTTTTAGTGAATGAGCCTGTATGTACGTGTGTACGTGCACCGAGAAATATACTCAAATCCTATACCCAGATATATATACCTATACTCTAATACAAGCTTATGGATATATAAATAATATTCTGTAGATTTAAATTATAAACAGTGTAGCTAAGATTTCATTAACCTACATTTTATGCATTTATTTTTGTGAGGCAGTCTCATCAGCCCAGGTTGTCCTCTAACTGATATCACGTGCATTCCTGTTGGTCCTGCCTACATTCCCAAAGTGCTGAGATCATAGGTCCACACCACCACCATCACCATAGCCAGCTAAATGCTGTAGCTCTCATTTCAACTTTACTTTTACACCCGTGCTTATACATAAGATTAACGTTATTACATGCAATCACTTTTGAAAAATACTTTTTTTTTTTTGAAAAATACTTTTTAACATCTGTGGGTCATTAAAAAATTCTCTGTAGCATGTTGCTGCTATATCATGGTTAATTTTTTCTGTCCAAGAACATTTTAATCACTAAAATATTCATCCATGCCACAATAAGTTTACCCATTTGTTGGGCTGTTGTGGTTTTAAGTTTTGTTTTGTTTTGTTTTTGATTTCCTCCCAAAATTTAATTATATGGCGCATTTATGAAGAGTCATGTGTAAAGAAGCTGGTTGCATTAGATAGTAGGGGCAGAAAGTACATTGTCCTTTGGGCCCATTATGTCCATGTGTCATTTTTCTTCCCTCATACTCCATCTCTCCTTGAGTACATGTCTCTGAATCTTGTTTCAGTGACCGACTCTACCACCATGAGAACTTAATTCCTTGCAGTGTGCTTTAGAGACGTGTCCTTTTATTCACACTAGCTAGGATTGCCTTCTAAAATCACATCACCTTGGCGGTGGTAGCAAGGGTGGGGCTAGAAAAATAGGTAGGAAGGTGGAGGAAGAGACTCACTCCCAAGGTAGAAAGAGTAACAGGAGCAAGGGCCAACTGAGAATGGAGGCTGAGAACGCCATTGCTAGCTTTTCCCCAATCGCCAAAGGAATCCGAGTGTCAGTTTATAATGTCAGATGTCAAGTCAGAAGCCTGGAAGGGTGAGTGCACCTTATGCTCACCATTCTTCACTTAGTGTCTGCCCTCCCTTAGCTAGTACCAGCTAGTGCTAATATTGTACTTGTTTTTATTTACATCTAAATGTTGATCAAAAGAAGGCCTCCTTATGTCAGATAGGTGTGGGTTAAATGACTCAACCGTGAGAGAAATGAATCTGATATACTAACCACTATATACATATTACAGCATACTGCCGAGCCTGAGGAAGAAAGGTGAGGTGTAACTGAAAACCAGAGAGCTGGGAGAGGTGACTGAAGTCTATAGTCGCAGTACTACACAGGTTGAGGAAGGAGGGTCTTAAGTTTTAGGACAAACAGGAACATAGTGAGATCCTACTTACAAATACCAAGTAAAAAGAAAAGAAAGGAAAATGATAGAAAGTAAAATCATGCTCTTATTCATATATTTCGTAAGTGATTTTTACCATGAAATTATTTTTATTTATTAACAGGACATTCAAAGCTCACACTGATCATTGATCATAAATTCATAGTTTTCTCCTATAATGATTATGCTCTATTTATACTATCTAGTGCTTAGAGTAGTAGACTATGCTTTTTACAGTGTAACAGTTAAAAAGAAACATAAAAAGACATTTTTTGTTAAAATCTGAGGAGATATCTTTGCTAGGTATCACTTTACACCATAACTATTCAAAGATTTTTATGTACGCATAAACATATATATTGGAGTATATCCGTGGTATTGTACATGCAATACAATGTCCTGTATCTCCAAGCAGATTTTGAAATTTGCTAGGAAGAAATTCACTGGACGATATGGTATTTTAATACTATTTTATAGATCAAATCAGAAAAAGGGAACTTTACATTATTATTGTTTATCCAAAAAAGAAAATCCTAAGTTAAGAAACTTTATTAAAAGCTATGAACAACACGCATGCATACACATACACACACACACACACACACACACACACACACCGTCAAATGCTAAAGGACAACAGTGGAGATCTGTTGCCTTTTGACTGCCTTTTGACTTACTCATTTGTGTAATTTTTAATGCAGGTTTTCAAGGATTTGATAAAAATCTTTAAGTTGCAGTACTAATATGTAGGTCCAAATATAGCAAAGTTTTCAAAATTCAAGGCCTCAAGTGCCCCCGAGTCTAAGAAACTGATAGTGGCATTTATGGGAAAGCAACTTCTCAACAGGTCTCCAAAGAGGTTCCCTTGACTCTGTGCAGCCTGAGATTGCATTGACTTAGGCTGGAAAACATTTTTCTATCACTATATGGGAATGAGAAAATGATTTGATGATGTGTTTTCCCTTAAGAATCATCAATAAGAACATGGGTAGGTATTTTTTAATCAAGCAGGAATGATGCTATTCTCAAATTGTAGTTCTTTATAAAGTCATCATGTTAGACTCACCCTGTTTCATGGTCAAATTTTGAAGGCCAAGTGAATCATGGGAATCTTTGTTGTATAAACCAATGCAAATAAATATTGGCAAATTATTATTTAACAGTCTCGGTTGAAAATTCTAATGCCATCTCTTAAAAAGTGTTTAAGTATAATGTGATAAATACTGATACATTCACATGTATCTGTGGCACCTAGATCTAAATGACTGACTTCCACATCCTGCATTTGGACAGTTTCAGGTGCTCCACTTGCAGATTTAGGGAGGAGAATTTTCCTTAGCCTGCGTATACTTCTAACAGGAATGTGCAGAAGTATTTGACCAGCAGTCATTTGACAGGTGCTGAAAAAGAGAAACCTTTTTGGATTCTCAAAGCAGAGCATGGGGCGCATGCATTCATTTGAGGCTGTTTTGTTCGTTCTTTGTTACTCAGCAAAGTGTATGCTGAAATGCATTTCACCAGAGACGATATTTATCATAGCTTTGTAGGTAAATGTAAAATGTATTTGGGCTTGCATTTATCCTGCCATGCCTTCATCGGAGGACATGGCTTTGAAGCATTACTTAGGGGACAAACACACACCCTTCTTTCAAGCTTGAAGGTCATTTTCTATATGGCCTCTGTCAGAGGATTCTTTGCAGCATGTTTTATAGCAATGCCAGGAAGAGGGACGGTGGGGTGGGGTGGGGAACCTGCAGGTTTCTCCACATGCCTCCTGGGAGCCAGGCTGCTCACACCTGCATGAGCGGCGAAGGCTGCCTTGAACAATGTGATCAACTCAATTCTGTTCTTTACTCCCCACCCCATTTCCTTCCAAGGGAATCTGGTCTTCCTGTCATTCAGGATAACTGTCCCCTGCCAGCATCACCGAGATCCACAAAGTCATTGTCATCTTATTAAGGGTGCTATTCCCCAGCTGGGACTTTGAATTTATCTAACATCGAGGTAGCTGGTGAGAGCATCTAATCCCCTGTGTTGTGTGAAGCTTCCAAACAATTTTCCATGGTCTTCTTACAAAGTCAGGAAGATGTGTGTCCAAATTTGCACAGACTAATCAGAAACCTGTGATTTAACCCAGATGTGGTTTGGAAACAGAGTGGCTTCTAGCTGCTTGGTTGCAAATGACTCAGCCTCACCCTCAAATAAATGTCTGGTGAGCCAAATGACAATTGGACAGAATGTTAGAGAAGGCATTCGCTGTAACCCTTAAGACACTAAAGAGTTTTGGTCTCTTTTTAATCCTAAAATAAAACTGGCAGGGAAATTGTAAGTTTCCGGTATATATCTGATCATTTGTTTGAATTATTACACTGGTGATTTTCCTTATTTTTCTTAGATTTTTAGGTGATTTTTTTCATTTCCTTTTCTTAAATTTAGAAACAGTCATTGTACATATCAATCCCCCCATCCTGCCATGCCTCATACTAACCCCCCAACCCCTCCCCCAGCCATTCCCCATGGATGGTGGATGGTGAGGCCTTCCATGGGGTAATTATCAATGTCTGTGGCATCATTTGAGAGCCTAGGCCCTCCTCCGTGTATCTGGCTGAGAGAGTATCCCTGCATAGGGAATGGGCTGTCAATGTCCATTTATGCACTCAGGATAAATACTGGTTCCACTAATAGAGGTCCCATAGACTGCAAACTCCTCTTAACTGGCACCCACATTCAGAGGGTTTGGAGTAGTCAATGCTGGTTCCCCAGCTTTATAACTGTGGTCAGGTGCTCTCACTTGGTCAAGTCAGCCTGTTCTATAGGTTTCTCCAGCACGGTCTTGACTCCTTTACTCCTCTCCCCTCCCTCTCTACAACTGGATTCCAGGAGTTTGGCTCAGTGTTTAGCTGTGGGAGTCTGCTTCTGCTTCCACCAACTACTGGATGAAGGTTCTAGGATGGCAATTAAGGTAGTCATCAATCTCATTATAGGGAAAGGGCATCAAAGGCTTCCCTCACTGATACTGCCTAGATTCTTAGTTGGGGTCATCTTTGTAGATCTCTGAACATTTTCCTAGTGCCAGGTTCCTCTTTAAACCTATACTGGCTCCCTCTATTAAGGCATCTCTTCTTGCTGTCCTCTATTCCTCCCCTGTCTCAGTCTTCCTGATCCCTCTCATTCTCCTCCCTCTTCCTCCTCTTCTCCCCTTCTCTTTTTCCTACTTCCCTCCCCTCTCTCCCTGTGCTCCCAGTTTTCTCAAGGGCTCTTGTCCCTTTCCCCTTCTTCAGGGGACCATGTATTTTTGTCTTAGGGTCCTCCTTGTTTCCTAGTTTCTCTGGTGGTATAGAATGTAGGTCGGTAGTCCTTTGCTCTATGTCTAATATACATATATGAATGAGTACACACCATGCTTCTCTTTTTGTGACTGGGTTTCCTCACTCAGGATGGTTTCTTCCAGTTTCATCCATTGTCCTTCGAATTTCATAATTTCATTGTTTTTTTTTTCCTCTGAATAGTAATCCGTTGTGTAGACGTACCACATTTTCTCCATCCACTCTTCAGTTGAGGGGCATCTAGGTTATTTCCAGGTTCTGGCTATTACAAGCAACACTGCTATGAACATAATTGAATATATGTTCTTGTATGAATTTGCATCCTTTGGGTATATTGCTGGATCATGAGGTAGACTGATTCCCATGTTCCTGAGAAACTGCTGTACTGATTTCTTATCTTTTTTTTTTAAGTGTCATGAATTCAAACATCTTAATGCAAAGAAAATTCACTCTGAACACACCTTCTCTTTGTACTTTCTCCATCCCCCTACCCTGGGATGCCTTCTCACCTCACTACAGTGCACAGTGGTATCACAGGAGACCATCACTGTGGTGCTACTTTAGGACAGAGCACATCAGCATAGGAACCTCTGCTTCACTTCTCTCGTATCCTCCTGTCTGATGAATTCTTAGAGCTAGCAAGCCCTGAGAAAAGACCATCTTTTCCTTATAAAAGTGACCTTTGACTCTAGGTAACATTTTAAAAGCTTGTTTTCACTAAACAGTGCAAATAAAATTGAATAGCAGAAATGGCCAGATGAAGTGAGAAAATAGATTCAAAAGTATATCTAAGGCATAAGGACTCATCTCGTTTAAAAAATGTACTATGTACTTTTTCTGTTTATCTTCATAAACATATCTGTTTATCAAGATACATGACTGCATAAGTATATATTTATAAACTTGTTTCCAATTGGCATCTGAGAGTAAGTTGGCATCTCTGTCATACATATACACATAAATGTGCATATGTATGAATATATATATGCACATGTTTATTTTTCATATGAGAATCTGAGTGTAGATATATAATTGCATGGATACACTTGGATCTAATGTATCTTGTTAAAAATGACTACATTTTTATAAATGAAGTTACTTATATGGAATTTCTTCTTAGTTGGCATCAAAAAGCAAGGTGGCATCTGCTAGAACTTTTCAGTTTTCATTTTCTGCTTGTGTGTGTGTTCATGTGTGTGCATTTGTGTGAGTGCCTATGTAAAGTAGGAATGTTAGAACAAGTATGCTGTTTTCCTTATTGCTTTGCATAGTTCCTTCAGTAATGACTAGGTAAATGTAACTAGAATTATGATTATTCCATTTAGTATTCAAAAGTTAAATTTAGAAAGTATTTAAGGAGGTTTTTCAGAAACAACCAAATGAGGGAGTGATGGGAGATGCCATTCTGTAAACATGTTTCTCTTATTGGTTAATGAATAAAGCACTGTTGGCAAATAGAAAGGTAAGGTAGGCGGGACTAGGAGACAAGGAGGATTCTGGGAGATGTAGTGGAGGATATTCAAGATGTAGAGACTTAAGGAGAAAAGAAGTGTAGACCCTCTCTTCAGTAAGATAAGTTAGATTGATAGAAATGGGTTAATATTTCAGACATTGCTAGCCAATAAGAAACACTAGTAACTGGCCAATAGCTTTATATCTAATACAGTGTCTCTGTGTGTTAGTTTGGGGCTGGCACAGCTATGGAACCAGGCTGGTCAGAAAACTGCTCTTAACAAGGGAGGTCCAGTATATGCAGTGAGCTGGAGAGGACAAAGCTAGTGAATTCATCAGTAGAGGAGTCAAGGCCCACTACAGTAGGTGCTGTTTCATTGAACAGAGTAGACCTCTTTGTGCTTTGAGAAGGTACCATTTAGGTTTTTTTGAATATGCATGTAAATTTGAATTATGTAATTTATAGTAATTTAATTTGTCTTAATAGTTGAACTTTTGGTTGTTCTTGAGGGCAGGTTTTAAAAACAATTGTTGGTGCCAACAGTACAAATGAAATCTGCCTTCCAAAACAGTTAACTTATTCACTTAAACTCTCTTAACAATAGAGCTATTTTAACATAGGCTTAAGGTCTAAGACAAAGAAAGACACTTGAAATAAAGTAAGACACATCCAAGAACGTGGGCATGGAGTTCTCAAAGGAGAGTAGTCTAAAGTCGGACAGATAATGTACTAGGCATTAGATTAATACAGGTTTTAATTAATTATCAATTAACATTAATATGAAAAGAGAACAACAGCCAAATTACTCATGTATGAGAAAATAAGTCAAAGCCAATACCTTTTTTGTAGTAAAACTTTCATTGTATTCTATTAGGAAATTCTATTAGTAAATTCAAGTACTATTCAAGTAATATATATATATATATATATATATATATATATATAGAGAGAGAGAGAGAGAGAGAGAGAGAGGAGAGAGAGAGAAAGGGAAGAAAGAGAGACATACACAGATATACACACAAACTGGCTGGCTCTCTGGCAACATTCACTTAGAATTTCATTTTGCCACCATAAAGAGATGCTTCACTCAGCTCTGACATTAATCTTGCATAGATTGCATATTTACGTATGTATATATTATACTTTGTACATATACTTCAAGATACTGCCTGGTTGCATACTTGTTAGTGTAATGGGAAAATAATTCAGTTATAGTCACTTTACATATATAAAAGGCTTATATCTATCACATTGAAGATGGCATGCATAGCTGATTATGAACTTTTGCAATAGATAAGATATATACATGAAGATTATGAAGGCTGTATTTCCTATGCCATGATGGAATATTGTATTTATGTGTAGACACCAAGTTGATCAACTTAAAATGATGTGGGGTTGCCATCAGGCAGCTGCAGAATTTATGTAGAGCTACCAGTTGCTCTTCTATTGGTTAATATCTTGTATCTGTTTTAGTCATTGTAATCAGTATTAATTCGTTTTTAAATTGAATAGTATAATTTTCATATTTTAAGATTGAGCACTTCCTTTGTTATTATATGTTGCTCTATATGTGTTGTGTATGGTTGACTAAAACTATTGCTAAAGTGTAAAGGAGAAAAATCTAATTTTATATTGACATGGAAAGAAAGCTTAACTTGTTTTCTTGCTCTTTTTTTATAGAGAACACCTGTTCCCAGCGCTGAAGCTTTCCGGTGGTTCTTTTAAAGCAGTAGTATATCTTATTTTCAAGGCATTTGGAAATGAAGGGCAAACTAATGTCTTGTTTTAAGAAACCACTTAGTCCACCAATGAAGAAAATATCCAGAAATTATTTTCATTTTATGTATAGGGATTTCTTCAAAAAACAAGAGGAAAAGAAAAGAAAAAGACATAAAAATAACAGGGAAGCGTGGGGAATTGGCCAGTCTATTTACTTTCAATACACTAATCCTCCTTTGATGTAATTTAGCTATACTAGTGAAGTTGTTGTCTATTTTGAAAGTGGCTGTAAAAAAAAAAAAAATAAGTTTGGGTAACCCCCGACTGTAAAATCATGTATCTTTGCAAAGTACATATCTATACTTCATTTTCAAATATATGTGATTCAGTACTGTAAACTGTACAGATAGCAGCTTGTATTTTGTGTGTTTAGACACAAGGAGACAATCACGTCTGAGCATCTATGGAGATTAACAGTTTGTACACAACAATACGGTTCTGCAAGTTAAATCTGGAGCAATAAATTTTAGCTTTAAATATTTTTGCCAGTTGTTTGTAGAAGCAGCAACAACACTGGTGGTAATTCATGCATCTTTCTGTAGAGACTTGATGGCCGGTTTTACAAGACTAAAAGATATTGCTGCATCCAGCAATTACCTTCAACTGTGTCAGTAAAAGAGGGGAAGGTTTCAATTAATCTTTTGAGCACTATATTAGAGTAGTGGTTATGCACTTGCGTTGCTTACAAACGAGCTGTACAGAGGGTATACCCCCAAATACTTAGTGTAGTTGACTTGTTTGGGTTGCACTGTAAGGGGAGTACACAGAATAGTTGGAAAATGCAGAATCAGTTGTATATTTTTTTTTTATTAAAAAGGTTTTTTTCTAGGCTGAAGTTATTAAATCATAGAAAGATGTCTGACATTTTTTTTTCCTAGCCATACACAGGCTGTCCAAGCCTTTTGATTCTTTGTTTATTTTTTGCTTTGGGGAGAGGTAGGAAAAATAAAAATCAGGTTACTCAAATGTTTTAATTTCATGTGTGACATTGGATGGATAGGTTTAAAATAATACTTGAATTCAGTGAAGCTTGCTCTAAGGCATGGCTGGGCATTATTTCCAAGTTAAAAATATTTAAATTCATTCATTAAAATTGAGGCTTTTTTGTTTATCTTCCTTTCCACATCTCTCAGTTGGACTAGTTTCTTCCCTCAGTCTCTCCAAGGAGCGCCCACTGCTTTCATTCCTATTCTCATCACTGGACACTTTCTTCCCAGGAAGCAAAAGGCTACAGTATGAAGAAGTTCATAAAAACAAGACAGCCCATTCCCAGGATGCTTTGTAGAATCCCAGCACCTTGTCCTGTGGGACCGGGTTTCCCCAGGACTCCTATCCCATTAACACAGATGCTCTAATTCTATTAATTGCAATGTAAGGATCACTTTCAGGAATGAAACACAGTTTAGGAAAAACACATAGAAAGTTGCCAGCCACTTAGGTCTTTGTTCTTTATGCCTGTCAAATGGCCCAGCAAGATGAGTCAGAAGGAAAGCATCTGAAGTGAGTGGTAGGTCAGTAAGGACTTTAAAGGGTAAAGCCTTTCAAAGGCTGTCCGGTGGATGCTTTTTCAAAATCTCATTTTAGTTTGGAATGGAAAGTGGGGTGGGATGACAAGTTTTTTTCTAAAGGCAGGTCAAGTACACCATCACTGCAGCACCTTGATGAGAGCATTAGGAGGTTTGTATGGTGCCAGTGTGGGTTACCAGTGGGGCGGATGTGCCTAGCTAGCATACCAATGTTCAGTCTGCAGCATGGTCAAGCAGTCTTTGTGAGGAAAATGCATTATGTATTACACCTGCCTGTGTTTAGAGAAAGGAATGAAATCATCACAAGCTAAAATGTGCTGTATATTACTTTTGAGATAGCTTTTTACTCCATGTGTATCCTTAGAGGATTGGTAGTTATAATTTCTGCTTCTGCTGTAGGACCAATGAGTGCTGTATGAATTCTTCATTGTCCCATTGTTTTTCCTCCTTTTCATTCTCCTCCTCCTTCTTTTTCTCCTCCTCCTCATCCTTTTCTTTCTTTTTCCTTCTTTCTCTCTGTCCCCCAACCTTTGCAACTTTTATTTTACTTTATTCTTATTTTTGCCAATTTGTTAACTATGTGTACATGGAAACTTATTTTCACACTAGAATGGGAAGCTTCTCTTGTTTTTTTGTAAAAATGATTATAAATGAAACAAACTCCTTTTCAGATTGTATTAGGCACACTATAAGGACCGCATAGCAATGTATGGACAGTCAAAAATTCAAGGTGGTATTGCATGTCTTGATGTATTTTATTTCTTTTTGGCTTTTTTTTTTCAGCACAATGAATCTGTGTATTGTAAATGTGTTGTTTCACATGGCAATTCATTTATTTTTAATGAAAGGAATTTGTTACTATAACAAACAGTGTGGCCTTTTTCTTTAATTCTCTTACATTTTATTATCTACGCTAATTTCTTTTATGCCACACATTACTTGTGTTTTCGCTTAAACTCAGTTTACAAAATGTTGGGTACATATAGAGTTCTCACTGGTGATGGTGAAGAAATTATCCTTCTAGATTCCCTCTAGTTTTCTTTCTCAAGTGGCTTTGTATAGAGAACTTGTAGCCTTAGGGCAGTGGACTTGAATGTGTGCATTTTCTTTGTTCCAAAATATCAATGAAACATAACCTTTAACAGTTACTCACAGTGTGTTTCATTTTCCATATCAAGGAAATTCAGAAATTAGCCACCAGATTGTACTTTATATATGTACCACTTAAAAATTACATATCAGCTATTGTTAAGGCTATTAGAGAAATCCACACACATGATTCCAGTGTTCCGTGGATGCCGTGCCCTGGCAGCATTTGAGGGGAGCACAGGAGAATATGTGGGCATCAGCACACAGTGTACTAAGCAAACACTCCTCTTAGCTGTCCCCCAGCACTCCAGAAGAATATCATAGTCCAGACCTCTGTCATCTCTGACCTTCAGACTAAGGTGAGTTTCTTTCTAAGGGACTCCATCTGTCCTATACAAGCAGAGGCATGCTCACAAAGTAGTACTGAATCCATCCTTGGAACATAAATAGAATCACCATCCCCTAAGATATGCGTATGTAAAATGTCTCCTGGTTGCTTAACCCCCCAACCCTCAATTTCCTTCTGAGAAATCACAAGGAGTGGGAAATGATGGGCTTCCTATGAATTAATATTAAGTAATCACAAAAGGAAAGAAATATTCCATCCCTTGTCAGAGCCCCTGGCATGGATATTGTTCAATTAGTGCTAAAGCATATAAAGCCTTTAAGCTGATAGTATCAGTAATCAAAGAATGAAAAGAGAGACACAGTCAAATGAACACATGATTCAGGGTTAAATATGTTGTGCAGAAAGCTGTAGTGGGTCTTTGATCATGGTGAGATTCACAGCAATATCAAACAGTTGGTTCTCATGTAACAGCTAAACGTTTCAGATTTTGTTTTTATTAAATTTGGCATTTCACACTGAGCTCTGTATTCCTGGCGAATAAAACACAGCTACTGTGTTCAGAGGGATTCCGTTTCACAATTGCCAAATAGGTATTTTCGGACATGGGCCACAAACTGTACTCCTTTCCCAGTGTCCTCTGTTCCAAACTGTGCAGTTATCAGTTACATTTTCTAATAGCTATTTGTGTAAAGGTGTATGTAAGCTTGTGCAGTTATTTAAAAAAAAAGCAGTTTTGGAAAACAGTGTATTTATTAAAGAAAAATCACTTATGGGGCATGTACAAAACTGTAAAAAAATTAAAAATCACTTCAATTTGCCCAGTAAAGTTGTTTTTGTGAAATTTCTGTGTTGTTAAATAAAGGACTTTAGTATTCAAAATATCTCCATTTTTCCATGACATAAAATTTATTTGTGGGATGTAAATTAGTGAACACACAGTTCTGAAATTCTAATATTGTTTATGATGTAAAGGTTTGTATTTCTACATGTGCCCTTCTCTCAGTGGTATGATGCTGTGTACAAATCTTTCATAAAATATGCTATTATTCTTCTTTTTGTTCATCCATATCTATTCATATCTATCTGTCATCATCATCTTTCTGTCATCTATATAACTTCTATAAAGAAACAAGAATCTGATGCTTAGGGTATATTTTAAAGACTAAGTTGAAGATGAACAAATGAACCAACTTATCTCCTCCTCATCCATTGTAAGCATGCCTATAGAAAACACCTCAAGCTTTCCTTGTGCCTTGAGTGAAAATCTTTAGTGGTGACTCTTGAAGATGTACATGAAGAAATATGGTACATGGGATTGGGTCTCCAGCCATTCCTTTTCATTTTGAATTGGTATCTGCATTGGGTTAGTTCTTGTAATGAAATACCATGCTCCACTACTATTCATTACCTATGTGCTGAACCCTTACTTAACTGCTTCTCAGTACAAAGGGCTAATTTTATTTGATGCTTTTGAAGCTACATGCACACACAAATCCCAACTAGGACATGGTATTAAAACTTGAAAATCCTTGATATAGGAACACACAGAACTTCATATTATTCAAAGACTTCGCATTCACAGATTACCACATGAGAAAATGGTTAATATGTATATTAGACATTGATGTGTGAACTGTTAGGTGTAACATTATAAATAGAAAATATTTGGAACATGGCAAGAGGATGGGATTATATAGCGTAAGAAGGAAGACTTAAATAATTCTAATTACCATAGACTCCCTAATAGGCAACAATTTCTCAGGTAAGTCACTGCTTTTTTTATATTTTGGTGCAAGTCATGAACGTATGCTAAATATATTCAATTGGAATTTGGCAAATAATACTTTTCTTATTTACTTCAACCTGGCAAGAATATGAATGCCTAGAGGTTCATAGGTTGTGATTAGTGATGATTCTTCAAGAATTTGGATAATTTGGAGAGAAGGAGAATGCCTTATTAAATTTTCTAATTTTGAGCCAGATAATTTGTATGTTTTCTACACACACATCATGATTCCAAGTCTGTTGGTAAAAGTGCTTGTTTTTAGCTTTATGAAGAACTTGTTTTCCCATTTTTTTTATGTTTTTATTTTTGCATGTGAAGAAAAATATTATTCAAATCCACCACTGTATACAATGTAAGGACATACTTCCGTGCTCTGTTTAAGTAGCAGTTATCAGAAACACTGAGAATCGGATCTACAATTTCTTCTACCATGTTAGCTTGAGTTCTGCTTGTGTCCTTCATAATTCAGATTTTTATTTTATTTTATATTATTTTATTTGCATCTTTGTCTTGCTAATTTTCAAGTCAGTGCTTCTTAATGTCTGTGTATTGTGAACTATTAACCAAATTCCATCTTCACCCAAGTCTTCCTTTCTACGGTTGTGGTGAAAATGAGCGTGTCTTACAGGGGTTACAATTGGCAAACTAGAGACTTTTCTATCTCTCTCCAAGAGTGCTGCTGTCTAAAACCAGACTGAGCTTAACCTGAGCATAAATTGCTTTTCAATACCCAACTGAATTTCATGACTGCTTAAAGATTTGAGGAAGGAGAGTCTGGTGCCTGGTACCTGGTTTCAATCACCGTTTTCTGATGACAGCCTTTCTGAAAAGTGCCCTTGTGGCTGAAGGGTGCAGCACCTGTGGAAAAGGGGGCTTAGGAAAAGGAACAAAATTAAATTCTCTCAGTTAATCTTTGACCAAAAAAAAAAAAAAATGAGTCAGCTGGAAATTCTTATTATGTACTTTAAGAATGTTTCTTACTACTCTGTGATTTGCCCTAACATCATTTCTTTTAAATATTTCATTCACATATTGAGTAGATGTGTGTGTGTGTGTGTGTGTGTGTGTGTGTGTGTGTGTGTGTGTGTGTGTGTGTGTGCACCTGTGTATGTGTGTACTTAGGTCTTTCTCTGTATATATGTGCATTGTTATTCACCACTTTAGGCTGTGTCCCAGAATAACTGAATATGATCATGGGCTATTAGGAATCTTCCTTGGAAAGGATGCTTTTGTGCTGTTTGAGTTAATGCTGAAATTTAGAGTCATGTAGTTCTTACTGTATTCTCTGTGAATCAGACAATTGGGGGAAATTATGCAGAACCTCTTGGGGTTTGTAAAAGCTCTTTACTGAGGTCCGGTTTTGATTTATTGTGTCCTACTTCCAGTCACTTAAGGAGCTGTACTGAAATTGTGAATACGATTTACTCCGCATGTATATTACCTACCTTTGCATCATTTGAATATTTGACATATTTATAATCTATTAAGATATTTATATATTTGATGTTTCAGTTTACATCTACATCCTGATAGATGATTTGATTTGTAGCTTTAATGAGTGAAAAGGTAATACTAGGTGAAAAGAGAAGAGCATAGGCATTAAGAACAGTGTGGACATATTGTCCAGTGCTGAAAGGGAAAACCTGACTTTTATATAAAGACTAAAAGGAAGTCTAAGTGTCTGGAACTTAGAGAGAAGGGAGTAATGAGACAGAGGATGAGATTGTAGGGTCATATCACAGAGGACCTTGTCGGTCACACTGGGCATTGCTGAAAAGACTATTAGAAAGCCACTGATAATGAGTGGGGAATTCCAAGAACCAGACATGAGTTTTACCCTATAGATGGTCAAAGGAAGGGACATCAGCTTAAAACCATTGTAATGCATGTTGAATCAGGGTAGGGATAGTAAAGACTGTAAAATCAGAAAAAGGCAACAGGATCTGTAGACATGCAAGGAGTTACATATGTAAAGAAGAGAAGAATTAGTAATGACTCCCTGGATTTTAATATAAATAGCTGTAAAGCAAAGTCAACATTGCTGACACGGGGAAAGTTATACTTTGGTTTTAGACATACTAATTTTGGCATATGGGTTGAAAGGTCAAGGTAGACTCATAGGTTGAGGTAGAAATTGTATTTACTGCATGGAGTTATTAAAAGGGTGAGTTTGAGTGGAAGAGAAAACTTAAAGCAGATCTGGGGTTCTCCTATAATAATGGTATCTTTCATTCTAACCAGTTTTTAATTAGGGTCCATATCCCAGATTGATAAAGCAAGAGAACAAATGGAAATCCAAGGGAAGAACAAGCTGTAAATGGCTCTACTTACTCTTCCTTTTCTGGGATTCAGATTTTTTTGATCCTTTGTTACCCCAATCAACTCTCCATAACATGCACAATGTGTCTAATGATCAATAACTATTTGCCCACATATAGTTTTAATTAATTACAAATGTCAATCTTTCTTGTAATGCATAGGTATGTTGAGTTAAAAGTTTAATATGATAACTTCTCTTTTAAAAAATAAGCATAATTGTATTAAATTTGACTTAACAGTTCACCTTTCTGTGTTTGTATTCCTCCTTGTTTGTCCCTAAAAAGGGGATGACATTCTTATTATTTATTTGGTATTGCTGTGGTCTGAAGTGCTGGAACAGAAAGTGGGTAGATATTGAAAATAGAAATTAGTCTTTGTTGACTTTCAGTCACAAAAGAGAGAGAGATAAGATATCCAGATTTGCCCAAATGATCCTTCACAAGGGAAAAAGTCACAATGATAAAAAAATTGCATAAATTGTTCATGAATTTTCATTCCTGTTTCTAATCTGTTATTCTTTACAAAGTTAATTGTAAGTATTTTCACTAGGACTTGAAATTCCTTCCAGGGAGCATGAAGGACATGAGACAAGAGCTTATATTTTGTATTTGTAGAATCCACCATTTTACAGAAGTTTCCATAGGACCCAGGTACATTCTTCTCACTGTAGTTCTGAAGATAAGGAAGATAAGTGATATGCTTTAAGTCACAGTTGACAATAGCCTTTCACTTTTTCTTTTTTTTTTTTTGGCCATTTGCACAGCTTATGTCTTTGTGCTTTGTCTGTTCTGACTGTTCTGTGTATGGAAGGAAGAGTGACGATTAATTCTGGTAATATATATATATATATATATATATATATATATATATATAGAGAGAGAGAGAGAGAGAGAGAGAGAGCGCCAATATTGTACATTTATAGCCTCCAAATCACAGTCTATGTATATCTACCTTGTGTTCTTAGTGGAAATTAACACATAATAAGACAATAAACCTACTTTTGATTGAGAGTTCTGAAAACCCTTTGATCCTCTTATGTCTTTAAGAGACAGAAATTGCATTAAGTTGTGGGATCTTCTGTGGTTGTCATGCATCCAAGTAGTTTTTCATTAGAATCTGGTAGTTGTCTCTACAGTGGCCACCAGAAAGTAAACTCTACAATATTAATTGGAATTGGAAGATGAATTTGTATTTTGGTTATGGCATGAGCTACATATATCTCACCTCATAAACCTTAAGACAGGGAACATTCAGGAACATTATTCCAGTGGTGCTACTACAGTATTCCTTGAACATTTGTTCTTAATGGTTTTGACTCTTAGCAGACTCTCATATGATTACTTAAAAAAAAGTAACAAATAACTTAGCAGTAGGCCTCATGTGGTAAATTACTTATTAATTTCTCCAGAAACTTGTGTGAGGAAATGGATTTTAATAGGACAATTTACTGTTTGAAAAGGCATTTAAATAGAAGTAAAGTAACCAAAACACACATTCCTTATGTGAATGCTTATGGAAAAATGGTACATTGTACATTGAAAGTGAAAAACGTAATAACATTCTAAAAATTAATGTATGTATCGCCGTAGTCTGACCCCTACTTTGCCAGTCTCTACTTGAACTTTGTGATCCACAGACACTAGATTCCATATAACCATCCTTCCTAATTCATTAAAGATTAAATGGTTCCTATAAGAACAGAACAGTTCAGAATATTTTATTTCATAGTTACTGCACAAAGAAGATAGAAAGTGCATCATAGATAAGAGGTCAGATTGACAGGTGGGAGGCCACTGCTGAGGTGGACCGCGTAGAGGAAAGGCGAAACCAAGGGCCACACACCTCATCCTGCACACATATCATCGTGCTGTCACTCTTCGGGGCTTCTCAGCTTCATTTTGAGTTCTCACTTGTTCACACTGTGGCTTCACAGATGCCTGGATATTTTTTTTTTTTTTTTTTTTTTAGGAATTCCTGAATATCGATCAATTTCATCCCTCTCATTTTCAACAGCAATCCAACAATTAATTCTTTCCTGGTGGAGCCACTTTGCCTGAATGGGGTCATGTGCCCAGCTTTTACACAGCTAGGAAGGAAGCTAAAGCTTAATCAGCATGTGTGGTCAAGGTACTGGCATGACTTCTATCGGTTAAATGAGGATCAGGATAAAAAAATAGGCCGAATAGATGTTTATTCAGGGAGAAATAACTTACAACCTAGACAGATGAACACCAGGAAATTCAACCAGATCCTCTCCTGTTCCAGTTATGCCAGCAAGAGAGCTTTTCCCGGCTTTCCCTCCGACTTCCTTCCACAGGTCACTTCCGCCCATGGCTCCACCCCCAATGGGCGTGGTCAGTGCCACAGAAGGACTATCTCACTACAGACTTCCCCATATGTTCATCATATTGAGAATGAACAAAGAGCTATTCAGACACAATTAGGACCGCATGATAAGAAAATGGGTCAAGATGAGAAGCAAAGGAAACTAGCAGAAGATATGAGGGCCAGGGAAGAACAGAGTGAAGGACTAACAGTGGAGAATAAAAAACAAAATAAAGAAAATAGAGGTAGTGAAGACAGGAAGGGAGAAGGAAGGATAATTGATAGTGAACATCTCCAGGAGAGTTTATTTAAGGGTTAATGGATAAAAAAAAAAAAAAAAAAAAAAAAAAAAAAAGCAGCAGTAGGAGACAGAAACTGAGATCTTGGTTGGAATCCTAATAGAGTCATTAATTTCTGTATAATTGATAACTCAATTTGGTTAAGTCAGAAGATTCATTTTTTTTTATTAATTAGTCATGTATATGCATCAACACACACAACAAACAGACATACGCAATGCCTTCTACCCACTATTGGCGTTCAGTGAACACACAGTTTCTGAGATGAAGATTATTCTTTGCAATCAATCTGATTAGCTTTCCAGCAATATTCTGTTATAGCCAACCCACTTCCTTACAGAAATCTGCATTGATGTTATTGATATAGAATGCAGGCAAATGGGTTTTGGGGTGGGGTACGGGAAATGAGTTATTTCCAGAAAACTAACAGAAGGACACCAAAGTCACAAAGTACAAATTGGGCCTTTGCCACTAACTTTGAAATTATTTTTATAGCGATTCCGTCATTATATTTGCTTTTTCGTCATTGAACCACTGAAAACGATGGAGCCAACGGTTTCCGATTACCTCATACTTCTGTCTTGAACTTAATTACCCCATGCTTAAGAGAAAATTATTACTTCCGAAACAAAAACTGCCCCTTGCCCATTTTCTGCTATTATTTGATAATAATAATAAAGACATAGGTCACAATACTGAGTGTGTTACACTGATCTTGCTCTAAGACAAAGTTGGAAAAATTGACAAAGTTAAAATGTGGCAGTTAGTGCCTCCTGGCTCAATGTGTATGTTCTTTATCGAGAAGGTAAAAATCTAAATACCATCTAGAAGGCATCCAGTTTTCATTTGGGAATCTATAGCACCAGAATGACATCATTGTCAAGTTTATGATAAAAAGAACCTAGACCAATGGCCACATTCTTGAACCTCTCCAGAAATGTCCAATGAAACCTCACAGGTCCCAAACTCAGAATGATGAGATGTGAGTCCCAACTTACCATTATAAAAAGGATCTCAGCACAAGATGTCAATAAAGAGGTGGGCAGCATCTCGTACCTAATTAGTGATGTAAGCAGAGATCAGTACTACATGAGAGAATCTGGGTGAACCTTCAGAAACGAAGCACATGGTGAAGATGAGGTGCACCTGCACTGGCCACTCGGTCAGGGTTGGTTTGATTCAGCTGACTTATAGCCATGAAAACAGATCTGTAGGAAGAAATCCCACAAATGGACACCAGCAGGGATAAATGCAAATGCAGTATATAAGAGATACTTTGGGATATCAGTACATATTTAATAGGTACTAGTGTTTGCGGTCAACTTACATGTTTCATGGAAGACCATTAATATGTATTTGAAGGTCAGTACTAACTTAAAGGCTTATTTCAGTCTCTTTAGGAAATAAAGATGTCAATTCCTTTGGCAATTCAAGTCCCTTCTACTTAATGTTTAGCCATCCTGGCATGTGTGGTTTGTTTGAATGACAGCTGTCAATTAAGCTATAAAAGACACAAAGAAAGCATTTATTTCATGGTACTCTACAATATGAGCAAACTCTTGTTTGATGGGGCTTTGCAGACGTGGGTGCAGGTCCCCTAAAATCTGTGTCATTATCATTTCACTGTCTTATCCTGTTCACCATAGATTAGCCTACATAATTGTGTTCTTTAAGTGACAAACTACAAACCTCAATCAACGAGGCTCGTGTTGGTAATCTGCTCCTGTAACAACACAACCTTTTGACTACTCAGCACCAAGAGATGCTCTCATTTTCCAGTGATTTCTTGGGGAGAGTGAGACAAAAACATCGTGGTTTGGCTTAGTATGCTGGCACTTTTTCCTGCATCCCTGATTCAAGGGAATGGACCACCCTTATTAACCAGGCTGGTGGAAGAGGAGAATCAGTGTCCAGAGGTACATGGAGACTCACTACCATAAGAAGAGGTGAAGGCACAGAGCAAGCAAGGTCCCTGTCTCTTACTGGAGAAATGGAAACTCTTTAGGTCTCAATATATACACCAGTTAGGTAAAGAAGTAATAACTCAATAAGCGAGGCCTGTGACATCTTGAGATAAATAAAGCAGTGACCACAAAAGCTCCAACTCATGTTTCATCTGTTGCCCCACATACAAATATTCAGCTGGGGGAAAAATCAAGTAAAGGGGTATATTTGCCCTATAAAGATACGGTTTCTATCTGGCACTTGTGGATTTTTAGAACCCTTTCCTTATTCTTTAGAAGAACAGCTATAAAGGTATATGTAATTAGGTCTTTCCCCTCCTTTCCTATTTAAATTTAAAACAAGGTTGTTTTACATGTCAATCCCAGCTCCTTCACCCTCTGTCCTCCCATGTTCCCCCACCAAACCCCAGCAGATCCCCTTTCTGCTCCCCAGGGAGGGTGAGACTTCAAAGTCTGTCATATTGTTTGGGGCAGAGCCTAGGCCTTCCCCCATGTGTCTAGGCTGAGAAAATATCCCTCTATGTGGAATGGGCTCCCAAAGTCCATTCGTATACAATCTAAGTAGTTAGCTCTTTTTTTTTTTTTAACTGAAATAGATAAGTAGAGGGATGAAAATGGGTATGTTTAAAGTGAAATTTCTAAACAAACAATGCTAAGAAATAATTATTTGTAAATTTTTGAATTAGGTTTCTCTTTAAATTTGAATAATAAGAAACAATTTGAGTAACTAAATTAGAGCTCCGTTAAGGACATTGATGTAGGAGAAACCTGATGCAGAGACACTGCTGTGAAATATACACGTGGTTTTTCTTTATTCAGTTTTTATTTATTGTTCCAATTGACCAATAAATAAACATACTTGTAGAAAAGTTTGTCATCTGGGTATTACAGTGGCCATAAATCTAAGTGTTGTATCTTGAGATAAATCCTTAGATTTAATATTGTGAATGCTGTGTTTATATATTTACAAATTCTTAGAGTATTTGTCACTTTGAAATATTAGTAAATTTTAAGTACATAGCTATATAAATACTAACTTTAAAATAGAAGTGTTATTCATTCTAAAGTGATTCTAGTGTTATCATTGATAACACTAACACTGGTAAATTCACATATAGAAAATCCTAAATGATTAGTTGAGTAAAAAGATTGTTCTTGTAACATTTAAGATTATATAATCCAAATAGCTATTGTTGGTATTTCACTGTTTGTGTGTTTATCTTGTTCTGGTTTGAGAAACAGGATTTCACTGTGTAGCCAATGATAGCTTAGAACCTGTCATCTTCTCACTTCCTTCTCCAGATGCCACCACACCTGGGTTACTCCTGATTTTATTGATCCACAGCATTTACCAGACTTTCATGCTGAATCAGTATTAAACACTGCTTCTTTAGGAGGAGGAAGCCAACTCCGGACTCCGTGGATTATTTCATGTTCTATTCATTTCTAAAAGGCCAACGCCTTAGAGACAACTAACTTATGACCTATAAACACTAAAATAATCTCATAAACTATTCAACTTCTCATATTTCATTGGAAGGAGAAGACTATATAAACATTCCTTGGAATAAGCCTTATCTGTTCATCTTAGATGTACTTCTTGTAAGCATGATTAATTTAGTTTATTTTACTTTTATAATGGAATGATTAATAAAATATGTATTTTTCATTTTGTAAGCAAACTCCTATTTCTAGAAATAGAAAATCCTTTTAGAAAAATGTCTAAACTAAACAACTTGCTTTGCCAACTTTGAAAGAAGCCTTCCTCCTGAGATACTTATCTCACCTCGGACTCAGCATTAGAAACACCTTTTCCTACACTGCCAAATGGGACTCTAACTATAACACAGCAATAGTTCATCTAGTACCAATAGATTAATGATTTCAGACATCTGTTTAAAATTACATTAACCACTTAAAACAGGCAACACTGTCTTCACTTAAATGTACCTTAGTCTCACCTCATAGATCACCAAAATAGCTGATAGAGCTGAGTGGCGGAGCCCCCTAATTAGGCTTCAAAACAACATGAAGAAAGAATTATTGGCTTTGGTTATATGTCATTGTTTACTTAAGCCTTTCAGTATAAACATCTTGTATATTAACATAAGGACACATGTGTCAAAACCTCACATTTTGAAGTTTTATACAACTTTCAAATATCTTTGATTTCTAATAGTTTTTGCCCCTACCCACAATCCAAAACTATTCTACTGACAAAGTTTTCGTGTATGTTTAAAAGCATACTTACATCTTCACGACTTTTCTCTCTGGGTTAAGATATATTTTCTCTTGCTGGTCTTCAGGTATACTATCATTTCCAGGTCTTAATGTTGAGTCTTCTTCCCTGTATTTGTTACTATAAAATCTGTACCTGTATTTACTTTTGAGGTTCATGTAGCTCCACTTAGGAGCAAGTATTATTATGGGACTCTTGTCATCAGGAACAGGGGAAGGTGGGGAATCTTCAGAGCATAACAGTATCTGACAAGTGTAAACAGAGCATATGGGATAGAAGATTTGGTTCGAAGGGTGTTGTGTTGATTCATGGTTCCACAAGAGAGCCATCAAAGCTGATTTTTAAGAGCAGCAAACTTGCCTGTTCCTTGAGGACTCTTCTTGGAGTGTCAAATTGGAAGAAAATTAGGTCTGGAGAAAATACTCTCAAGTAGATAAATTTTTCCTTATCTATTCCGACTTCCCAGCCCTTTTGAGTAAGAACTTTGTGAATTAACCCCAGGGCTACTTCTCAGACTCATTTTGGTATACAGAAGCTAATTTTTGAAAGTCCTTTGCAAAATAACCTCTTCCTTTTTTACCAAGCACAACAACTGACAGCTAGATAATGTTGCAATTGAATTTAGTGTTGGTGCCTGAAGTCGAGAAGATGTGTATAAAGGTAATGCTGCCTTGAAAGCTTCTGCAAGGGTCCCTCTGTAGCATTCTCTAGTGGTAGATTTTGGTAAACCTCCTTTTCAAATTCTGAGAGCTAGAGGATTGCACAAAGCCTTGAGCTAGAGGGCATTCATCTGCATTTTCTCATTCCATATTTAATGATCAATCTCAGGTTTTACAAATCTGGCCTTTAGTTTAACACAACTCATCTGCCTTTGGTGGATGTTTTGAAATATCTGGATTTCAAATCTTTCAGATCTTGGGTTCACTGTTAAATCAAGTTGTTCTTACATTTGGAACAGTGTGGTATAAGACATGAAACGTACCTCTGGCTTTCACACGTATGGACTGTTTGTTAATGGGTCTCAATTTCTCAGCCTCTGCAGACTGTTAGTGTCAATATAATTTGAAATTAACCAGCCAACTCCTCCGTCTTTCAAATGCCTTGAACCATGACACTTGCAAAGGAGATCATCACCTACTAACACAGAGAGTACTTTAGCTACTGGGACTGGTGCCATGCCCTCTGACTGTGTCTCTCTCAGAGTGAATAGTTTGTGAGCCAAGCTAACCCACATCTAAGATTTCTTCCCCTTCAGCTCACTCTCATCTCATCTTCTCAGGGTCCCCTGAGAAGCAGATGCCAAAGATGGGTAAGAGATGTGAGAGATTCATTGGAGAGAGAAAGCAGGAAGCAAGAACAGTTTTGGATTATAAGTTTGACTGTTGTGCTTAAAAAAGAAAGAAAAGAGACAGCAGAACTGAGTAGAAAGAGTGTAAGACATACTGCCCTTAGTAGACATTCCATTAGGCCAGTGGAAAGCTTTGTTGATTCAAAATTTACATTGGAAGAGCAGTGTATGGTTGAGCCATGATCAATCACTGGATGGGGGTGTCCAGTGGGACTGAATGCGGAGATGAGTATAGAACAGTAGTCGGGAACTCAGTAAAACCTACCAGGATATATAAGCTATAGATACAATTGTTGTCCCATACTGACTATATTAATTATAGAATAATAGGAACATAGTTGGCACAAGGATTATGAGCACTGGTCTAGAAATCAAAAGCATGGTCACATGTAGCTATTATTTGGTCATTTGTTAGCTATTGACTTTTTGGCAAGTTTGATGTTATGAACTTTTTACTATTAAGTTTAATATCAGTACTTACACCTACTAGCAGCTCTTCAATTGGATTAAAAAGAATCCCTCACATTAGTGCTAGTGTAGCTTTAATTATGTCTACAGGTTACCCTTTCAAAAAACTACAGTATACTTTGGTTTCTCTTCAGAAGGTATAAATTTTTTGCTTTGTTTTCCTGCAACTTGTCTTTTTTTTTTTCCTGTTGATCCTGGATCCTAGCCTATATTAGAAACATCTGTGATAATTCTGGGTATTCCCTCAACACAATGCTTATAAACTCTGTCTATGGTGAGATTCAAACTCCAACTCTGTCATTTCTCACTTGAATGGGTCAGCTCATATCACTTCTCTGTGACCTAGTGTTAATATCTACAAAATAGGATCCTGTCATGATAAGTCTCTCATAATTGGTGAATTACTCAGAATGAGAATGCTTGGTACTAAATGTTTTAGCAAGGCTAGCTCTTACCTTGCCTTTTCTACCATTATCTTCATGTTGTCTGGCTCTCACCATGGTTTTGGCATCTCAGTCATATTTAAGTTTTAATTATACCTTCCACAGATAGGGTAGAGCTGAATGCAGTGATCTTCCAAGAAACATGCTAGTATCTAAACCCTAGTTTTCTCCTCTATTATTTGCCATTTCCCTTTGCCTGTGGAGTCTTTATGTAGTCTGCGAAAGGAGTTCTGATTCTTTAGTCCATGTTTATAACATATACTTTGATGCTAACTGGTGTTGAATGGTTGAGGCCTTGGGTTCCATCACTGGAAAGCCCAGGCCTTTTCATTTATAAAAGCTTTAGTTTTTCTTTGCATAGTGTAAACTCTTATCTTGCCCTTTAATGTGAGATGAGAATGGAGAGGGGTAAAGGAAATGCTTTATAGGAGAAAATTCTTAGTTAATATCTCAAAATATCACCCTTCTACATTGTCTTCTCAGGGACTTTTCCTGTTTCTGAGATTCTTTTTAACATGAGCCAGAGTCCTGTATGGTTAAGCTGAAGTTTGGGTGCCTCTTCTATTCAGAAGTATTGTGTATTTACTACAGCTAAAGTGCTTTCTTTTAACATTACTTCAGTAGTTTTAAATAGCTTGGTTCCTAATGGGCTGGGGGGAAAATGTTTTCAGAACCTATACTACTTTCAGCAACTAACATGGCCATTGACACAGGAAGTAATTAAAGAAGTAGAATCTGTTGGGTCAAATTACATAAGGTTGAAAAAAGAAGTTTTGTTTGAATCTCTACTTGTATTTTCCTGGACCCTTGAATAGGCCTCATCTGTTACTGTGCATTACTTGATATTGCTATAACTAGGTGCAATATGCCACTCTATTGTACATTTTTGAATAGGCTACAGTGTATCACACATTACATTTCACCAGGCCCAGGAGACAGTTGTTTGAGTGAAGGACCACCATCATGGCCACATGGTCAGTGGGATTTAAAGAGCATGTGGTCTCTGTGGTAGCTTTCTGGAAAGGAGTGGACAAAGAACCCTGGAGTAGCTATCTGTGTATTAACTGGAAAGCTCAGAACAGACATATTTTGTTTCTTACAGAAGTCTTGACTGCAATTGAGGGTCAGGTGAGTCCTAAACAGTGAGTGGAAGATAGACAAGGAAGGAACACCTAGAATTTCAGCCTTGGTAACATAAGCGAGAGTTTAGTGGTTTAAGACCATAGAATGATATATTCTATGTTAAAAAGTCATTTTATATCAGATATATTTTGTTACAACATAGCATGATTTAGATTCTCCAATCAACTTAGATTTCCACTATGCTTCTCCCAGTAATCTGATCTCCAGTCATAATCATTCATTTCATACCTGCCCTGCCTAGCATTTCTGTTGTGAGATTTCAATCCATTCAGCCAATGACTTTTGGGGCAGTAAGTTGGGGGAAGAGGTCGGTCTCTCTCTCCTGCTCTCCTGCTCTCTTGGGTGTTTGGGGTAGAGCAGGTAGCAGAGAGGCAGCTTGCTGTTGATGCTCTTCACCCCTGGGCCTAATGACTAGATGATGGCAGCTGAATTAGATGCAGCCTCTAATTGATTTTGTATCAGTGACTATTTGTCCCTATCCTATGCTTAATTAAATTCTTGAGACCTTTTAACAGATTCTTGTGGTTTCTTGCTACACATTTCATTCATAAAGTTCTGTTACCTCAGCATCACTTAAATTTCAAGTAAGGTAATGCATAACAATTCAAAATATTGAAAAATATAGTAGATCACTAATAAATGTTTAGCTTATCGAGATTAAAATAGTCCTCCTTTCCCTTACCCTTTCTTCCTCCCTTTTTCCTTCCTGCCCTCCCTTCTTCCTTTGTTTCTTTTCTCTCTTTTCCTCCTTACAATCCATTACTAGGAAAAAATATGAAAGGAAATGTTCTACTAGAAAGCGGGTAAGGTTATTGATTATCTATCTGTCTGTGTGTCACTCTAGCTTTTCATATTCTAAAATAATATACTTATTTGACATCCCTCTTCCACCTTCCTCTTAGAAGCCAGTTAGAGCAGTGGTAAACAGTGTTCGAAAAACAAAAGTGCACTATGCCATCTTAGCAAAATAGCTTTGGTTTTAATTTTATAAATGTTCTAGACAGAGGACAGAGACATTTCACAATAAGAGCTCAAATAATTGACCTCAGATGTCTTTGTTTTACAAGCTTGTGTTGTAAAGAATAGAAAAATACACCCGGGGGGGGAGGGGGTAATATTTCCCTGGGCCACTGTACTTTTCAGGCTTCTAGTTTGCTGCTCCAGAATGCTTTCAGTCTTTGGTTTCCTGGTAACACAGTGATACTTCACAAACATTTTTTTTCTACAGGTCTAGCAAAAATGGAAGTAAAGAATAGACAAGAGTAAAATATTGTTACTCAAAACTCAGACATTTTAAAGTTAAGGAAAATGCATTACTTTATGTAATAATAGACATTGCCATTGCTTGCTTTTTCATTTGTTGTGGGTGAGGTAGCTGGGAAGTGGCAGGATGATGAGAATATAAAAGGCCATTTGTATTGTTTTGGCTCCAACTCCTTAATACAGCATTTAAAACCCATTAATTTTTCAGTGAGGCACATCAATTATATACAAAGGTTTTTTAAAATCTAGATAAAATGATCAATCACTAAGGTTTTAATTTCTTGTCCTTGATTCTTAAGATACTATTATTGTGACCAAAGAAAGTCTCGCCTATTCACTCTGACATTTTTAAGAGTTAATATGTGTTTAAGATTTTAAACAAGTGTTCCTAAAAACTGTGTGACTCAAGAAAACATGATTTGAAAACATGAGACCTAACCATTTTTGATTTTGAGTATAGTCATCCATGAAGTTAGAGGAGGTTGACATTGGGCATGTACTGTGTCTTCAGTTTCCTGTGCACTCCTGTTTCATGTTCCTCTTTCACTAAGATGGACCCCAAGAACATTTTTTCGGGAGATCTTGTCTCTTTCCACCTCGCCTGGTATTAATGTGTGTCTCTTGTAGGGTCCCCCTTCCTTCCTAGCTTCTCTGGGCTTGTGAATTGTAAGCTGGTTATCTTTTGCTCCTATGAACATGGTTGAACAGATGTCCTTATGGTATGATTGTACATCCTTTGGGTATATGCTAAGGTGGTATTGCGGGATCTTGAGGTAGAATGATTCCCACTTTTCTGAGAAACTGCCATACTGATTTCCCAGTGACTGTACGAGTTTGCACTTCCACCAGCAGAGTTCCCTTTCTTCACACCCTCTCCAGCATAAACTGTCTTTGGTGTTTCTAATTTTAGCCATTCTGACAGGTGCAAGATGGTATCTTAGAGTTTTTTTGATTTGCATTTCCCTGATGGATAAGGATGTTAAGCAATTTCTTAAGTGCCTTTCAGTCATTTTAGATTCCTCCATTGAGAATTATCTGTTTAGTTTTGTACCCCACTTTTTAATTGGATTATTTGCTGTTTTGGTGACTAGCTTCTTGAGTTCTTTGTATATTTTGGAAATCAGCTCTCTGTCAGATGTGAGGTTGGTGAAGATCTTTTCCCTTTCTGTGGGCTGCCATTTTGTCTTGTTGACTGTGTCCTTTGCCTTATAGGATCTTCTCAGTTTCAGGAGGTCCCATTTATTGATTGTTGATCTCAATGTCTGTGCTACTGGTGTTATGTTCAGGAAGCAGTCTCCTGTACCAATTTGTTCAAGAGTACCTCCCACTTTCTCTTCTAAGAGGTTCAGTGTGACTGGATTTATGTTGAGGTCTTTGATCCATTTGGACTTAAGTTTTGTGCATGGTGATAGATATGGATCTATCTGCAGTCTTCTACACATCAGTATCCAGTCATGCCAGCACCATTTGTTGAAGATGTTTTATTTTTTCCATTGTATAAATTTAGCTCCTTTGTCAAAAATCAGGTACTAATAGGTATGTGGATTAATATCAGGGTTTTCAATTCGATTCCATTGGTCTACCTGTCTGTTTTTATGCCAATACCAAGTTATTTTCAGGACTATAGCACTACAAGCTTGAAGTAGGGAATGGTGATGCCTCTGAAATTTTGAGGGGAAGAGGAAAACATGAAAGATCAGTAAGATCGAGGCAAGGGAAGGATAGAGAAAGAGAACAAGAAGAGAGATACCTGAACAGTGGGAGCCATTATAGATTTAGAGAGAAATCTGGCACTAGGAAAATGTCCAGAATTCACAAGGATGACCCCCAACTAAGAATCTAATAGTGGAGAGGCTACCTTAAATGCCCTTTCTCTGTAATGAGATTGATGACCACCTTAAATGCCATCCTAGAGCCTTCACTCAGTAGCTTATAGAAGCAGAAACAGAGATCCACAGCTAAACACTGAGCTAAACTCCTGGAATCCAGTTGGAGAGAGGTGGGAATGATGAGCTAAGGGGTCAAGACCACACTGAGGAAACCCACAGCAACTGCTGACCTGAACAAGTAGGAATGCTCAGGTCCAGTCAGATAGCTGGGGGACCAACATAGTACTCAACCATGCCCCCTGAATAAGGGTGTCAGTTGATAGGCCAGAGGAGTCTATGAGACCTCTGGCAGTAGAACCAATATTCATCCTTAGTCAACTAATGAACTTTGGGAACCCATTCCCTATGGAGAGATACTCTCTCCGCCTAAATACAGGGGGAGTTCCTAGGCCCTGTCCCAAATGATGTGACAGATTTTGATGATCCCTCGTGAAAGGCTCGCCCTCCTTGGGGAAGGGATAGAGTGGTGGGGGGGCATAAGAAGGAGGATGGAGGAAGATGGAACTGGGATTGGTATGTAAAATAAGATTGGTTTTAACTTAAATAAAAAACGGAGGGGGGGGAAATAACACTCCTTAGCAAATGCCTGACACCCACCAATCACTCAGGGCCTACTTCTGAGAGATCCAACTTCCAGCATTCATGAAGACTTGAATATTTCAGAAGTCACTTTCTGTGCTTTATCTCATTGTAATAGAGGTTGAAAGGAATGCATGCTGGCCTTGGTACTTGCCGCTGTCTTTCATGATACCTAGAGATGCTGGCTCTACAACAGCATTAAGCCCCCCTCCCACCTCAGAACCAGCCAAGTTGCACGCCTACCCACTGCTTTCCTGGGTAAAACACCATCAATTCAGAGGAAAAACTATCAGTGATGGAAGGCCCGCTGTTTGATTCATAAATTATATCTAATAAATACATGTTCTTAGTCTTTGAAAAATTAGCACCATTGTAAGCACTGCTTGATGTCTTTACTCCATACTGATAGAGTGAAATACACATTTGCTGTTTGCTCTGTTATCTTGGTTCAAGAGCTGGGTGCCCTCCCCTTCTCGTCAGCAGTTGTGGTGGTTGTGCCAACCATCCTGGGGATTTTGCAAGGCTGTAATGAGATTCTAAAACAGACAGTAACTGAAAAGAATAATTATAAATATTCATTGCTATACAGAGATAAAGTAGATGTCCTTAATTCGAATACTTTTAACATTTCACACACATTATATGTGTGTGTATAAATGTATGTATATACATATATAATATGTCTGGTGTTACAAATCATTAAAAATATAGTGATTATTTTCTTTCCTATAACTCCAAGACCCTATGTTTGGCATATATAATTTTATTTTATTTTGGAATTACCTGGCAACGTGTAGTCAAGTCTATACTTTGTCCTAACATTTCTATATTTTACAATAAAGCAAGAAGAACAACTTAGAGAAAAAAAAATATAATTTAAAATAACCAAAATAGCTGGTACTACTTACCACCATAGATTTCTTACTAATATATAACTAATTTACAAAATAATGATCTGTATTTGTCTATTGCTATAATTATAAGGCTTTGAACTTCTATGGCAAGCCAGCATACACATTCTTGATGCTCTAAAAGTTGTCATTGTTAATCACTTACAAAATCAATATATATCATAAATAATTAGAAGTAGCAATAGGATCTTAAACTGAGAAACAGCTTATAATCTTCAAGATTCTACCATTTCATGTTTCCTTCTCACCTCATGGAAATAAAGTAAGCAGTAAACTCCAGTATAATTCACAGTCTAGAACATGGTGCAATATGTGCCAGGCACTGTGTTAGCTTACATTAACCATCTATGTTTTAAAGGGACTCCAGTGAAGCCTCTGATGGAGTACCAGCATTATCCTCAAGTTAAAACTGACACCAAGTTTACATAATCATTGATCATTAGAGCAGACATTGACATCAAAGTTCACATTCCTGACTCCGTGTCACATGGCTTCACTTTTTTTTTTTTTTTTTTTTTTTTTTTTTTGTATCTATGAAGTCATGAGTTCCTCCCTCAGACAACACCTGGTGGTAATATTTTGAGCTACCCATGATTAGGAGCTTAATCAACTATTTGATTTATCTGAAACCACTTTTGTATACACAGAATGTTAAAATGATAATCAGTTTAGTGAAGAATTAATTTGTACATGTACAGTTAGTGAAAGGCATTTCAAGCTAATTGTTTAGAATGCATTAGTCTTGATTTGGCTGGTCTGGGTCACAAGCTATTCCTTTTCACCTATCTAGTTTATTTACTTGTTTTCCTTTAGAGTCTACACTGGCTTTGCACATTCTGCTGGATGAGCATTTCCAGGAGAGTCTTTCTCTGTTCCATGGCTCTCACAGTTGTTCTGAGTTTTGTGGGAGACTTACAGATTGCCTATGCAGATATTTCATTTTCCTGCTGATACCTCTGCCTGCTTCTTTTCCTGTAAATCCTTATTCCTTCCCTTTAGTCTGTTCCCTTGCTCCCTCTTAGTCATGCTGCCTCCCTTCTACAGAAACATTCACTTCCTTCTCTGTGCTCTTGGCATTTCTTACTTAGCATCATTACTCTTGTGGTGTCTACTTGTTTATTTGCATTTATATGCAGGTTCTCCTAATTTCCTTTGCATCTATCCTCTGCTGTCCTCACCATTTTGTCAGAGAGGACCACCTTCTGGATAACATCACCAGAAACACATTTCTCCCCTGGGAAATATGACCCAACCTTTCTTTCCAGCGTTTCCTGCACTTTCCCTTTAAAGCTTTTCTCTGCTGAAGCAGCTAAGTGGCTGTACAACATAATCCTGTATAAAGCTAGCAGAAGTGCTATTTTGGAGCATTTGTGTTTAACTCTTTACTGTCCATTGTGTGCAGATTTCAATGTCCCACAAATAATTCTTCGTTGAATTTTCATTTGACACATATCATGTAAGCCATTAGGGTCTATGGAAGCCTTTAGATTTTGCATTATGTATTTTCTTCATTGTTCTACTGTGCTCTGGGATCCCATCCCCCTCTTCAGACGACCTTAATGGACTATGCCACTGGCTGCTGCATTTCCTTCCAGCTAGTAGGTTGGGTTGAGAATTTGGAGACACTGCAAAGAAGGGGCTATTGCTTTGGACTTGAGCTCAGCATCTCTGAACACAGGGACATGTTTCTCATTTGATGCTACTAATCTGCTTTGGTCTGGAATGACATCCTTTCCTCTGTGTTATTTTCCAAATTCATCCTAATCCTTTACTGACCTCTCAAAACTCAACATGTATAGCTTGAAGTGTCTATATTCAATTATTAACTCATATATTTAGCAACATTGGGAATGCTGGGTAGTTGTTTCATTGCTGAGATACATTTATAACCCCTTTCGTTTATCATATTTCTAGGTTTTAAAACAAGGTCTTGTTAAGTTACACAGGATACATTGAATCCCCAAACAGGCCTTGAACTTGTGAGCCTGTTGCCTCAGCCCCTTTAGAAAGTGAGTCCCATCACTGAAAACTTCTTAAATAACAAAGTGATTGTAGCATCAGATTCCAATGATTGGTGTGGACATTGACAATAACATGAGCAATTAGATTCAGTTGTGCTTATAAGGTACTGAGCACTAGAGATAAAACCATCATTTAAAGACTAAAGGAATTGGGAGCTATAAGAGCTGTTATAGAAGCAGGTATAATGCTCAGAGAAGCCAGACTTAAGAAGCAATTTGTTTTATGGAGAAGAGGATAGCAGAAAGGGTGACATGGATTAATGCTCTGCTGATGCCTTAAACAATGAACTGTCTGCCCATGGGTTGCCCAAAGAAAGAATAAAGCTGTATCTATACAGAACAGCTATCCTGAAGATATGTAGGCAGGTTGTAGAGTCTTGTTAACCTAAGCTTACAGTTGGAAAATAATGTCCTGGTTAATTTTTTATCAGCTTGATACAAAGTGAGTCAACTGGGGAGAAGGAACCTCAGTTGAGAAAATACCTCTGCCAGAATGTCCGGATTGTCCTGACATGGGGATATCAAGCCCATTGTGGGCAGTGATAGCCTTGGATAGATAGGCATTATAGTATGTATGTATGTATGTATGTATGTATGTATGTATGTATGTATATAATCAAGGGTAGCTGAAAATGATTAAGGAAAGCAAGCCAGTAAGCAGCATTGCTTCATTTTGTGCATCCAGGTGTCTGTCTTGAGTTCCTACCCTAACTTCCCTTCATGAAGGACCATAAGCTACAAGCCAAATAAATCCTTTATTCAAGTTGCTAAAGAATAGGTTTTGAGGTAAAACCGGAAGGTGGGACTGTTAGCTCACTCACTTTGGGATTGTGTTTCTTTAACACATGCAGTGAGAACTCTCAGAAGCAAGCTCTCCACCAATAACAAGGATAAGAGCATCACTAAAAACAGGTGTCATTTTCTGCCACGGAATTTGTTCAGGGTGCTTTGTAGTTGTTGATGAGGAAGACAGGAACAGTAGAGCAAAATCTGAGATGTAATTTTGAAACAGTTATTTAGTATAAAGGACATGGTAGTCTTTTCAATAGTCATTACCATGGGTATTATCAAGTCTTGCCAAATATTGAAATTAGAGATATCTTATATTTTCAATATGACAAATGAAGACATTCTAATTTATAGAGGTAACTTACACTGAATATCATCAACTAGTAAAAATGAGAATAATAGCCAAAATCTTTGATTCTTTGCCTATCACATAGTTTCTTCATTGTCCTTATTTTAGCAAAATTTTTGGATATAGGACTTTACTGAAATGCAGGAAAATATAGACAAAATACTTTGGGATCCATAAGAAGTACATTAAATAATAGAAATGGTGGCCTACTCTCAATAATGTGTCAGTGTTTGGAACATTTTCAGGAATATAATCTTATTTTATGTGTTTGAACCCTGGGTTTCAGTTCTAAATTTTTAGTTTTTCTTTTGTGCTTTTCCTTAAGACTCAGATATGTTTTTATTTTTATTATAAAGTAAGAAGTTATATATATATATTATATAAATTATAATGTATATGGGATACACATGGGATGTTTTGATAAACCTGATTTATCTGTTCTGCTTCTGACTACTGTTCTGGGCTTTTCTTACTATTGTTGAATTATCTCTCATATGTAATGCATTATCAATGAATTAAAAGACCCATGACCCTAAAGACTTCTACATCCTTCTTGGAGAATTGGCACAATTTTCACTTTCAGTTCAGTATTACACTGAGGTATAATTTAAAAATACATGGCCTTTGTATCTAGTTTCTCTTCATGTAGCCACAGTAGTTATCTGAATCATAAGCTAAGAGTATGCGCTGGAAAATCCCTGTGAAGAAAAATGCAAAAGTAAGGGTCATTAGATTAATGTTACTGCTATGCATTATGCAACACAACACATAAACTAGAATATTCTTGTTAGATGTATGATGTCACCATATAATAATTTATGGCTGACTTTTACAGAATCACTAGATAGATTCATGACATTAAAATTAAGAGAGTTTATCAGAGAAAGGCCTTATATATACTCTAATGCCAATTTCTGAGTAACTTACTAAAACACTAATGCTCACTCTAAAGAAGCAGAGTGAATGAAAGTGGACTTACCGCAAAACATGCATTGTTCATCAGAAGAGAAGAAATCAATCAAGGATAAGACTTCACTCATCAAGTTAGATACAGGCTTGGTAGGTTTTCTCAATCACTTTCATTTTCCAAATGAACAATACAGCAAAGTTATGATCTGATTGGAACAAGGGAAAGGTGATTCTGGTTGGAAAAGAGGAGGGGAAATGAAAATAAGCATCAGTTTAGAACAGCAATATGTTACTGTGCCTGTACTCCTCTTGGGCTGGGGTGCGAAGTCCTGTGAAGTATATAGTCCTTATTAAAATGTTGCATCTCTCAACATAGCAGAGGATTTTCTCCCATTCATGTTCATCATTAGTGGTATAAACTATATGAATAGTAATTTATGCTTGAGAGGAAGGGACTGTGGTAAGACAGAGGGGCAGAGGGGCTCTTTCCAACACATGGTGACTCTGGTGAAGTCCTGAGCTGAGAGAAGAGACATGGTGAGGAATAGGATCAGGGAAAACCATTGGATTATACTGATGAATTCAGAAAGTGGATGGTATAGGACTCTCTCAGGGAATGATATGGATTATAAAATTATCATAATTATAAACAACACTCTAAGACAATCACCAGGAAAAAGTAGCAGCACAGATAGTCTTAATATTAATAGCTTACTTGAGAATATTATGGTGAAAGTCTAGGAGGGCATCTAAAAGACATTTTTCTCCTTTTTCTGGATAGCTGTTAAGACTGATCTATTTGACCAGTATTCCTGCAATTACCTGCTAAACGAATTGACTTTGTTTCATGCATATAAATGCAAGAACATCATTCTCTTAGATTCAAATTGATTTGTGTATCGTAAATCTACCACATGAAGAGGTGATTGGATATGTTAAGTGTCTTAGCATCTTCAAAGGATGCTAAGACGTTATTTCAACCATATAACCCCACTAACATGGCATTCTTAATGCAGTTTTAGACAACATTGCCTTATATTTTATTTGCTTTCTTGGGAAAATTCTATCAAGACCAGCGCTGGATATCTGCAAACTTTTTGAGTTGGGAATGTTCTTGAAAGCCCTGTTAAATTTTGTAAAATGACTTTAAGATGTTTTATACTTCATAGTATAACAGGGCCTCTCTTCAATCAGTTGTAATTTCAATATTGGGTTTTATTGTTTAATTATTCACTAATCGGAACCCTGACCAAGAGCCTCTATTTAACTGAGCCATTTTACATACATGTAAGAGAGGGTTATAAAGTGGTTTACTACAAATAATGATAATGATGCAAGGTGATACATACATAAGCTAGATTTCCTCATTCCACAATGTATATATATTCCACAGCATCACACTGTACATGAGAAATGTGCACAATTTACTCATTATTTTAATGAGAAAGGGGGAGAATGAGAAAACAGTACTTTATATATATTTTAATTGACATATGTCCATTAGCATGATTGAATTTTTCCCATGTTCTCATTATTTTATGTCTAGATTTTTGGTTGGTTATGTTTATGTGTGGAATTCTACACTTCCTTGCCTCTTCTGATTTTCACTTTGGTTTTCACAGTCAAAGCTTCAGCTAACTACAACTTTTAAGGAATTAAAAAAAAATAATGGACCTTCTCTGGGCAGATGCAACCCTGAGTACAAGCCAAGCTACCTTGGAAACTAGAAAGACAAAGGCCCTGCTGCTCCTGATACAGGAAACCCAACAACAGTGCTCAAACTCCACCTGGGGAAGAAGAGACCTCTTTAGGCTATGTGTTCTCTTTCCTGTTATGCCTTTGTGTAATACATAATCCACCTAGTTGTTTATGGTAGCCCTGACCAAGTAATGATGATAGTAAAAGTTATTGGTTATTTATAACTTGAACTCAGAAAAGTTATGTACTTTATAAAGGTGAAAGAGATAGTAATTAAGAGAGACAAATATAAGTAGATTAATTAGATCATCTCTATATGAAGTCTAGAAGTCTTTTACAAAGTCTACCCCCTTCCAAGGTAGTTAATCAGACTGGGTTGAGTCTGTCATAGATATTACAGGATATAATGACCTGTGTTCCCACAGCATTCATAGTAAGACAAGACTTACTATTTTTAATAATTTCATGGTCTATATTTTCATGTAGTTGTTAAATATAAAACTTATAAGAGAAACGAAATACATATAGCAGTCTGTAGCTAGTACGACCCCTTCTCTTTCTTACTCTTTTCTACACACTTCTCATGTACGGTATGATTATGTGAAGTACTATACATTGTGGAATGAGAAAAATCTAGCCTACATATATATCACCTTGCATAATTATCATTATTTCTAGTGGAGCCACTTTATAGCCCTTCTCTTACATGTTTTGGGTAGGCAAACTGTCTTAGGAAATAGAGGCTTTTGGTCAGGGTTCTGATGAATTGAATGCAACCCTAAGATTCCAAAATGTAGCTAGAGAGAATTTACCTCCAAGAGTTGTCCTCTGGCCCCCCAAAGACCCACCATGGTTTGTATAGCCACATACATACTCAGATGCACAATCAATTACAACAATGAATAATTGGTGCAATAATTGCAATAATATATACTTAATGATAAAAATTTAAAATACATACACCAGGTTGTATCTTGAGCTCATAAATAAACTCATTCCTCCTAAATGAAACTTTGAATCCTTTCATCAACACCTTGCCAATCTCCTGGTTCCATTCAAAGATCTGAACTCTGATAACCATTGTTTTCCATTTACTTTTATGAAGTCAAAATGATTCCATTGATAAGTGACACTATGATGTATTTCTCTGTTTTGTTTTCTTCACTTAAGATTGTTTCTTCTAGATTCATTCATCTTATATATGATAGAAACTCCTTCTGTTCATGACTGAATGCAACCCTATTGTGAATATGTAGCACATTTTCTTTATCAGTCCATTCACAAACAAAGACTGGTTGATGCCTTGTATTTGTTAATGTCAATAATGCTGAGGACACAGGTGGTACAGATAGCTTCTCCACATACCAATGTAGGGGGAGTTTTCCTGTCCCAGCAGCTGTTATCCAAATAACCATCACTGAGACTTATATTACTTGTAAATGCTTGGCCAATAGCTCATGCTTATTACTAGCTAACTCTTACATTTAAATTAACCCACATTTCTTATCTAGGTTTTGCCATGTGGCTTGTTACCTTTTCTTAGTACAGCATGCCCATTTTGCTTCTCTCTGCATCTCCTGGCTACTCCCCTGACTCCCACTTTATCCCAGCATTCTCTCTGTCTCAGGCTGTCTCCCCAATTTCTTCCTGACCAGCTATTGGCCAATCTGTTTTATTAACAGTGAGAGCAATATGTATTTGCAGTCTACAGAAGGATTATTTCATAGCATACCAATTTTATTTCCTTTGATTATAGATTCCGTATAAAGATTAATTGATCATATGATAATTCTAGCACTTTAAAAATATAGCCCTTGATCATTTGTGTGCTTATTTTGATAAATGGTTAATATTTCATTTTCTTACTTTTAGTAGACTATATACTTCTGTTGTAGAATTCAGTTCCTTATATATTTTCATATTAACTCTATCAAATTTGTGTTCTGCAATGGTGTTTTGTTTCAACTACATTTTTGATTTATTTCTCATATACTGGTAAATTTTTATATGCAACATTAATATTTGGGTTTTAGAAATATTTATTCAAAACTAGTTATTTTGAATTTGATTATTTGAACATCAAAACATAGTTCCAAAGTATATGTTACTATCCAAAATCAAGATGATTGAGCACATAAGCATTATTTTTCATAAATTATATATGAAAAAATAGAGATTGAGATATGTTGAATAATCTCTTTTAGGGTTCACAAAGAGAGAGTCTTAATGTAAGCTTTTCTGATAAACTCATTCATTTCCCATGATACAGTATCATTAGACACACAGCATTTGGAGATGAAAATATTTTAACATGCTCCATATACAGTCACAAGGTGAAAGCACAGTGAAGAAAGGCCATATCCAGGAAGGATGAGAACAGTTATTCTGAATGCTGGAGACAGTAGATCTGAAACAAAGACCAGTGATGAGTTGACAAGTATTCTACAATTTCCTCCATGGCTGGCTGCTGATATAGTGGCATCACCCAATGTGACAAAGAAACCAGTCACGGAGCTTTGTCACTGCAAGATGATAAGTGAACTGCCTTCTCCACATTTCATGTTTGGCAATGACACTATATACAGTTTAGAAAGTCTGGCACAGAAAACTCCAAGTTGTGCGGTGAGGCTAGGTTCAGTTAGAGAAGTAGGTTTCAACAAGATTTTCTGTGCTCTGATGGAACCATGTGGCATGATAGATGTTTTGTGTTTAGAAAGAAGAGCAGGCCACCTATTAATATCCAGAAGAAACTCCATGGGAGGAGTGTTCTAAAAGTAAGAGAATGATAGCATGGAACAGTATCTTCTGCTACAACACAGACCTTTGGTTGACCCCCTCATTCCATAAAATTCCAGAGAATGGAGACTATAAATGAGGAGATCTGAGGCAGACCACTTTGAAAGTTTTATAGTCCCATGTCACTTTGTGGTTTGGAAAACTTATAATCAATGCATGAGCAAAAGTCAATAACAATGCTAGTACAATACAAACATAGCTTACAAGAGGTAAGATTCTTGTCCACAAATGATTACCATGATAAATACAGGACATTTGCCAATTTAAAAATAAGTGAAGGTAAGTTCATGGCAGGATTCAAAAAAATGGGTTGAGATGCTCATAGTGAACCAGTCCTTGTTTAAGTTGCTGAACATGCAACCTGATTAAGTGACAAGAGTGCCGTTGACGGTCTTGCTAGTTGTGGTATGGAAATCACAAAGGTACCTCTGTGTGTGTGTGTGTGTGTGTGTGTGTGTGTGTGTGTGTGTGTGTGTATGCAAGAGAAAGGGGGGGTGTTGAAAAGCCTATAGTATTCTCAGCTATACTAGCATAGTTGATGATGGAACTAAACATAATAAAGTCCAGTCAAAGTAGGACTAATTTATAAATGGTATTTTATTCCAAGTTAAGATTTTACCTAGAACAAAAGTTTAGTTGATTTGTGGATATCATATCCAGAGTTTCCTAGACTACTTTGTCTTTAATAAGAATAGAGTTTGGTAGAATTATTCAGTGGGTAAATGTGCTTGCTGCACAAGCCCATTGTCATGAGTTCATTCCTCAGAACCGACTTCAGAGTGGAAGGGAAAAATTGACTCTACAAATCTGTCATCTGTCCTATGACATCCACATGCATGCTATGGCACATGTGTGTTCACATAAGTACATGCAACCCACAGTCAATCAACCAATCAACCAATCAATTGGTGTTTTGTTTTGTTTTGTTTTAAATAATGACCATGAAAGAACTATCAATAAGGTTCAGTTGGTAGAATGGTTGCCTGGTATGCACTCAACTCATGCACATACATACACACACACACACACACACACACACATACACATACACACACACACACACACACACACACACACACACACACACACACACACACACACGAAATTCTGAGTTCAATAAACTAGGCATGTTGTTTCCTGCTTGTATTTCCAGCACTGAGGATGTAGAAGCTGGAGGATCAGAAGTTTAAGGTCACCTTCAGCTATATAAGTGAGTTTGAGAACAGTTTGGACTACATGACACCCTGTCTCAAAAAGTAAAATCAATCAACCAACCAAACATACAAAGAATTCTGCATGCTGCAGCCCTGAAGGTTATTTGCATTAAACACTTGTTTGTGTTTTATAATAAAGAGGAATATATTAAATAGACTCAAGCTTAGAACTGGGGAATAACTCAGACTCTAGATTACATAACAGTGGCCTAGACATGGAGAGTAGCTACACAATAAAGACCAGAACTGATAAAGGAGCTTTCTAAATAAGACTTCCCCAGGTATGTCAGAAAAAAATGAGAAAGAAGTCACTAGCTTTTACGCTCAGTAGTCTGGTTCCATAATGGTAATGGTGTTTCTTTAGATAGAGCTTCACAGAGGAACAGATTTCATACCTTAGTCAGCTTTACTTCTGGTTCTTATAGTGACTGTATTCAAGAGTTCAACTGATGTGCACCTATGATGAAGTTTTTCACTTGTTCAGAATATGATTGGTTATTTGGAATTAATTTTTTCAGGGTTACAAATAAAAGGAGTGTATTTGAGAGCTTTGTGAATAAACTTGCCACAAGATATTCATCTAAGCCCTGTAGGGATTGGGTTGGACATACACTTCCATTTTGTCATATTCCATGTAATATAGCCTTAGAAATGAATCACAGAAATATGTTACATCTTTTGGGAGGACAACCTAGGATTCTTCCTTCTGATAATTCTCATATTTGCATAAAGCAATTCTTGAAAATATTATTCTCAAGGACCTCTTAATAAGCTATTCTTTAAATTTTTATTATTATTTTGCCTGTGTGTATGATGTGGGCGCTACACACATACCACAGAAGAACACAGGTGCTCAGAGGACAACTTGTCTTCTACCTTTCCATGGGTCCTGTGAGTCTAACTCAGAGAACCAATCTTAATGACAGGCACTTTACTTCGAGACTAGTCCTTAAGTTTTCGTTTGTTTGTTTGTTTTTGACATGATTTTTTTAATTGTAAAACAATCTTTTCTCATTTTACATAACAATCCCAGTTCCCAGTCCCTCCTCTCCTCCTGCTCTCCCCATCTTCCCCCATCTCAATACCATCTACACCTCAGAGAGGGTAAGGCTTCCCATGGGGAGTCAACAAAGTCTGGCACATCTCTTTGAGGTAGGACAAAGGCCCTCTCCCCTATATCTAGGCTGAGGAAGGCATCCTTCCAAAGAGAATGGGCTCCAAAAAGCCAGTTCAAGCCCTAGGGGTAAATCCTGGTCCCACTACAATAAAGCTGTTTTGTAAAATTAAGTTTAACTAAGGAGGCAAAAGACTCTCAAGTATCAAGTTTCATTACAAGTCTTCTAAGGTTATGCTTATTGTGTAATCTCCCCCCCCCCCAATCTAATAAACCTGTACCTGTATGTAGCCAATTTGCATACCTTGCTGTTGATAATCTTGATTTTTTGTTTGGTTTTTTTTTTTTCTTTTTGGTACAAAGCCAGTCCACAGTGATTCATATAGACTGTGTTTTACCTGATTATTATGATCAGTGATCTATACCATAATCATGGTTCCTAGAGAATTAATTTGTTGCTGCATATTCCCAGCACATTTATGCAAAGACTCATGAACAGAAGAGACAAAGAAAGGAGCTGCAGCCCTGACTTCTGCACTCAGAAGGTGTGAATCAGGTATGCCTGAGCATCTGCTGTGCCGCCTGCTTCTTGGTGACTGGTTCCCAGGCCTTGTCCTGAGTTACTTGTCTTCCTTCAGCTTATGCAGCATTTGTGGAGTTAATGAGGTGTTGTGCATAAAGGTCTCTAAGCCAAAATGGAAAAGGGATTATCTAGCTACACCGTGATATGACATAGGGACAGAGCATGATGAATGAGAGTTTGTTAGAAGGCTCCTGGCTAGATTTGTCTTGGCACTGTAACCGCCATCAAATTCATTATTTTATGGAAGAAAAGTTGTTGGAAAAACAGGCTGTTCCACACTATCTGTGTTGATTGGCTTCCTCCAGGTATTCTAGGAGAAGAGTTGAAAGATGATTAAATGAAATATTTTTGTTCTGTTTTTTTAAGGGAGTTATGCCATTTTCAGTCCAGATGGAAGACGGTTAAATTTTAGTCATATTGTCACTGATCTGGTTCCCACAAAGATGGTAAAATTCCTGTTGCAAACCTGCACAGCAACTTTTTGTTTGATGATAATGGTGATTGGACCACTCACACCCAATCCTGTATTCTGTTTCTATGAGAACAGGCACTAAAGGGTTCATATAATTCTGCCTTGCTTTGCTAATCATAGTATTTTGATTAAGATGTATTTTGCTATGACATTAAAAATAACTGATGGCATCATTTTGTGATAGTGGATAACACACCTGTGACTCAAAGACAGAGGGGAAGATTTTGACTGTTTGTGGCTGCTATACCTTAGGCTAATGGAAATGAATCTCAAAAATCTGGATTAACCTGGAGGAAATGGGAGGAGTATTAGAAATGGTTATAACAACTTCAAAGTAGAAATGCATATCACCATTGTGATCCTCAGGGGATTGACTTAGAAATTTTGACTGATGCAGAAACCAAGCATTCAGCAAAGAGAATGTTTTACAACAACTGTTCTCAAGTTCTCCTGTGTATACTGATTGAGAGGGTACATTGTAGAAATGAATTAGGATAGCTCAGAACTCTAGCTCCCTGCTTCTACACATATTTCATCACATTAGGTATTTTTTTTTCTCCAATGATGTGGTAAAATGTGTATAGATTAAGGATCTACATTTTCCTCTTGCAATCTCATGAATTATATAGTCCAACTGATGGACTGAAATGTTGAAAAAACGTTGAATATTAAGCGAAAACAATAACTACTGTATTTGAAAGACACAGTAAATGGTACATGAGTATCTCTGATTCTGTTCTGATGTCACATAACTCAGTGCTCAGGGGACTGTGTTGACCAGGGTAATCACAGAAAACTTGAGTTCAGTTAGTAAATGTTTTGGTTGACTTTTCTTGCTTGCTGCTGGGTCAGGGAGAGCTAGGTAGAGGCCTGCCAGTGTATGTTACCATATTTTCAAACATCTAGAATTCCTTTTATCCATTTTGCAAATTCAATAAATATTGAGTACCAAGTTTGGTAGTTTGTTGTAATTACTTCCATGGGTTTGTCACATTTTAAGGGTTTTATTTCTGTTTTTAATTTGACTTGAAATTGAATTTTAATAAGTAATGTTCTCAAATTTAGTAAATCTTTTTTCAGTACAAACAAATGCATACACACACATGTCCATGCACACAATATTCACACACAAGTACACATAGGTTGTAGATTACCATAAAAGCAACTGATGTGGAGTTATTGACATTTGAAGAATCTTCTGGAGAAGAATAAAACAAACAATGTGATAAACAGGATGACTTGACTAACTGTGAAAGGGCAATGTATAACACAGAGAGAAATGAGTTGAAGTAAAACCATCATGGACATAAATCTTGAGGGATGTGACTGGAATATTAGTTACATTTCAATTAGAAGCCATTGAATTCTTGGCTTCATAGGGATCCCTTGCTTTAGTTTATAGAGATATAGTGAAATTTTCTGGGCAGAGGATTGCTGTGGTAAAATCAGACTGTCCTGTTAGGTCTATAAAACAAAATCAAACATCCTAAATGTTGTTGATAAGTGTAGTTTGGGGCGATATATGCTGGGACTTTTATTATATATGTTGATAGACCAAATATTGTGTAGGTATATGTAAGTCTCTGTTAGAATGAAATGTATTAAAATAAGATTTACTTTATTAAAACAGTTGTTGCTATGGGCATTCTGACTTGTGTCATAATTTGGGAGTAATTCTCAAATGAGCCATTTTATTAGAACAGAAAAGTTTAAATGTTTGTTGAAACCCTGTGGTGTATAAAAGTTCTTTGTCAGGACACATCCTAACACAAGTGGATTGGTACCCCAATGCAATGTCAGTAGAATCCTTAAAGCCAAATGTTTCTGTTGTCAGGGCAGTTTTATTTATTTTCAGTAACTCCAGAATATTATGTGGAATGTATCATAATTTGACTTGTGTCTAGAGTGGTTCTGAGTGGAGCCAGTGATCCTTTCTCAGTTAGGTTAATGTGTTCTGTAGTTCATTCAACACATGATATTTGAAAAGCGAACGTGATGCCCATGCCCATCTTATCTCCTAGCTACATTTTCACCCGACCACCATCCATTTGATTGTTTTCCCATGTAAACAATAGGCTGAAAGCCTGCAAGCTCCTTTTCTTAACTTGCTGTCAATTGGTTTCTAGTGTGCCTTTACCAGTAGTTTATACAGTGGAATTTCAGGGGACAAAGGGAAGAGAAGAGCCCTACCTGGTCCAAGCCTGGAGAGCTTCCTGAATGGGATCCTAGCTCCCTCCCAGGTGCACTCCCAATAGGATCAGCACTCTGATGCTCAGCTGCCCTCTGCTTCCCATTGTCTTATCCACACTGCCTCCACCAGACCCACCCAGGCTCCACACTTCAGCCCAGGGCAGGGGCAACTTGCTCTGTGGCTGACTTTTCTACCCTGTCTCACTGAATGCTCTGCTCTTGTTTTAGCTCCAGGCCTCTTTCAAACCACTGTGATCAGCTTCTCCTGTTAAACTACCTCTTCTAGGAATTCCTTGGGTGCCCCACCACCACATTTGGACACTGAACTCAGTAAATGTTGTATATAGGCGTGGCAACACATTTCAGGGACCATCATAGTCAACACACAAAAGCCTAGTCTCCTAGTACTACAGGATTCTAGGAAATACTTTATTATGCACCAGTCATTGTTTAAACATAAATGCCATGTGAACTTTAAGCCTTAGTCTTTGGTTTGTTATTTCACTGAGGGAAACTTTGAGGTGATCGATACACTCTTCCTATGGAACCTGAAAACATAAGAAGGTGGACTTAAGAGGTGAATTGAATTCCTCATTCATAAGGGGCATAACCCCTCTACCTTATACTTTTTTCTGTATTTCCTTTAGTTTTAATCCATTTAGTCAAAGACTGTATTTTTGTTGGCTGGAAGGTTGACTGAAGAGTTCAAAGGCACAAACAGAAAGGTAGAAAGAAAGTTTCTTTCAACAGAAATTAGTAAAATCATTTTCAATCTCCTTGGAGGGAATTCTTATCTCCCTAGAAGAGCACAGAATCTGTGGGAAGAAGCCTTTTTCTTCTTGATTTGCACAAAATGTCAAGATATGAATTCCCCTTTTAATGTAAGCTGAGACCACCTTCCAATCTGGTAGTTTGATGCTCTATTAGAATGTTTCTAAAGCTAGGTGTGCAGAAATAATTGGATATGCATTACTTTTATTTGGTTAGATGGTGAAATTTATTTTGGTGATAGAGATGGTAAGATATAGATTTGAATAGTTTGGATCAATATGTTGAAAAAGCTGCTAAAGCAAAAGTAGAAATTCTTGGGACACAATACATTAAAAGGCTTCAAGTGCACAGAACAATGTCTTATGTATTCCATGGCAGATCTTTGACACAGCCCAACTTTTTTTCTTTTAGAAAAAAAAAAAGGTAAAAAAAATTTAAAAAAAGGGTGCAAGCTCATTAATAAACTTGGCAGCTGTGAAGGTAAAGTCATTAAACTGAAATGTTATTTTTCTTTCCGTAAACATCTTATGCCTACAACATCTTAACCACATATTTTGTTATTTTTTTATTACACATTCTATGTGCTTAGGCTTAGATACCAATAGACTAAAATAAATTACCTTAAAAATTATTCCTGGAGCTAGAGAGCTAGGTTTGCATTTAAGAGCACTCCCTGATCTTGCAGAGCACCTACCTTCATTTCCTAGTGCCCAAAAGCAGGGGATCACAACTACTTGTAACTCCAGCTCCCTGAGGACCCAAGGTCTCTGGCCTCTGTTAATACCTATACCTACTGCTATATATCACACACACACACACACACACACACACACACACACGCACACACTATTATATATATATATACATATATACATATATATGTATATATATAATATATATATATTATATATATAGTTGTATATATGTACAAGTGTGTGCATGCGTGTATGTGTGTGTGTTTGTAGACTCTTGGGGTGGCAAGCCAGCTTAGCACTCATGAGGGCCTACCACCAAGCCTTATAAGCTGAATTTGATTGCTGGGATCTACATTATGGGAACAGAGAAATAACTCTGGTGTTCACCCCCACAATGTACACATATACTGCACACCATATGTTTTTAGTTGAAAATATTATTTTTCACCTTGATATTATATATGAAATTTAATACATTTTCTCTTAGTAAAAGCAGACAATTGGCAGGAATAAATAGGTGTTTTCTGTCCCCCTCCCCCCATTTCTAAGTGTTTCTAAGTCTGCATTCATTAAGCATTTATAAAACTTACTGATAAAACTCCATCAAAATTCCCCTTCCTACTACTGGAGAGTATAGACATGGCCTCAACATTACCTTTAGCTGGGAGACAGGGAAAACATGCAGAAGTGTCTTTGTCAGTACTCTCTAATTGGGGAGCTGGGAGAGGGAGCAATTCAGAAAGGAGAGACTGAGACACATACAACAGCTTGGGGTCTCTCAGGTTAAATCATGGCTGCTTGTGCCCAGTCAAGCTGACCTTTCTTTTTCTTTTCTTTTCTTTCTCCCGCATGCCAATGAAGAGGAGAGGGGAGAGGACCACATAATGGTATATAACTTTTAAACATTTATGTTTTTTATTCACAGGGCCTACTGACAGTCTGAGTAAAGTGAGGAAATGGAATTGCATTTCTTCCACAAAGGAACCACAGACCAGTTGATTTCAGCATGCTTTTTTTCTTCTAACAGTTCTGCAGAGCAGTCTCCCTAAAGTAAAACAAGCGTCCAACACAAGCTTGGAGGAAAGGTTTCTCATGTGTTACCTAGACTTGTGCTGGGTACTTTAAAAAGACGTTTATCAATGATCTCATAGGTTCTTCTGATTTCTCTCGGATATTTCCCACTTACAGCCCTATCTCAGTGACTGGGTACTGCTGAATCCTCACACACAGTGCAGAGAAGACCCGACAGAAGCCAGGGTGGTTGAAAGCTCTCAGGTAAATTGTGTTGTATGAACTGAAGTGTGCAGAAAAGGAAGGGGAAAAAAAGAGTTACATTCTACTTCTTCATCCTGTGGTGGGGGGAGAAGTTCACAAACAAACAGATGCCAAACCTTCTTGGGACAGAGCTCTCTGTGCCTTACCTTGTGCTGATTGAACCAGCCTCAGTATATGAAAAGTTGGTGGCATGTATGTGTGGGTTGGATACTTGGCCCCAGCTTCTCCATTCATCCTGGGATTGATACCACTACTGCCAGTAATGATGAAACATCTTTGCCAGCCAGTTTTGTGTGCCTCATGTCTATGCAGTAAATTGGACCAGAAGCATCTTTAAAACAAAGAAGGAAACAATGGGAAGTGAGAGGCTGGTTCCACACTCCTGGTACACATCTCAAGCCCATAGGTCTTTGCACAGATCTCTGACTCATGGGTGAGGGTAGGCAACATAGAACTCCAATGAACCACTTCCTCAGTCACTCTTCTCCTAATAGCTATTCATATGTACGTTCAAAGAATGACAGCACAATTGCTTTGGATGATGGAATTAGTTTATACAGTTATCTAACAAATTCACTTCTGCAATAATTTCAGTGTGAACAGATTATGTAAAAAAGAAATATACAGATGCATCCTCATCAAATATGGCAGAAATGCCTTGCTATCCCTTATATGGCTCCTCCCCCACCCCTTTTACACACAAGATGACCAAACAAGAGTTTTTAGGTGAAAGATCTCTGAGCCTTCTAAATTTCATTACTGATCTGATACCCCTCCCCCAAACACATCATTAGCCTCAAACTGCAAAATCTTTCTCTGAAGTCTAAATAGAAGTTAAAAATAGCATCTCATTCCCCAAAGCTTTAAATCCCACCTTGTTTTTAATCAGCTTTCCAGAGTGACTATGCAAGGTTACACAGACGCGACTGACTGATTTATGAATATAATTTTTGTTTTAATTGAAACAGCAACATTTAGGTTCCACCTTAACAGCTCACCTTAAAAGATTATCTCGGTTATTTCACAGGCACCGAGCCGGCACTAATAGTCCAAGGCAGATATTGAAAAGCAGCACAGGGCCAGGCAGATCTATTAGAAATTCCCATCCACGCGCCTCATACATATTGATTTCTGACACCAAGCAGCAGTGAAAGCCCCCGTGGGAATAATATATTTAGCAGGGTTCGCTGCGAAGAGGTCACAGGGTGCATACAGATTAGCTTCAGAGGACCGAGGCGCTAGCACTGGAGCCAAATGCTAGATTTTATATCATTTTAATCTGAACTTTTATAATCCTTTTAGTTCTTCTTTCTCTGCACGGCAGAGAGAAGGCTGCTTCCCATGTATCATGCATCTATTCCTTTATTCTCCCTGTAAATGTGCAAATGCTGTTGTAATGGGGAGTGTCCTTCAGCCCAGGCAGCCCAACCCAAGCCAGATTTGCTTTTACAAACGGTGGTCAATTCAGATGAAGACATCTTTATTTAAAGATTCCTTTCCGTGGGGGGGGGGGGAGGGGAAAAACCACAAACTGGGATCTCAAGGGCTGAGACAGATGCACAGAACTTGCTCTCCTATTAAGAGGCCTGTCGCTCCCCTCCCCCTCTCACAGACACTGGAGCTCAGTTGAGCAGAAGTTGCATTTCTACTGTTACAGCTATGAAAACAAAAATCTAAACATTTTTTTAATTACCTTTCTGCTGGGGAGGGAACGACTGCTTGTTATGCAAAGAAGTGTTGTGACTGTACCAGATAAAGGTGTCAGATGAGAGTCAAACACACATTTTGGAGACTGGAGAGAGTGCTAGCAGAGAGGTTAGAGTGGCCACACTTTGACAGAAGGGTGAAATACGTTCAGACAACAAAGGGGAATGGGAGGTTTCACTCAACATGCACAAAGGCTTATTGTCTCCTCGAGGCTGCATTTGAATTTTAGGTGCTCCATAAAAAGTTCCCATGATTACTAATAATCAGAAAAAGAAGTAGCTACATCTGTGGAGTGCCTTTTGAATTCATCTTATTTTTCTCTGGCATCCTAAGCAAGCATAAAAGCTGAGGACAGAAATGGAAAGACACATAGGAAGGACAAGCTACCATAGCTTAGCCTTGGCAACATAGGAACAGTTACAGCAAGCAGAAGGTACATCTGAGTGGTGTTTTATCAATAACGGTTTATTTTAGCAAAAAAGAAATGATTGCAGCATCCAATTAAGACTAGAACGTTCCCTGTCAAATCATCTAACTAAAATATGCCAAACACATTGCCCTTTTAGGCCTGTCTCCTATAATACCTGTTTATTAACTTTTGTTTTTTAATATGTTCAAGCTCTGAGCACAAGCCAAGAAGGGGAAGCCACTACATTCAGGGGAGGAAAGTAAAGAGCAGTAAAACCTCAAAATCAACTTCAAACAAATTTGGGAAACTGAAAAATCTTTTGGCAAATGCCTTTGTCAGAGTGTTTGGCTGGTTCTTTCCTGAAGTTCAGACGACATTCAAAGTGAGCTCCTAAAATGAAGGTCGCTAGAAGCACTGTTCTTAGCAGCTGCAGAGGTTGTAAAGTGGGGAAGTACCTAGATGCTGGCTAACCTATACACTTTTCACTCAGCCCACTAAAGCATCCAGATTCAAGAAAATAGAGGCCAGATTCTAAAGGATGCTGGACCAGGAAGGAGGATTTAATGAGGCAGCCATTTGCAGAAATCTAAGGAACTTTGCAGAAGCTGGGCATTCCTATCACTAGAAAAGGTGTGTGTGTGTGTGTGTGTGTGTGTGTGTGTGTGTGTGTGAGAGAGAGAGAGAGAGAGAGAGAGAGAGAGAGAGAGAGAGCGTTTGCGCACGTGTGTTCTTGTGCACATGTCCAGGATGGCAAATTAAAGAGAGCTAATGGAAGAGTTGGAACAGCAAAGGTATCCACATCAAATCCCATGTATCATGTCCTTCTCTTCCCTTGTTTTCTCAGATAGAAGAAACTACTTCACTTGGTAACTTTCTGCAGATTGTACCAACTTTTATAATCCACAACTATGAGAGCTTATGTTTCTCCTTACGGTCTGAGGCTCACTGAATTTTCTTCTTTTAGCAAAAAAGAGATGGACTGTACTCTAGGAGCCTAGAATAACCGAGGACACACTCATCTTGGGGAAACATGTGGGACAAGAATTAGCCCTCTGTGCAGGGCCTATCCCCCACATCACAGACCAGGTGAAAAATCCCTGTTCAACCCAGGGCTAGAAGAATTTGACTATATTATTATCCACCTTTCCTAATTGTCAGCACATTTCTTTATTTCCTTGTTCACAGATGATAGTCAATAGTTTGGGTTGGCTTGAATAAATTATATTAGATAGAAGTTATACCTACAGGATGGAGACCAAGAAGTAATTGGCAAAAAAGAAATTGAAACAAACAAACAAACACACAAAAATAGCAAGTCATTCACTCAGCAGGTCTGTCTTCGAGGCAGCCAACACTCTGCTTGATTGCTTCTCTCTGGACTGGCCCCATCAGTGCATCAGTGTCAGGGAGATTGTCTGAGACTGATGGAACTGTTCACTTATTGCCTGAAGGGGGAGGGGCATATTTTCTCTCTCAATAACAAGCCTAGGGAAGGGCAAGGCAAGGAAAAGTACAAGTATTGATGATTGGCCTCCTGATTTTGATTGGAGTTCCACTGCCCAGGTGTCAGTTAACAATTCACTTTCCATTTTTCTTTCACCCTATGCCAACTACATGTCCCTGCCATATGATCCCAGCATGCACTGAGTGCTAGCCCACTGAAAGCTTAGAAAGCGAATACTGCACTTCTTGCTACTTGCAGCTCTAGGCTTGCTTTAGTGGATGGGTTGCTTTTTGGAATAGGGAAGTTCCTTTTAAATTTCTAACAGGTGCACAGGAGTCACCTAGCCAACCTGAAACTATAAGCCTGAAGACATCCTGCTGCACCAGGTCAACCACACTTCCTCCAGCCAGGCTTAAAGTCATGATCATGGGTATTCGTTTTTATCAGTGTTTCAAGGACTTTGGTGAAACCTGGCAGCAGGGAAGTGACCTAGGGCATGAGCAGGGGCCTTAGTGTTGGCTTGATTTTCTCCCAGAATTGAACCACTGGTCACAAAAGAGTATTGATGCTATTGCCTGCTATTTCTAGTCCTCCTTGGGGCCCTGAACCTCCTAAGGCTGAGTAGCAGAAGAGAGTGAGGCTTTAGAAGGCATTCCTATTGGATGCAAAATTAGGAGATGCAGGACTCTGAAAAGACCATGTAATCTTTAAAAAATCCTTAAGAACTGTCTCCTTCATGTTAATTACTTATACAACCTCTTCACTGAAGTCACAAGAAATGTGATAGTGGAGTTTTTAAAAATTTTTTTGTTTATTTATTTATTTATATATTTATTGAGAAACAGAAAGTTTGATTCCTGCAGTTAAGTCAATACAAAACTAAAGTTGAAATTAAATGGAATTATGTCCAAAATTAATTTGCACTCCTAGCCTTCCCAGCTGTGCTAAATATTTTATCTCCACAAAGAGCTTAACAATAATTGGCAACGTGTCCGAGGAATAGAATGTGGGGGTTTTATAAACCAATACACAACCTCTGTGTTTGTGGTTTATAATCCCAAATTCTGACAGTGTCCACAGTGCATGGGTGAGATCCAGGAAAAAATATACAGATGCCTTTGTGAGGGGGGAACAAAACAGGGAAAAAGTCCCTTTTAGTTGGGGGCAAAAGCATGCATTTACTTTCGGTGGAAGTAGAGACACTTAAATCCCTGCTGAGAGCCAGGGAGGGCTGGGTGAGCTGTCTAGAAAGCATTTTCTCTCACTTTAAAATGTTAGAAATTCTCGGACAGCACTGTGCATTGCAATGCAAGGATTCTGCAGTGTGAGAGCACATCAGGGCATTGAGAAAGGGTTAATGTGTTCTCATTAGAGGGGCAGGGGCAGAGGGGGAGGGGGAGGCGCCTTGGGGGATGGAGCTGAGCTCCACCACTCTGGGAAGCATTACAATTTTGTGCCTTCTCACTTCAACTCCCTCAATCCCTGAGCTTTACATAGCTGTTTCCCAGACAGTTCAGGAAAATGCCTCCCAAGCCTCTTGTAAAGAGAGCTGTGTTGTATCTCGCTGCTTGCAGTTAACAGTTTGTTTGCTTGGACCTTAAATATTTTCTTCCTTCCTGGACAGACTCTAAAACAAATGAATAAAAATCAAACCTTCCTTTTCACATACACTTCTAATCAATGAAAGGAAAAGAAGACAATTTGATAAAGGCAAGACAATACAGAAGCCTTTGGAGTTATAAACTCCACACAGCTGCCAGAGTGGGAAATCTGGAAGGAACAGCAAGGAGGGCTTTATATTTGAGGAATTTTTCATAGCTAGCTTGGTAACTGTAACCCACCAGCCACAGAGTTTCTTTTCCTAAAAGAAACAAACAAAAATTTCCCCCATAAGAACCACTTACACGTTCATTGTGAGTTTTAATTTGTACAGGAAGCTATCCATGTAGAAAGGCTTTTTTCTTAGCCAAAGGTCAGCGTGTGGTGAGGGTGACCATGTATCCAGAAGCCAGGGAACACGCCAAGGACAAGTTTTTCCTCAGGTATGAAATGTTGAACATAGCTGGCCACCCTTTGCATGCAAGCACTTCCAATGAAATTTTGTTTTGCAGAAATAAGGCTTGTCTAATGACATGTCTTTCCCAAAATAGACTAATAAGCAAAGACAAGGAAAATTCACTCCAATCCATTTCCTCCTTTGGTTTTGACATTTTCTCTAAATTCTTCCTGCTTCAGAGTTGTTATATGACCACAGATAATAGGTATTGTGTATAGGTAGCCATACTGCTAGATCTGGGTATGTCATCCTGCATGTCTTACTTTAGTGACTTCCCTAGATATGAGCACTTAAAGAGTTATGCTTACCACTGTTACTCAGTGATTTATTATAAAAAACTTTTCAAAGGGGACACCGGGGTTCCTTTCCCTGAGTGCCTATTGTCATTAATGAAAATAGAGAAACAGACTCAGAATAAAGCTTGAGGAAAAATTTGGCAGTTGAGAGGAAAACACCAGAGTAGACAGGATGCCTTAGCAGCAGCCAGGAGGAAGGAGATGGAAAAGAGGAAGTTTTGGCTTTCCACCTGGTCCTAGATAGCAGGCAAGTTCAGCAATGGTCCGCAAGCAGCTTCATGGCGTAGAGCAGAGAGAGTGTCAGTGTAAAACGAGAAAGCCCAGAGTATTACAGGAAGTATATATAACCCTGTTCTGGGCCATATTCAAAAGGCCCAGAAATACTGCACAATGGAAGCTTTGCAAGCAGTTACAGGGGTGGGTGAGGAGTTCTGGGCAGTTTAGTACACTATCTCATTAAGGGGATAATTATTCCTCCTGTCTCTTTAAGCATGTCTTCAAGTGATTCAGATTCTTACAAGGAGATGGTGAGGTGAGTGTGTGGGGGGGTGGGTGGGTGGGTATGAACTCCTGGCCAGCTGGTTGACAGGCCTAGCTGCATTATTCTTGAGGGAAGAGACAATAACATGTGATGTACTCATCTTTGAAGCAGACAAGAATGCCATGTCTACACTCAGGGTCAGAAGCAAATGTTATGCTTTTGACCAAGAAGCCTAAAAAGTGGCAAAGGTGATGTCTATCTTTCTAGTTTTTACCAGGGCAATGAGAGTTATGGCCTAAAGCTGACATTGAGGGAGGAGTTCATAGTCAATGGCTTATTAAATTTCTTTCAAGAGCTGAGACTCTAAAATTATTTAGAAAGTGGGTTAAAATTGAAGAATCCATATAACACATTTTTACCATGAAGATAGAGATTTAGAGATCAAATCCAAAGCTGCTTTCCATAAGGGCATGAACAAGAGTTTCTTGGTTTTCTGTTTCAAATTTTCATTTATTTATTTGCATGTGGGAATTTCCTCTAGAATATAAGCATTGTGCTTAACAGCTAAGCCATCCCTCCAGTTTCTGAACTAGAGTTTCAGTCATACCCTCAAGTCTCCATTTTCTATTAGAGAAAGAGAAGTAACAGGAATCCAGACTAGGAACCAGAATTTATTCTGGCATTTCTGGCCTATGGCCAGAATCAATGGCATTTCCAGTTTCTGCCCAAGGACACTAATAAAAGACTTATCCCTCAACAGCCTAACCCATTTCTATCTTCTGCTGACATCAGCCAATTACAATTAATTGACTGTACTAAATGTCAATACATATTTCAGGTTCCATAATAGGAGATTCCTTTTTAACTTGTAGTCTCTGTGAAGTTTTACTTTGGAAAAAAATTAAGAGGTATTTTATTTTTATTATGAGGAATATGAGAAATGGGCTCAAATTGATTAAAAGTACAGGGAATTGTAAGACCAAGTTCCATGTTTATTGTACATGGAGTATTGGCCAATAAGGTGTGTATGAGTTTGGGAAATGATGCAAGCACCATTGACATACTGATTAGAAATGAATCCTCAGACTTACCAAATGTAGTTCATGTAAGTATAAATCTAAGGTTTCTGAAGGATGGCCATTATTAAGAGAGTTAAATGATATAATTTGTCCCTTAAGAGGAGAGTAAACAATTCTTTTAAAAGTTTATACTTCCTTTTACTTCTTTTACATAACCGTGATGTCACCAAAATTATGGCATCCGTATAGTTGTCACTAAGCTGACAAGTTGACATGGTTGCATGACATTATTACTATGCATTATGTAGCCTTATGAACTTTTATAGTTGAATATTGACATGGATTGCATGTTAAATAGGAATGTTTTAGATAGTTTTAAAGAATGGATTCAGACTTTTGAAAATGTTAGCTAATTTTTATATGCTTGCATTTAGCTGGAGAAAGCCATTATGATTTAATTTTTGTTTTTATTCTAACACCATCCATAAAGTATATTTGATTTGGTTCAAAGTTTTAACATTTGAAATTGAACAGTTATTACTTTACTTTTTCATTTTCACGGTAAAATGCCAACCAGCATGCAGGAAACACCTTTACCCTTCCCTCACACTACCACAAAATATATAGGTAACAAAAAGAGTGATTTTGATTTGAAACTGACAGTTCAGGTTGTCTGCTTGTTATCCATGGATTCAATGTAAAAGAAGGGAAATCTGACTTTAATTTCCTTACAGTGGTAATAACTGTAGTTAGCATTTTTTTGAGCACTAAGTTCTATGATAAATTTACTATACATTATTTTACTTAATCTATACCTTGCATACTTTATCCTAATTTAAAATTTGTAGAATGTGTGGCAAAAATAGACCAGATAATTTGCCTTCATTCATAAAGCCTCTAATTAATGATTTTAGGATTCTAAGGTCTGTTTGACTTCAAAGTTCTGTGCATTGTATCATATCGATTCCGTACTGGTTAGGGAATTTCATAAATCACTCATTTTTATGCTCACCATTATAGTGAAGTTTTTTTCAGAAAGTAAACACAATTTTATTATTGACTGGATGGGAGCTTTCAGCTAATCTATTTCCTTGATAATCCATTCATTTTATTTAAAGGCAGAGTATTGAGTACTAATGTCCTAGAAGATGTCCGTGTTTTCTAGGTTTTATCACAGTCACACTTAAATGAGCAGTGGAAGAGCTTTCTCCCTTTATTGTGCCAGCATTCTCCTGTAGGCATGAGAAATGAATAGTAATAAAATGTGAACAAATGTAGCATGGCTTTAAAGATAAATATTATGGTCAACATTAAACAGAATATGCAGGAAGGATCTATTCAGTGGGCGCAGGAAAATTCTGACGGGTAGCGTTAGACGCTGACCTGTATGATAAAGAGTGAACCATCAAAGTCCCTGCTGCAGGAAGAAAGCACGTGCAGTAGAGTGCTTTGTGAAATGAAAGACTCTGGAGCCTGGAAAGTAGAGGCTGGGATGGGCAGGTCATTTCACATACCATAATAGCAACTGCACATTTAATTTCACCAGCTATGAGAAACCTCTGGAAGATTTCATGTAGGCTAAGGCAGGTTCTGCATAAATATTAATATTTAAGGGAATCTTCCTACTGCTATCTGGGTGAGATTGCCAAAAGTGAACATGACTAGTAATTGAAAGATTCATGAATCTAAACATGCATCTCAATTTATATTAATTATGATGATATTATAGCCTCTGTTATGTTTGAATCACAGTTTACAGATGTTGGCATTCTATGAGATGATACATAGTTACAGATTCTAGAGCCAAACATAATTAATAGCTGTGCAATCTTGTGCAACTACTAACCACTCTGAATCTGCTTTTTCATTTCTAAAACTGGAAGAATTTTAGATTCTATCAACCCAACTTCTTTGGGATGATATGGGGTGTAAAAGGTGTTAGCAACTTAGAATAGGACTGGGATGATGGCTCAGTCGGTAAAATGCTTCCTGGACAAGCCTGGGGATGTGAGTTTGAATCCCTAAGACTCATGTAATGTGTAAGTCTGTAATTCCAGCACCGCTAAGTAGGAGGTGGAACCATGAGAAACTTTGGATGTCTATGAACTTTCTTAGCTTGCCTAGCTACAACTCTGTCTCAAACAAGATGGAAGTGAGGACTGATACCAGAGGTTACCCTCCTAGCTCCACACACCTGCCTTGACACACAGGTACTACAGTTCAGTACCACAGTTCACCCACACACACACCACACACACACACCACACACACACCACACACACACATTCAAATACACAAAGATGTTTTTCCTCTCAAAACAGAGTAGTTCTTGGACTGTTGAACTTGCTATAAATGCACTTGTCAAATAACCTTGATTAAATGCAGTACAAGCATGGTTTCCCACATAAAAAGGGCTGGAGAATCTTTGAGAATTGAATGAAAGACAGATTTCTCTTTTCTTGAGATCTCAGATTTAGATGCCTTCTCTGACTGAATGTCCCAGGTGATCAGTATGAGAAGTTATCTTCAGCTGTGAGATTTTTCACTCTTTTCTTTCTGCAGATACAACAAAATTCTCACCAGTTCCTACTGTTTTTGTTTGTGAGAGGTAGTATTAGTAGTATTAGCAGGCTTCCAGTGTGCTTAAACACTGCTGAAGACTCGCTTATTACCCAGAAACAAATGGGCTGAGCAAAATGAATCCTGTACCTTCCTTTCTGCTCTGCCATATCTGTCTTCTCTGGAAAAAGACAAACTAGTTCTTCTTGGAAGAAGAACCACACCTTAAGCAAGCAGGCCATTCCTACTAAACCTTTGGCAGGGAAGACAGCATTTCAAACTTGTATGTCCCAACATTGCAGGGAGTGATTGTCTAGCCAGAATACAGTGAGAAAAGTGAGCATGAAGGTCTATGGTCTGCAGTGCCTTATTCTAGGGCTCTGACCAACCTGAGTCCCTCTTACCACATAAAGCTGTAATAATCCTAGTTGTGACCCTTCTACACACCTGTGTATCCAGCAACCAGGAACATGAGTTCTGATCCATGGGGTAAATCTGACCTACTGGTTCCCAAATCTCTGGGTATCCGCTCCCTGTCCACCCTTTCAGATCACCCTGAGAGTTGATGCTTATGCTTAAAAGTCCTGGCATTTTGACCACCACCAGCTCCTCACTCCATTAATTTCCTAGCCTTCCTCACAACCCCTCTCTTCTGAGTTGGTTGACCCTCATCATCCTCTGTGTCTGTGTTGGTGTCTCAACTGTTCCAAGAACTGCCACAGAACACTCTTGTGTCAATGTAACCTAGCTGCTTCCATGACTTTATTTCATACTTTCTGGTACCTTAGTCATTCATTTGTCACAGCTTCCTTAGTGGAGTAGAGAGTCTGCTCTGGAGATCAGAGGTCACACTCATTATTCAACCCCTGATAATCAGGATACTGACTAGTATACAAGAAGTACCCAAACTGGTCAGTTGAGTGCAACTGTGTGTGCCTGGATCCTTTGCTTTTAATTTTACCAATTATCTTTCTTAATGAAGAGCAATGGATTTATTTTTTTTTACCTGCCCACTTCCTGTTATTTGCCTTTAATGTTATTTTACAAAGGGAGAAGTAAAGGGCCAAAGATATGCCCTGGGGATGCAGCATAAAGACTGGAGATTGTATCACAGAAATTTTGTATTCTAATCCAGCAAAATGGGGAGTTTTGCTGTTAATAGGTTTTTATATCAATACACATCATAAAGCTAAACATTCAAGTTATAATAGAACAAACTTTTGTGTTAGATAACAAAAGGAAACAATTATTTTCAAATACCTACTCTCTCATTTCTCTTGAATATATTATTTAATGTAACTTTAATAAAGGTAGTGATTATACTTTGAGATAATCTATCATTGAAATTTATTATTTTGTGTAAAAATTGAGAAAGACTTTTATAGTGCCACCACTAATTATTTGTACTTTCAAAGCTCACAAATAGAATTATTTTAAGGATTTTATTCTAAGAGTTTGTGGAGTGACTTACACAAATTCAAATAATTGGTACTTTTAGATACTAACTCCCCTAATCCTGTGAGCTATAATAATGGCCTATAGTGGTGAGATGCTATTGAAATTACTTTTTAAAAATGGAATTTAAGGCCTTCTCCATGAGATGGAGCCCATTCCTGATATTGCTAATGAGGACAAGAATCTGAGACTAGAAAGATAGGTCAGGGGCTTAGAGAAAAGCATATTATCTGCTTAATGAACATAGCAATGAGGTGACTCCTAAAGACATATTGTTTTACACATATATCAGTACATTGCTGAACTCTCATGAGAAAAGCTTCTTCCTACAGAAGATGGCAATTGACACAAAGACCAACAATGTGCAGAGAGTAAGAGACTTTGGAGCACTCCACCCATGTATTTATCAAATCTCTCTGCCCTCAAGGTTCAGAATTCTGTGCAGATACCAGGGAAGAAAGATTCTAAGAGCCAGAGATGTTAGATGAGTTTAAAGAAAACAGCTGTTTCCAGACACAAGAGGGTAGATGCACAAATCAAAGAGACTGTGACATCATACACATGATCTACACTAGTTCAAGCCAGACAAAACCCAGAATGAAGGAGAGGAGGTACCAAAAAATGCCATCTCTAGCCAACAAGCTCTTTGCAAATGATAGCTGCTGGGAGAGGAAAAAACAATTTGTTGTCAATGCAATGATACTGGGTATATCAACCACACTCTGGGAAAGGGTCCCTTCTCATTAGTTTGCCAACACAAGTTGCTCTCCATATTTTCTTTTAGTAGTTTCCTTCCTTCCTTTCTTCCTTTCTTCTTTCCTTAAGAATATGAATTTGGGTGGGCAGGGAGACAAGAGAATTTAGGGGAGGTTAGCGAACCAGAAAGATTAAAATAAAAATGCATTATATACCTCCATGTATAAATGAAAAGTAATTTTAATTTTTTTTAAAGTATATGAAGTTGAAACAGAAAATTTGCATAGGGCATAGGGCATAGGAAAAGAAATGGGGGTGGATTTTATCTAAACTTATTATATGTATACATGAAATTCTCAAACAATAAAAATTTACCTTAGATGGTAATATCAAGTTAAATATTGTCATTTGGGTTATCACACAGACAATAAACAAAAATTATCTGTTGTTGAAAACCTGCATAAAAGTCAAGTGAATTTTTTTAAATTCTAAAGAAACACCATCCTATATGAAGAATAAAATTAACATAATTCCTTTTTATAAAACTTTTAAATTTATATCTGTATCATTGATGGATTGAAAATAATTTATATAGATAATAAACTATTTGAATTTGATATATGATTGATGAGAACAAAAATAAGTTCAGAATTACTTGAAATTATTTCAATGTATTAGACAAAACATGGTAAGTATAAACAGTTATGTTTCTCCATCTATTTAGTATTTGTCTTTCTAAATTAAAAATAATCACACACCTGAACACACACACATGGATACAACCGATCTTTTTGGAGACTTAATCAGGGTAGAAAGTAAGGCAGTAGAAAATCATTAAACAAAGAGATGGGAATAATTCGGTATGAGTATGCATCAGGAAAACAAGCGCTGATCTGACTTAATAATTGCTATCAATATATACTTTACATGTGAAAAACCGAGCAGCCCATCCCCTTTAACTAATTGTAACAGTAAAATAAATATATTAAGCGAGGTCTAAAGTATTTGCTTTAATGTTCTACTTTAATGTCCTTATGAATAAGTTGGCCTCTCTTTCACACTCCAGTCAATCCCTCAGAGAATATTGTCAGCTTAACTAGAAATAATATCCAGACTCTGAATAATTTTCACTATCTCCATGGCTACCATCCTTAATTGACCCACTGACACTCTAGCCTAGATTTTTTCAATAACCCTACACTGTCCCTTGGCCCACCTTTCTGTATTCATCTATAGCTGTGTGTAGCACACCCAGACTGGTTCTGTAAAGCAGAAGGCAGCTCAGGTCATCGTTACTATTTAATTTCCTATTTCAGGCTTCCAGTCTTTTGCAGAGTAAGTGTCGAGATATTTATAATTTCTACACGGCCATTCTTGATCTATTCTTATTTAATGCTTTTCTGAAAATTCAACTTACACCCGTGTTCATCCTGTTCTCGCCATGTTGATCTCCTCATTCATTGTAGACCACACTAGATCCACTTCCATATACTACCGCTCCCTTCCAGATACAAAAGGCCGCGCTTCTTTCACCTGCTACTTCTTTGGTCACATATTTCCTACTTAGCAACACTTTGTCAAGTCCCTACTTAGCTGAAAAAGCTTTCGAGCACCCATGCACATATAGGCAGCAGCAACTAGACACAGGGGCTCATATCTGAATAAGGCACGAAGCTAGTAGGAGAACATTTTAGGAGCGGGTAGAGGGGAACTGGAGGGGGAGACTGGTGGATATATATGAATGTATTTCATTATATGCATGTATGGTATTTTCAAGAATGATGAGAAACTCCGGAAATAAATGAAATAAATAAAATGCAGACTTACGTTAGTAAACAAAGGCATTACCACCTACCTAGGAGATTTTATTCCACCACCATGTTTCAGCTTTCTGCAAAATTTACCTTGTTATTTTTCTTTTTCTTTCTTTTTTTAAAATCCAGTTACACTTGTTTGTTCCCCACCATAGAATGTAAGTATTGTGAGGACAGATCTTTTGGTCTGCTTTATATTAGTATGGAACAAATTAATTATTTAATGCATGTCTGTTGAATATGTGAGTATTCAATGGGTGATTGTAGCAGAAAAGAAGCCTTCTGAAAATGAAAATGCCTGACACACAACTCGGTGACATTTGCTATAATAATGAGCTTAATGAATGATTATTTCAACATGTTTTCTGCAAAGATTTGTGATTGTTGCAATATGATTTCTAAATAACTAGTTTTCAAAAAGTGCTTATTTGCTATGAAAGTTCACTATTTCCAGCATTTCGAGAAATGCATTTGGTATAGCACGAATCAAATCCTATCACAAGGACTGAAGTGTAATTAATGGCCTTTTTCTTTCCCAGAGCAAACCAAAGGCTCTGAGGGTCTGATCTGTTGCAGGGACGTTGCTTTCTCTGGGATTTAGGGAACAGGACACTGGCACAGGTACCTCCCTGATGCTACCATGTAAAGCTTGCTCACTTCACAAGTCCTCACAGATGAAAGACTTCCCCTCAGGCTGGGACAGTCTGCCTCCTTTGCTAGGAATGTGTCACCACAACCACAATACATAGCTGATGAACACATATATCACATAGAGAAACACACATATTATAGGACAGAGTACATAAATCATGCAGAAAAACATGCATTATACTGAGATGATCAAATTATAAATGAAGCACATAAATCATAAGATTACACTGTTGAATTGTATCAGGAAACATAAATTATATAGTGAAATTGCAGGGTCACTGGAGAGTTCACTGAATAATGAAATGAGCGTCTATAACTTAAGGAGGAGTGGAGTATCTCCGTGAAAAACCCATTGTGTATCACATTGAATATTCCAGTTAATCCAGTTTTATCTCTTACACCTCTGTATCCAAGGGCTTCTCTGCACCACATGGGGGAAGGGAAATAAACAAACCACCTACAAATGAAAGATTGAATGATGATACACTGTAAGTAAATTTTAAAAAACAGCAGCTTTCAAATACAATGAACATCTGTATTCAGGTTTGCAAGTTGAAGGCAGGGGTAGCATTCCAACAGTCAGACACAAATGATAGGGCTACTCCTCCTTCTAAAGGAAGAATGCCCTGAATTTCAGGGGAAAGTCCTGAAGGGACAAAAAAGGAAGATTGGTTTCTTACGCAGATAATTTGGGGCTGATGCATTGCACTGAACAGTGAAGTCAAATATTCATTTTCTATTACATGCATAGTAAGCCCCTCTTTGCTGTAGTTTCTCATACTTGATCTTCTCTGTATACTGTATTAAAAGCATCAAAAAGAAGCAAAACAAAGGGGGTGATTCCTTAACTTCTCCTTTCAAAACAATGGCTGAAGCTGTCAGAGGCCATTGTGCATAGCTACCAGAGGAGGCCAGGGTAAGGCAGGTTTTCATATGCAATACATAGCAATGAACAAATCAGATCAATCTTCCAAAGCTCTTCAGCCCAATGTTTGTCTATGTGACTTATGTTCTCAATAAAGCAGAAGCCTGGAATTCACATATATTCCCAGCTGCTGGGTTAGGATTATGGTCCAAGCTGGGAGTATGGAGAGATTCCTTAGTCATAAACAATATGCTTTACCCACTGTATTCCTCAGGGTATCAGAGAGTCTGAATTGATAGAATTTATACAGTGGGAATTGATAGCTTACTACTGACCCTGCAGGGGCAGGGGCATTGGCTCATTCCCTATTTCTGGCTTTCCTTGGCATTTGTTACTGCAGATATGGTAGATGTGTCAAGATATGCTGCTAGTCTCAGAATAGAGTTGTGTCAAAGTACAAGTACTAAATTCTATTTGAAAAGAAGCAATAAATTGGCACCCTAAAATGGCCTTCTTTAAACATCGTATTTCAGACTTTCCTTGCTACTCATATTCAATGCTGGTTAACATCTTGGAAAAGATGGTAAATGCTATATCATATTATATGATTGTATATATGCATATGTAATCATAGAAGAAACAGTACAGCTAAAGACATAAAGAATAGCTTTATTTGAAGCACATGCCAAACACAAAATAGTATTAGCAAATTAACCCATAAAATTTTTTCTCTCTCTAAATTCAATTTTCTCTGCTAGCTAAATTGGTTTGTCCTCAAAATATCCATAAATGGTTAAATCTGTTCACTCTAAGCATAATCATTTTCCTCTATGATCTATGTGTTTCATTAGTCGAGGTACACATTTTGCTATAATAAATGTGCTTCAGTAAATGATCTATGCATTTCTTACTGACATGTATGTATTTCACAAGAAAAGGTATGTGTTCATCAACCATGAATAATGTTCCTAATGGCACCACATTGTATTACCTGGATGGTATGAGCATGATATTACACAACCATTCCCTTGTGGCCATGGACACTGCATTTACTCAAAGATGCACATCAGATCCTATCACACAAAGGTGTTGGTACTCATGTGCGAGAATTCTTTGGTCTTGAGAAACAGAAATAGAAAAGGGTCAACAGAATCATACTGTAGGTCAATGAGTTTACTAGATGAATAGGAAACAATGGATTTGCCCCCTTGTCCTTGTCCTTCATAACTCAGAAGGAAAACAATCACTATAGAAAAATACAGTTGGGATCTCGTTTCTCCTCACAGAGGAAAATTACTGTAATCAAACAGCAATTGGAAGAAAGTATGAAATCATGTAATTTCAATTTAAATATTAAGACTAGTTTAAGAAAATTCATGTGACTGACATAAAGACACTGAGATTGACAATACATGGGACCTCCTGAAACTGAGAAGCTTCTGTAAGGTAAAGGACACAGTCAACAAGACAAAATGGCAGCCCACACAGTGGGAAAAGATACTAACCAACCCCACATGTGACAGAGGGATGATTTCCAAAATATACAAAGAACTCAAGAAGCTAGTTACCAAAACACCAAATAATCCAATTAAAAAGTGGGGTACAGAGCTAAATAGAGAAGTCTCAATAGAGGAATCTAATGAAAAGCACTTAAGAAATTACTCAACACCTAGCCATCAGGGAAATGCAAATCAAAAAAACAACTCTGAGATACCATATTACTCTTGTTCGAATAGCTAAAATCAAAAACACCAAAGACAGTTTATGCTAGAAAGGATGTGGAGAAAGGGGAACAATCCTCCACTGCAGATGGGAGTGTAAGCTCCTATAGCTACTTTGGAAATCAGTATGGCAGTTACTCACGAGAATGGGAATTATTCTACCTCAAGATCCAGTAATTCCATTCTTAGACATATACCCAAAAGATGCACATACAACAAGGACTTCTGTTCAACTATGTTTATAGCAGCATTATTTGTAATAGCCAGAACTTGGAAGCAACGTATATACCCCCCAACTGAAGAATGGATGGAGAAAATGTGGTACATTTACACAACCCTGAAATTCAGAGGGAAATGGGTGGAACTAGAAAAAACCATTCTGAGTGAGGTAACCCAGTCACAAAACAAAAACACTGTATGTACTCACTCATATGGATTTTAGACATAAAACAAAGAATTACTAGCCTACAATTTACACTTCCAGAAAAGCTAGAAAACAAGGAGGACTCTAAGAGAGGCATACATGGTTTCCCAGAGAAGTGGAAAGGGATAAGATCTCTGAACAAATTGGGAGCATGGTGGAAGGAAGAGGGAGTTAGGAGAAAGAGAAGGAGAGAAGAGAAGGAGAGAGGTAGGCACAAGGGAACAGAAAGATTGAGACAGGGAAAGAATAGAGGAGAACAAGAAAAGAGATACTGCAATAGAGTGAGCCATTGTAGATTTAAGAAGAAATCTGGCACTAGGGAAATAACCAGAGATCTACAAGGATGAACCCAATAGCAATCTAAGCAATAGTGGAAAGGCTACCTTTAATGCCCTTCCACAATAATGATATTAATGAGTACCTCATATGCCACCATCTAGTAGCTGATGGAAGCAGAAGCAGACACCCATAGCTAAACACTAGCCAAACTCCTAAAATCCAGTTACAGAGAGGGAGGAATAATGATGAGCAAAGGAGTTAAGACCAGGCTAAAGAAACCCACAGTTTAAGCTGACCTGAACAAAGAGGAGTTCATGCACCCCAGTCTGATAGCTGGGGAATTCTGGGAAACCAATTCAGACACCCTGAACGTGGATGTCAGTAAGGAGGACTGGGCAGTATATGGGGCCTCCAGTAATGGATCTGTATTAATCTCTAGTATGTGAATGGACTTTGGGAGCCCATCCCACATAGAAGGATACTTTCTCAGTCTAGACACATGGGAGAAGGCCTAGGCCCTGTCCCAAATGATATGACAGACTTTGAAGACTCCCCATGGAAGGCTTCACCCTCCCTGGGGAACAGAAAGGGGTAAAAAAAAAAAACAACAACTTTGTTTCAAATTTAAATTAAAAAATGAAAAAAACTTATGAAATGATTTATTTAGATCATTTATATCAAGTAAAATCAATTACTTAAAAAGTTAAATATGTGTCTCTTCAATACAGGGTGTTGTTGACTACTTTTTAGTAAAAGGCTCATGATAGATTACAATGTAGAAGGAAAGGGTTTATTTTTCTCCAGTATATCAATACACAATAATTACAATCTCAATATGTTAAAATTTAAATACACCAATTATCTAACTAAATGCACAGTAAATTTGACTTAGAGCCCATAATTAATACATCTTTATTTGTAGAAACCTTTTTTCTTCTAGACTATCTTATGCATTATGACTATCTTAGGTCCATCCTTCAGAGCTTGGGAATTTGATTGGCTCTAACACATGACCATTAACCTCAGAGCTCTCATCTCATTGTGTTGCTTGTTTCATCCCTATTTAGAGTCCAGGGATTCAATGTGCAGAGTGTTAGTCACTTTTGCGATGAACAGAGTGAACTATGCTTCAGTTTTCATGCAGATATGTTAGTTATGGCAAGATCACTCTTTTCCTCAGACCAAAACGAATGTGTGTAGGTATATGCACCTTCTATCTACAGATCATTTTTTTAATAAATACTGACTACTCCTGTACATAGAAAATAAGATGATTCATTATGTACCTTCACTTAGTGACCTAATTTTCTCCCTTTTTAGCATCCACCACTACAGATATTTATTTCATTTAATTTTTTACAGTTTTGCTTACAATAATGACTGAAACCTGGGGATATTTTTTTACTGTTAGGTGAATTATAATTTTATACATGTTTTATCACCTGACAACTGATTCGTTGTATTAGAAACATTCTACAAATAAGAATAGTTTACCTAAAAATAAAAAAGTGCTGTTAGAGAATATTTATATTTGTCTGGAGTATAATGTGTTAATGAGAGCTATTTTTACAAAAAATGTAAACAAGCACATATGAAATAAAAAAAAAATACAACACAGCTACATTTGCCATAAAATTATTCAGCATTAAATGTGGTTGAATTCAATTTATGTTTAAAGCTGTGTCAGCCACTGAAATTTTAGAACTCAGAATCCATTGAAGAAATAAGAATGCCAGTTTATACAAAGGATTATAAATAAATCCATTTCTTTACTTCACACTGTGTTCATTTGGTGATCATGTAAATCAAGTCTGTATCAACTATCAGATTTCATTTAGCATAGAGTTTGAATATTACTAATGGTTCTTGATGGGACCTGCCAATTATTGATGAATAACAGAAGCATGGCATTTTACTACTTATATTTTCAGAAATGTTTACAGAAAACATTTGAAATCTAGATTAGATTTTGATTTTAGCAAGTCAGATTAATATTCCCTATTGCATCAAACATCATATTAAAGGAACACTCATTGGTATCAAGCTGTATATGACTAATTCATAAGTATCTGAAATGGTCTCAGTGACCAACAACAAACCAATATGATTCTACACTGCAAGGGTTATATATTAAAAAAAAAAAGTACTTTTACTAAACATTTCTAGATTTATAGTGAGAATCAACTTGAACTGACAGTATGCCTGCCATTTTGTGAATAATAACACATTTTTGTACCTCAAAAATGTTCCTTCATCTATTTCCACCACTATACTTCTCTTAACAGATCTCTGAGATATTTGTAATGCTTAAAGATTACTTAAGGGATAGAAAATGGTTAAAAAATGGAGAGCACATTCATTCACATTAGACTGTTTTCCTGGCACTGTAGTGACTCATGTGGTATTTACAGAGTCCTCAATGTGATCTGAATTGATGCTGTGCACAGAATCTAGCTCTAGCATTCCCTGTATCCTGTGTGTTCTCAGCTCTGGCTAACATAGCATTTTACCCTCAGCTTAAACTTTGCTTTCTGCAATTGCTGTTGGGTGAAAAACAGATCTTGTGTGTTAAGGAGAATTTGAAAGTCCTTTACGAATTTGTACAGATGCTAATACATTTAAAAACAGGGTTAATATCAGGTTATATTAGGCCCCAAACACTTTAAATTGCTAGAGTTTCACAGTGACATTTTGGCCATCAGCTTCAGCCATTATCTGGGGATAAATCAATTTGTAACAGCTGTGGACAGCTAGCTGAGTGCAGACCAGAACCGCTTAACTACAGAAGCATGTTAGAAGGGAAAAGTCAAGGGTCCTGCTGACCGCACATAAAGATATTTTTTAAAGGCAAAATTGCACAACACTGCTCAGCCAGTACAGCTTTCATCTCTTTGCCTAATTCTTCCCACCTAATAGAAGATTTGATTTCATTTTCTAGCCCCTTCATTAAGAATTGTGCATATTATGGGATCATTTTTAATTCCCCTTTTCCATTTCAACAAATAATTCTCTGCAGAGGTTCAGTTGGAGCTATTGGCAATGGCAGACCATCACATTTATGTTCTTTCAATCCATGAAAAAGACTGTCCTTAGCTTCTTTTAAAGGTCAGTATCAGGTAGGGTTTTGTACTATTAGCAGATGGTGCGGAACCAGGTTTGGATTCTAAAGTGCATTACAGTTATGTGTTAGCTTATTTATAATAGAAACTTGCTAGTGTTCTTGCTTTGCCTTTACTTAGTCCTGCTCTTGAGCCAATAGTTTGATTCCAAATTTAAGTATTAGGCTCAGAAAGGAAAACCAAGTTCACCCTAAGTGTATATAGAAAGAAACAGCTATATGAATTAATGTGGGAATTATATATAGAAGCTCAAATGTCTAACAATTGTGGCTAATTTAAGGTATTTATTTTTCCCAATATAGTCTAGGCAATATAATCTCAAATACCCAAGACAATGGATAGACAAACAGTCTTATACATAAGTGATGTAGAATCATAGGCCCCACTTATTGTGGAAATAAAGACACTCATCAATAAAAGTGTTAGATTTGTAATGAGCTTGCAAAATCATGAATGTAAACCCAGATCTCACAGGTTGCACTATCCATCTTAAATTGAGTGGGAGCATTCTAAGGAAGATGAATAGTACTATATATCGAAAGAAACATGCAGAGCACATCTTAACAGCAATAAGTTGGTTGAATTCTTACATTCAACACCCTATCTATGGGTCATCACGGTGTCACTATTAAATGCTTTTACTCCATGAAAGTGATTGTTAAAATAATAAAAATGGAAGTCACAAAATTGAAGAACATATTTGGAAAATATATGTCTGAAAAGGCATGATTATAGAAACAAAGAATCATCTTCCATCTCAATGCAAACAAATAGGTTAATGGAAGAGTAAGACAAAGTCCTGAATGGACATCTTGCCATAAAGAGTACACAGGGAAAAATAGGTACATGAGATGTGCTTTATTTAATTCTCATCACAGAACTATAAACTAAAACATCCCTGTGAAGGTATTTACAAACCTGTAGAGAGACTGAAATGCAAAACACTGATACCAGCTGCTGACAAGAATGTATAATATCAGAAACACAATGCAAAGTGTACAGCAACTTTGGAAGACAGATTCTCATAAATCTAAAAATCACCTTACTTCCCACAGAACAGAAAACTAAATATAAATATTTACAGAATCTTTGTTTATAATTGTGAAAATATATTAAATTTAACAAAACCCCCAAACAAGCAAAAGATCCTTACATGGTTAAAAGAATCTACTGCTGACCACCAGTGGTGGCACAAGTCTTTAGTCCCAGCACCTGGGAGGCAGAAGAAGGAGGATATGTGTGAATTGGAGGCCAGCCTGGTCTATAAAGTGAGTTCCAAGACAGCTAAAACTGTCACAAAGAGGAACCCTGTCTCAAAAAATAAAAAAAAAAAGTGTCTACTGTTATATATCTATGAAATTGAATAAATTCTGTTAATATAGAAATGAACCATTTCTCCAGAGAGATCTTGAGTCTGAAAGAACTATGCCTGGTATGAGTCAACTAAAAGACACTCTGTCAAAGGCAAAATCTTAGAGAGCAATGTGATGAGTGGTTTCTGGCAATTGGAGGATTAAGGTAATGGAAAGGGATGGTTTGTTGACATAGAGGTTATCATTTAGGAAAGTGAAGCTGTTGTGCCTGTTATTTAATGATGGATACATGGCATTTATCATTTGTTAAAGTCCAATGAAATGTAAACCTTGATGAATATATTAACTTTAGTTAATAATGCACAAATACCATCTCATCAGGCATAGAAAAAAATACTATTGTTTGGCATTTATAATAAAGAAAGTCATGTGAAGAGATCATGTCTGGATCTATATATCTTCTCTACATGCTGATATATATATATATATACATATATATATAAGTATTAAATATTATATACATGCTATATTATGCAAAGAGTTTAAACCATTTATCAGATATCTTTCGAAAATATTTTCTTCAAATCTGTGGCTTGTCTCTTACTCCCATGACTGTCTTCTTCAGACTATAAGTTGTTAAGTGTAAAGAACTCCAGCATGTCATTTATTCCTTTAGAAATCTGAGTTGTGTGAAGTCATGGTCAACCTGTCATTGACCCACTTATCATCTGGACATGCAATTTTTCTCATTTAGGCTTATAGTCCTATTTAAATTAATACCTGTGAAAATTAAAATGTAAGATTACATTTGCTTCATTGTTCTGCCTTTGGTGCTCTGTAAGTCATTAGTGGGCTCTTCTAGTGTGGGTCCATTTCTCAGCTCTCTGCTCAGTCTTGTAGGCGTATTGGTTATCCTTTACCATCACCACACTCTTTTGGTCCCTATGGCTTTATGATAACTCTTGAAGTCAGGCAGCATGAGTTCTTGAACTTCATTTTTCAATGGCTTGAGTTCATATTGTGTTGAATTGACAGACAAATGTCTGGAGAATGGATGCAATTTAAAAACCGAGCCTTTGCATACACAAACAGCAGTCTTTCCGTTTCTTATGCTTTTGCTTCTTTTCATCCTTTTCTCACAGTTTTTGTTAAGCAGCTCGTATTCTACAATGCTAAATTTGAAATGGCAGAAAAGAAATCTTGGCCTTGTTTTTGATCTTGAGTCAAGCAAGCACTCAACATCTCAACTTTAAAAAATTACTTCTTTGGCCGTGCTATCTATTATTATATAATCTAATTTCTGCATGCCAAAAATTTAAAAAACACTTAATTACAGTATAGGATGGAAGCATATTATATGTTTTCTTTATACTGAAATTTACAGGTACATGTTTTATGGGCCAGCATTATGAGTTGTGCATATAGTTCATTTCATGAATATTAAAATTCAACTATATTGGTTATAACATTTCATAAGTGTCAGCTGAGTCCAATTGTTAGTGGTGCTATTGAAATTTCAAACACTGTTAATGTATTGCCTATATGTGAAATTATTCCAGATAGCATTTAACACTTCAAATGTGTTTGTGTATTTGATAATTTTTCTGTTTTGTTTTCCAACTTTTGTGCATTTTGAAATACTCTTTTTGCTGTACTGTTATTGTTTTAGTGCTTTTAATGGATTGCCAGCTAATTGAAATGCTCCTGGAATTTACTATATACAACCCAAATATAGTTGTCCTATTATCTGCCTGTCTGTCTGTCTGTCTAGACAGATAGATAGATATAATATTTGTGATACAGCCGTTTGCTCCATTCTACTTACAAATAAATCAGTATATCGTTATTTACATTGCATACCTTGAGAAAGGTATGAATTGGTTTTTACTCTAGTTCTCTCTCTGTTACTAAGATAATGACCATGACCAATGGCAACTTTGGGAACAAAGGGTCTGTTTCACCTTGAAGACTACAGTCCATCACTGAAGGAAGTAGAGCAGAAACTCTAAGTAGGAACTTTGAGGCAGGAGCTGAACCAGATACTGTGGAAGAGTGCTGTTTGCTGGCTTGTTCTCTATGGCATGCTCACCCTTCCTTATTGTAGAACCCAGGAACAGCTGCCCTGGTGTGGCACCACCCCAATGCTCTGGATCCTCCCACATCAATCACTAATCAAGAAAATAACCTATCTGTAGAAGATATATTCCCCCACCCCTTATTTGCTACCTAACTTCTGTGTATATTAATATATAAGAAAAATATAAAATGGGTCAAGATTATCTCATGTGTGATAATGGCAATGTCTCTTCCACTTGTAGCCAAGAACTTCCTTGTAATTCAAAGCTGCTGGGACAGGAAAAACCAGTTTTCTTCAAGGGAGTAACACACACTCTAAATTTGCTCCCATTCTCAGGAGTAGTTAGCCAACACAAATCAGACTCCATCGTGTGTGTGTGTGTGTGTGTGTGTGTGTGTGTGTGTGTGTGTGTGTGTGTGTGTAAGAGAAAGAAGTTAAAGTTATATGATAGGAAAGGAGGGAGGATTTGTGAGGATGTGGTGTAGAGGAAGGATATGATTAAAATACATTGTATAAAATTCTAAAACTATAAACAAAAATAAATAAAGGAAAACATCTTGTAGATTTGCCTACAGGCAACCTCTCAATTAAGGCTTCTTTTACCAGGTGACCCTTCTTTTGTCTAACCAAGACTTTTCCTTTGACAAAAATTGTCCTGGTACCATTGACTTTTAAATACAAAATGTAGTGGATTTGTATCTAATAATAATTATTTATCTGAGACCTACCCACTAGCTCTTCAGTTATAGCTGTCCATAAAACCATTTTCTAATTGTTCACTTATTTCTCGTTTTCTACAATTCATATGAGTATGCTTTTAAAATCATCTTTTTCTTTAGTTCTGTCATTTAACATTTTATCTAGAAATGAAAATACCGGTATATCACAATAGTCTTAGTGTTGAGTATTTAGTTATATTTCCTTATATACTAGGTAATGACATGTACTCTGATTTCACTTGTCCTCTGTCTCATGACTATATATCTAAATAGTAATATCAATTAATATAACATTGTTGATCATATTATATTGATATGTCATATCACATATTATATAATAAAATACATACTATATAATATACAAACTGCTCTATTTTAGGTTATTTGATTGTATCATATTATGTTGATTAATATATAATTTTAATATCAGAATTCAGTCTTACTAATTTTACATTAGATAGTCTTCTTTAAATGGAATAAGTATAGTAAGATGGTTCAGTGGGTAACAACATGCTACCAGTCCTAAGACCTGAATTTTATCCCCATGGCCCACATTTTTAAAGGTGAAAAACCCTCTGGCTAGTTGTCTCAGAACTGTGTGTGTTTGAATGCAAGTAATTTTGAGTAAATAAATAAACGTAATACTTAAGAGAGAACAGCTAGTATTCCATGTGTATTTAATGTTCCCAATGATCTTTATTCTTCTTTCTAGATGTAAGCTGCGACTAGAGCAGTTGTTAAGGTGAGCAGCTCCCTATGTTACCATGCACTGCAGCACTACAGGTGATGACAGAAATCAGCCTTTGTTTTTATGAGAATGTGACCTTAGGCTTTGAAAAGCATTTGGTTCTTCCCTTGTCTCCTGTATTTTACTGCTGGTTTCATTGTTATGTTGTGCATAAAGCATTTCTTTCACACAAGGATAATCCCACGCCTCATTTTCCTGTTCCTCTCCCATTCCCTTCAGCTTCATCATTAGACCATTTCTGAGCACAGTCGTCTAGGCAGCTGCGCTGCTAAGTTTCACTGCGGCTCTTGGATCTGCAAGTTGAGGTTTTACTTGATAAAATTGAGAACTTGAAATTGTTATCGCTTCAATTATTTTTCTGTTTTGCTTTTTCCTCTCCAATAAAGGACCTGAAACATGTGTGTGTGTGTGTGTTTGTCTGTATCTATATCATATGATGCATTATATATGATGTATCAATGTATATATGTGAGTATGTCAGTTATATTGTTTTAAACAGACTCATTCTTATGGTCTCCTGAATATTTATTGGTCTGCTTTCTTTTTCTGCCATTTTATAATGCTGATTATATAGTTAACTGTTTTTAAAACCAGTAATTCTCTAGGTCTTCTACCTTCTTTTAAGACTACCAAACAGATAGATCATATTAGATACACTTTCCATTTATCTGTCAAGATTTCTAATGAAGGTCTTATCCTGATGAGAGATGTCATTCTTTAAATATATTTCTCGTATTGGTTAATGAATAAAGCACTGTTGGCCAATAGGAAAGCAGGATAGGTGGGGCTAGGAGACTAGGAGGAGAGAGGAAGGAGTAGGGAGGAGATCCAAGATGGAGGACCGACAGGGTAGAACTCCCGGGCTCTCTCTCCAGTAAGATAAGACCATGTGGAAATACTTAGATTAATACAAATGGGTTAATATTTAACACAGAGCTAGCCAATAAGAAATGCTGCTAGTAACAGGCCAACAGAATTATATCAAACACAGCATCTCTGTGTATTATTTGAAGCTGGTGCAGTGAGAAAAACAGCTCTTAACATCATCCTGCAAGGTTTTACACATTATCTTCAATAACTGGTATAAAACGTCTTAATATGTAATTCTATCTCTGGGTCATCTCCAGCTCCTTTTCTGACAGTTGCTGTTTTAGGGTTAGTCACTCTGAACAATGATGAACCTAATGATTTCATTGTGTATGCCACACATAGTAGGCTCTCTGTGGCTTGTAGCTGTACTTTATAGACATTCCTTTCTCCCACCTCCCTCCCTCCTTCTCCTTCTTTCTTCCTTATTTCCTTCTTGCTTGTCTGCCTTCTGTCCTTTGTCCCTTCTCTCTCATCCCCTACATCCCCCATCTCTTCCTATCACAGGCAGAGTTAGACTTTATACTGAAGAAATTTTAACACAGATTTAAGCACCAGGGGTAAGGGAGAGCAGACCAAGGAGAGGTTAAGACCCACCTAAGTAGTCCCACATGTTCTCCTCTCCTCCCCTTCTCTTTCTCCTAACTCCCCCTCCACTCACTCCCCCCCCCAACTCCCAGTATGCTCAGGAGATCTGGTTCCTTTCCCCTTCTGTGTGGGACCTTGTATGAATCTTGTAGGTTCCTCCTTGTATCCTCATTTCTCTGGTGGTATGAATTACAGGCTGGTGATCCTTTGCTCTATGTCTAAAATCCATATATAAGTGACTACATACCCTGTTCCTCTTTTTGTGACTGGGTTACCTCATTCAGGATGGTTTCTTCAAGTTCAATCCATTTGCCTGAGAATTTCAAGAATCCATCATTTTTTTCCCACTAAGTAGTATTCCATTGTGTAAACATGCCACATCTTCTTTATCCATTCGTCAGTTGAGGGTCACCTAGGTTGCTTCCAGGTTCTTGTTATTACAAATAATGCTGTTATGAACATAGTTGAACACATGTCTTTATTGCATGAATTTGGATCATTTGGGTATATGCCTAAGAGGGGGATTGCTGGGTCCTGTGGTAGACTGATTCCCAATAACCACGAGGAACCGCCATACTGATCTCCAAAATGGCTGTACAAGTTTGCGCTCCCACCAGCACTGGAGGAGTGTTCCCCTTTGTCCACATCCTCTCTAGTATAAGCTGTCATTGGTGTTTCTGATTTTAGCCATTCTGACAGGAGTAAGATGGTATCTCAGAGTTGTTTTGATATGCATTTCCCTGATGGCTAAGGATGTTGAGCACTTAAGTGTCTTTCAGCCATTTTGGATTCCTCTATTGAGAATTCTCTATTCAGTACTGTACCCCACTTTTTAATAGGGTTATTTGGTATTTTGGTGATTAGTTTCTTGAGTTCTTTGTATATTTTGGATATCAGCTCTTGTCAGCTGTGGGGTTGGTGAAGATCATTTCCCATTCTGTGGGCTGCCTTTTGGTCTTGTCTACTGTGTCCCTACAGAAGCTTCTCAGTTTGAGGAGGTCCCATTTATTAATTGTCAATCTCAGTGTCTGTGATACTGGTGTTATGTTTAGGATGTGGTCTCCTGTACCAGTTTGTTCATGGGTACCTCCCACTTTCTCTTCTAAGAGGTTCAGTGTGGCTGGATTGATGTTGAGGTCTTTGATCCATTTGGACTTGAATTTTGTGCATGGTGATATATATGGATCTATCTGCAGTCTTCTACATACCATCATCCAGTTGTGTCAGCACCAGTTGTTGAAGATGCTACCTAATATGCCATCCTTGAGCCTTCATCTAGTAGCTAATGTAAGCAGAATCAGACACCCACAGCTAAACATTGAGCAGAACTCCTGGAATCCAGTTGAAGAGAGGGAGGTTTGATGAGCAAAGGGGTCCAGGCCAGGCTGGAGACACCCACAGAAATGACTGACCTGAATAAATGGGAGCTCGTGAACCCCAGACTGATAGCTGGAAAACCAGCTCCAGAAAGTAGATGTCAGTAAGGAGGTCTCGACAATCTTTGGGGCCTCTGGTAGTAGAACCAGGATGTATCCCCAGTGCAGGAAAGAACATTGGGAGCACATTCCCCATGTAGGGATACTCCTTTAGCCTAGAGGCAGGAGGCAGGGCCTTGTCCCTACACCAAATGACTTGACAGATGTTTATCATCTGTCCTGGAAGGCATCACCTTCCCTGTGGAGTTGGGGGGATGGGATGGGAGAGAGAGAGAACGTGGATCTATATGTAAAATAAGAAAAAATAATAAATATATATTTATATACATATATAATTTTAAAAACCCACCTAAGTGTAGGCATGAATGTTTCAAGAAAGTCATGAGCAACCACTTCTCAAAATGCTAGGTGTTATTTTATGCTGTAGATTATAGCATATCTTTCTTATCTCCTTTTTCTACTACTATAGTGAAAAACAGATAACATAAAATACTTAAAGCAAGTGGACACAATTATGTTCCAAAATAAACTTGCTTACAAAGCAAGATGGTTTGGCTGTAGAGTACATTTCTCTTAACTCCTGTTTTGCTGCACTTTTTTTTTTGTTATTATATTCAAAATACATTGTTTCAAATAATATGTCCTGATTAAGTTTTCCCTTCTACTACTCCAAGTTCCTCTCCAGCTCCTCCCCCATCCATCCCATTAGAAAACAAACAGGTTTCCAAGGGATAACAATAAAATAAAGTATAAAATAAGAAAAAATGAAACAAACAAACAAACCCACACTGGGATAGGACAAAACAAACAAACAGATAGAGCCCAAGAAAAAGGCAAAAGAAAACAGATATAGACACAGAGATCAATGCATTCACACATTCAAGATTCCCATAAAAACACAAAACTGAAAAACCATAATGGATAAGCAAAGGGGTCTGTGGGGTAAAACAGGAGAAAAAAATAATAAAGAAGATAAAAGTTTAAGAAGAGGCGGTGGGGTGCGGAGCTCTGACACATTACAAGGCAAGGACGACACCACTGAGTTTGTTTTCTGTTGGCCATTTACTGTTGGCCAAATTGAGAGCAGTTTGTTTCTCCAGTGAGACACCCTTGGAGAAATCTCAACTTTCACTTGTAAGTGGCTATCAGTTACAGATAGGTTCCAAGTTACAGGGCAATCTTCCACTTCCCTTTCCAGCTCCAGAACTCTACGTTGTGCAGACCCTTGCAGGCTCTGTGCATGGTGAGTCTCTCTGGGTTCGTATGTGCACTGGTCCTGCGGTGTTAGGAGCCCTTGTTTCATTTGTGCCCTCCATCCCCTCTGTATGGCTTTTTGTTGTTGCTGTTGTTTGTTTTTGCTATTGTTGTTGTTTTGTTTTGTTTTTGAAAATGCAGCCATTGTGTAAGGTAGTTTGACTATTGGCATTTCTTATTTTTTGTTTTTTCTTTCTCCCCTCCTTCCTTGCTTCTTTTCTTTCTTTCTTTGTTTTCCTCTTCTTTTTTTTTTTTTTTTTTTTTTTTGTTCATTTGCTAGTCTATCTTTGAGACAAGGTGTCTTGTAACCCAGGCTGGCCTTGAAATCTGCAGAACAAATGATGAGTTTTACCTTCAAAGTGTGAGGTTAAGGCTCATGGCAGCACACCTCCCTTTTATTATATGTTTTTAAGGATCCATATCATTCTACAACTTCACTCTTCTTAGGTGTTCTCTTATACCAAAGGTATGGACTTTTTAGATGTCAGCTTGATGACTTCTGCTGTCACTCTTCAGCTTAGGGAAAAGTATCTGATTACTCCTGACATTTAGTCTTACCATTGCTTTCCAAGGCTGGACCTTGGTGACTGTTCATGTCTTCAAACCCTTGTACAGGTTCTTCTGTGACTTTGGATTGTACCATCTGACCCAGGACTGGGCTTTTAAGTCCCAGCTGCCTTGTCTGACTTGAACAACAATTCTGTAATACTTTGCTATTTGGGGGTGCTCTCTAGAAACTAAAATCAGCTATTGTCTTGGTTATTATTGGTCATATGTTTCTGACTTTTAACTTTTAGTTTTTTTGTTTGTTTGTTTGTTTTTCAAGATAGGTTTTCTCTATTTAGGCCAGGCTGGCTTCAAACTCACAGAGATCTGCCTTCTGAATACTAGGATTAATGGGGTGTACTACCAATACCTGGCTGATTTTTTTAAAAATACAGAGTCTATGTTGCCCTGATGACCTGTAACTCCTTATGTAGACAAGACTGACCTTGAAGTCCTGCCATTACCTCTTGAGTGCTAGCTAAAGGCATGTGCCATCGGGCCTGGCTATGTTTCTGATTTTGAAAGTTCTGACATTAAAATTTACAATTGAGATAATGTTCTTCAAATTGTCATCATCAATTTTGTTTATATTAAGCAAATAACTGATCATGTAAATTATAAACATGCTGTGCTCACTATAATTCATATATCAGTCATCTGCTCAAAGGATGATTGCACAGAAAGACTTTTTTTTTTAGGATGTGTGAAGACTGGTCTCAACTTCCTGAAGTCTTTGTCTTGGTACACATTCTTGTGTTAATCTTTCCTGGCATCAGTACAGTGTGAGCTTGGACTAGAGTCCAGCTCTGCACAAATGCTACCTGGGATGCTTGTCAACAGTCAAAGTTTTTCATTTGCATTCACATCTTATCTAGATTAAAGACTGGGTATCACTGTAGAAAGTACTGTCTTATACAATATCCATTTCTGTAGTCTATTTAAGTCAAAATGTGGCACAACAAGATCCCCAGTCATAATTCTATAACTCCCGTGGTTGCTAGAGCAAAGCTTTCTCTTTGAAAATTAAGAAACAGCAATTAAAAGGATTCTGTTTGCTATTAAAAACACAGTATCTCGCCAAAAACAAATAAGCATTACTTGGGTGCCAGTGAGATGGCTCAGCTGGTGAAGGTGCTTACCTCCAAGTCTGATGTGATGTGATGACCTGAGTTGGATACTGGAGATTCACATGGTAGAAAGAAAGAACCTACTTCTGCAAGTTGTCCTCTGCCTTCACATGTATGTGGTACACCCACATGCAATAAAAAAAAATAAAGAATGAAGTAGCATTATTTAGAGGATTGTTTGTTCTGCCTTTAACTCTGAGTCATACTTAGGTCTCTCTGCTGTAATAGACAGGTAAATACATTTTGGAAATGAATGTAGAACATAACTACATGGTCACAAAATTTCTGATACTTCCTTTGGGATTTGCTTTTCTACACATACACACAGTCTAAAATCTGAATATCCACATCATTCCACTTGCAAGTTCTATTATATAACCTATGTTTAAATTACATAACCTGTGTCTAAATTGTTAGATTATAGTTATTACAATTTAGCTTATTTTTGTCAGAACATAGTTTAGGAAATGTCTCCCCCAAATGAAGTAAGAACCCATACCTTTGCAGGTTACCTGCCCGTGTTCCAGTTTCTTTGTAAGAGAATTTCTATTTTGATGAGTAAACCACATGACTGCAGCAAGCTTTCTCCCATTAACCCCTGAGCCAGAAGAGCTGAAACCCAGCTCTCATTTGTCCTTTCGTAGATCCATCTCAACTCCTGGAATACAATATTAAACTCTTCCCACCCCAAGCCATAAGAATATGAGGGGTAGGAACACAAGGCTGGGTTACCCCTGAAGCAAACAGATGACTAGAAATGAATTTCTTTTAAAATAAGCCTCATCAGATCACAGTGGCTTGTATTGAAGCAGAACCTTGTCTGGGGGAGGGGCAGGTGGTCCTGGACTGAGTGAGTTTTCTAAAGGAAGCTCTAATGTAATTAACATGACTAGCCCTTTAACTCTTAGCATGTTGCCCCAACCAAGCATTTGAGGTCTTGAACTACACTATGAGGTCATAGCTACTAGATATTGATTCATCCCAGGAAATCAGTGCTTCTGATATCCCTGTTAGAGAATTTTATTTTGCTTTGTAGATATCGGCTTCTTTGCCCTCAAGGGAGGGTGTAAAAGGAAGGATGTAAATATATACATAAGTCCTGAGAGAAACTTGGAGTATCCCCATCTCTTTTTAAACATGCTATCATTGTACTGTCAAGATTTGGAGTGGTGGCCTATTGCTCTCTGTGCTCTCCCCATTTGGCAATGAATATGATGCACAGAAGACTTTGAACATTGTCTTATAGGTATCCAAACAACTGGAAGATGTTTGTAGATTAAGAAATTTTATTTATGGCCAAGGCTTCCCATAATTTATCACTATTAACCTTATAGCTCTCATTGTATTTCTAAATTCAATGCTTTCATGATCACTAAATATCAGGTGGAGGAAGACCAACTAATTCAATTTCACCTTTTTTGAGATATGCTAAATCAGATCGTCACCTTGGGCCCAGTACTTCCCAATGATACTGTAAGTCTCCCCCCCCCCCCCCAGATATTTTAAGTCTCTCTGTCTGTCTCTGTCTATCTCTCTCTCTCCCCTCCCTCCCTTCCTTTCTCCTTTTAAATAGTTTGTAAGGACTGTATAAGTAAGAGACAATTCTGCTTTCTAAAGGAATTGAAAGCCAGAATATTCTGTGTTGACTTTGCTATAGAAATCCTCCCTTCTGTCTGAGGTCCCTTAGACTGCTCAGTCCTTCTGGCTGAGGCCCATATTGGGGGGGGTGGGGGTGAGTCAGTCCCATGCTGGATTCCCAGCTATCAGTCTGGGGGCCGTTAGCTCCTCCTTGTTCAGGTAAGCTGTCTCTATGTGTTTCTGCAACCTGGTCTTGTCCTCTCCCTCTGCATCTGGATTCTAGTTCAACTCAGTGTTTAGGTATGGGTGTTTGCTTCTGTTTCCAACAGGTATTAGATGAGGGCTCCATGGATGTATCCCTGGTGCACAAAAGGACCTTGTGAACACATCCCCCATGGAGGGATACTGCCTTAACCTAGAGACAGGAGAGAAGTCCTAGTCCCTACTTCAAATGACCTACATGATCCCACCTGGATGGCATTGACCTACATGTGGAATTGGGGTGGGTGATGGGAGGGGAGGATGATCAGGGTGCATGTGAGGAGTCAGAGAGGGTAAAAGGGAGGGAGGGGGGAAGGTGAGGGAACTAGGATTGTCATGTAAAATAATAAATTAAATAAAAAAGAAAGAAAGGAAGGAAGGAAGGAAGGAAGGAAGGAAGGAAGGAAGGAAGAAATCCTCTCTTAATGGGGCACCTCCAGTTTACACGTGATCTTCCTTCCTCATCAAATCTGGGCACACAGGGTCCCATGGGGCAGAATGCCCTCCCTGGGTCTGTCTTTTCCAGTTCTATGCTTTTGCTTCTGTCATCCCCCTGCCGTGGTCTTGGAGCTTGTAACAAAACCACAGGTGTTACAAACTCTAAATTGGAATTGGATATTGGATGCAGAAACCTGTGCTAATTACACAGCTGTTTTAAATTGCGGTTAAGTGGCCGAAAACTGCCAAGAAGCCCCACCCACATTCATTATTGCCTAAACGAAAGGGACGAGTGTACAGTGATTACCAGGTTTCCTCCGAATCCCCCAAGCCATAGAGCACTTTCCTAATTGTCAGCTGGACTGTGCAGGCTTGTTTAAAATAATTAGATTGCCGCAGCAGCAGCCTCAGCAGCGAGCCTCGATGTAGGTTTTTATAGCAGATACTATCAGCTTCCTGTTCATTTTTGACACTATCATTCTGCCAGTCTGGAAAACCGGGAAGAGGAAAGAGAAGAATTATCCTTAATGTTCACAAATAATGCAGCTCAAAAGTCAGGAAGCCTGAGCCTGGCGTATGAGATGGATGGACACAATTCTGCAAACAAATCTAAACTGGGGGCCAAAGACGGTGCTCTATTTTTTTTTTTTTTTTTTTTTCCAAGAGGGATAGCTGAAATCTTTCTTAATTACCGCTTATTCCGATGACAGAATTGTAATTTATCATTTAGTTGTAATTTGACATATGTTCACACCTTTGCCATTTCCAATTTCCTCCTTCATTCTAATTGTCTGCTTCACTCGCCTGTCATGCGCTTCTCTTGGGATTAATTCGAGCTGTCTGTCTGCACCAGGCTACCAGCACACTCGGGGCTGCCGAAAGCGTGACAGTGTCGGTGTGCACACAGTTTATCTGAGGCATTACCCAGCCATCACGTTCCCGGGTCTCCTCTCCCATCGCCGTTTACTGTTTATTCCACTTTGCATTTGTGACTTTTCCGTGTTTTATTAGACTCTAATTATGCTCTTGGCTGTCAGCTGTAAGAGAAAATGTTACATTAATTGCAGAAACCCGGAGGTGCTTAGGACCGGTAGGAGATGGACCGGTAGATGTCTCTCTCTGTCTCTGAGATCCAGGCATTGTTTAAACACTTGCCTTGTCACACTTCGTTCTGAATCCTTGATAGAAGCCTGTACTCAAACATAAACATGCGGACCTTCCGGCTAATGAAGGCTTTTTATGCACAAGCAGTTCCCCCCCTCATTTCATCTAAGACTAGGTAAATTGGCACAGTAAGACATGAACCTGAGTTTTCTGCCCACCATGTTTTCTCTTTTAAAGGTCAATTGTTTAATTCATAGATGCTTTCAACACATCTGTGATAGTATGGAGTATACTTAGTGAACACTGAGACAGACCAGGTTTTTGAAAATGTATTTGGTTCATTAGGAACAATATTTAATCCATCCCTCCCTCCTTTATTTTCTTCCTTCCTTCCCCACTCTCTTCCTTCTTTCTTTTTCTTTTCTTTCTTCTTTTTTTTTTTTTTTTTTTAGTAGGATTGAAACCCAAGGCCTGTGCATGCTGGGTAAGCTATCTACTGCCCATCTACATTCGTAGACTTAGAAACCAATAACCATTCATTTAAAACTCTTGGGCTAGGGAGAAGGTAAAGCATTTGTCATGTAATATTCAGGCTCTGAGTTTGGGTCCCCAGAATACATGCAAAGCAGGACACAGCAGTGAGTGTCTGCAATTTCAGCTATCCTACATGGGGCCAGAGACAGAAGACTCCCTTGCAAGCCCTGGGCCATAGCAATGAGAATGCAGCAGGAGTGTGAGGCTTCCTCAAGATAAGTGGAAGTTGGGAACCAACACCCAAACTATCCTCTGCCCTCCACATGAGTACACACCATGCGAAAGTACACACTCATATATGTATACAGGCACACACACACACAGAGATACACATGCACACACACACACAGAGAGAGAGAGAGAGAGAGAGAGAGAGAGAGAGAGAGAGGGAGAGAGAGAGAGAGAGAGAGAGAGAAGGAGAGAGAATTTAAAATTCTGTTTCACAAAGCTCCAAAGCAGATTCTGAATGTGTCACTTTCTCCAGACATTTTCGTCTACCCCTTCAGGCCACAAAGAAGGGCTGGATATGTTGAGTTAGTTTCATCACTACTCCATGGCCCAGAAGAGTGGAAGCAGGTTCTTGTACTACCTCATTATCTATGGCATGGAGCTTCTGTTTTGTTTCTTCTCTCATAATTCATAATTCTCCCAGTCTTGCTTCAGGTGATTATGGGGCTGACAATATTATGTAACTTAGATTCCTTCCCTTTTTTTCTGTAATTCTACCAATTAAATTTCTGCTAATATGGCTTTTTTTTTTTTTTGCTTCAGATCACAGCTCTAATTCTATATACTAGAAACCACGATGTCACTTCATGGTCATTATTTCACAAATTCTCAGCTTGTGCAATACCTGTGTTGCTATAAATATATACATTAAACCACATTGCTGAGAGTCAGAATTTTATGGAAACTCATATGGCATGGGGGAAACAAGTCACAGTTTGTAAATTATGGTATTTGTTTACAAGGGTTATAAAATGTTGTCTAGACATTTAAAACAATACTTGAAATGATAGATTATAAATTTCTGAATTTATCTAGCCTACCTTAGTTATGTAACTTACATTCTAAAGTATCTAAAAATGCCAATTAAGTGCAACTTAATGATAAACTTTATTTTAAATTTTCCATTCTTTTTCTGGGCTAACTTTGTTCTGAAGTGTTACTGAAGTCTAAATGGAGCGTTGCAAACACAGTTAAAATAAAATGGTTTCAGTTATAATAATCTCCATCCTAGCAGACAGACTTTTCTAGTTTGTATTCCTTTAGGCAATAAATATATTGAAAACAGAAGAAAGGAACATGTGGAAATCAAGAAAGGTACAAATGGTGAAGAAATTAGGGGTGGATGAGAGGCTGAACTTCAGGGTGACAGATTATCAACATGTAGGGAAGACAGTATAAAGCCTAATGGTCAAATGAGTGAGATTTTATGTTGCAGAAGATGGTATTTCATATCATGTGTTCTCTGTTTCCTAGATACTTTTCAGTTGTCTGAAAATAATATAAGACCTTGACTATCAAATGTCTCCATTTCCCGCTGGGTTCTTTTCTCAACCATCAGATTTCTCTGGAATGCTCAGTGGGGAACTCCTGATAAGATTTTACCTTACCTATCATTTTTACACTTTGACTCCTGCTTTCCCTTTGTGTTGCTCAGATACACTGTATTCCAACAACATGACAGGTCCATGGCTTCTTGGCCGATTGGTTCATTCAGCAGGGAAAGTAACAGAGACCCAGAAACTATCTCTATATTCAGGGAGCTTGTTTCCAGCCAATTATTCATTCTTTGTGTTTTTCAGATCATGTGTCTCAATCCCATTCATTTCCCCATCATTTGTATCTGCCCTTGCCATCTGCAATCTTCCCCAAAATAAAATTTAAGACAAAAAAAAAAAAAGAGGAAAAAATAAAATTAATCTCCTAATCTCCTTATGGAATCTGTACTGTGACTCAGAGAGCCATGCTAAATATATATGGATACATTTTATCCATATATCTTTACTTGCCAGTGTGCTTTGCTAAGAGTCCTTGGTCTGGTCTGAGGCCTCTGGTCTTTGCTACACTATCCATACTAGGCTCTCACTAGAACTTTTCTTGGATATCCTGTTGTTGCCTTGTGACTTGGAGATCCTGAAGCATTGGGTCTGATGGATCAGTCTCTTCACATGCTCTAGAAGATCATAGGTGGAGTGGAGGTTGGAGTGGTCAACTCATAACCCTGCTTCTGTGTCTGGGTAGTTGGAAGCTTGGTCCGCCTGCCATCTCTTTCTTGTCCTTAGAGTGAGTTCTCCAGCACTGCCCTGGCTAGTTCACACATTTCCTGTCAATGAGCAAGGGGAGGGGCCAGTTCTGCTTTCCTGCCCTCGGGGTTGGCTCTTCCCACCGGTGAAAGGGGGAGGAGGGAGGAAGGGGAGGACAGGGAGGGCATTTTTTCCTATCCACACAACCATATGGCAGATGAGGGGCAAGGCCAGGTCTCCCATGGGGACAGGTCACTGACAAAGCTCTACTGTGTTGCCTAGGCAAGATGCGGGCCCACTTTCTCAAGTCCTGCAGCTGGCAGGGGGCAGTCAGCTCCTTCTCCCACCATAGGTGATAGGGGCAAGGGGGAAAGGGCATTTTCCCTGGCTCTCACCACCACATCACAGACTAGGGGTGTGGCAGGCTGTCCCATGTTCCCACCCTCAGTGCCAGCTCACCAGTGCATCTACCAAGAAGGTCAGCTCCGCAGTGCTTCCCAGGTAAGGAACAGGGCCTGCTTTCCTGGATGGGGCAGCTGGTAAGGGGAGGGCCAGCTGCCTTGTCTGTCACAAGCAGAGGGACAAAGGAGGACAACTTTCCCTGCCCACACCTCTGCATGACAGAGAGTTGTGGGGACAGCTCTTTCAGACTCACAACTTCAGGGCTGGTTTACCCACTCTCCCACCAACCAGTTGGGCTCTACTGTGCTAGCTAGAGGCAAGATGCAGGGCCTGCTCTCCCTAGTGCTTCAGCTGGTGAGCAGAAGAGGCAGCTCTTCCACTCTTATGAACTCAGGGCCATTCTCCCACCTTCCTCAGTCACAGAGGGGCAGGGCACTCCCCCATGCCACCTATAGCAGATGAGGGGCAGGGCCAGGTCTCCCAGGATCATGTTCTTGGGTTGGTTCGCCCTGCCCCTGTCAGCAGGGGCAGCTCTGCTGTGCTGTCCAGACAAGGTGCAGGTGCAGAGCCTGATGGGAAATTTAATTTTTGTTTACACATTACATACGTGTTTCTTTAAAAATGCTTTTATTGAATCATGACACAGTGCTACCTCCATAGACTCAGGGAAGTGAGATCACCCTGCTTTTCCTTACTACATAAGCATGAGAAGGCATTCTATTTTTATTTTGTTATCTTTTGGAAAAAAAAAACTGATAACTGATGACTTTAAACTGTCAAATGATGAGAGGGAAAAAAGCACAAAAAATATATTTTATTTTATCTCATGCAAAACTTTGTGACAGTTTCTAGTTAAAGAATAACATAAAAGGAATAACACAAATAAAAAATAGAATCATGGCTATAGAGATGTCTTTATTGTCTTAAAATATCAAGATATTCCTAGAAAAATTAGAACAGAGTTATTAACATTTTAAATTTGAAAGACTACCTAGCAGAACTATGGACTTAGAGTAAAGCCAAATAATGTTGGGTTAAAAAAAAAAAAAACTGTAGCGATAAAATAATGCTTAATGATCTGCTATATTCATAGAGTTGTGCCTTTTTCAACCATTATCAGAGAAGATTCCTCCTTCAGAAGATGGGAACAAATATAGATACCAGGGCCACATACAACACATATTTTAAGAGACTGGAGCATTCAAGGATAAATGGGATGTCTCCATCAAATCCTTCCCCACAGAATTTAAGATACCCTATGAAAGAGAAGGCAGAGAGAGTATAAAATCCAGAGAGGATGGAGGACATCAAGTAACCTAACCAAGGCCCTTTAAATCAACATGGGCAAAGCTCATATGAACTCACAGACACTGAGGCAGCATGCAGAAGGTGTGTAAGGGTCTACACCAGTTCCCATAGCTTCCAGTGTAGTGTTTTTATGGGATTCCTGAAAATGCAAATGAGTAGGTCTCTGATTCTTGTGACTTCTCTCAGGCTCTTTTCCTTCTATTGGTCTGTCTTGTCTAATTTGTTGTGATGGATTTTGTTTTATACTATCGTATTTTATTTTGCTATATTTTTAAAAAAATGCATGGATGGATGGATGGATGGATGAAAACCTAGCTACTGAGATAAAGGTCAGCAACTGAATTGTCATGATAATTTCTGGGAGATGGAAGAAGGAAAATTTTGCTAATGGAGTGACACTGGATATATCAACAATACCAGGAGGCAAGTTTCATGTTTTGAAGTAGCTGACCAACATATAATGGACTCCACAGGTCTTTGTTGTTGTTGTTTTGATTGTGTGTGTGTGTGTGTGTGTGTGTGTGTGGGTGTGTGTGTTTGGTAACAGTTTGGTGCTTTAGAGATAGATGTGTGCTTTATTATTTTGTTTCCTTGGCTGTTTTTTTTTTTTTTTTTTTTTTTTTTTTTTGATGGTAGTGGTGGAGGGGGTTGTTGTATTGGATTTTTGTTCCTTGAGAAAGAAGTTAAAGTTGGCTGGATAGGGATGGGGAGAGATCTGAAAGGGCTTGGGAAAGGGGAAGAATATAATCAAAGTACATTTAAATTCTAAGATTGTTTTAAACAATAAAAACTGTGATAAAGAGGAAGAGCTTAGGAAAATGAGGAGGGGATGCTTTGATAGACACGGGTGGGGGGTAGTTCTGGCAAGAATTTTGTTGCTGTAGAGCCAAACACATGAATACATAATAATTATAAAGGAAAAAAATCTCATTAAAACCTTATTTCTCTTAAATTAGGGATCAGTGATAGGGCAACTTGCCTAGCATATATATATAATCTTAGATTCATTCTTCAGGGAAGGAAAGAAAGATGTCTTAGAGTTTCAGTTGTTGTGAAGAAACACCACAACACCATGACCATGGCAACTCATAAAAGAAAACATTTAATTGGGGTGGCTTACATTTTCAGAGGTTAAGTCCATTCTCATCATAGTGAAACAGGGTGGTGTGCAGGCAGACATGCTAGAGAAGGAGCTGAGTGTCCTACATCTTGGTTTACGGGTAACAGAAAGTAGTCTGTCTCACTGGGCATGGCTTCAGCATATATGAGACCTCAAAGCCGACCTCCACAGTGGCACACTTCAACAAGACCACACCTTCTAATAGTTCCACACCCTTTCAAACCACCACAGAAGGAGAGATGGAAGGTAAGTAGAGGGAAAATAATGTTCTTAACTTAAAACAATAAAATGTGATATATATGTGTATAGACACACCACACACACACACACACACACATACTGAAAGACTGCCTAGAAGAATCTATAGACTGTCTAATAAATCTAACTATATTGCATTAATTTAGTTTTCTTGGCAACTTGGAGCAAAGGACATTTGAAATTATGTCTCAATGGGCAAATAAGCTACCCAATTATCCATTAAGAAGAAAAATCAAGGTATTTGCTGGTCCCAGTAGGTATGACCATGGGAAGGCAGCTTCAAGGCACATCAATCTAAAAGATCATGACTTATTGGAGAAAAATGAAGAGATATGTGAAAATTACATGACCTAAACATAGAATGGAGGGTCCGGTCCAGTTGACAAGAATATTAAGCTTCAGATTATCTGCATTGTATGCTGCTTCATTAACTTCTGTGTTTATTTTTTAGCAAACAAAGGAAATAATATGAGAATACAGAGAAAAAGACAAATCATTTAGTTATGGCATACCAGCTTCCTGAAAAAAGAACTCTACCAAAACAAAAAACAAAACAAAGCAAAACAAAAAGCCCAAAAAAACAAAAAATCAAAACCAAAACCAAAAAACTAAATTGAGAAATTTTGTGTAAAAAAAAAAAAAAATCTGCTTAAAGACATGAAAAGTGAGTTTATTTGATTGAGGTTATTTCCACGATTTTCAATGAGAAGCCACTAAGAATATTATTGATGTTATATACCATTTGTAATAGTTCAAATGAGAAATGCTATGCCCACCATTGGGTTTGTTATTTGAGCCCTTCTACCGCTGTTATGTGCACTGAGAAGGTTATGGAACACTTGGGAAATGAAGCTTTGTTGAAGGAAGTACATCATTGGGGGTGGCTCTGAGGTTGTATTGTACAGATCCACTTTCTGATCTGCTTCCTGTATGCAGATGAAATGTGATCCCCCAGCTTTCTTGCCCAAATGAGGTAAACTTTTTTTTTTTTTGGACAGAAAAGGGGAGATGATTGGGGATGTCCTTCTGTGTATATGTTTCTCTTATTGATTGATGAATGAAACAGTCTGGCCCATAGCCAGTAGAGGCCTGAAGATAGGTGAAACTCCATGGAGGGGCCAGGAGGATAGGATGAGCCAGGTGCTCGCTGGTAAGATAAGGCCATGTGGAAATCCATACATTTATAGGAATGGGTTAATAATTAAGACAGAGCTAGCCCATAAGAATCTTTAGCTATTGGCCAACAATTTAATAACTAATATAGTGTCTCTGTGTGTTCACTTGGGGCTGAAACGGCGGGACCTGGTTGTAGAAACTACAGCATCACAGCTTCCTGCTACTCCAGCTACCATATCTTTAATGCCTGTGTTCATGTCTTCCCTGCCATGACAGACTCAATCCCTCTGGAAAAATATGCTAAGGCAAACTTTCCTTCCTCCTAAATAGATTTTGGCCAGGGCATTCTAGAACAGCAGCAAAAAATGTAACTACTATACTGTTTATCCCTCTTCCTATAATTCCTAGCAATAAACATATAAGATAAAAAGTTATATAGGTAAGAAAAAAATTTTCCTGTGTAAAGATACAGAGCTTTACATAACAAAATAAGAAAAAAATAGTGTATAATTAAATTAGATAATTAAATTAGAATTATCTGTCTGTAGAATAATAATTGTTTATGGAGAGCAAAATAAATCAGGATAATGTATTGAATAAATAGCACAAGAGTCACTAGACTAACAAGGAGAGTTCAAAGACTGTCAATAAAAATGCTAAAATAAGATATGGAATATTTTATTTTGTGTTATGGGAGAATATATATTTTCCCGAACAGTTTTTGTTCACTATGCAGGAAAAGGCTGGCTATTTAAGAACATTAGAAGTGACACTTCTGTTTATTAAATGATACTATTGGACAAGTGAAAACTAAGCCACAGGAGGGAAATACGTTTAGTTACACAAAATTGACAAATTATTTGTATGCACAACATATTGAAAACTTACCCAAGAATTAACAAAGAAAAATGAAACACAAAAGAGTGGTGATAAATACAGTAAAATGTTCAGTTTTGTCATCCTTCGGGGAAATAAAAGCTAAAAGTCACTATGGAGGGGTGCACAGGAGCTACAAAGTGAAGATGAGCTACACTAACAGGTACATATATTATAAAAACAGCATAGCTATAACTGTCACACTATAGTGATGTGTCCAGCTTTGAATACTCACACATACACTGTTACATCTAAATTCCACTCCAGACATACCGATAAGAACTGATGTGTCTGAATCCCAACACACACACACACACACACACACACACACACACACACCTACTACACATATGAATGTTCATAAGTTCCACTGTGTGTAGTGGTCAAAAAGTTGGTAAATGAATGACCACCAAACATAAAATAAGTGATACCAGTTTTGCACAATAGTCTTGTCTTTTCATATAAACTATTAGCAGAAAAAGTATTTCCTGAAAGAAAAGCAAGCTGGACACAGCATAATGCCTGTTGTAGAATTTTATCATGAATGTTTCAAAAATAATAAATTAATAAAATATAAATAATAACAAATAATGGCTTTAGACATTTAGAAGTTGTGACTTTGAATGCACAGTCTGGTTGAGACTAGAAAGGACAAACTGAACCTTCTTGTGCTTTGGCAATATTTTATTTATTGTAGTAGCTGATTTACTCAAGTTTGATAATTTTATGAAGATTCTTCTGCCTGTGTGTCCATGATTTCTCTCTTTAGTTCCTTCTGTGCGCTGTTTTGTGTCCTCACCTCATTGTTCAGTGTATAAATTGAAGCTCTTCATCCTGTTGTGTTGGTCTATGGAAATGGTATCTATGGGAAGTAATTAGGGTTTGATGAGTTCTGGAGGGTCACACTGTGACCTACCGTGTATAAACTCTTCATTGTAAGAACAGCCAGAGAGCTGACACTGTCAGGGAAATTCACAAAAGGATATCGTGAGATGGTGACTGTTTCACGAATGTGTGGAACCCTACCAATCAGAACCCCGTGCTGAGAATTTTCTGGCCTTCAGAACGGTGACAAATAAGTGTCTTATGCCACCAGCTTGTCTACCGTATTCATTCTTAGGAGTCTGAATTGACTAAGACAGCGAGGAATCTCCATGAGAGTCAAAATCATGTGTCTTAATTCTTGTATCTCTGTAAGCTGCTTTGTGCCTGTTTGGAAAGCACACTTTCAGGGACCTTTAAACTATTGCTTCCTCTCTCCAGGTCCTTTCAGGAAGAAAAAAAATGCCTGGCATCCTTTCTTTACTTGGCTTCACAGAAGTGAAGCCATCTTTTTACCTAGCTTCTATGAACACAGGGATACTGATTTGACTACTCCTTGCATGCTTCTTCCCCACATCTGGCGGGGCTTCGCTGAGCTCACTCGACTCTAGCTTGCAGTTCACTCAATGCTTGTGGCTCTGCTTTACAGTTTTCTCGGCCTTTCAGAGCAATCTTGGGTACATCTGTCTGATCAAACTGTTACCTGAAAATTTCCTAATGTTACAAAATTTCTAATAATGAGAACTCAAAAATGTGTTCAAAACATTGAAAATCTACCTAATATACATCTTTTACACGCTAATTTTTTAAGGGAGGGGGGCTGGCTTTCTTCTACATCGTTGTTACTTCCATCTGCTTTTAAATACTATGGTTTAGAAATGTATACTCAGACATGCACTGGATTGGTATTTCGCACTTTATTTTTTTAAAAAAATATCACCTTGTTTCTCCCCCCACCTCACCCATAACGAACATAAAGGAAAATATTCAGTCAAAGCAAGACATTGATTATATGTGTGTGAACACATGCTGTGACACAAAAAGGCTATGTGTAGCAACAGTGCTTTGCATTGTGTGGCATTTTGCTTGCTAATGAACTCATAATCTGTCTCATTGTTATCTGCTTATCTGTTGGAATAATTGTTGCTTCAGCATGAAGAGATGCAACATCATCCTTTAAAAAATATGTCCCATTCTGTTTTTATGTTGGCCATCTTTACATGTGAACGTCTGTTGTGGAATATTAGTTTAAGGTGTGTTACATTCATTTATACTGTGGAATGCAAGGATGTATTGCATTATTTTATGTTGCATTTGTATCATTCCAATTTTAGCATATGTGCTGCCGAAGCAAGCACTTATGTTGCATTTGTGTAACAGTGAAACTATGTTGCTTTGCCTGCCTAAAACATCTCATTGGTCTAATAAAGAGCTGAATGGTCAATAGGCAGGAGAGGGATAGGCAGGTGGAGAAAATAAATAGAAAGAGAAAAAGAGAAGGGGGTGGGGAGAAAGAAAAGTAGAGGAGAGGACGACATCGGCGGCCAGCCATCCAGCTACAAAACCAGTAGAGGAGCAAGAAGGAAAGAAAGGTATATAGAATAGAGAAGGATAAAGGCCCAAAGGCAAAAGGTAGATGAGGTAATTTAAGGAAAGCTAGCTAGAAACAAAGCAAGCTAAGGCCATGCATTTATAAGTAAGAGAAAGTCTCTGAGTATTTATTTGGGAGCCGGATATCAGGCCCCCTAACAGAAAAGAGTTAAAAAACAACTACAAACATCCCACTCAGTTACCTGCTATTCTTCCTTCAACTGTTTCATTTCTAAATACGGTATCCAGGATAAATTGTTTACAAGTCTGTCTTTCCTGTGTCATTTCATAATTAATTCGGCATCTTGACATTAAACTTTGTCCTTTCTATCATTTCCATTGGTGCTAATACTGTTTTCTTTTAAAATGACCCCAGATCTTTCATTCTAAGGCTGTTTTTAATTCTGAAGTCTTAACTGATTAGTATTTTTCACAACTAATTCTTCATTGTTTGTGGCTAACCAGTCTCCAATCTTATTTCTATATTCAACTGCCTTGAATTGTGGATTTCCAGCATCTTTTGTCCCTCACCCTTCACACCTCTTTTCCTGAGGGTAATTTCACCCAAGGTGAATTCACTTCTGCCTTCCCTTTCCCAGAGTGTGACCCATGGCAAGGTTTTACCTTTGAAACATCATATTTCTCTTTGAGCTTCATGGACAATCCCTGCTACAAGATTGAATCTTCTCCACAGCAATTGCAATTGCTGCTTTTCAATTGTTTAGGCTTACTGTTCCATAAAGCAATAAAAAGAAAACTCTCCCATTTCCAGTTGTCAGGTAAAGATAATTGGTGGTTGCGAGACAAAGGATTAAAGTTGCCTGATGGACCTGTGTTTCTAAGAAAAGTGTGTGTGTGTGTGTGTGTGTGTGTGTGTGTGTGTGTGTGCGTGCGCGCGCACAATAGATCATCATCAACAGGCATTTATTGTCATCCTAAGAATGGTGTTTATTGATAGTCATGATATAACACCTCTTTGTAAGTTTTATTTATAAAGACTTCTTAAAATATTTCTGTAGGGCCTCATTGTGTTTGCATATATACTTCACTATAGTACGCAGCAGATAGACACATATTTTTATAATTCCTTTCATATTTTCTATCTTATTCACCATAATGAGTTAATGTTAGTGATTATGAATACCAAAATTTTGATAATAAGGAATTTTTCATTTCTGATATCACATTCATTTTTTTTCTTGCAGCAGTTCATAACAAAGTGTCAAAATTCATAAAGTAAAATTTAAAACTTATTTCAATTTTACTTTGGTATTTGTTCATCTTTGTTTCCAGTTAAGAAATAATTATAATGATGGTAAAAATAATGTTATTACATATTCACACACTAGAGGGGTTTCATAGACTTTATTTTTTTCCTTTCAATGGTATAGCTTGCTTTTATTTTCTTTTTAAAGGCAGGGTCTCTCTTCCTAGGTTATCCTGTAACTCTCTATATAGCTAAGAATGACCCTGGACTCCTGGTCCTGTAGCCTTTACCTCACACATACTAGCCTTCCACCAAGACCAGGGCTATCTGTGGACATGAATGTCTGTGTACATGTATATGTGTGTGCTATATATATGCCTGATGTCCGCAGAGGTCAGAAGAGGGTACTATATCCACCAAAAACTGGAGTTGTGGAAGTTTGTGAGCTGCCACATGGGTTCTGTGAATGGAATTTGGGTTCTTTATAAGAGCAGCAAGATGTCCTCACTGTAGCATTGCAAGATATTGGATTTCAGATATTATTTTATTCATAGACATCCCAATGTCATTTTCCATATAAAATATTACACAGTAGAGCAGAATAGCCTAGTAAGTTATGACATTAAGTCTGGTTAGAACATGCCCAAGTGAACCAAGAAAGGGATGGATTACGTAGACAGTAGTTTTTAAGGCGCAAGAGAGAATCATAGATCTAGGTGGGAAAATGGAATTCAGAGTCTGCATGGCTAACAATAGCATTTTAAGTTAAACTAATGGTTCAACCAGATATATTTTAGCTGCAAGAGACTAAATTCATACTCCCTAATACTCAAAGTAATTATTTTTTTTTTAATGCTAAGACAAATGTAATGTTCTGGCCTAAGAACTGTGTAGGACACTGGAGCGATTTCTAAGCTATTAAGCACTTTGGCTCATAACCAAAAATTCAAGATTTGTGTAGAATCAGGGTTCAAGTTTTGTCTCCAGTTTTCTCCTATCTGTCTGATTGGTTGGGAGTAAGAAGATGAGACAGAACTTGGGATCACAGTGACATATTGTGTTCAAATGCAAGGAAAGCACACACATCTTCACTGGGCATTAAGTGCCTACTGATCTTTCAGAAAGACCTAACAGGTTTTGTGCAGCAAACATGATCCTGTCATAGTAAGAGGCACACGTGAGGCAATGACATTTTGGATTTCAATAGTGGAGATAGATCATTTGTTCTTCCCATAATTTGGGGGTTGGCATATTATTTTCTGTTTAGGGAAATGTGAGTGTTTCTATGTATATGAAATAAAATTATAAGTGAAAGTTAAAACACTGAAAAAAAAATAAGGTAGCAGCTTGGTTATTTCCCCAAACAATAAACAAAGGGTGATGTAAACGTTGTTAGGTAAAAAAAGGGAGACTGACTGGGGGGAAATGACTTAAGGAAGAATGATGTCAAGAACAGGCTCTGGTTGTTTATCTGAGAACACAAGAAGATCTATCAAAAACATAAAGTAAAATAAGGACCAGAAATATTGAATAGTTTTTTTTTTTTTTTGGTTGTTGTTGTTTGGTCACTTAACTATGCCCAAATATGCATGAATTGAGCCTCCATCATGGAAAAATTAGTTATAATAAACTATTTGTTTGAGTGACTGACTTCTCAATGAGATTCCAGCTTGCCTTTGCTTGCTACCCTAAAGGAAGAGTCTGTAGAGTTCCATGTCCCCATATTTGGAACCCCTGCAGATCATCAGTCTGCACAAACATATCCCTCACTGATGCTGGGGTATCTCTATTTTTGCTTTACTGTAGCAAGCAAAACGAGCCTATTCTATACTCCCTACGCTTTGACTAGAAGACGTTCCTAGAGACTTCAACAGTGTTTTAAAAACAAAAATAAAATTCATTACAGAATGCAAAGGATAGGAATACCATGATGTTGTTATGTTAGAAGGCTAAGGATTTCCTTTCAATTCTACCAATGAGGGATCTAGGATGGAGTGGCTAAATTGCCTCTGAAAATCTGAGTATCAATGTGAGGTTAAGCAGGTACCTGATCTGGTGGTTGATGATTTCTGAAATGTTTGTGTCAAGAAGTTCAGTTTGAGGAGGATAATGAAGACATGGTAAAGAATCAAAGTGGACAACAGGAGCAAACCAACCTCATTCATTATGGAGCATCAGCAAACACTGGGGCTTGTTTGGTGGCTATCCTACTCTATGTCTGCATTCATTACTCCAAATTCTCTCAATCATAGTCTTCTAAGATTAACTTTACTTCCTAAAGCCCCTCTAGTGCCAATGGTTCTTTACAGAGCCACAGACCTAGACTAAACTACTGAGTCCTTTTAAACACACACACACACACACACACACACACACACACACACACACACACACACAAGCAAAGGAAGACATCTGAGCAGCTAGTGAGAAAACCCCAAGTTATTCTGGGTATTTAGATTAGTTTGCACACTGTGGATCTTGCTAAGCCCTCTTTGTTTTCATACTCATGTGATCTGCTTTCTTATGACAACAGGATAGCCTTCTGCCCATGCTGTATTGATGGGAGATGTCATTCTTATTGGTTAATGACTACAGCACTGTTGGCAAATAGGAAAGCAAGATAGGTGGGACTAAGAGACTAGGAGGCAAGAGGAAGGAGTAGGGAGAGGAGTCAAGATGTAGAGACTGGAGAGAACAGAGATCCAGCCCTCTCTCCAGTAAGATGAGACCACGTGGAAATACTTAGATTAATAGAAATGGGTTAATATTTAAGATAGAGCTAGCTGATAAGAAACTAGTAACTCGTTTCAGAGCAGTCAATGATTTATCAACTCCTGTGTGCAAATCCCATGTTTCAAGGGTCTCAGCTTTGCACAGACACTTCATCATAGAATTTTAAACTCTTCCTCTGCAACTTCTACCTTTTAAAGAACATCACATTCTCAAACAACCAATTCTATTTTCAGCAAATAAATAAAAATCAAGCAAAAATGTTTCTTAATTTGTTTAATCCATGACTAAATAACTTTCACTTCATTTTTACAAAAAAATGTTTCTCCATCTACTAAGAAGACTTTGATTCTCTTTTCTTTCTTAATCCACATCAACTGTGGAAAACATTTTTCTTTCATAAACTGACCTTTATTGTTTCGTTCATGGTCTCTGCTAATTCATTTGAGAATTGCCCTTTCTATAGTTCTAAGTATTTACACCCTGCTCATGGGTTTTTAGTCAGCTTTAGTTATCTTGGTAATGACATCTACTAATCTGATGAATGAAATATGGTACTTTACATTCCTTGATTTTATGTGCTGGCTGTTGATTGTGACTCATACCATTATAAGTAAAGTCTACTGAAGGTAAAGAACTTTCTCCCAAGTATTCCTTCCTGACTTAGTTACAATATTTATCTTTTATTTTTTGCATTTCCCCAAAATCACATAACTTTAAGTCAGAAATAGTAACTATTTGACTGTGTGTGTGTGTGTGTGTGTGTGTGTGTGTGTGTGTGTTATATTGTGTTATGTTGTGTATGGTAAAGGATAATTTTTGGAGTAATTCCTGTCATTCTGCCTTGACTTGACTGCCAGGAACTGAATTTGGATAGTTAGGTTTTACTCACTAAGGAATCTCAGGCTTGAAAGGCAGGTGCCTTTACTTGCTAAACCAATCCTCTTGGCCCTACTCTGCTCTTGCTCTTTCTTACCCTCTTCCCCACATTTTCTTTCTAGTACTTTCAGTTTCATGTTGTCCTTTTTTCTTATTTTTTATGTGAAAGAGAACATATGATACTATCATTGTTGGACTGAGTTGTTTCAGAGAAGATGCTTTCTGGATCCATATTGCTTCCTACAAAAAAGTAATTTGTTTTTCCTTTATGACAGAGTAAATCTCCATTACATATTTATATAACATTTGCTCAATCTGTTCATCTATTGATAGCACCAGGGCTGATTAATTTGTTACAGTGAATATAGTGTCATGTTAATCAAAGCTATGTAAATATCTTTATGGTAAACTGCCTTCAATTCCTTTTGGTGTGTACTGAGAAGGAATGCAGTTGGACCATATGAAAGTGCTAGTTTTATTTATTTTTTATTTTTGAAAAGCTTACACAATTATGGTAGCAACACTAATCTATATTCCAATCAGAGAAAATAAGCCCCAAGCCTACATGCACAGAGCTCTGTTGATGGTTTCCTTGAGGATGGTTCTCTGCTCCTTTCTTGTTCATCCTCATTTGTTAATTACAGAAGATTTCTACATTGGATGATGTGGGATCTAAAGCCACTAGGCTGTCCTCACTTTAAAATCTTGTGCCCTTAGACAAATGCATGTTCTAAAAATCATGATAATGAAATAGGATACGAAAAATCATAGGATTTAGCAACATTTAAATTAGAGACGTGGCATGCATGCATGGAGAAGTTGAAAGTACATGGGGAATCTCCTATGTAGAAGAGATGCTTAAATTTGATTACTTAAGTAGTAGGTGTATTAGGAAGATTTAATCACCCAGGATGGGCTAAGCTCTGCTGAAGTAATGAATTATAAGGATCACTATAATAAATCTGCGTTTTGTTTTCTTGGTAAGTCTGCTCTTCTGAATGTGGGTTCTTGCAGTCACACAGCTTGGTGAAGCTAGGAGTTTATTCCTCCCAATATACATTTAGGAAATAGCATGCTGGGGCGATGGGACAAAGTTTGGGGCAACCAGGAAGTAACCCGAATTAAATAAATGTCATGTGATTAATAAACTTCTTTGTGGATGTCTTGACTTCACTAAGGAGTAGATATCAATGGAGAACAAGTATACAGAAAAACATGTTCCTTTAGTGATGGGAACCAAATTGCTTTAGGTGGGGAATTGTTATTGATTAGATAACATAGAAGATTTTTATAAAAGGTATTTACCACTGCTAACACGGAGCAGTTGAGTTTAACCTCTATATTCTTCAAGGTGTCAGGAGAGAAATGACTCCTGAGACTTGTCCTCTGACCTTACATGCCATCCCCCCCCCACACTAAAAACAAATTTTAAAATATCAAACATGTACTGTAATAAATGCTATCTTGAGAGCAGGCATGTTAAGTGGACTTGATTTGTGTTCTACTGCATGATGCTGGTCCCATTTACTCTGTCATTTCAGTTTCTTCTCCTTGAAATGATTTCTTTCATGTGGACTTTATCATTTAGGAGACCTTTAAGTAATAATAGCTGACTAATATTTATGCTTTCTTCCCTGCTCTACACAATTCTAAATTTGTGTGTTGCTTCTGTGACCTTGGGCCTGGAACCTGGTACACTTCTCAGACCACTGCTTTGCCACCCTTTTCCAAGATGGCTGCCAAGGTTACCAACATCACACCCAGTTTCAAGTAATAGAAAATGAAACAAAGGTTGAAAGTGTAGATGCATTCAACCTTCCTTGGAGACATTTGGGGAGTTCCATTTCACATGCCCAATTCTACCTCAGTTAACACTTACACTGTCATTATGTCTGGTTAGAAATAGTTCATTCCTTGGTATTTTAAGCAATGTATTTGGATACTATGGAAATTATTTTCATTTGTTAGAGAATTAGGAAAACTGCATTTGACAGGCAGCCTAGAATCTCAGCCACCAGCTTTTAAAATTACTACCAATACCTTTTTAAGCCTATGCCACTCATGGCAAAAACTACAACATTCCTTTAGGAAGATTAAAATTCTGTTTGTTATTTTGCTAGAACACATTAATTTTAGTAAAGAGATGGTTCTTCTGGCCTTCTGTTTCTCTGTCCAGAACTCACTTTGCTCTGAATGACATGTCTTCTCAAAACTCTCATTCTTTGATAAGGAATAAATTACTAAGTAGTGATTGACAAATGTATGTCATTCCTTGTTCACTCGTCTACTTTTGTATATAATTAATTTAAAATAGATATTCTTGAGATAGGTTCTTTCCATCGTTCCCTTCTGGCTGAGACTTACATGAAGCAAAAATTCTCTGGAAATCAATTCTTTAAAACTTAAGCTTTTGTAGATGGTATAATGGACCCTGGGAACATCTACAAACACCTCTGAGCAAATTTAACATTACATTCTTTAATTATATTTTTATTAAAATTAAGCTGGTTTGAAACTCTTGATTATGAACTCATTACTTTTCAGTGGGTCATGTCATCAGAAAGGGACTAGACATTTATTAGCCATCCCATTCCCTCATCAACTTGGAGGTTCTGTCTAGAGATTCTGCAAGAAGAGGTTAACGATTTGGTAAAGGTAGTGGGAACATAACTGCCCTGAGAGAAGACATTCATGAAATCCGTGCTTACAGAGAAATAGCAGCAATTGTCATGGCCAGTTGATGATTCATGAACCCCGTGCTTACGGAGAAACAGCAATGATCCTCAGGTCCAATTGATGACTTTCAGGAAGAAATTGGCTTAGTGTTCTGCAATTTTAAGTTTGGTGCAAGAAACTAGAAATGTATGTTGTTCACTTCTGATAATGTTATAAAAAAATCCTTGTTTATATTTAACAGATACTTTGTAAACAAAATAAAATCTATGTAATCTTTATATATCAGTTTATTCTAAAAAGCTATCACAATGTTTTTAAATATCCTAGAGCATTTGATAAAATTTTGATATGTTTTCTTATATTCAATGGGTTCAATTCAGATGGAGAGTAAAACAACTTTAAAAATAGCTACTCAACAAGACTCAGATATTCACAGATAAAGGTCAGAGATACTCAGTGCAAGATCATGTCATAAAGTGACTAAACAAACAATTTTTCTTGGAAGATTTTCTTTTCCTTGTAATGATTACCATCTCTCCCACCATGTTTGGAAGTAGTGACTCGTTTCATACAATGATCATTAAAAAAAATGTTAATTTTTACAAACACTGTCAAAAGTTTTGCATTCCACAGACATTGGAGAAGTAGAGAAGTGATAAGAATATTCTTACAGAGCAAAGCATCTAGCCAAGATTCAGAGTCATAGTACAACTTTTAAAAATAGAAACTTGCTAAGGTATTGTCATAGAGAACATTTCTGAGGCTCAGCGATGTCACTGACATGTCACAGAAGAAAAAGAATAAAAGGGGGAGAAGCAGCTGTTTCTCCTTCTTCCTCTACCTCTCATTTCTTCTTCCTAACAGAAAGTGTATTTTCCATGAGCCACTGAATATTATTTAAATATACCCACATTCATGCATTAATGTCTTACGTTTCTCAACATCAGGATACACGACTAAGTTCATTTTTTTCAATAATAGGGGTCAGGCATAAGCCAAAGAGGTTTCAGCCTGACTCTTGGAGGAAAGCTCATGTTTCACTCCCAGGTGAATTCTGTTAGGAAAGCAACAACTCCAAGAGTTAACAAAAAAATCCACAATAGCAATTTTATCACTCTCCATTTTTATCTAGTTGTCCTATAAACACACAATTCTGCAATGGAGAATTTTTAATAATACCTGAGAATCAGTGTATGGAGTGCACATTTAAAAAGAAGCTTGATCATTTTAGTTTGAACCATGTAAAAAGCTTAAACTTGTTCAGAATGAAGTTACTATCGTTGTTCATTAAACAAAATGCATTACTGATATTTAGTAACTTCTAATTTTCTAACTTTGCAATTGATTTTTCACTAAATGGAGAAGGTGCTATCAGCAAGTACATTCCTTCTTAAGTAATTAATGTTTTACCTTTGAACCTTTCCTATATCTTATGTAAGGAATAAGAACAATGATTATTTCTATCGCTTGAAGACCATTCTGTAGTTTTACTCTGTGTGACACAAGGCGACTGAAGAACTATAAGACTCTGAATACTGAAAATAAAATTGTTAATGTTAGGGAAAAGTTAAAGATTTTATTCTTGCCTTGGTCAGAACATTTCTGGACATATCCCCTGAAGTGTGTCATATTGACATTCAGACTCCCTCTGCTTTATTCAGCACAGACACAGTGAGTGATGCCTCATTTTGTAGCTGCCGTGGTTTGTGGCCTATTCCTTAAGCAGGGAATTATTGCCATACCTGGCCGGTGCTGATGCTAGCAAACAGGACTGCCACAGTAGGTGGCTTATATAGCTATAAGCTGTTCATGGTTAAAGCAGGGGTGGTGGGGGTGGGGGGGGGTCCAGATTCTGTAGTGTGCTGTCACCAAGTACTTGCACACTCAGCTAGCAGTGTGAATCAACTTCGTGTAGAAAACTCAAGAAACGTCCTTCTGCACTTCTTCTGAGTGGGCAGCTGTCCTGTGCCTGTTGTCTTTGCCCCATGCCTGTGCCTTCTTCATCTGCCAAATCTGCCAATATTTCTCACTTCCAATGTCATCATCCTTCTCCAATCACCATTGCTCTACTTCCTGACAGTCACACTGGATCTGTGACAATTAGGCATGAGTATGTAGATATTGATAAGAGGAGCACTCTGGAAACAGATGGAGCATGGCCTTCTTCCTGCAATGTCTTTATTATGGCTTCACTCTGCAAGGCTCCATGTGTCTCTCCTGCTTCATTTTTCTAAGTGGCTATAAAATGTGGTTTCTTTGTCTATAAACCATGAGACAGGTTATAGAACTTAGCTTCATTCCTAAGATTGATGGGGGCTGTCTTTCCATATGCTATGAATATATGTTTCTCTTATTGGTTGACGAATAAAGCTATGTTGGCCAATGGGCAGGCAGGATGATGTATAGGTGGGCTATAAGACTAGGAGAATTCTGGAAAGAGGAACACAGAGAGTGAGTCATCAGAGAGACTCCATGTAGGTACAGGGAAGATAGGATGCCTGGGTATTCTCTCGTAAGCCAAGATCCCATGGAGATGCATAAATTAATATAAATAAGTTAATAATTAAGAGAGAGCCAACCAATAAAAAGCCTGAGCCATCGGCCAAACAGTTTATAATTAATATAAGCCTCTGTGTGCTTATTTGGGACTAAACAGCTGTGGGATAAAGCAGAACAGAAACTTCTTTCTACACAGGATTTATCAGAGTGCTATCTGGCAGAAACAGAATGTAGGTTGCATATATAATTTAAAAATTTTGATTATCTACACTAAAAAAACAAAGAGCAAAGAGTTGACCTCATTCCAGCTGGGGTGCCCATCCTTCATGCCAATGTAGCATCTTGTGTCTTTCCGACAGAATCCTGTGTTTAACAATAGACCCATACAGCACATATCCCAAGCTGCTATGCCCACATCAGACACAGAAGCAATAAAAGAAGTCAAGAAGTCAAGATGCCAGGTCTTATCACAAAACTACAAACATTACAAAAGATCAAGATAGTATTTTTGTCTGTCCCACACCCCCAGAAAAAACAATCAGTTTTCTACAAGTGTTTTTCAGTGAGACTCACCTGAATAAAACTCAGGAAACTGAGCTTAAAAAAAAAAGTCACAAATTTCATCAAAGAATAAAAGGAGTTAAAAGAAGGCACAAGTAAACAGCTTAATGGATTTCAAGAAAAGAAAAATCTCAATGGTTCAAGAAAGTGTCAATATAAACCAGGCGAAGGTGTCTCACACCTTTAATCCGAGCAGAGGCAGACTGATCTCTGTGAATTCCAGGCCAGCCTGGTCAACAGAGCCAGTTCCAGGACAACCTCAAAAGCAATACAGAGAAATCCTGTCTAGAAAAAAATTTTTAAATGCCAATATAAGGCTTATTTTAGTCACTGTTCTATTGCTATGAAGAGAAACAATGACCATGGCAATTTTTATAAAAGAAAAGTATTTAATTGGGAGTTTGCTTACTGTTTTAAAGGCACAGCCATAACAAATGTGATTGAAATAGTAATTAAAATCATTCCAACTAAAAATAGCCCAGGCCCAGATGGGTTCACATTAGAATTCTAGAATTTTATCAAACTTGTAAAGAAGATCTATAGCTAATACTTCCTAAATTAATAAAAGAATTGAAATATTAGAAACAGTTTCAAATTCCTTTTATGAAACCAGTATTTGTTTAACACCTAAACCAGGTAAATAAAGACACACACACACACACACACACACACACACACACACACACACACACACGCACACATAAAGAAGAAGAATAAAAAAAAAGAAAGAAAGAAAGAAAACTACAGGTCAATATCCCAAATAACATAGAAGAAAAATTCTCAATAAAATACTAGAAAACTGAATACAGGCATTATATCAAAAGATTATCCACTGTGATCACATTGACCTTAACCTAGGGATACAGGAATGGTTCAACATATTCAAGGAAATGAAGGCAATAAATCAAATAAATGGACTTTAAAACAAAAATCACATGCTCATCTCAACAGAAGTAGCAAACTCCTTTTTTATGTTCATTTTTTTATATGGATCCCAGTTCCTTCTCCCTCCTTCCCTCCCTCCCTCCCTCTTTTCTACTCTCCTCCCTCACATACACCCCAACCACCCTACCCCCCACCACCCCATATGTAGGATGATCCAGGAGGGATCATCTAAATCTGTCAAGTCATTTGAAGTAGGGACTAGGACTTCTCTCCTGTCTCTAGGTTAAGAGAGTATCCCTCCATAGGGGAAGTGCCTGCAAGGTCTTCTGTGCACCAGGAATACATCCTGGTTCCACTGTCTGAGGTCCCTTAGACTGCTCAGTCCTTCTGGCTGAGACCCATGTTCAGGGGGGCCTGAGTCAGTCCCATGCTGGATTCCAAGCTATCAGTCAGGGGGCCCATTAGCTCCTCCTTGTCTAGGTCAGCTATCTCTATGTGTTTCTGAAGCCTGGTCTTGTCCTCTTTCTCTCTGCATCTGGATTCTAGTTCAACTCAGTGTTTAGTTGTATGTGTTCTTATTATCAGGGAAGGACATTTATGGTAGCCTTTCCTTTGATGCTCAAATTTTTAGTTGGAGACAAATGGTGCTGGCACAATTGGATGATGGTGTGTAGAAGACTGCAGATAGATCCATGTCTACCGCCATGCACAAAACTCAAGTCCAAATGGATCAAAGACCTCAACATAAATCCAGCCACACTGAACCTCTCTGAAGAGAAAGTAGGAGGTGCCCTTGAACAAATTGGTATAGGAGACCACTTCCTGAACATAACTCCAGTACCACAGACACTGAGATCGACAATTAATAAATGGGACCTCCTCAAACTTAGAAGCTTCTATAAGGCAAAGGACACAGTTGACAAGACCAAATGGCAGTCCACAGATTGGGAAAATATTTTCACCAATCCTACATATGACAAAGGGCTGATCTCCAAAATATATAAAGAACTCAAGAGACTAGTCAACAGAACACCAAATAATCCTATTAAAAAATGGGTACAGAACTGAAGAGATAATTCTCAATAGAGTTAATCAAAAAGGCTGAAAGACACTTAAGAAAGCCCTCAACATCCTTAGCTATCAGGGAAATGCAAATAAAAACAACTTTTAGATATCATCTTACTCCTGCCAGAATGGCTAAAATTAGAAACACCAATGTCAACTTATGCTGGAGAGGATGTGGAGAAAGAGGAACACTCCTTCACTGCTAATGGGAGTGCAAACTTGTACAGCCATTTTGGAGATCAGTATGGATGTTCCTCAGGAAAATGGGAATTAGTTTACCATAGGACTCGGCAATCTCCATGCAACAAAGACATGTGCTTAACTATGTTCATAGCAGTATTATTTGTAATAGCCAGAACCTGGAAGCAACCTAGATGCCCTTCAACTGAAGAATGGATAAAGAAGATGTGGCACATCTACACAATGGAATACTACTATGCTGAAGAAAACAATGGAATCTTGAAATTCTCAGGCAAGTGGATGGAACTTGAAGAAAACATCCTGAATGAGGTAACCCAGTCACAAAAAGAAGAACATGGTATGTACTCACTCATATACAGATTTTAGACCTAGACCAAAGGATCACCAGCCATTAATTCACACCACCAGAGGAAGTAGGATACAAGGTGGATTCTGAGAGATTCATATTAGGTCCCTCACAGAAGGGGGAAGGGACAAGATCTTCAGAGCACTTGGGAAGTGGGGGGGCAGTGAGGGGAGAGGGAACTAGGAGAAAGAGAAGGGAGGAGAGGAAGCAGATAGGACTAGGATGATTGAGTCAGGGAAGGAAGAGAAGACAGAAGAGAGAGAGAGAGAAAGAGAGAGAGAGAGAGAGGAGAGAGAGAGAGAGAGAGAGAGAGAGAGAGAGAGGGAGGGAGAGAGAGAACATAAAAGAGGGAGCCATTATAGTTTGAAGAGAAAACTGAACCTAAAGAAATGACTAGAGACCTATAAGACTGACTCCAACTAACAATTTGAGCAAACCTTTTTAATGAAACCCAACATGCTTTCATGATGAAAGTTATAAGAGGCTATATGACAATCCCATAGCCCAAATCATGCTAAATGGAGAAAAATGAAGGAATCCCATTAAAACGAGGAATGAAACAGCTGTCGAGTATCCCAATTCCTTTGCAATACAGTGCTTAAGCATTATCTGGAACCATAAATTACGAGAAGTAAATTAAAGTGATACAAATCTTAAAGTAAGTCAAAATACCTCTTTCTGCAGATGACATAATAATATTATTCATAAAAGATCCCAAAAAATTCATTGGAAAAATTATAGAAATTATCAATATTATCTGCAAAATCATAGTATACAAATACAACTTTCAAAAAATCTCTAGTTTTTCTATATACCACTAACAAACACATTGAGCAAGATTATGGATACACTGCATTCACAATAAGCACAAAGCAAACAAAGTATCTAGGAATAAGCCTAAATTGGGCAATAAAAGCCTTCTACAGTGGAAACTTTAAATTTCTGAAAAAAGAGATTGAGGAAGACATTAGAAAATGGAACGTTCTCCCATGCTCATAGACTGATAGAATAAATATGGTGAAAATGACCATTCAACCCAAAGCAACTTAGATTTAATTCAGTCCCAAAGTCTCCACAACATTTTCACTGATATAGAAAAAATATTTTAAAAATTAAATGAAACCACAGAACATCCCCAAATAACCAAAAGAATACTAGCAAAACAAACAAACAAAACAATGGAAGGGATTATTTTCCAGCTCTCAACATATAGTACAGAGCTATAGTACTGAAATAAAATCAGGCAGACATGTATGTAGATCAGTGGATCAAAATAGAAGACACAAACATGGGTACATGTGATGACAGCAATCTGATATTTGACAAAGATACCAAAAATATACACTGAAAAAGATATAGCACTAATGGTGCTAGGAAATAGATGTTCACATGCAGAAGACAGAATTAAGACTCACATTTTCACCTTGTACAAAAGCAAACTCCAAATGCACCAAAGACACAAATGTGAAATCTGAAATGATAAAACTGCTAAAAGAAAACATAGGCAGTACCTTATAGGATATAGGTACATGGAACACTTTCTGAATAAGACTCCATTTGCCCAGGATTTAAGGCCAGCAATTGACAACTGAGACCTCATATACTAAAATGGTTCCAAATAACCAAGGAGACAATAACTGAGTAAAGAGAAAGTCCACTGAGTGGGAAGGAATCTTTGCTAGGTATAAATCTGTCAGATAATTAGTATCCAAAGAGCTCAAATAGCCAAGGGTCAAGAAAACAAATAATCCTTTAAAAAAATGCCTGTGGTATGGGTGTTTGCTTCTGTTTCCAACAGGTATTAGATGAGGGCTCCATGGATAAGTTAGTTGTTGATCTCACTATCCAGGAAGGGCATTTATGGTAGCCTTTCCCCGGTTGCTAAATTGTTAGTTGGCAGCGGTCTTCTAGGTCTCTAGACCTTTCTTTAGGTTCAGTTTTCTCTTCAAAACCGAACTAGAATCCAGATGCAGAGGGAGAGGACAAGACCAGGTTGCAGAAACGCTGACCTGAACAAGGAGGAGCTAAGGGCCCCCAGACTAATAGCTGGGAATCCAGCATGGGATTGACTCAGACCCCCTGAATATGGGTCTCAGCCAGAAGGACTGAGCAGTCTAAGGGACCTCAGACAGTGGAACCAGGATGTATCCTTGGTGCACAAAAGGACTTTGCGGGCACATCCCCCATGGAGGGATAGCTGCCTTAACGTAGAGACAGGAGAGAAGTCCTAGTCCCTACTTCAAATGACTTGACAGATCTACATGAACCTACCTGGATGGCATTGCCCTACATGTGGAATTGGGCAGATGGGAGGGGAGGGTGGTTAGGGTGCATGTGAGGGGGCAGAGAGGGTAAGAGGGAGGGAGGGAGAGGGAACTGGGATTGACATGTAAAATAATAAATTAAATTAAAAAAAAAATGCCTGTGGATTTGAATAGTGAATTCTCAGAAAAGGAAGTAAAAATAATTAAGAAGTATCTCAACAAATCCTTAGCAATTAGGAAAATGCAAATCAGAGCAATTCTGAGATTTCCTGATACCCCACCCCACCCCCATCAGATCGTCAAAGCAATGAACAACAAATGCTAGGGAAGAAAGAAGCAGAATCCTCATTCACTGTTGGTGAGATTGCAAACTTGTTCAGCTCGTCTGGAAATCAATATGGAGGATTCTCAAAAAGCTAAAAAAAAAAAAGGAAGAAAAAAAAAAAAGAATGAATGTACTTCATTAAACAGCTTTATCATTCCTTAGAATATACCTAAAGGACTTGACACTTGACATCCTACTTCACAGAAATTATGTCAGCAATGTTCTCTGCTACTCTGTTCACAATGGTTAGGAAATAAAAACAACATAAATGTCCTTCCACTAATGAACAGATAATGAAAATGTGGTATGTATTGGAATATTATTTTACTATAAAGGAAACCAAATATCATGAAATTTTGAGGTGAGGGTAGCTCAGACCTAGAAGCACAAATCTTCACATATGAGTATAAAAACTGAAGTAACTGTGAAACCAGGAAATTAAAAATGGATATGGGAGTGAGACACTGGGAAGGGGGATAGCAGGATACAGGTGATGTAAAGGGAAAAATGGAAAAACAGGGAGGTTTTAATCTGGAGCAGGAAAGGAGGCCACAAGTGTGGCCAGGTCATAGGACTAAATAAGACATATATCTTCTTGAGTTATTGTTGTAGCTTTTGCCTGGGTTGTCCCCTAGAAGTAGGAGCTTTTTGTTTTTGTTTGTTTGGTTTAGTTTTATATTTGTTTGTTTTTCGAGACAGGGTTTCTCTGTATTGCTTTGTAGCCTGTCCTGCAACTAGCTCTGTAGACCAGGCTGGCTTAGAACTCACAGAGATCCACGTGCCTCTGCCTCCCGAGTGCTAGAATTAAAAGCAAGGGACACCAAGACCTGGCTGAAGTAGTAGTTCTTGTTACTGAAGACAAATGCACTTTGGACACAGGTCTTAAAGGAATTGAATTGGATCTGACCCTCTCTGACAGCCAGCTCCCCTATTCCCAGAAGGAGCTATCTAAGTTACTACGGAACGGAAGCAATCAATAGTCCTAGCCAAATGTGACAACCATGAACCATAGCAAGAATAGCATGGACTGATATCCCTAAATGTGCAATAGTGGACTCATTCATTGACCAACAGCTGTCTCAGTGGATGTAAGGCTCATTCAATAGGAGGGAAACCTTGGCTTGTACTGGAAGCCCGGTCAATTACATGGGACTAGTGATGTCGTGGAACTTTGATGAGATCCTACTACTGCTACTTTCCCAAACCAGTGTAATTTCTCACTGCGACTGGAATGCTTATCCCCACACACACAGGTTAGTGTAGCTCTCACCTCAATACCAAAGCTTCTCTTTGCAGAGAGCGACAACTGGCCAAAATGCAGAGAGCAACTGATTGTGAGGTACTAAGACCTGATTGACACATCTCCAAACAGCCTCACACCCAAGTCTCAGGGAAAGTGAAAGAAGAGGTAAAAGATTCTAAGGACCAGAGGACTAAATGGACTCAGCAGCTTGTATTTACTGGGTGTGTGTGTGTGTGTGTGTGTGTGTGTGTGTGTGTGTGTGTGTGTGTGCATGTATACATATACTTTTACATAAGTTATACAGTGGACATACAACAATATATGCATATATTACGTATATTATACAAAACACCATGTACACAATAAGCATACATACTCTCTATATAAAACAAATAATTAAAGAAAAAAGAAGTCATGAATTTGAGGAGGGTGAAGCCCATGGGGAATTGTGGAGGAAAGAGGAGAAGGGGAAATAATGTATTTTTATTTAAAATAAATTGCAAAAAACATAAACTTTAAAAATACAACTAAACTGGATATTTACAAATGTCATCTAATAGGCATGTGTTTTGGGGATTAATAGCACACTGATAGATTCCTGCTTAATTTTTTTTAAAAAATTGGAAAAATTATTTTTAATACAGTTAAGTGCATTTAACCAAAATGTTTGAAAATTCAGTCTGTGTCACTATGGAAAATACTTCTTATGTTAAGTTTTAATTTAAATTTTTAATTTTAACAACTCTAATAGGTCTAAATTACTTTTTTTTAGTACCCAAGGCTTTGTGCCTCCTAGGCAAATACTCTCTTGTGCTGTAGACTAGATCCAGCAGAAGTGTTCATTTATTGAAAATCATTAATGATATTGACTTTTTCTTTGCTGACTTGCTTACTTCAGCATTTTTCCCTTTATGTATGAAATATATGACTATACCTCATATATTTTTGTGATGTTGCTGTTTAGAGTCATGTCCATTTTTAAATCAAAATTTCGTTCCCTTGTTTTTTAAAGTTTTGGCAATTCATTTTATATTCTGCATGAAATATCTTACCAGACTTATTGTATGCATTTGATATAATTAATATTTTATATATTTCATTGCTGTTTTACAAAAGTAGAAGTTTTTAATTCAATGAAGATCAATTTACTAACATCTTTCCAAATGTTCCTTTGGTATATCTAAGATATATTTGTCTAATTTAAGATCAAAATAATTATCTTTTATGGGTTTTATAGTTTAAATTTTGACTTAAGCTTTTGCTCAATCTTGAGCTAGTTTATTTACAGATCTTCACATATAGATTTTGCATTGAAATGAATTTGGTTTTTGAAAAATCAGTTGGCCATATACCTATGGCCTTATTTCCAGATCCCGCTATTGATCTCTTGACCTGTTTCTCCGCTAATGCCACACTGTCTTGACTGTGGTATCTCTGTAACATACATACACTTCTGATGTCTCACATTTGAAGTCCATTATCATGTCTATTCAGTGTTTGTATGTTTACATCAACACCAAACATTGCTCATTGACATATTCAGAAACATTCACTAACATTGTGATTGTTATTACACTGGATCTATAAGACAGAAAAGTTTTGACACAAATTGAATCATCTAATGTATGAACACATGTTATCTCCTTTCTATTTCAGGTAGCTCTTAACTTATGTCACTGCTTTCTGTTTTAATATACAGGCTTTTACATGATTTGTAACAGTTTTATTTCTAATAATATTGTATGTGGTGTGCCTGTCCTCCCTACTCCCAATGTTCCTGCCATGTTCTTAAAGAGTCAAGCTCTTTGTACAGGAAACGGCCAGGGTTACAAGGATTTCAGTCTGTGACCAAAAGAACTGACTGTGTGTGAACTTAGAAGTACATCTTGTCCTCTAGTCAAGAATACAAATGAGCACAACCCTAGTGACCACCTTGATGGCAGCCTCCTGAGTGTTTCAGTCACAGGCACCCAACTAAGTCACATAGATAACAGTCTATGTGAGCAGCAAGACAAGGAATAGCTATGTGAATTCTCTGAGCTCTGGAAGGATTTATTTTGGAGCCAACTTTACATCATTTGAATAACATATTCAAATTAAGATTTTGCATGAATCTGTATTAATGAACATTTTAATTGAGCACAAAGCTGTTTCAACTATCTAGACACTGATTCTGATGCAGGTGTGATTAAAGAAAGAATCTGGTCATGTGTGGGAGGGGAAATAACATGCACCCAACATACACAAAAATAGAGCAGTAATATTTTACTGTAGTGTTATATGTATAATTCAGTTCCAAATTAAAGTAGGTTTAACCAGGCCCCCGAAAGTAAGTGTTAGCTAGGAGGACTGGGCAGTCTATGGGGCCTCTGGCAGAGGAACCAGGATGTATCTCTAGTGCAAGAACAGATTTCGGGAGCCCATTTCTCATGGAGATATACTTTATTAGCCTATATACAAGGGGGGGGCTAGGCCCCGCCCCAAATGACTTGACAGATTCTGATAATTTCTCATGGAAGGCCCGACCCTCCTGGGGAGTGGATAGGGGATGGGATAGGGGAGTTGGTGGGGGACATGGGAGGATGGGAGGGAGTGGGAACTGGGATTGATATGTAAAATAAGATTGTTTCTAATTTAAATAAAATTTATTAAAAAATAAAGAAGGTTTAATAATAAAATGCATTACCCTGATTACATTTTTAAATTTAAGGATATTATGATTAAAAAGAAGAAAAATAATTATTCAATTGGAATGTAATAATTCAGTCTCAAATTACATATTTGAATTGGCCAGTCAATGTGTGGTTAGTTGCATCCACCACACAAAACAAAACATCAGGTGGATAGATATGCAGATATGGTTTTTCTAAACATCACAAAGCAAGACAAATAGTCAGAAACTAGTTCATGTCACATCTGTCTCTTGATCTATATTACTATGTATTAATTCACCCAGCTACTACTCTGCTGTATACATTTGTGTGATAATAAACCCAAACCTCTGTTTCAAATAACAAAGAAAAACTTGAAAATTTTGCCACCTACAACAAGGCAAAATGGCCAAGGTTAAGAAGGCTCAAAGACAATGATGGACAGATGCAATTTTCAAGGATGCTTCTCTTTGGAAAAAACACAGACAGATGTTATAGGGCTCACAAAGGCTAATGTGGCAAGCAATTTGTCTTATTTCTCATGTTCTTCACAGCCCATTCCCAGGAAAGATTTCTTGCACAGGTTATGTGTCTCATTGTTCAGGTCATACTTTGAAGTCCTGGTAGCACTGATTTAATAGTGAGAGGACATGTGGAAATTTCCTAGTGCTGTCTGTCCACTTCCAAGGGAAAGACAGTGCATCTCAGTTTTGTGACTTTGTAGCACTGTCCTATTTGATCAGTGAGGCGTTGCTTAAAGAGTACACCATCACTTCCTGGTGTGAATATGTCAGGGTAGTCTTTTTGGGTCATACAAACATGGAGAGCATGAAATTAGAAGTGATGAAATTCTCCATGTATTTTAGGGAAAGTTTTCATTCTTGTACTATCAAAATTGTAATTTAAGATTCATCTTCAATGCTTTTTTAAAATTTCAGATACATAGATACAGGAGTAATTATGTGTGTGGGAAAAGGAATTGAATGCATCATGTGATGAGGATGCCTAGAACCATGAATTTTATTATTATTATTATCATTATTATTATTAAGTTGAAATCATCTTTCCCTTTAAAGCCGAAGATAGGAGATGGGTGGGAAATATGGTTTGATGTACATATCATTACCACTCATCATTCTTCAATAGAAGATGGACAACTCAGTGAGGTGAGGATTCCTTTGGTAAAGAAAGTTCTGTGTAGTTGCATTACAAAAGCTTTCTCAGAAAAGTGGTAAGGTGGTAAAACCAGAATTGAATTCACAATGAGTTCCAGAACTGCCAAAATATGGCCCTTGAACCATCCTAGGGCAGGTGAGTGGCATAGTGGCTATCATTAATATTTTCATTCTGGAACCAGAATCCCTCTTTTAACTATGACAGTGTGAAAGGAAGGTGATTGCTAGCTCCAGTACTGGGAGTCAGTGGAGAAATCAAGGGAACCAAGGAGGGAAGGGAAAAGGTCAGTAACTCCTTAACACTTATGATTAGCACAAGTCTGCAGTGAGCCAGAAAGATGCATAACAAGGGCTTAGTCAGCCCTCAGACACAGCAAGGCAGGCCAGGACTTCTGAACTTAGTTAAGTGACAGAAAAATACTATCACGTAGGAACAAATTTTTTGCAGGAATTTTTTACAGCAAATTATAATTGAATATATTTAACTCTACTACTGTTCCCAAAGTTTAGCTTTAATTTCCTTGCATGCCTTTCTAATAGAGAAAGACAGTAACAATAAAACTATAATTTTAGCCATTTACTTTCCTTCTCTTTTCTTAATGTCTGACTCCAGAGAAATGTATAAAATTTTGCTTTATTTTAATTTACCCTACTAAGATTCAGTAATTATTATTATGTGTTGTTAAGAGAGAATTGGGAAGAGATAGGTTGAGTCCTGTTTACAAAATGAAGTATTTTTCTTATGGTGTGTTCTTCACTGGACACTCACCTTTTTACTAATCCTTCACACATAAGCATACTCTCCCAGACTCATACACATAGATATAGTTCAACATATAAAATGACAATATGTCAGACATTGTTCGTAACTGTTCTAAATGTTTTAAATTCAACTATATATCAAGTTTAATCTTCTGGCAGGAATTAGAAACAGACAGGGAGAGAATGTTATATTTTTCAGTTTTAATTTCTGAAAAAACTGCTCTTCCTTGTAAGCCACAGTGGGGATGGGAAAGGCTTTCTCTAGGAAAACCAGATTTTGTGTGACTGACACATCCTGCATTTTTAATAACAGAGTGAAATGCATTATTCAGAATTCAGTGTTGTCCAGCTGACTCAGTTTAGCCGCTGCTCTTCCTCCTTTCCATGCATCCCTTGTCTGAAGTTCAATTTTTTCTTTTCTTCTTTTTTTTTTTTGTGATCAAGACTAGTGGCCACTATACTATTTGCTTGCCTATACTATTTGCTTGCCTAGGTGTTTGTGTGCTAGCAAACTGGCATGCAGTATTATGATATTTTAAAGGAGCAGAAAATGATGACTTAGTATGCATTTTTGAGCTATCTCAAAGCATATTTAAACATATCCACTAGTCTTTATTTGATTTTTTCCTTTGATTGGTGAGAATAACATTATATTTATAGATGCAAAGTACTCTGTATTATGGAATAGTGCAAACACAAGGATTTTACCTCTTAACATCATGTAGGGTCCTTTATTTGGTTTCAAAAATTCTTGATGCTCAGGAATGATACACCTAAAAATAATATTCTATTGGTATTCTTCTAAAATTGATGTTCTCAGCTTTCAGAACCATTCATGTATTATGGCCTAAACTATCAGAGTATATTGTTAAGAGCTCAAAGGCTATATCCAGTTACATAGTAGTCTTCATCCTTCCCAGAACAAGTCTTAGCAAAGAGATAATTTTAAAACTCAGGCACAATCATGAAGTCAGAAAATTCTTCTCCAGGGAGCAATGATCTGGCTTAGTATGTAAAGGCACTTGATACCAATTCTGGCAAGCTGAGTTTGATCTCTGAGGCTGCATGATGTAAAGAGAAAACTGTCTCCCTCTGACTTCTACACTCATGCTAGGTAATGAGTGTATCACAATAAAACGAATAAATAAAATATAATTTTCACAATGGGGCTTTATATTCCAGATCCAACTTAGCTATGTGCTCCTATCTGAGTAATTTTGTCTGTATCTTACCTATTATTTACTTCCTTTGTTTTTATTTTTTTTGTTTAATTTTTATTTAAATGAAGAATCTTATTTTACATAGAAATTCCAGTTCCCTCTCCCTCCTGTCCCCCTGATGATCCCACCAACCCTTATCCCTTTGTGAAAGGGAAATTATGTTAATCCCCACTGCAAAGATTCATGGGAGACTCAGATGAATTAACAGATCTTAGCTTTGTGGGTATATTACAAAAACTTCTATGAAGATAAGGTTTATACTTACTATTATTGCCTATGTGTTTGTTAATCTTGAATTTATGATTCCTACCACTTTGAGGATGTTTCCTAGATGTAAGTTGAAAATAAAGTTTTGTTCCTGGTGTAGACTTTCATTTCATTTATACATGACAACATTCTAAATCTAAATCATATAAGAACCCTATGTTAGAAGCAACTAAAAAATTGTGTTAAATTCAAAACATTTAATTTGTATAGACATGACCCTTCTACTAAAATAATATGATCTGTAGACCACTCTTAGTGTTTACAAGTGGAATTTCTGCTATACTTCTCAGGGTGATCTCTATGTTCATGATCTGCACAATTTGCAATCAGGACAATAGTATGTAACTCCCAAGCTTTCAATGACAATAAAAGACAACTTGAGAAAAATGCTTAATGAAAATTTGAATGCTGTTTGAAAATGTGTGTATGTAGTTTGTGGGAAACAATATTAGGGAGTAACGTTGAGTAATCACTGAGTAGCACCAAGCAATTGCTCTCAAAAACTACTAGAAAAAAAAAATGAAAAAGTGAAAGACATATTGGGAGGAGTGGATGGGAGTGGGCTGGGTAGAGGAGGGAGGGAGGAACGGTAGGAGTAAGAACTTTGGAATGTAAAATTAAATTTAAAAAATTAATTTAATGAAGAAAGTGAAAGACAAAGTTCACAGGGAATGCATTTAAATTGATTAACAGATCGGGTGTAATTTCCTTTTTAAAATTTCACATTCTACAGCAAATATTTTCCCCCAAAATAACTATCTGCAATAATTTGTGGAATTCTTTTCTTATTTTTCTTATTTATTATTGTTCTTTAGATGGCTATTTGTTTTCTTTCTTTTTTTCTTTTCTTTCCTTTTTATTTTGATGTTTGTTTTTCAAGATAGGGTTCCTTTGTGTTGCTTTGGAACCTTTCCTGGAGCTCAGTCTATACATCAGGCTGGGCTTCGATTCACAGAAATCTGCTGCCTCTATCCCCTGAGTGCTGTGTTTAAAGGTGTGTATCTCCATGGCCCTTCTGCCTATTTGTTTTATAATGAGAGACAAAGGGTGTGGACTCAGAAGGGAGGGGTGGTGGGGAAGATCTTGGGGAAGCTAGGGAAGAAGACACTGTAATCAGAATATATTGCATAAATTTATTTTCAATAAAAGAAAAATAGAAAAAAAGTTAAAAAAAAAAAAAAAGAAAGTGAAGTAGCAGTCAACACTGCTGAAAGCAAAGGAAGAAAACAAACCAAGAAGGCATAGGTAGGGCACATAGTGTGGAGAGAAGGGAGATCAGTATTGTTTGACACCAGAGGCTGCATCCGGACTCTATTATAGCACCTTTCATCTATCCACACAGGTGAATCTTAAGAATCTTTTTTCATTCATTGATATTGTATTTCTTCATTCCATTTTGCAGTCAGTGCTCACACATGCTCACACAGACACACACACACACACACACACACACACACACACACACACACACACCATTCTCATAAATTACTCCCAGTCTATTCAAATTGAAACATTTATAGCTAAATTTTAGTTTTTTGTTATTGGTGTGTTTCTTATAGTTGATATACTTAACTATACATATGTGTATAACAAAGGACACACTTGATTCTGAAACAATTGTATCATAAAATGATTATTTTATTTTTCTAGTTGGTTGAATATAAAAAGTAAAGTAATTCAAAATATTGAGGAAATACAGGCATTACATATGTTTTTGTGTGCAGGCACTTGCTCAACAGGAGCAAAAAGAGGGTCTTCTGGTTACTCCTCAGGAAGAGCAGGTCCTCTCCAGTCTGAGTGATGAATGGCTTCCTGACCACTCAGCTGATATGAAACCTTAGGTTTCTTGATAATACTCCTGCATCACTGTACCTAGTTGAGTTTGTCAAAATAGCTAGATGAATATCTAGCTCACTACACTTTATTAGTTATTTGTGATTACAATAACCAAGTGGAACAGGAATGTTTGTTAAAAATAGGCACATTTTGTAAATAAGTCTTTAACTCATCGGGTATTTGTTTAAGTGGATAATAGTAGAGGCATATAATAGACTGACAAATGCTTTGATAGAAAACTCAACATGGAGCTAGCCTTAGCTTTGCACCAGCTCTGACATATTCCTGGGAATCCAAAATCACACAAAGATGCAAAGGTCTCTATACATGCCCAGGAAAAACCCAAGCATTCTCCTGCTCAGAGGTTCAGTGCAAGTAGAGAAAGAAGGCTAAGGCAGAGACCTTCTAGAAAAACCAATGAATTAACTGAACAGAGACTTATGTAGCCTTCCATAATGAAGAAAATAAATAGTATAGAATCCATTCAGTAAAGCGAGTTAACAACCACCATAACAAAAAGAAAACATAATTTTTAAAGTAGCTACATGTCTTACATATTAAGGCTTCTATAATTGTGTACCACATAGAGGTAGAAGTATGGCTTATAGGCGAAAGAAAACTAGAAGTTTTCTGTACAGAAGGTGTTCTAAAAATATCCAAGACACTGATCAAAAGAGTAATGTTGAGGATTTACACTTCCTAAGATGAAGATTTACTAAAATCCAGAATAATTAGTGCCAGCAGAGAATTGATATACATGAAATGCAATATGGGTATAGAGACAGAGACAAAGACAACTATTCATCTTTTGTTGATCTGATTACAGAATAGTTAAATAAGGAAAGGGAGGGGTTTGCTAAATGATGTTAGTCCCATTATACCCTATAAAATAAGCAACTTTAACGTCATGTCCCTTTAAAAAATAAATATGAGTCGAATCATAGGCCTAGAAGTAAAAACTAAATAATCAAACTTCAATATTCTTTTGAGAGAGGCAAAGAATATTACCTCATAAAATATTTTAATAATTTAAAAATTTGTTGACCAATACAAAGTATATGCTGGGTAATACTAGTAGAACTATCATACATGCAATATATACATACATATATATATATATATCATACACATAATATATATATATATATATATATACAAAGAAAAGAAAAAGATCCATTTCATAGTATATAGAACTTTCAAAATAAGAACAAAGATTTGACATACCATTATTAAAAATGACAAAATTTGAATAGATTTTTGCCTATTCAAAAAAATATATGGAAATGGTTGATCAGTGCTAAAAGTTGCTTGACACTATGAAATTTCCAACTTCCATGGGAATTCTAATTTAAACATGTATATTTAAAAATTTAAATATAGAATGAGAAAGAAAAGGGGGCATTTGCATTTGTGTCTGGGTTAGCTCACTTTGTGTGATTATTTCCAACTCCATTCACTTAGAATTTCATAATTTTGTTTTTCTTCTTAGGTGAAAAATATTCCATTGTGTGTATACACCAAATTTTCACTATTCACTAATCAACTGATTGACAGCTAGGCTGTTTCTGTTCTTGGCTATTATAAATAAAGCTGTAGTAAACACAGATAAACAGATATATCTATAGTAGGATATTCAGTCCTTTGGGAATATGCACAGGTATAAAATGCCAGATCTATTCTAGCTTTGTGAGAGACCTCCAAACTGATATCCATAGTGACCGCACAAATTTGCATCCTCCTGCTTGGGGAAATTAGCTTAGAATCTTAGCACATGTGGGTTTCATTTGGAGCGGGGTCCATTTGGAGCAGAGGTCAGGGGGTGAGTAAGATTGTATAGGAACTTTCCAAGGAGATAGAATGGAGTGTGGCATAAAGGGCCAAAGTGAGTACTGGAATAGGATGGGTTAAGAGGGGTGGGGTGGGAGGGCAGGGACGACAGAACAGTACAGAGAGAGAATTAGAGTGGGTGGGCGGTTCTAGTTTTGCTTACAGTTGTTGGTTAGGATGGATACAGTGTGGAAGGCATGCATATGTATGCCCTTTTCTGTTCTTTGCTTTGTCCTTTTCATCGTTCTCTTGAGTCTGTCATGCAGTTTTATACCTGAGGTCACTCAGGAAAACAGCCTTGCTACAAGTCTTAATGTGAAAAGTATTAAGAGAAAAACAAGTTGTATGTGAGAAGTATTAAGAGAAAAAGTGTAAGAAATTACATTCACACAAATATAAGAAAAACTGGAAAAATAAGGTTGATAACTAGGAGAGGAGTACCAGTACCATAGTCACCTCACTCACGTAGTATATACCTGGAAGATGGTGGGGCGTCCTGCGTTGGCTTCCGGAGGGTAGGTAGAAAGTGTTGCTTGTAAGCACCCTTCTGCCTCAGAACCAAACATGCAGGAGGAGTGCTGGGCTGCTGTGCACAGGCCAGGCTTCTGATAGGGAAGAGAAAGAAGGCAGATGAGAACTAGAACAGTAGGCTGGAAACTGATCGAAACTGGGAGCTGCTGGGTTAGTCTGGGCTTGACACTTGTCTGTGATCACTGAAATCCTCTGAGGATGGTGACATCATGGGCTTCTGTTATGCTCCCTTTGCTCTTTCACAAGCTCTGACCTGCACACTGGCACTCCACTTACTCTAGTTGGGAGCAGAAAAGCATTAGTGAGCAGAAATGATAAGGATGACTTGACTGATGGAATCAATTCTTCCATCTTCCTCCCTTCCTCCCTCTCTCCCTCCTTCATTCCCTCCCTCCTTCCCTCCCTCCCCATTTTCCTGTCTTTTTTCCTTTTTTTTTTTTTTTGTTGCCATTCTATGGGTGAACCTAGACTGTTGTGTATGATAGGTGAATGCTCTACCACAGATCCACCCACACCTAGCCTCAGCCCAGATAACTTAGTGAATTGTTAGTAGCAATCGAAAACATGATGTCCTCTGTACCCTTTGCAAACTTTTGGTGTGTGTGTGTATTGCTGTTAACTACAGAAAATTTGTTACATTCCTTAGGTTTTATTCATCTGTATGATTCACAGATGAATCTAACATGTCCTTCTTTGGGTTTTCTACATTAGGTCCTTTGCTCAGACCTCAGTTAGTAGGTCTTATGTTTCTGTATTATACAGAGAATGATCTAATAGCTGTTCTTCTTTGTTTTGAGTGAGTTTATTAAGTACATAGCAAGCAAATTTGAAAACATAAGTGGTATCAGAGAAAATGTTCAGATAAACAACAAATTGTCATCAAAATGAGAAATCACAGCAGCCAACAGAAATAGAAGTGGAAACCCCATTGAAGAAGCCAGCAAGCGCCCCCTATGTAGACAGAGCAGAGAGTCTCCTACAGTGAGGCTCCAAGGATAGGTAGCAGCACAAGATAGATAACAGCATCAAGTAGAGTGTTGTATTCATCCCTAAGATGACTGGGAAGAGGCCAACCAGAGTACTCTCCATATAGGAGCTTCTGGCTTCTCTCCACTGAAGACATTTTTTTTGTTGTTGTTTGTTTTTTTGTGTGTTTGTTTGTTTGTTTTAAGCCTGGGTTAAACTAATAGCAAATTGTCTTGGAAATGATATACTCTTAACTGCTTGCTGCTTTCCTTTCCTTACTACAGATTTATGAGGGAAGCCTACCACCTCAAGACGGAATTTTGAGGACACTTGGAAGAGATCACATGGGTCTGAAATGGTGGAGGCAATCTTACTTCCAGAGCCAGCTTTTCCTTGAGCTGAAACAGCACATGAAAATGTACCAATATAAAGGAAGTTGCATCTCATTATATTCCCCTCTGCTTATGTGCACGGGAGATGCTTTGGTGTGCTATATTGCGATACATTTCAAGGCCGAGATATTCATTTTCCCAGCTTCGGGAATGTTTATTGTTGGCAACTTGCAACTGTGTCCCTGTCTGAGAATTGCTTTCAGCTGCAGGAAACTTCCTTGCCCTCTTCCCCTGGGAATCACACATCCAGTAACTGTTTGATGTAGGAGTACAAAGGCCTGGCCCATTGGCTTCAATTGGCTTCAATTCTGTAGGGGCATCCACACTTGAAAACTCTCAGGGGGACTGGATTTGTTGGTTGTTGGAGCTGCACTCTGCTTCACTGTCCCCTTCTTCCCATGGCTATTTCACAGTTATAGACATAGTGCCCTGTAAATATCAGATGCATACAAATGCCAGCTAGGTTAAGAAAAATGGCCTTCCCCATATGCCTGTCTTCAGGGTGAGCCTCCACATTATCAGATGGAAAAGACAATTCCCATTTCCCATGTACTAGCTCACATCTAGCTAATACTCAGTGGGTGTTCCCATTGGCTTTGTCTTCATGACATATTATTCTTCTGAATAGCTTTTGAGATAGGTAACTCCATATTTCAACAATGTTGAGATCAGTTAATTATGTAATACTTCATTGATTTGTACCAGCTATTAGGGATGAAAATAAATGATTATATAAGCATAGCATATAACATTCTTATTATGGTGTTTTTTTTAACCTGTGATTCTTATTTTTAATCAAACCTTTCTCAATTGATAATGTAAAAAAAATCTTCTGAATGTGCTTACCTCCTAGCATTTAGAAGTGTTCATTTCCTTTCATAATTCAGTCTCAGGACTTTTATTAATTTTTATCTTTCTGATTACTATCCAAATTCAAAGTATTATTTGATCTTTGTCATTGTAACACTATTATAGGCAAAATGAAGACAATTATTATTTCTCTGCCTTGAGTTCAGGCCCAAACTCTATTTAAATTATTTATTTTTTAATGTGCAAGTTTCAAAGATATATCTAACATGTAAGCAGTTATTGTATTTTTCTACACTGATACAATGGGTTCATGATTTGAAGCCATGCTTCACTGAAACTTGAACAACTTAGGAAAAGTCAACAGGAAGTTGAACAAATTGATCAAGGACAATGATTGTTCTTAATGATGTTTGACTCAGCCACAACAACCCATCTAATCCTTGACAATCACATTGGGTACCCTAAGATTTTTTTCCATTTTGTGTTTCCTATAGCTACCATTCCTGGCACCTATTTATCACATTCCTCCATGCACAAGCATGTCTCATTTCAGTGTGGGATTATTGAGTAATTATTTTGAGAACATTTAAAATAAGAAGTAGGCACTGACATTTAAGTTAAATCGTTTTGCTGAACTGTGATGATATCATGTAAATGATGGAATGAAGCCACATTTGAGTAAATAGGTTCCTTCCTTATGGGGCTGTTTCCACATGTTTGAGCTATATCAAAAGCATCAAAATGTGGACACTACTGACAAGTGGGTGTCAAGACTCAATGAGCATCACTGTTGGATACATCTTGATTTCCAAAAGTCATGATATGAAAACCTTCTATTAGGAGAAATGAAATACAGTGTTGTTAGTATGGGACAAACATGAGAGAGGTAAAGATCTACTGACTCAGTCAATTATAGGGCTGATGTCAGAACCAAGGTGAATGGACTGTCAGGTTAAAGCTATAATGCCTGATGCCAATATATCGAATCAGTAAATGAATGAATTTATCAATCAGTTACTATTGAAATTGTTACACTTACATTCAAGTCCTGTACCATTAAATTACAAATGGATCCAGAGAACTAGAAATTGGACTTTAGTCTGGTGATAAAGTGAAGAACAAAGGGTGGTAAGTTAAATACAGCATTTGACACATTAAGAAATGAGTCCAAGATCAAAACAATTGGGCATGCTAAATAGGATTTTGTGGAAGAAGGAATACTAAGGGATATTTGCAATTCTGTGCATAGATTTTATTTGACACTATGAAGATTATCATATTGACTCAGAAATTTTATAGATCAGCAGACTTCTACAAGTATTTTAAAGGAAACATTGGTCATATCTGACATAGGAAAAAAATCATCAGATGAGACTCACATGAATTCACCCCTGAGAATTTTAAAGCGAGCCATTTCAGCAAGAGATGCATGGACAGGAGTCCTGAGGCAATAGCTGGTTTCAAGCTGCGGCAGATTATATTACTGGCATTAATCAGGCCTGCGTATCATGATGCCTTGCACACTGCTTAAGGCCATGAAGCTTTATTTAGAAAATGTAGATTTGCATTTAGTTGGTAGATTTATTTATTTATTATTCATTTCGATCCTTGTAAGTCCAGGGACATGGTCTCTTAGTAGAACTGGTTTTGTAATTTTAGTGTGTACATTTTAGCAGTGATTATATACATATATGTATATATATACATACATATATATATATGTATATGTATGTATATATATACACATACACACACATATATGCATATATACATTTTAGTAGTGAATATGCATATGCACACACAGTTAATAACAGAGCTGACATTTGAACCTAGACTGGTCTGGATCAAAAATTAATGCTATAATATCCTATGAATACTGATTTCAATAAATACATAAATAATCAATTCCAGCACATATATGGGTAAAGTTTTATGATTCTCAACAATTTCTTAATAACAGCTTTTTAATCTTTCCCATCTCTATTCATATCTTTGGATCCAGAATCAATTTAAACAATTTCTAGATGAAACATTTTAATAATATTTATCAGGAAACCTTTACATCTTCAAGAGTTTATGATGAAAGGAGTGTATTATACAGGATCTGTGTAAGACCTACTGTAACAAGCAATGCTGAATATATTATAATGTGAAAATTTGTGTTTAAAGAGTATTATTAGTTACTATTATCCATACATCAGAGAGACTAGAATATAAATTTAATAAAAACAATGATTTTAATGTATCTGTGTAAGAATGAATTTACTGAAATATAAAGTAGCTTTCCAATAAATTACAGTTATTTTCTTTAATCTATAGCAGGTACACTCACTCTGTATTCTGTAATGTGGACACTGTGTAAATCTGTTGCAATTTAGAAGGTTAGTTTAATGAACAGACAGTCCTGGCAAGTGGTTAACTTGAAGCAAAATGATATTCAATTCCAACTGTTTAAATAAAAGAGAAAAATATTTACTTAATAATTCTGAGGAATTCAAAATTCCTTGTTCTGCCCAAATTGTCCAAGAATATAACATCATTTACAAATAAAATAAGACACAAACTTGAATAAAGTTACTCTCTGAATGTAATATGATGATGATTTCCTAAGGATTATATAGTGGCCCTACCTTCTCTGACTAGTATCCTGTCGAGGAAAAAGGCCACTTCTACCTGTTTTAACTATGTCTTACAACTGAGGAAAATTTCATCACCAACAGATTAACGATCAAATCATTTGGCAAAGGAATTTTTCCAGAGCTTCAGGAAACATCTGAACCTTTCAGTGTTATCCTCACATTAGACTCAATTACAAATACAGTTCATAGTCCATGTCCAAGAAAGTTAAGATATAGTGGGACACATGTGAAGGACAATGTGTAAGAAAGTGCCACCCTCCTGATAACAGGAAGCAAGATGTTTAGATGGCAACGAAAGCCCTTCTGTAGAATTTATAGCCAAGGAAAAACTCAAACTGAGCTCAAGAGCCTTCTTAGCTTATTGAGGTAGAACTTATGAAACAGTGTATAGATTTGAGATATTTTAATATCTCGATTTTGGCTTAGAAGTTATCCATATGAATGGGCTCACCATGGGATCCTCCACACATGTATACGGTGAGCATTGCTCAGATCTACGCAGTCTTCTTTCATTTTTGCTCTCGCCTCTTCTTGTATCCTCTCTATTCCTTTGTAATTATTATTCTACTTGGGTTGACTTTCCTTTTTCATTCATTTTGGGTTGTTTCTACATATGAAAGAGGGCATGCAATACTTGTAATACTTGTTTTTCTTGAAGTTAGCATTATTCCTCCATTTCTATTTATTTGTAGAAAATGGCAGGATTTCATTCTCCTTGCTGGTTTTCTTCTTTGTATCTCTTGATGAATGTCAAGTCTGAATTTTTTTTGTTGTTGTTGTTTTGTTTTATGAGACAGGGTTTCTCTGTATTTCTTTGGAGCTTGTACTGGAACTTGCCCTGTAGACCAGGCTGGGCTCAAACTCACAGAGATCCTCCTGCCTCTGCCTCCCAAGTGCTGGGATTAAAGGTGTGTGCTACCAATGCCTGGTTCAAGTCTGATTTCATATCTTACCTTTTGTTACTAGTGCTCCAGAAACATGGCTGTATGGTATGTCCTTAGTATGCCAGCTTCAATTCTTTTTCCGTGTGTTCCCTACACATACCAACTCTGAGAACCCACAGATGTCTACTGCATTGACTCAAGTACATGGTATAAGAATCAAAACTGTTTCATTAGAGTGTCAGATACAAGTATGTGAGAGAGATGTAATGTCAAATGATGATATAATGCAGAGGAAACAAAGTACACCAAGCTCAAAGACTAAACACTCAGAGGGACTGATTCCTGAGACCAGGTATGCGTTTGATCTCAGGTGGATTCATAACACTGAAAGTAGTTACCCACGGGGTTGCTATCACCTTATCCTCAGCACAACACTGGACACAGTGAACAAATAACTGTAGTTTCTTGTCCCCAGGCTAATGTTGGCAGTTTTGAGTAATGTTGTAGCTCATTCCCTGAGTGCAGTCTAGAAATATCATTAGTACTTCCTGGCCCAGGAGTGGTCACATTTCATTCACAACCTCTGTCATCTGAAAGGAATTTTACCCACCTCCAATTCTGACTCTATTGTGCTCAATCTTGATGGACATGGTGTTGAATTTGTGGAGAGAAGCTGTAGCGATCCCGATCGATCTCTGTGTATAGACATTTAAGGCACAGGTCAGATTCTCCTCCTGTGCAGGCATAGTAGACAGGGGAGGAATCAGGCAACTATTACTACTATTACCACCTATCTGCACAGGCCTTATTATTAAGCATCTTCGTGTTTCTGATTTAAATAAAATAAATTAAGTCAAGTGTCTATTAAATATCTATGCATGGTTTTTTAAATTTTATTTTTCTTATTTCACATATCCATCCCAGTTCCCTCTCTGTCTCTTCCTCCCTTTCTTCCTCCCTCCCATATCCCCCCGACCCTCCTCCCCTCCCACCCACCCCCACTCCACATGTACAGTGATGCCTTCCTGGAGGGGTCATCTAAATCTGTCAAGTCATATGGAGTAGGGACTAGGCCCTCCCTCTTGCCTCTAGGTTAAGGGAGTATCCCTCCATGAGGAATGTGCTCCCAATGTCCTTTTGTGCACCAGGGATACAACCTAAGGGTCCACTGTCAGAGGTCCCTTAGACTGCCCAGGCCTTCTACCTGAGACCCATGTTCAGGGGGCCTGAGTGTCCAATGCTAGATTCTCAGCCTATCAGTCTGGGGGGGCCCATTAGCTCCTCCTTGTTCCGGTCAGCTGTCTCTATGGATTTCTGTAGCCTGGTCTTGTCCTCTCTCTCTGTGTCTGGATTCCAGTTCGGCTCAGTGTTTAACTGTGGATGTCTGCTTCTGCTTCCATCAGCTACTACATGAGGGCTCTATGCTGGTGGATAAGTTAGTCATCATCTATACATGATTTCAAAATGAGAATGAGCTTTAAATACTCCATGATCCCTGCTCAGGTGAACCAATGATGTCCTCCCCCTCCCCCGTGGTATCTGCTTGCTTAGCAATTTAAAGAACCTGCAAAATTAATTTTATGTAGTGACTGTAATAGTATACATTTCTACCATACTTTCACAGGAATTGGTAGCATGGGCTCATTTAATTACGTTCATTATGAACAATAATTGCCATTGCAGTTGAAATGTGCAATGTTCTATGGCTAAGATATTTAGGAACTTTTTGTGTACTTACTGGACGGTTGGTCTTCTTATTGACCTGTCTATTGATGTCTTTTACTCGTCACTAATTCTCTTATTTGTTCTTTTGCTTTCCAGATTTGTGAGTTATCTATTCTTTTGAGGGGGCAGTCATGATTTGTAAATACCCACACCCTGCCCCAGTTTTAATTTATTGTCTTTTAGTATTTCTCCATATTTCACGGTGAAAGATTTTAATTTGATGAAATTGTCAATCAATTTTTTTCCTTAAATTTTGTATGCTGGGTGTTATTGACTTTATACTGAAGAAATTTGACAAATCTTCTCAGCCTACTTGCCAAGTCAGCATCAATACTGGTAAATCATATTGGTAGTATATACTCTTGATATCATGTGAGAGTTTAACCTTTGCTGTTCTCTCCTTGACAATATCCATCCCTCTCCTCTCATCATGAGTAAAATGCCAAGTAGAATCTAATCTGAAGGACAGGAAACAAAATATCTGTCAAGCACAGGTTTAAAAATAGAGACCTCAAGAAGTGTGGCTTAGCATCTTGGATAAGATTGTGAAATAGAGAAAGCACGTAGGTAAAACAAGAACTTGGAGAAAATCTGAATTTTAGTTAATTGTAATGTTTTCAAATAGTTCCATTAACTTTGGCAGGTATACACACCAGTATAGCAATCATGATTGAAGATATCAAGGTCAAAGCTTTGAAAACCTTTTGTATTATCTTCACAATTTATCTGTGCATAAGTATTTTCTAAAGATAAAGTTTATTAGAAAAAAATGCTTTTCATCTCCATCCACTGAAAATGCTCCACAAAGGGTAAGCCAGCAGCAATAACTGTCCCAGAACCAGTGGGCAATGGCTCAGAGATTGAATATAATGTTTTCTATGTTTTTTGTCCTATACTAGAATTCTTTGTTTGCAAATTAAAAAATTTAAATTTAAGTAAGGTGAACAAATATAAAGCAGTGATGCCAGTTACTGTGTTCCACCTTTTATGAACCGAAATTAGCTGCAACTGGGTGTGGTCAGCCCAGGATTTTCTGCACACCCAACAGCATAGTCACTAACCCATAAACAGCAATCAGGGTCTCAAAGAAGAGAGAGATACCAACCAATATCTCTTGAGGTCAGAGACTTACATGAATCCAGACATAGTTCAGCTGCAATCTCCTGTCACAATAACATATAAAACTTTTATAACTGGAGGTTCATTGAGGCCTATCTACTCTATTAGGTATGTATGCTGGTTAATACTTTTTGGAAAAGAGATTTAAAAAATAATATTTTCTTTTCTATTCTGGTGATATCATTTGTTTATATAGATGAAATATTAAAACACATAAACTGTCTTGTCAAAGTAAATGGAGATGGTATCAAAACCAAGGCAGACACGTCATGTTGTGCTTTTCTGTTGTTGATGTGTGCACCATGGCCAGAGCCATGTTTGCTGAGTATCGGAGTCAATAGTTGCTTAGGATCCTGGATAAATTCCCATCACTACACCTCACCAACTTCTTCACATAGGCAGGAGACTCTCCTTTATGTTTACTCCTGCTTAGTATTCAATTTAGGGATTTTTAAATGCATGCAGAGGCAAAGATTGTATATTGATTCGTAAAAATTCATATATCATCAAAGGCAGCTAATGATTGCTGCTTATAACTCCTGCTGCAATGAACACAAAGAATATCTATTGACTGATTTTCTCTCTGTCTTTTGAGTGATTGGATTAGGAAGTATTTTCAGCTTTAAGGAGTCAACCAAATATTTCAGACAATAAGAGTAGGGAAATTACATAATATGCCTGCCAGTGGTTTGAGTGTCAAGGAAATTTTTTGGAAAAAGAAGTGCATGTCTCACATTACCAACTATTATATGGAAGAATCTTCCCCATCCTTGTTCTTTTACACTTAGTGCCCAACCTTGTCTCTTTTTTCTCCCAACTCTGTCTCTTTAGCTTTCTCCATAGTATTATTTTGGCTTATAATATTTCTGTTCAAAATACAATAATTTTCTTCAAGCAAGCAAGAATGGAGACAAACCTGCCTGTGGTACCCAGCATGTGCTTTCAACAGACATGCCTTTTGCATGTGGTTTTTCATATGTAAAGATGATCTTTGCGGTCAGACCTGTCAGGTTCCCTATTTCTCACATCACTGAACTAACAAACTTCAACCTCTCCCTTGGGATTTACATATATAATGATATCATACTCCAAATTCTTTGACTAAGCAGATTTGTACTTTTAAAATGTTAATCTAATAGTTCAAATTCTTTTCTCAGATTGGAAATCTTCAATTATGCATAGGACTTTAATTTTCTAAATGTTAATGATATACACATAAACAAGCAAAAACAAACAAGCAAAATACCCCACCAATAAGAAAGAGACCCTGACAAACTTTACAAATAATTGTCCCACTGAATTAGAAATTGAGACTATTGTCTGGACATTGGAGTCTCATGAAACCACCAGTCAGACAAGCACATTGAGTATGACCAGCCAGAAGTTTAACTGATGCCATATGAAACTGAAGTGAAATAGTCAGCCCAGAATCCAAGAGCTTATTCAGAGAAGCTTTTAGATTTTTCAGGATGTGAAAAAATATATTTAGTAATTGGTGACCAATGTTGTGCATTTTGGAATTTCCTACCAATGAAAGATGTCAACCACCTTGAGCCTCATTAAAGGCCAAAAGGAATATGGAATTGATTGCAGGTGAGGGATTTTTAGTTTAGTTTGTTTATTTGTTTGTTTTGTTTTGTTTCTTTTATTTTTGTGATGAGTGTTTTGCCTGCATGTATGTGTATGCACTGTGTAGGGAGTGGGGGAGACTTTAGAGGTCAGAGCTTCTGGTGCCAAAATTATTGATGGTTGTGAGCCACCATATGCATGCTGCGGATTGAAAAGCTAATCTACCTTTCCTACCCAGATAAGGGAATTTTAAAGACCAGATGATATCAAAACTAGCTCTAAAAATTACTAGCAGTAATAAATTTTCTTGCTTTAGCATATGCCTACTTTATTTCAGTCTCCCCCATTTTGGTGATAAATTTTAAAGTCTAAGTTTTTATTATATCAACGAATGATGAGTTATGATATGACCACAACATGTGTATTAACATCACAAAAAGTAGATATTAAACTCAGAGACTAACTACTGATATTTTTAGTTTAAGTGCTTTGTGAGAGACAAACATCTTCATAAATATGAAAATCAATTCCAGTCCATCAGACATGCTGAAGGCATTGATTTTACTATGTTGAATTGTTATAATTTTATTATAATTTTATTGTCATCAAGTTCAAATACAGAAGGGCAACTTGCCTAAAAGGTTTACATTCAGATCCTACAGAAGCTTTATTCACTTCAATTTTCTCTCACGGTAATAATGATGTCTCCTTATATGAAGTGATCCCAGAAAACTCATCATCAGTTTGTGACTTCCCACTACTCAACACCTAGGTAAGTAAGTTATGCTACAAAATTTCTAGTTTGAAATTCCATGGCTGGTTTCTGTTGTCTTGGATAATCCTTATGTATATACTCATGTTGTTAAATATTCTACCTGAAATGGTTTAATAAATTTTTCTGCCTTCAACTATATAGATATATTGATAAAATCATAAATTATATTTGCCTACATTGCCTTTACAAAAATGTGTACCTAGTTCTGCCGAAGTTACCCAATATTCTGGAATCAACCCTAAAATGACTTCTTAAATTCTTATGGATTACTTCTTTATATGACATTTTTTATTTTAAGCAAAATTATATTACTATGGGCTAGGGATACATCTCAGATACAAACACTTGCCTAACATGCTCATTTTATCCTTCCAGCACTCAAAAATAGTAATGGTAATAAAATTTTTGGTTACTTATACAGTGACCTTCCTTATTCTCAAACCTGACTCCAAATAGTGTTTGTTATTGTCTTTCCTCCCAAAATATGGATTTCTAAAGGATAAAGTTTCATAATCGATCTTCACTACATGACTTGTTTCTCCTAATTTTCTTTTATTATGTAAATTAGAAACAATCTGATTTTATATATCAATCCTAGTTCCCTCTCCCTCACATTCTCCCATGCCACCCACAGAACCCCATCCCATCCCTCTTCTGCTCCATAGAAAGGGTGAGGCCTTCTATGGGGGAGCATCAAGCTCTAGAACAAAAAGAAGCAAACTCACCCCAGAGGAGTACGTTGACTTTTAAAACAACACATTATACATATGTGCTTCTCCTATGATAAGCTTCTTTACTTAATTTCAGAGTGTTGGGTTTATTTTATTCTATCACTGTTTCTATCATAGAAGTTTGCCCCTCGTGACCACCCTTTTACACACAAACACCTTCAGAGCATATGGACACTGTGCTCAACCAACATGTTTTTTAGGTGATAAATGTTTGTGTTTGAAATATTTTTTCTATTTAATAATTTCACACTTGCATATAATGTGGATTATGAATTCACCCCCTTTTACCACCCCTCAAATTCTTCCTATCTCACTCCTTTCTCTGCCAACTTTATGTGCTCATTTTATTTAAGTGTTAAGCCGCTGCGTCCATACAGTACTGCCTGTGTGTGCATGGCTGTAGACTATCTACTGAGAGTTGACATCAGTCTCTCAAAGGCTTCCTTCCCTTAGCAGTCATCTATTACCAGTAGCACCTTCCTAGAGATTATTTATGTTCTTAAATTAGTTATTCTCTAAAAATTAGGCTTCAGGCTGGCCCGAAGCTGTTGAATTCAGCAGCATTGGCATCTTACATGTTCAGGCCCATTTCTGAAGTTGCAGTCAGCAGGTACACTACATTGTTTTTGAGCTTGAGACCCAGTCTTGCAGAAACAGATTTCAGACTCAGCCACCTACTATTCAGGAAAAAGGCCAACCTGCTAAGGACCCCAGCAATAAGCCAGTCTTTGCACCATGTTCAATTGCTGGCAGAGATTCAGCCTGGGGTGATGGGCAAAGTGTGTTCCCAACTAAAGCCAGTCTGCAAAGACTGGAAAACAATTACTTCTTCAAAGGTTCAGACACACACACACACACACACACACACACACACACACACACACACAAGGAACATGAAGCAAAGGAGACTAACCTCTTCAACTGGCGCATCTATCAAAATAACTAACTAACTAACTGACTAACTAAATAAAATGAAATGTTGGCGATTGCTAAAGTTTTCCAACACAGGCTAAAATAGTATCATCTCCACCATCCACTTGTGAAAGTAAAAATTTCCAAGTTCATTATTTCTTGAATTGTGGATTAAATGTCATGGTCAAAAGAGGCCATGAACATGGATTTTTCAAGTTTACAATAATTATAAAGAATTAAATAAATATTAAAAGATAAAGTGGAATAAGTATATGCATATTAGCATAATCTAAAATTATTTAGATTAATATATGAAAAATACACATTTAGACAAAACATTTAGATAGATTTTATAAATGAAATTTCTAAAAATCACCATTTAACTATAAATTTGAAAGCTTCTACTAGTACAACTTTAAAAAGATTTAAATCCACTATAATAAAACCAAAAGGAAAAATATGTAAATACATAACAAGACATTGGATTTTATGTGTATCTCTCAGAAACTGATAAAGCATGTATATGAAAGGTTAGTGTTCATGGGAATTAAGATAATCACATATGTGTGGCTTACCCGAAGGCATAGGAGTGGGGACTAAGCTTACCAATATTAAATGTAAACTAAAACTTTTCATTTCAGTGCCCTAGAGATGGTTTTGAAATGGTGCTGGGAGGACACAACATTGGAGGATGCTTTTTAAAATCTAGAAAAGTAGCATTGGGCACTTAACTAATGAACCTTAAACTACAACATGTGACATTTTCAGTCTATGGAGCTGGATGCCTATTCGATGCCAAAGTGATGCTTGAGTCTTGTTTTATACCACATAACACTGTCAGCTGGACTTTGGCTCTAAACTTAAAATATATGGTAGATGAATTTGTTATAGGTAAGTATATCTTAAAACAGTAACTATAACTTGATGAATACTTGATATTTTATTGAAATTGAGGGCCTTTACATAACAAAACTAAAGGCACAAGTTGCACAGTCTGAGAGAGTATGTCAAATGCAAAAGTCACAAAGGCATTAAATTTGGAATAGGTAAATCATGTTACAACAAATATTATGTAACGTGTACGGGTTTTTCCGCCCGCCGCCGCCGAGTCTTGTCCCAAATAACGCACAGAGACTCTGTATTTGATATTATGCTGTTGGCCACGTGCTAGTTTCTTATCGGCTAGCTCTGTCTTAAATATTAACCCATTTCTATGTATTTCCACATGGTCTCCTTATCGGGGAGTGAGGCAAGCATCTGGTCTCCCTGGTCTCTCCATGCTGACCCCTCCTTACTACTTCTTATTTCCTCCTTGTCTCCTAGTTCCGCCTATCTTGCTTTCCTATTGGCCAACAGTGCTTTATTTATTAACCAGTATGAGAAACATATACAGAATGACATCTCCCATCAATATTAAATAGGAAAAACCAATGTAAATCTCTAACCTGTAAGTACTGAATATTTGTAAAGCATGGGAGGGCAATTTTCTGGCCTTCGAAAGCTCTTTCTGAGTCTTGAGTTAGGCAGAACAGTGAGCATTTTGTCAGTATGGCAGGCTAGGACCTTAGACAGCTTCTCATAATAGAGTTTGCCTCACTGCTCATGGAACTTAATTTTAGAGCCTTATCTTGGGAGCAGTGGTCAAACAGTTCATGACAGCACAGCACCAGAGAGACGGAGGGCCAAGGACAAGTGACACTGCCACAAATCTGTTCTCATGAGTGTAGGTGAGCTGCCGCCTCAACTTAAAAATGATGAATTATTTTAGTTGCAGTAAATTTAGATGCTTTTCGGAATCTGAGAAAGTTGAGTTTTCATATTTTTCTTGCGTTTTCTATTTGTAGAAAAATGGACCTGTGGACTTACTCTGCCACTTTTACAGTCTCTCATTTATGTATGACAAAGAACCACAGGAAGCCAAGGAAAGCAAGAGTAGGAAAAATAATTTCCCCCAGGGAAGAGAAAACTAACTGATTATCTAACACCAAATGGTCAGCCCTGAAAATACAAATATACAAGTATCTTTATATGGACTTAACATACTTAGGATCTCTTTCTTTATCCTCCCCCCACACACACACACACTACCATCACTACCACCACCACATACAACAGTAATTAAAGAAAATAGGCAATATATTTGAAAAAGAGCAAGGGAGGAGATTATGTGAGAAGGCTTGGAGGGAGGAAATGGAAGGGGAAATGATATATTATACTCTTAACAAGTCATAAAATTATTTTAAAATGTATGTTATATTTGTGGCAATCTAGGTTTGTTGGATAAGTGCTCCAGTGAGAAAGTTGACACACATTTTCAATTTGCCAAAAGTGCTGGCTATAGATGGATCAGATACATTTCGTCTCTGCAAATTAATGTGCTTGACAGGATAAATTTCTGCCAGGATTATACCTTCTTGGATATTTGTTAGTCATTGGTCAGTAAGGAAAACAAGAGACCAGAAGCCCTTGCCAAGACATTAGCTATCAAAGACTTCTCTAAAAGCCTCACACATTTAAACTCTTAGGAAATTGCTAAACATTTTCCATCTCTACGTGGTTTTTGTTCAATTCCCAAAATAGGCTAATCCAGACTTAATATCTTGACAATAAGTTTCCAGCATTCCAACAATAAAATAGAAATATTCATTCACTAGAAATGTATTTCAATTTTTAAAACATCATCTCCTCTTCGGCTTGGTCTACAAAGTATGACATTCCCTCAGGTTGCTGGTTAGTGTTGAATCTCTCAGGCAGTAGCAATGTCACAAAGGCAAAGAGAGAGAGGTCTTTGCAGGGTACTGTGCAGCTATGTTATGTCTGGCAGGCTGCAATGTCTGTTAGGAAGATTAATGCAGTTTTGACTTTTGGTAATTTCAATTTATAATGAGTTTATCATAACTGTAACCTCATTACTAGTGATGGAATTCTTGCATTTTTTTCCACACGGAATCTGAGTCTTGGATTCTGTTTCCTAGAGAATGCAATATTAGTTGCTACTTAAAGTTAAATGCAAAAATTAAAGTTAAAAAAAAACATGAAGTGGATTTAGTTTATGTTATTTTGCACTTCTCATATTCTTCCTTGATTCTGCTCAGTACTAATTCTTTTCCTAACTTTGAACTGATAATATTTAAAGTTTCACATTAAAATTTCTTCTGTTTATCACTAATTCTATGGCTGCTGTTATTTAGAATCTTTCCATTTTTTAAAACCAGGAAGAACTGTCCATACTTGTTCCTTACAAATGCATCCCAAGTTCCTTCGTTCATTATTTGTACAAGTGCATCATTTAATTCTGTGGTTTCTTCCCTCTGATGTGTATTCTTTATATGAGATTCTGAATTCTTGGAGTTAGGGGTGTCAAAAGTGATAATACAATTCCCCTTCTACCCACAAGATATTTTGCCAAATTTCATTATACAAAATAAAACTTTTGTTAGCATAAATTTTATTTTTCAAGTCCATATTTATATAATCATCTCATCCTCAACAAAGTTGCTCTTAATCACTATTTTGGTTAATGTAAGAGTCTAAAAATAAGATCTTGCAGATGACAGTAAGCTGGCTTCTCAACATCAAATTTATATATGTGACTAATTCTCTTGTGCAGTATTGAAGTAATTTAAAAGGAACTTAAAAACATCTTTTCTATGTAACATTTTGTTGAAGTGGAGCTATGGAGTAGAAGATGTTGTGACATATTGTTTATTAGCTAATGAAGTCACTGGAGATCAGTTTGCAAAACCAGCTATACTAGTTATCTATAGAAACTAGACAGTGGTGGCATACACCTTTAATACCAGGACTGGGAAAATAGACTGATGAATCTCTCTGAGTTCAAGGCCACCTTGACCTACACAAGAGTGAAGAGTAACAAAGACCATGTGTTTGATCCCAGCACTTGGGATTATATGCCTTTAATCCCAGCACTAGGGAGGTGAAGATAGGGTATGGCTGAGTGGAGAACAGAATGTAAGGAAGGGGAGACAGGAACTGAGAGCTTTTTGCTTCTGAGGATTTATTGAGACAGGATTGCCATTTTAGCTGGGTAAAGATTGCTTCAGCTTGAAGCTTGAACTCCAGTATCAGTCTCTGGGTCTTTTATTTATCATGCTACAGTAAGACTCTGATTTGAAGACAATATAATAGGCTAAACTGGTAAATGAAGGGGGTCCGGAGCATCACATTCTACCTTCAAGTCTTGTAGTGTGGCTGAGCTTCTGAATGCTGGAAAGAAACTGGAAATGCACTTAAGGTTTCTGAATCTAACAATAGAAGCACTTAACATGGTTATGTAAGATGAAGAAGTTTCAATATAGGCATTTGAAGGATTGAATGTCATCTGCTTATTTATTGAGAGAAGTTATAATTCTGTGCTACATATAATGAATCAGAATCTCTCTTCTTGTTCCACTAACACTTCCTCTTCAGTGACTGTAGTATGATTTTTAAAATTCAGTATAAAAAGCTAATGTTTTTAATACTTGTAATTGAAAGAGAATTATAGCACTCCCCCCAATCTTCCTCCTTCCAGCTCTTCCAAGTTACCCTCAATTGAACCTCTCCCATTTCCATCCTCTCAAGTTATAGCCCCTTTTCCTGTGATTACATTTGTTACATACACAGACATGCATCTGTATGTATATATATAACTTGCTGAGTCTCTTGTTGTTGTTTGTATGTTTTGAAGCTCAACACCATGCACTGGACAACCAAAAAGAGGCTCCTTCTTGGAAAAGACTAATTCTTTTCCCAGTAGCCAATAGTTGTCTTAAAGTCTTTGCCCAGGTTAGGAACCAGTGAAAAAAATTCCCCCTCCATATTAACATGTCCATTGATACTACTTTTGGCTCAATCTTGTTTATACAAACATTTCTATGAAAGACTATCACAGTAGACACCCTGGTATTCTGGCTCTTACAATCTTTTCGTCTCTTTGTCATGATGCCCCATGAGCCATGGATTCAGGAGCTATACTGTAAATGTATGCCTTGGGGACAGGTGTTGTGTTCAGTTGTGATTGTGATGGTCTCCATTTGCTGCAAAGAGAAGCTGCATTGATGAGGGGCTGTGGCTGAACTTATCGGTGTGTATAAAAATAAGATTTGGAGTATAGGTACAACACAAGCTTCCATAGGAGAGAAGCAACCAACGGTCATATCCACCTATGCCATCTAATTTTACGTCAGCACGACACAAGCTAAAGTCATCTGAAAGGAGAGAACCTCAACTGAGAAGATGCCTTTGTGAGTCTAGTTATAAGGAATTTAATTAACAATTGATGTGGACAGGTCCAGCCCATTATAGGTGAAGTCATCCCTGGGCTTGTGGTCCTAGATTCTTAAGAAAGCAGGCTGAGCAAACCACAATGAGAATCACTGTAAACAGCACCCCTCCAAGGCCTCTGCATCTGCTCCAATCTCCAGGTTCCTTCCCTGTTTGAGTTCCTGTCCTGACTACCTTCAATAATAAATAGTGCTGTGGAAGCCTAAGAAAAATAAATCATCTTCTTCCCATATTGCTTTAGGTCATGTTGTTTCACCATCATAATAGTAACCCTAAGTAGGATAGAAATTGGTACTAGGATCATGTGGTATTTGGGGTGGGGGAGGATTGTGGAAGGAATTTGGAATTTTGGGTCAGAGAAACCACTGAGCATCCAAAGCTTAGTAAGCTGTTCTATGGGAACTTGGAAGATAAGGGTATTGAGATAAATACAGGTGATAGAGTGTGTCTTGTACAGTTCCAAAGGGAAGTTTAAGGCCCACTTAAAGACTCTGTTGGGATGGGAACATATTTTAAGTTAAGAAACTGTAATTTTGGAGGAACCCAGAAGATAGTGAGAGAATCCTAGACACTGGAAATTAATATTTACACGATTGGAGTTCTGTTTGGCTTCGATTTTTTTTTTTTTTTTTGTTACCGTGCCCTGGTTTTTCTCTCTTTAGAACATTTAACTTTTTCATTTTCCAGGAGCCCAAATTTAAGAGACTTTGAGCCTTTCGGGAGACTTAGAATTATACAGAGACATTGGATTGAAAAGGAGACAATATTTTCAAGACCAAATTTTTAAGTGCTTTTAAACATTATTCTACTCATAAAATTTGAAATGCTTATATTGTAATGTTGCTCATGTATGTTATGTGGGGTGAATAGCAAAGGCAAGGTTATGGCTTAACAGTGAAATGTTTGTGTGTCAGTTTGAAAAGTAGGAGAGGCTTGCATGTTGCTTGGTCAGTTCACATTGGACAATTTCAGTGTCTCTTCCTATTAGCCAAGTGTCCATGGCTTTCATCTCCCAAGCAAAGCGTGCAGACCACAACAGAAAGTCTCCCACAATGGCCTACCCCTTCACCCCACACAGCTACATAGATGTGTGGGCTGAGCCATGTGCACCCTCAGGTGTGCAAGTCAGAGGAGGAGGCTTATGTGTAAATGCACATTTTTCCTCCCCTTCTTCCTGGGCCCGAGACAGCTGGGGGCCTGGCTCTCCTCTCTGTCCCCTTAGTTCCCTATAAATATGTCTATTGTGTGTACATTTTTGCCATTGTAAATAACTTAACCTTTTTCTCTGTCCCTGGCATGCTCAACCAGTCAGAGACAGCTAAGAGCAGTCCACTTCATGGTGGTTACTCTCATCTGTGTCCCACAGCAGGGAGTCTCCCAGTCTCCAGCCCTTTCAAGCTCCAGGGTCCTCCTCTGAAGCCTAGTCATTGTCAGGAAATGAGCCAGTGGGGAGCCTCTTGCCTGACCCATGCCCACCTCCTTCCCCACTTGCCCCATAGAAACAAATACAGCAGGTATGGAGCTCAGGACAGACCCTAAGAGAGCAGAGTCCCTGAGTTAATTCAGGACCCTTCTCTAGGGACCACAGCAGCATTGGTTCATCATCCTGTCCTCACTCCGCTCCCCACTGATGAACATACACACTGTGATATATATATATATATATATATATATATATATATATATATATCAATTTAAATATAGATAGTGAAATAACAAAAAAAAATAATGAAAGAAAAGTGGTTATTTGCTACCTTCATGCCAACTTGACCCAAGCTAGAATTATCTACAAGGATAGAAACTTAATGAAGAAAATGCCTCCATAAAATCCAGCTGTAAGGCATTTTCTTAATTGTGAGTCGTACCAAGTAGGCTGCCAGCCTCTTCCCCAGACATCCCCAATCTTTCACTATCGTAATGTCCTCCCACCCTACCACAAGTCCTGTGTCCTCTACTTGTTGTGCCCTAGCTCTACCAGGGACCAGCAGATTGGGAAAAGTTTTAGGCCACACTGATCAGAAGACCAGCAAGGAAACAAAACCAAAAAACAAAACACCTATCCAACAAAGACAAATTCAGAAATTGGTACCTCTATCTTTAATCACCTCATATGCAGATATCTAGAAGGCCAACATGAGAACTAAAGAAACAGGGCTGGAGAGATGGCTCATTAGTTAAGAGCACTAACTGCTCTACCAGAGGTCCTGAGTTCAACACCTATCAATGACATGGTGGCCCAAAACCATCTATAATACCCTCCTTAGGATAGCAGAGGAACATGGAGACAGAGCACTCATATACACAAATGAATAAAACTTTAAAAAGAAAAAACACAAGGAACTACAGCCAAAGCAATAATGTCACAATCAGAGCCTAGCTATCCTACCACTGCACATTTTCCAACACAGAATCATAAGAAAAAGACCTTCAAACTAACTTTATGAAGATTATTTAGGTCCTTAAAAAGGAAATAAATAAACCCCTCAAGGAAAACACAAAGCAACAATTTGAGGAAATGAATACATCCCTTAAAGAAAGCCAAGAGGGGGCAGTTGAAGTAAATATAAAGGCGTTCAAGACCTGAAAATGAAAACAATAATGAAATACAAACCTAGGAAATTCTGGAAATGAAAAGCCTAGATACTCCAAGAGAAACCACAAACCCAAGCATCACCAACAGAGTGCATAAGTTGCAAGGGAGACTCTTAGGCTCCCCTGTGATGAAAAGAAATACACACACACACACACACACACACACACAACCTGTCAAAGAATATGTGAAAGCTAAAATTTTCTTCACACAAAACTTCAAGGAAACCATAGACACCATGAAAAGACCAAACCTAAGAGAATAATGCAAATAGAAGGAGAAGATTCCTAGCTCAACAGTTTAGAAAATATTTTCAACAAAGTCACAGAACACGTACAACCATTTTGGAGATCAGTATAAGGGTTCCTCAGGAAAATGGTAATTAGTTTACCACAGGACCCGGCAATCCCTCTCTTAGGAATACACCCAAATGATCCACATCCATGCAACAAAGACATCTGTTCAACTATGTTCATAGCAGCACTATTTGTAATAGCAAGAACCTGGAAGCAACCTAGATGCCCCTCAATTGAAGAATGGTTAATGAAGATGTGGCACATCTACACAATGGAATACTACTCTGCAGAAAAAAATAATGGTATCTTGAAAGTCACAGGCAAGTGGATGTCACATGAAGAAACCATCCTGAATGAGGTAACCCAGTCACAAAAAGAGGAACATAGTATGTACTCACTCATATATGGATTTTAGACATAGAGCAAAGGATCACAAGCCTATAATTCACAGCACCGGAGGAACTAGATACAAGGTGTATTCTAAAAGATTCATATGAAGTCCCTCACAGAATGGGGAATGGACAAGTCCCCCAGAGAACAGGGAAGTGGGGGAAGGTATCAAATGGAGAGAGAAGTAGGAGAAAGCGAGGGGGAGGAGAGGAAAACACATGCAACTAGGAAGACTGAGTCCAGATAGGAATAGAAGATAGGAGAGAGAGAGAGAGAGAGAGAGAGAGAGAGAGAGAGAGAGAGAGAGAGAGAGAGAGAGAATATAAGAGAGCCAATATTGGTTTGAAGATAAAATTGAACACAAAGAAAGGTCTTGAGAACTACAAGACTGTCACCAACTAACAATTTGAGTATCCGTAGAAAGGCTACCATAAATGCCCTTCCCTGATAGTGAGATCAACAACTAACTTATCCACCATCATGGAGCCCTCAACTAATGCCTGTTGGAAACAGGAGCAAACACCCATACCTAAACACTGAGTCGAACTAGAACCCAGATGCAGATGGAGAGGACAAGACCAGGCTGCAGAAACACATAGAGACAGCTGACCTGAACAAAGAGGAGCTAACGGGCCTCCCCAGACTGATAGCTGGGAAGCCAACATGGGACTGACTCAGGCCCCCCTGAATATGGGTCTCAGCCAGAAGGACTGAGCAGTCTAAGGGACCTCAGACAGTGGAGCCAGGATGTATCCCTGGCGCACAAAAGGACCTTGCGAACACATCCCCCATGGAGGGATAACTGCCTTAACCTAGAGACAGGAGAGAAACCCTAGTCCCTACTTCACATGACCTGTCAGACCTACATGACCCCAACTGGATGGCATTCCCCTACATATGGAATTGGGGTCGGTGGGATGGGAGGGGAGGGTGGTTAGGGTGCATGTGTGAGGGTAGAGCAGTAAAAGTGAGGGGGGAGAGAGGGAGGGAAGGAGAGGGAAGTGGGATCGACATGTAAAATAATAAATTAAAAAAAAAAGAAAGAAAAGAAAGAAATCTTTCCTAAGCTAAAGAAGGAGATGCCTATAAAAGTACAAGAAGCTTATGGAACACCAGATTGTTGGAGCCAGAAAAGGAAATACCCTTGTCACTTAACATTTAAAACACTAAATATTCAGAACAAAGAAAGATGCTAAAAGCTGAAAGGGGAAAAGAGTAAAGAGCATATAAAGGCTGACCTATTAGAATTAAAACAGACTTCTCAGTGGAGAATGTAAAAGTCAGAAGGGTCTAGACAAATGCCCTGCAGATTCTAAGCGACCACAGATTCAAGCGCAGACTATTGAACCCAGCAAAACATTTAATCACCATAGACGATGAAAAGGAGATATACCATGACAAATTCAAATTTAAACAATATCTATCCATAAATCCAAACCCTACTGAAGGGATTAGAAGGAAAACTCCAAGAGGCTAAGTACACCCATGAAAATGTAGCCAATAAATAATCTCACACCAACAAAACCAAAAAAATGTAAGCATTCATCCATGCACACATGCATACTCCCCCATACACACACTTAACCAACACCACCATCACTACTACCACAAAAATATCAGGCATTAACAATCATTGAGTCGAGCCAGGTGTTGGTGGTGCACACCTTTCATCCAAGCACTCGGGAGGCAGAGACAGGTGGATCTCTGTGAATCAGAGGTCAGCCTGGTCTACAGAGCAAGTTCCAGGACAACCTCCAAAGCAATACAGAGAAGCCCTGTCCTGAAAAAAAAAAAAAAACAAAAACAAAACAAACGACAACAATTAAAAATAAAAACCAATCATTGAGTTGATATCTCTTAATATAAATGGACTCAATTCCCTAATAAAAACAGACTAATAGAATGGATATAAAAATCAAGATCCATCCTTCTGCTACACACCAGAAGCACTCCTCAACATCAAAGATAAATATTATCTGAGAGTCATGGGTTGAAAAAAGCCTATAATTCACACCACCAGAGGAACTAGGATATAAGGTGTATTCTAAGAGATTCTTATAAGGTCCCTCACAGAAGGGGGAAAGGACAAGTCCCCCAGAGCACATGGGAAGTGGGGGGGGGCAGTGAATGGAGAAAGAAGTAGAAGTAGGAGAAAGAGAGTAGGAGGAGAGGAAAGCAAGTGTGACTAGGAAGATTGAGTCAGGGTAGGAATAGAAGACAGAAGAGAGAGAGAGACAGAGAGACAGAGAGAGGGAGAGGGAGAGAGAGAGAGAGAGAACATAAAAGAGTAAGCCATTATTGGTTTGAAGAGAAAACTGAACCTAAAGAAAGGGCTAGAAACCTACAAGACTGACTCCAACTAACAATTTGAGCAACAGTGGAAAGGCTACCATAAATGCCCTTCCCTGATAGGGAGATCAACAACTAACTTATCCACCATCATGGAGCCCTCATCTAATACTTACTGGAAACAGAATCAAACACCCATACCTAAACACTGAGTCAAACTAGAATCCAGATGTAGAGAGAGAGAGGTCAAGACCAGGTTGCAGAAACACATAGAGACAGCTGACCTGAACAAGGAGGAACTAATGCCCCCTCACACTGATAACTGGGAAACCAGCATTGGACTGACTCAGGCCCCCCTGAATATGGGTCTCAGCCAGAAGGACTGAGTAGTCTAAGGGACCTCAGACAGTGGAACCAGGATGTGTTCCTGGTGCACAAAAGGCAAAAGGACCTTGTGGACGCATCCCCCATGGATAGATACTCCCTTAACCTAGAGACAGGAGAGAAGCCCTAGTCCCTACTTCAAATGACTTGACAGATTTACATGACCTCACCTGGATAGCATAGCCCTACCTGTGGAATAGGGGTGGAAGGATGGGAGGGGAGGGTGGTCATGGTGCATGTGAGGCAAGAGAGTGGGTAAGAGGGAGGGAGGGAGGAAGGGGGAATTGGTATCGACAAGTAAATTTAAAAAAAAAAATAAGAAAAAAAGAAAATTAAATACATTTCTTTAAAAAAAAAAAGATTTTCTAAGGACTTGAACCCAAAAAGCAAGTTTGTATAGCCATTCTAATATCTAACAAAACAGACTTCCAAACAAAATTAATAAAAAAAAAAAAAAAAGGATAGAACACTTCATAATCATCAAAGGAAAAATTCACCAAGACAATGTCTCAATTCTGAACATCTATGCACCAAATACAAAGTACACACATATGTAAAAGAAATATTATGAATGATATGACACATTGAGCCCCATATATCAACAGTGAGAGACTTCAATGCCCCACTCTCACTAATGGACAAGACATCCAAACAAAAACTAAACAGAGAAATAATGGAGCCAACATATTATGACTCAGATGGATCTGTCAAATATCTACAAAACAATTCACCCAAACACGAAAGAATATACCTTCATCTCAGCACCTCAACGGTCATTCCCCAAAATATAGCACATGCTTAGTCGCAAAGCAAATCTTAACAGATGCAAAAAAATTGAAATAACACCCTGGGTCCTATCACAGGACCACTGACTAAAGCTGAATTTCAACAATAAGCGAAACAACAGGAATCCTACAAACTCATGGAGACTAAAGTACTCTCTATTGAATGACTAAATGACTACAGGGTTAAGGCAGAAATACAGAAATTAAATACTTTCTAGAATTCAGTGAAGTGAAGGCATAACAAACCCATACTAGCAGCAGCTTTTTTTTTTTTTTTTTTTTTTTTTTTTTTTTTAACTTTTTCGGTTTCTCAAGACAGGGTTTTTAAATTTAAATGTGTTCCTGAAAGCTCTAGAACAAATAGAAGCAAACATACCCATGAGGAGTAGACAAATAATAAAACTGAGTGCTGAAATCAACAAAATAGAAACAAAGAGAACAATGAAAAGAATCCAGGAAGCAAACAGTTGGTTCTTTGAGAAAATCAACAAGATAGACAAGCCCTTATCCAAACTAATTGAAAGACAGAAAGAGGATATCCAAATTAGCAATCTGAAAAGAAAAGGGGGACATAACTACAGAACCAAAGAAATCCAAAGACTCATTAGGCCATTGCTTCAAAACCTGTACCCCACAAACTTGAAAAATCCACTTACCAAAGTTAAATCAAGATCAGATAAATAATTTATATAGACCTATAACCCATAAGGAAATAATAGAAACAATCTTTAAAAGTCTGCCAACCAAAAAAAAAAAAGGCCAAGGCCAGACTTTTGTACCAGACTATTGTACCAGACTTTCAAAGAAGAACTAATACCAGTACTCCTCAAGTTATTCCACAATACAAACAAAAGGAATGTTTTGAAATGTATTTATTTTATGAGGACACAGTCAACCTGAAACCCAACCTACACAAAGACTCAACAAAGAGAAATACAGACCAATTTCCCTCAAGCATTGATGTAAACACTCAATAAAAGATACTTCCAAACTGAGTTTAAGTATGCTTGAAAAGATCATCCATCATGATCAAGTAGTCCTCATCACAGAGGACTGCAGAGATGCAGGGTTGATTCAACATATGAAAACTGTCAATTTAACCCACCATATAAACCAACTGAAAAAAACAAAAACAAAAACACATGGTCATCTTATTAGAGGCTGAAAAATTCTTTGACATATCCAACACCCCTTCATGATAAAAGTCTTGGTGAGATTAGGGATACAAAGAACATACCAGAACACTATCAAATGGAGAGAACCTCAAAGTAATTCTACTAAAATCAACAACATGACAAGACTATCTACTCCTTCTATATTTAATATGGTACTTGATGTTCTAGCTGAAATAATAAGACAACTGAAGGAGATCAAATAGATGCTTATCGGAAAGGAAAAAGTCAAAGTGTCACTCTTTGCAGAGGGCATGATTGTATACCCCAAATTTTGGGATACCCCAAAATTTCTACAAAATTTCTATCTGGGAACTCCTATAGCTGATAAACAACTTCAGCAAAGTGGATGCATACAAGATTAACTAAAAAGAATCAGTAACCCTGCTATAAACAAATGAGAAATGTGCTAAAAATAAATCTGGAAACAATATCCTTCACTACAAATAATATAAAATATTTGGTGTAACTCTAACCAAGCAAGTGAAGGACCTGTATGACAAGAACCTCATCTTTGAAGAAAGAAATTAGAGAAGATATCAGAAGATTGAAAGATCTCCAATGGTCATCGACTGGTAGGATTAACATAGTAAAAATTACCATACTACCAAAAGCAATCTACAAATACTATGCAAAACCCATCAAAATCCCAACACAACTCTTTATAGAACTTGAAATAATGCTATTCAACTTCATATGGGAAAAAATCCCAAGATAATTAAAACAATAAAAGTTTACCTGGAAGTTAAATAAAAGAACTTCCAGAGGTAACTTCAACTCCAATTTCAAAAGATTAATAATTGATAAATGGGACATGATAAATCTGAAAAGCTTCTGTAAGACACTGTCAAAAGGACTTTCTCCAACTTGAACTCTCACAGAGGACTGATTTCCAAAATAGAAAATTAAATCAAGAAATTAGACATCAACAAACCAAAATAATCTGATTAAAAATGGGGTACAAATCTAAACAAATTCTCAACAGAAGAATCCAAAATAGCTGAGAAGCAACCTTAGCCATCTGGGAAATGCAAATTAAAATGACTCTAAAATTCCACCTTACACCTGTCAGAATGTCTAAGATCAGAAACACAAGTAACAGCTCATGCTGGAGAGTATGTGGAACAAGGAGAACACTCCTCCATTGCTAGTGGGAGTGCAAACTTGTACAACCACTTCAGAGAACAATATGGTGGTTTCTCAGAAAATTGGGGATCAATCTCCCTCAAGACCCATCTATACAACTTCTAGGCAGATACTCAAAGGATACTTCATCCTATCACAGGACACTTGCTCAACTATGTTCATAGCGGCTTTGTTTGTCATAACCAGAAACTGTAAACAACCTAGATATACCTCAATAGAAGAATGGATAAAGAAAATGTGGTTCATTTACACAATTGAATATTATTCAGATGTTAAAAACAATGGCATCATGAAATTTGCAGGCAATGGATAGAATTAGAAAGAAAAATCATCCTGAGTCTGGTAACACAGAACCAGAATGACAAACATGGTAGGTACTCATTTACAAGTGGATATTAACTGCAAAGTAAAGGATAATCATGCTACAATCCACAGGCCCAGAGAGGCTAAGTAACAATGAGTGTTCAAGGGTTGTGTACTGAAGATGTGGAGGCAAAGAAGACCAGCAGCTTAAGGCTGTCTTAAGTGACATTGTGAGTTGGTAGCCAGCCTGTAATACATGAGACTGTCTCAAAACTAAATAAATAAAAAGGGAAATCTGTACACGGTCAGAAGTTTCATCAAAAGCAGGAGAGATGGCTCAGTAGTCAAGAGCACTTGCTGCTCCTGCAGAGGACTTGAGTTTGACTCACAACTGTAGTTCAATACCTCCAAGAGCACCTGCACTCATGTGCATGTGAGTGACTGCAGGCAGGCAGGCAGACAGGCAGGCACGCACGCACGCACGCACGCACGCACACACGCACGCACGCACACACACACACACACACTAAATCCTTAAAAATTTTTTCTTAAAATCCTCATCAGTGCTATTAGAAGAGCTTAGTCACTGTCCTTAAAACTAACAGTGGGTCAAGCTATGGTGGCACATAGCTTAAATTCCAGCACTAGAGAGGCAGATGTAGGTGGATCTCTATGAGTTCCAGGACAGCTTGGTCTATAGAACTAGTTTCAGGACATCCAGGGCTATACTGAGAAATCCCATCTCAAAAGCACAGAACAGAACAAAACAAACAAACAAAAACTAAGAACAGGACAAGTGATAATGTTATAACAGCCCTCTTTATTCAAAGTTATGTTCTTTCTAAACTCATTTGCTAACACTATTTTATAAATCACCATTTAAAAAAATAAACTCGCAAATATGTTTAAAATCCTATCTCTCTTGGCCTCAGCATTGCAACCAATAAATAACCTAATCTTGTAAACTTTACTAGTAAATATTTCTGGAATGTGCACATCTTGTGCTTCTACTCTTAAGAATTTATGCTCATACAATATATTCTGATGATGCTTTTCTTTTCCCCAGAATCCCTCCAGAGCCTCCTGATCTCTGCTCTCCCAGTTTTGTTCTCTCTCTGTCTGTCTGTCTCTCTCTGTCTCTCTCCCTCTCATCTGTCTCAAAATGAAACAAAAACAATAAAAAAGAAAACACAATAATTAAGGACAAAACAAACAAAATTCTGTTAAGACAAAACAAACAAAAAACAAGGACAAACAAAAAAAAGTCCACAAAAAATATCAAGGAGTCCACTTTGTGTTGGCCAACTACTCCTGAGCATGCAGCCTGTCTTGGAGTTTGGTGGTCAGGGTCTTACTCAAATCACATTCAGCCATTTTGCATTAGATGGAAATTAACAGAGACTCACAACTGGACAGTGCAAAGAGATTGAGATACCTTGGAGCAATAAGTTCTAACTAAATGGGACGTCTTCATCAAGCCTCTCCTCTGAGGGCTCATCAATCTATGTGGAAGAGACAGAAAGAGTATAGGAAGCAATGATGGCAGATGACTACAAGGAAACAGTGTGTTACAGACGCAATAAAACTAATGCACATATGAACTTACAGAGACCAAGACAATGTGCATGAGACCTGTACGAGATCAGTGGTGTTCCAGTAGTGAGAAGGGGATATTCACTGACATAGGGAATATCAACTGTGAAAATTTTGATTAAAAGTAGGATTCACAGATAGAGAATGACTTGTGGGACAGAGACTCAATCATACCCTTATTCAGACAATACTGCTTTGACAGATCTTTTCTAGGCTACAGATAAACTGTACAGGCTCTCACAGACTAGACTGTGGCAATCATGGTCCACAGGGACAGGCTACATTTTGAGCTGGCTGCTGAACTTGGTGGTATCCACATGGTGCTGATTTGGCAGTTACATATTGCAAGCTTGTGCCAAGAGTTCAGAAAAAAAATTAATTCAATGAGACCAGGCAATGTATGTAGGAAAAGATACGCAGAGAAGTTGACATGTGAAGCTATCCTGATGAGACCCAAGTTTCTTAAGAGATCCCAGGATGCTAGCAAAGTTAGAAACACTGAACTGACTGCTAAAGAAAGCTGGAGGTAAGGATTATATCTGGCTCATGGGAGACCTCACACATACATCAGCAGGGTTAAGGTGCCCAAACCAATTAGAGATAAGATGATGCCCTGAGTGCCCAAGATACTGAACCTGGAATAGCACATTTAACATTTACCTTGCTGGCTTTTTGAGTTGCCTTAGTCATTATCCTTGCTAGCCTCTGCTTCCCTGTCTTTGGCATGGAATTGGTTATTCTCTGAGGTAGCATACATAGCTTTCTTTATGGATTTCATAGACTTCACAGTTAAGTTTTTCCTATATCTCAGAAAAGACTAAACTTTCACACTGCACTGTAACTGTTCGGGAGATGGGAGTTCTGTAAGTTGTACTGAATTTTTTTTTTCTATTAGATAGCCACAAACCTATGAGTGAGGGAATTTGTAGATATAAGAAGTCTTTCACCAGCTCATATGTTTGAACAGTTGGTCTCTAGGGGTAGTGCTGTTTTGGGAAGTTATAGAACTTGAGAATATTGGCCTGTCTGCTAGATGCATCACTATAATGGCAGGCCAAGAGGCTCATAGGCTGACCCCACTTCCAGTCTAGCTCTCTGCTTCCTCACATGCTCATGTCTAACAAGCTCGGTTGCAAGCTCTTACAGTCATAGATGGAGCTGCAGTTACCCTCTCTTTCCAAGCATAAAGGATTGGATCCCTTTAAACCACAAGTCTAAATAATATCTTATATATTAAAACATAAAGAAAAGAAGGAGGGATGAATGAAAGAAACTGAGCAATAAGGTAAAAAAAAGAAGAGTGTTATCACTAAATAGAAGCTGAAATGACAGCTCATTCAGTGCTGTAGTCATGAGGTTGAAACTACAGACACGAATGATAATGATAGGACACTAGGCATTGCAGATCACGGTGGAATTGGAATTTTATGGAAATGAGTGACTAGTGAGACACTGTGAGTTTTGAACCAAATGAAGTAATGTATAGTCAGTGGCAGGGACTAAATGATAGCCACAATTACATGTGATTGACAGAACACAGATGACAGGGAATAAGAACTCATGGCATCAAAAGAAGTTTAGGCTAAAGTCTTAGCCACTGCTACACTGCTACACTGCAGGGCCCTGCTCTTCTCCACGCCATCCTCTTTCCTAGTTCCTAGCCTACTTTTTACTACCATCTTTTGTACTTGGTCTCTTTGCAGGGGGTTGTGATGAAAATTTTCTGAGGCCACTCTGTTACATGTAATGTAGGGTAAGTCTAGGGAGATTAGTGTATGCCCCTCTTTCTAAAGTTCTTAATGGTTAGAGGCCAGTCCCCTATACAATGTGTAGGACCTTTTCTGGATGGCAGAATTTTTCCATCAGAAGTTTTAGGCGTCAGTGTATTTAGCCTGAAAACACATCGTTTACTGTTTTCATTCTATTATAAAATTTATTTTCTTTAGGATTTTGATTTAGTCAAAAGTGATTTCCTTGATTACATCTGAAATGGCACATATTTATTCATATGAGTTAAAAAAGAACAACTTGAAAAACAAATAAAAAACTAGAAAGAGAGATCTCTCAGTAGGACACTTATCCACTGGAGAATAGCAAGCAAGGCTCATGGAACAAGTCCATTGTCATTCAACAGACATTTATTGAAATCTACAATGAGCCCAGAATAGCAAGGTGGAAGAGATACGAAAATAAAGTACCATTCACAACCTTGACCTATTTATAGACTATTATGCAGTTTAAACTTATAACTGGAAAAATTCTAATGAATTGTAAAGGTAATAGCCAAAAATACAGTGTGTTTGTGTAAAGAGGAAAGAAATGTCAAAAGAGTCATGGGAAATGTTATGAAAGTCTGTTTAAGGAAACCCTAACCAGACAGAAGTTAAGGAGATAATTTTTATAAAAACACAAAGCTTCACACTTGGGGAGAATAATTTTTTTTCTCTACTCCATGCAACTATAGCAGAACAAGTAGGGATTACTATTAAGAGCAGTGGGGTAAGTGAATTCTATAAGGTCAGTGGCTAAGATGAGCAGACGCCAGTCACTTGACATGCTCTCAAAGCTGACTCAAGCAAGGCTTCTTCCAAAACTGTATGAGGTAGACTTAGCAAAAACAGATGCCAATGCCTTGAAAGTTCAAGGATATTGTTCATGGAGAGTCCTCTTCAAAGCTGATCTCTGAAATGGATTTACAACTAAGTGAAATGGCTTGGGGAAAAGGGGCAGCTATTTTAGAGGCTGCAGTCATAGAAATAAAAGGATTGTATCATATAGACCAGAACAGACTTTTTGCTTTTAGTTTCTCCATCATTTCTTGCCTGACCTACACTGCACAGATTTACCCCACTGACCACCTTGACTGTTCTAAAGGCAGACACATAGTTTTCATTGTTTGAATCCTTCCAGCGTGCTTGAAGCATGGGATCCATTTACAAAGGTGTACTGAATATGTATTCTGCAGAGTTTCATGAAATAAGCAGATTTAAGAAACAAAAAATGCATTTTAAGAATGCTGGATTTGGCCTATATTCTAGTTGTTCTGTTTACTAGTGACTATAGACAACAAATTCTTTAAAATATGGCTTAATGAAATCAGATTCTGAAAATTCTCCACAGCACTTGTGATTAATGTGTTATTCAATTAATACTGCCTGCTTCTCTTTAGTATTTAGAAGATATAAGGCATGAGATGAATTCAGGTAGACCCATTCAAATCATCCTTTATCCTCTTCACACTCATGTGATATTGCAAGTACTGAACACTGAACTTAAATCTTCAGATACCCATTCAATAAGTGAATGCCCTATCAGAATATTTTTATCAGCTGCAGATTGTTTTAGATATTGGAATAAAAGTTACTGGGAGTTGGAGGATGGGGAGACATAGCTAAAAGTTACTGGGAGTTGGAGGATGGGGAGACATAGCTTCTAAAAACAGATGACATATATTGAAATAATTTTGCATTTTATTTTGGAGAAAAATATAAAAATCAGATTTGTCCCAGAGGAGCGATAGTACCTCCATGTTTGAGTGTAAGATATAAATATCCCAGGAACTGTGTTACTCATGGTGTTTCAATTTATTCCCAGTTGTATCTCTCACTGAAACAAAAAGATACATGCCTATATCTGTATATAATTGTAGTAAAAGCTTCCCATGCCTTTGAAAAGGTTGCATATAGTTCAACTGTAGATTTGGCTTTTGAGTGAGATAAGCCACTTTTCCAATAATTATGAAAGTAAAGGATGAAATTTACTTTTGCCTGTAAAAAAATTATATTTTTAACTGAAACTAAACATTTAGCCTCCAGACTGTAGAGGAGAAAAATAGGGATGACATCTACCCAAATGTGTGAAAGTATCATTAAGACAAATGACAAACATTTCTCCATTTTAGCATCTATAAAAATTATAAATCACTATTCCTGGCATTTTACCAATAATGTTCTTTGTATACCACAACATAATGTGGAACCATAAAAAATTGTAATTCAAAAATTTTGAACCTTTGAGTTGTATAATGTATGTTAAAACATGTTGTACATCATATACTAAAGTTTAAAAAAAAATCAGGGAGTATAAGAGACTGCCAAAAACAAACCAAATAATGACAGCTAGAGAAGAAAGTGAGAGAAACTAAACTGAAATACATATATAATTTCTAGACATCCTTTGAAAGAAGAGATATTTCCCAACAAAAAACATTTCATGGCAACTAGAAAATATATTTTTAGTATGAATCTCACAGGCATTTTTTTTCTCATCTTGGTCATAAAAAATACAGAGCATTGGTTAAGGAAAATTCATTGGTTTTATGAATAAGTTAATACACAGTATTGGCCAGTTAGATGTCAGGAAAAATGAGTCATTTTGGACTTTCAGACACTGCAAATCCTAACCTAAAATATACATTGTCAATTGCACATTTGTGTAGCTTTGCATGGTTTGGATTCTTATTTCTTTGGTGGAAATTATTTTTTTCTTCTTCAGTAACCAATAGTTGTACAGCCTAGGACAAGAAGTAGATATTAAACATTTTTTAAAAGTTCATCTCAGGGGACATCAGAACACATTCACTTCAGTCTACCCTGCTGGTGATTATACATCAATTAGCATTGGCCTTGGCCCAACCCCACACAAGGATTCATCTGAGAGCCTATAGTTCTGTGGAGAAAATTTAGTAAATAGGGTGAAATTTGAAGACAAATAAGAAGATACATGGCATAAAACGAAATATTATTTGTTATACGACTGTGAAGATGTGCCTTTACCAAGGCACCTTCTAATTTGTTTAATAAAAGGTTAAGTGGCCAACAGCTAGGCAGGAAGAGATTAGGTGGGACTTCAGGACAAAAGAAGTGTGGGGATGAAGAAGAACAGAGTTGCCAGCCATACATAGAGAAAGCAGGAGATGGACATGCCATGTTGAAAACAGGTACTGCCATGTGGTTGAGCATAGATAAAAAATATGGGTTGATTTACTTGAAAGAACTAGTTAGTAACAAGCCTACATTTTTGGATGAACATTAATTGATATTAAGTCTCTGTGTGGTTATTTGGGAGCTAGCTGACAGGACAGAACTGACTGTAGGATTATGACTCATTCAGAGGCTGGCCTTCTAGAGCTCTGGAAACTCCCATTCGTTAGTTAATAGCTAATAACTCCCACTCACAGTTAATAAGGGAATAGGTAGGCAGGAGAAAGGATAGGCAGGGCTGGCAGGCAGAGAGAATAAAAAGGAGGAGCAAGAAAAAGAGGAGTAGAGGAAGATTCCAGGGACAAGTCACCCAGCTACCCAGCTATACAACAAGGCACAGAGAAAGAATTTAAAAAAGATATATAGAAATAGAGAAAAATAAAAGACCAGAGTCAAAAGAAAGATGGGATAATTTAAAAGCTGACTAGGAACAAGCCAAGCTAAGGGTAGGCATTCATAAAAAAAAAAAAAAAAAAAAAAAAAAAAAAAGAATAAGCCTCTGTGTTTGGATTTGTTTGGGAGCTGGGTGATTTCCCCCCTACCCAAAAATCCAAAGAACAAAGAGCCAAAAATAGTAAGAGTAAAAACAACCTATCACATTGAGGACATTCCAGAAAGAAGAGACAGTAGGACACACATCATGGGGCTCCTTTTATATGAACTACCCTCCACAGAGACAGAAAGATTAGCAGCAGATTATGAGGGTAGGATGATCATGACAGCTTAGAGATTTCTGTTTGGTGAATGGAATTGTACTAAAATTAGATATTAGTTATGATTTGAAAATTCAATATAATACTAAGAACAAAGGAACATGAATATATGATTTATAAAGGTGAATTTTATGGTATGCAAATTATATTTCAGTGAAACTATTATGAAAAACAGGGCAGCAACATTTTGGCACACAGGAAATGATTTTAGATTAGTTTTTAATTAGCCAGTGAAACCATCTACATCTAGTGCTATTAATGATTTAAGTAGTTAGCATTTCATATGCATTATTTTTCTTGATCCTACATTAAGCCTATTACTGATAACATCTCAACTTAGAGAATGTGATTTTAGGAATTAGATGTACTGAACGGTTTACCCAGTGCTAAAAAGATCGAGTGAAGTACATACTTATTTAGAATCTCACCAAGGTCAAGCCTTGTGGTCATACCTGATGTCACCTTAAAGGTGTCCTCTAATCACCAGACTGGTGTGTAGAGAGGGATGAGACAGAGAGAGGGTTTCAGAAACAATGCTGAGTCATAACTGCCATCTCAAAATACTATGGCTGAGGAAAGTTGGAATTTGGTTGAAATTTATTGTCTAATTTTGAGGTTCTGTGCCCCCAAATAAAAAGAAACTATCAGACTGAGCATGTGTTTGTGATTAGACAGAGGGCGCTGCATTAAAGTAGAGTAGAATCAATCCAGTGAAATTTAAAAGTAAGCAATAGAAAATATATGAGAAGTGCTGAAGTCTTCTCAAAATTTTTTTACCATTTGGTAAATGAAACAAAGTATTGTACTTATCAAATACCTTTGTGTTTCCTATATGCCTTAGTTAGGGTTACTATTGCTGTCAAGAGACACCATGAGTACAGCAACCCTTATAAAGGAAGACATGATGCTGGGGGAGCTGAGAATTCTACATCTTGGTCCAAAGGTAACAAAAAGTGAACTGAGATACTGGGTGTGTCTTGAGCATATATGAGAACTCAAAGCCCACCTCCACAGTGACACACTTCCTCCAACAAGGCCACACCTACTCTACCAAAGCCAATATTTCCTAATAGTACCACTCCCTATGAGCCTACATGGGCAGAAAGGCCATTTGACTTATTATAACAAAGCCAATGTGATCAAAAGTAGTGAATATGACTTCCCCAGAAAGTATGTGGAAAAATAGCATATACCTCCTTGCTCTATCTTGTCATGGTGACCTCAGAAGCTTTGCATCCCAGTGTACATGACTAAATGATGAAGTAGAACTTCTTACTGACCCAAAACAGAGAAGTATCTTAAAGTTGATTTGTTACTGTGGAATAATTCATCTCAACCTAGCTATCTAGAAGGGAAATGTCCTAAGTTAAAAGTTTTCAATGTGACATTGATATAGCAATTGGCACAAAATGCATTTTGTAACCCCATAGGAAGTTCTAAAGATGGCGACCATATTAAGTGTACACAGGAGGTAAAAGCACTTCTTAATGTAGTATAGAAGGAAACAAGCTTGTGTTTGAATGTTTGTGATCATGTTGGCCATCCTTAGCATAGAGTTAATAAAGTGAGTTATTAGGAAAATTAATAAAGTTGTAAGAAAATGTAAGTAGGAGGCACAGATATTCTTCCAATTGTATAGGTTTGTGTGGTTGGAGATTGGATAAAACAGCACATTAGCAAAAATTTCCAACTAATTCTATTAGTTGCTATGGAAAGAGTATTTAACTAAAGGTGTTTTATTAGTTACTTTTGTTGCTGTTGATGGAGCATTAGGATATAGGCAGATAGGGATGGCAGGGATAGGCTTCTTAACAAGACCTTTTCATTTCTTATATGAAAAAAAATGGCATAGAGAAAACAGTCCTCTAATGGGAAAGCACTTACACAAGATGTTATCAAAAGCAAGAGGGCCCAGGCCCTATGAAATATCTAAACCAGAGCTCTGCAACTTACAAAGAGATAGCAATTTGTTGTCAATAAAATGGTTACTTAAGTCTCTTCTCTGCATTTTGGCCTTTTGTCTTTGGTCAGTTACTTGCTTGTCCTCCCACATTAACTGGGTTATCACCTGCAGTCCCATTACACTGTAGAGGAACAACCAAAATGACATGTGGATGAAAGATTTTATTTGGGTTCCAGAACCCAGAGGGAGAATCCCCAATGGTGATGAAGGCATGGGGATAAGGAGCTAGAGAAGGAAACCGAGAGATCACATCTTCAACCAGGTTCACTAAACAAGGAGATTAGTGGTGACACAAAGCTACCAACTCACAAAACCAGCCCCCATGACATAGTTCCTCCAGCTGGTGTCAACCTCATAAAGGTTCCATCGCCTTTCCAAACATCACTACCCACCAGAGACCAAGTGTTCAAATATTTGAGACAATGTATAACTATTTTTATCAATGGAATTGACACATTACAGGGCAAATATTGAGCATATAAAATATCAAGACTGTTTCTACCACAAAAACAGATGTATGTGTGCTTTTAACATCCTTTTATTATTCATAAGTTGTAATTCAAATTGAAATAGAGTTGCATTACTTTCTCTCCCCTTTTCCTTCTGTTGATCCTTCTCACCCATGTACTATCTTACTCTCCTGAGTGTTCCTAGTCTATTTTTGTTTCATCAGTATTGATGTGTGTGTGTGTGTGTGTGTGTGTGTGTGTGTGTGTGCATGTACACGCACGCGCGTGCACCCTTAGGCACAATATACATAAATGCAACTCTCTGAGTCCATTTTTGTTTGTTTGTATGGCTGTGGCTTCAGGACTGACGACTGTGCACTGAACAATCCCATGGAGAAGTTAATTTTCCCTCAGAGAGTAATCATTATTTGCCTGTAGTACTTTGTGTAGGAATGAGAACCCATGAGATTTCTCTTACTTTTTAAAGATTTCTTTATGTTCATTTTATGTGTTTTGCCTACATGTGTGTATGTGTACCACATGCATGTCCATGGAGGCCAGAAGAGGATACCAGATCCTGTGGAGTTATGCATGAATGTGAGCTGTCATGCGGGGGCTGGAAACTGAGCCCAAACCCTTGAGAGAGCAGCAAGTGCTCTTACCTGCTGAACCATTCCCCCTCTTGCTTTCTTTTTACTGAATAAAGTTGATATTTGAAAACTGAATACATGTGAATTATAAGTTCTGTTGGTTCTCACTCCCTAGCATTTGTTTCCCTTCGATCCCTGTCACCAACTCACCTTGTGCCAGTCCAGTGCAGATAACCATAGCTACTGTGAGATACTACAATGTCTATGCCACGCCTTAAAGACAGCATTTTTTCCATATTTCTCCCCATTTCTGTTACAGTCTTACAGCTCATTCTTCTGTGAGGTTCCCTAAGCCTTAGAAAATGTGGTATGAATGTTTTGTTCGCTGTTAAGCACTCAGCTGTCATTAATTCTATACATTCTGAGCAGATATGGTTCTCTACCTTCCCAGCCATTCACTGCAAAGAAAAGATTAACTGATTAAGGATTTGAGGAGCTTGTCTGTGAATATAGACATAAATGTTAATATTATAGTTTAATGTTCTATGATATCAGTTAAACAAATATAGTTAGTTTAACAGGCCTAACATTTCTTCATTAGTAGATTTTGACAGTTTGATGTAGTGAGATATTCACCTTGTCTGCAACCATGGCATAGACCACGCCCATGGGGGGTGGAGACAGGGCCAGATGTGACCTGCAGGAACTAGGTCTGAGGAAGGGGCTCAGAGAGCTCTCTTGCTTGCAGCACAGGGACGGGAGCACTCCTTGGGACCAGGAACCTGCTGGTGTTCATTTGTCTATGTTGTGAGTTATTTCTCCCTGAATAAACATCTATTCTCCTGATCCTTATTAAACTTCAATAGTTTGAAGTACCAGGCATGTGGAACAGGCTTCAAATATAGTCAGACGGATCTCAGTGAGTCCAAGGCCACCAGATCTACACAAGGTTGATCCAGTGCTAATGAGAAACAGCTCACACAGAGATGATCTCAGCACCTGGGGACACATGTCTTTAATGCCAGCATTAGGGAGGTATATAAGACAGGAGCAAGGTCTCAGTGTCAGGAATTCATTCTCCAGCCAAGTTGAGAATAGGAATACCCTAGCCCAGTTAAGGTAAGAGCTCTCTGGTAGCTTGGCTGCTTTGCTTCCCTGATCTTCAGGTTGAACCCCAATATTAGACTCTGGATCATTTTGTTTTTCATGTTGGAATGCCTCTATTGCACCACTGGAACCTCTTGCATAGCAGACTGGCACTGTAGTTCATAAGATTAGGAGATAGGAAAGGGAAGTTGATGCTTTATCTCTACTAGAAGCCTTCTTTTGCACCTGCTAGCATTGTAAATGCTAGCTATGAGGAAAGAAGTTTCCAGCTAAGTTTCAGCTTTCTTTCTCTATACCTCAAAACCAAGTTGTGTGGTGCATCCCATGAGAGGGTCTAAGCATATATTTCTGCTGGTAAATCATGACCAAAAATCTACTCAATGTATAATCTTCTCTTCAAGTCTTATGATTTCAAGGTAACCATTTTTAAGGAGATGGAGTGCATGAGACTGATAAAATAAAAGAGAGCATAAATAAATAAATAAATGTAAGATAAAGATAGAAAAATAAAGTGTATCCTAATGTGTCTAAAATAGTTGTTGTTATGGTTATTAATAAAACAGATTGGGAGGAAGTAGAAATCTAGGATATGAAGAGAGGTGCATCTATAAAATACCTTTGAATATTTAGGAGTTAAAATAAATCTTATATATGTGACCTTTCTTGAGCTGAAATCACGCTTAGGACTTTTCCCTAAAAAAGATTGTTCATTAACTTTCACTTTTACATACAATCAAGAAAGACTATGGGTGAAAGAACCTGGAAGAAAGTGAATTTAGGAACTTCAGGAAACTACAATTTCCAGCACAGAGGAGAATTACAAAACAAGATGTGGTTTCCTTTATTGTAGCCCTCACGATGTTTGCTATGTGTTTTCCATTGTCTTATTTTCTGAAAAAGGGTTTTATAGCAGATTTGTCCTTGTTTTATATTCTGAATGCTAGTGTATGTTTTGAATGAGTTTGGAAGAGCACATTTGTTTTTACTGCAGTACACAAGGGACATTTGGTTCAGGTGACTAAGCTTCCCTGATCTAACATTAAGGACACTGCCAGGTGGGTTCAAGTGGTACTGAATTGTGCTGTGTGACACCAATAAATAGAATGATGGCTACAGTGCACAGTGACACTATTCAGTTTTGGATTTCACGTTCTCTTATTAGCAAGAACAACTTGAGAGGTGAGTCTGTATTCTGTCCATTTATTATGACGAATACTTTCTAATTCTGTTTATATATGCTGTACTTTACTATTTTTCACAAAGGTGCATGTAACAATTTAAAATGGAACATTGGAACATACTTAAAGGAACATACATTTCTTATTAGATTTATGTAAACTATATAAATTATCTTCATTTATTCAGTATCCTTTCTCTCCATCTTTTGGTATCAAACCTCTATTCAGTGTTCACATTGGGGTATTTCTAGTGTCTTCCATTAACTAAAGTGTTGAGACCTTGGTTCCCAAGGCAGTAATAATCAGAGATGTGACCTTTAGAAGGTGACTGGATTGAGCAGATCCAGCCTCATCGATATTAAATCATTGATGGATTTATAAATTAATAGGGTGTTAGGAAGAGACAGACTTAGAACATAGAACCTGCCAGGTGGAAGTGATATACACCTTTAATCTCAGCACTTGGGAGTTAGAGGCAGGCAAATCCCTGTGAGTTAGAGGCCAGCCTTATCTACAGAGTAAGTTCTAGGGCAGCCAGGACTACTTCACTGTTTCATAGAGAAAGCTAGAAATCCTGTCTCAAAACAACAACAACAAAAGAATATGGAACCCAGCAAGAGGAGGTAGATTCTTGGAGATATGCCCTTGAAAGTTTCACTTTTGTCCATCAGCTAGGCACATTATCTAAACTTTATATTTTACATAATGTTAGCAAGGATGGTGCAAGTAAACTTAGGTTCACAGGTGATATTGTTACCCTGCCTTGTGGATAAATTTTGTTGTAATTACGTTAGGATATGAGAAGGACCAGATTTGTGGAAATAGGGTGAAGACTAGTTCATTTGAGTCTCTGTGAGTTTAGTCAATCACATTGCCCCTCCCTGCTGAGAGATATTTGTGTGAATGGGAGATATGTTCTTTATAACATTTAATTTGGTTGGGCTTGCAGGTGGTGACACTGTCATGCAGAGTACTTCTCATGTATATGACTCAGGAACTCGGGAGACTTTCCAACTACCTCTACACTTGCCTACCTACATAGATTAATCAATGCATACGAAATGTTGTTGAACAATCTAACTTTCACTCTAGTCAATCACCTATCTTTTAAAGACATTTTTGTTTGTATATTCTGTAATTCATTCTCTGTGATAGAAAGTTGGGTTTATTGTAGTGGATAAAATAAGAGAAGTCACTCACTCCAATAAGCTTAAATTATAATCAGACCTAGAAAAATATTTGAATGATCTGGAAATGAAAACATGTCACAGGGATTGCAAGGGGAAGTATGTTGAAAATACTGAGTTCAAAGACTCTGGTAGAGAGTGATGGAGCTCTGGGCAGACAAGTTAAGATTACAGAAGTTGTGAGGCTTTTGTGAAACCCCCTAGGATATTTTAAACAGAGGACTAAAATGATTGAATATTGCTATCGAAATTAGCAGTTGGTCATCAGTGGAGAATCATGTGCAATATAAAAACTAATTGGTAAGTTACTGGCATTGATCATGATTGTTGTGTCAAGGAAGAGTTGGACTCTGGATACATTTTTAAGCAATCTGTGAGAAGTTTTCCAGGTGTATTTAGTGAATATTAGAAGAAAAAGAAAGAAATCAAATTTCCAAGCTAAAAGACAGATAAGAACTGGTTTTTATTTATGAGATGCAAAAGGTAGAGAGGGTCATTATTTTATAGGCAGTGTGTAGCAATTAAAACATCAGTTTTAAAAATACTAACATGAGATATTGGGGATATTTGATTGCACTATAGGAAATTTAGAGAGGGAAACTGCTTCAGAAATTGTAAGATGAAAGTCTCCAGTGATAAGTACAGACAGATAAGGAAACATGACATATTTGAATTCAGAGAAAAAATATATCAGAATTTGATACAAAGGAGACAGAGCTGGAGTATCCAGTTAGAAGAAGCAGGAATCCTACCCAAAGGAGTAAAGAGTTTAAAAAAAGAGGGTCATAAAAATTGTCAAATGTCACCAGTAAATGAAAAAATACAGACTGGGGTTTAACCATTGAATTAAACAAAGTGAAATTCAGGGATGATCAGGGTAAACAAATATATAAAGACTGATTTTACTTAGTGAGCTCAGAAGAGAAAAAAAGAAGATATGCAAGGGACTCATGAATATGGACAGATTAAGAAACAAGTGCCTACAAAACAATGCAGTCCACAGATGATTTTCAAAGACAGAATTATTATATTTAAATGGTAGAGTTGATGAAGGACACCTGTTTTGAGGTAGCCTAAGGTGAATTATTACACTGTTGTCTTCATTTGTCTGTTAATGTGCTAAGAAAGAACGGAAGTTCAGGGACAAAGGATCATGGGGAAACCCATGGGCTTACAAACACTAGCCAGAATAGGACCCAGGGTTCTCGGTAAGATTATTCTTTCATTTTCAACTAGAAAGGAAATCAAGATATTGTCTAATAATAAAGAAAGAGGAAGAATTTAGGGAGTTTGAGAAGTGATTATATGGTAGCTGTAGTTATTTGGATCATGAGAAAAAAAATATGTAAAGAATTGTCCCACTTAACTAAGGAACCTGTGATGTTTGGGACAATGACTGTAGGATGTGACCTGCTAGGGTGGGCTTGAATCTGCTTCTATCACACTGCAGTGGAGAGGTTGAGTAAAAAGAAAATCAGAAATACCTAGAGTTAGTGTCTTTTCAAGCTCTAAGTGTCAACCTAGGGGGAAATAAAAACAAAGGAAGAGGTCTAAAGATAGACCATGAATTTTAAACTAGGAAAGCTCCAAAATATCAATTTAATGATGCATAGTAAAGGGTGAGCTCAGAAATTTCTAGAAGCATGTATAATAGAAAGAAATGGAAGAACATGTATCAAAATAATGGAAGGAAGATAACAGCAATGGCAGAAATGTTTGTATATAACATTTCAAGAATTAATCTGAGGGTCTGCTATTGAGGAACACAAAACTGTAACTACAAAAAAATGTGAAGTGATGGAAAGGGTAGACGAATGTCAATGAGAAAAACACATGAAAACAGTTATAGAAAAGAATGAGTATGGAAAGTGAATTAATTAAGAATGCAATAGAAAAAGTACTGGAGATTAAAAGAAAGGGAGGAAAAGAGGGAAAATTTGGTGTTAAGAAATGCAAAGAATACATGGGGTCAAACAAAATGTGCAACTTACCCCAATAAATTCAATAATTTGTGCAGTTACATAACAAAACACCATCTCTACCTTTTGTTAGCAGTTATAAAAAATCATATTGTGTAAAGTCATAATCCATTCTTCTGTATAATTGAAAGTAAGCAGAATGATTGCTGAAACATGCTTTAATTTTTGTATTAATCCCCTGAGTTTGGAATATTGCTTCAGATCACAAGGAACTAGAGTTACACCTGGCGGTGAGCCACCATGCGGGTACTGGAAATCAAACCCAACCCATCTATTAACTACTGAGCCATTTCCCAAGCCCCTTTGTTTTCTGTTTTCTTGGGGTATTTTTATCACAGAAGCAGAGATGAAACTAGAATACTACCATAACAAGTGAACAGTAAATAATTACTCTATGTTTGTGGAATCTTGAAGAAATAACTGTAATTACTGCCTATCATAGGAGTTACATCCCAAGGATAAAAGCAAAAATCTCGCTGCTTTTGGTGAATGGGCAGTCTTCACTGAAGAACTACCTTCAAAAGTACAACTCATGGGTAAAACTGCCTTAATACTCAAAACTCAAAAATACTCAAAAACTCATTCATATATATATATATATATATATATATGTATATATATATATATATTGTTCAGAAACATCACTATTACCAGGTTGTCACATATTTAATTATATAGTCCAAAATTTAAATACATTGTAGATTATTTGAGAATATTTACACATCTTTCAGTTTCTTTTACAATTATGGGTTCAAATATATACATTTCCTCCTCGCTGTCCTGCCCTCCTACCTCTTCTTAAAACAAATTCCATTCGATCTTTTTCTGAAAGTAAATTTAAAGTTATTCTTTTGAATTGTTTGGGAAACACTACCTTGAAGACAAAGGGTTATAGTGAGTTCACCAGACACAAGATAATTAATAAACAGATGCTTTATTGGGGATTTACTTACACAGGTAACAATAATAACTGTCGCAGTGTTCCTGCCTCTCAGATGTTCTCTGAGACCCAAAAAGGGGTTTCTGTCCCTAGCTCCTCTACCTTAAACAGGTCAAGTCAGAACCTGAAACCATACCCAAAGGGCCTGACCACTCTTACAGGTTCACAGGCAAGATGCAGGTACATTACCTGGTTTTATTTTATTTTTCTCAATAGTTGTTGATCTATGATAATACCTTTCTCCTATCTCTTTAACCATTAATATTTCCTCACTATTTTGGATACTCCTTCCTGAAAATACGTAAACAACCCAATATTTTCTGAAGCCTTTTTAAATGCTGTCATTTTAACATTTTCCAGTGACAAAGTCAGAGTGGTTTGTTGCAGTACTTGCAATGAAAGGAAAGATAAATACTGCTCTCTCCACTGTGTTAGGAATTTCAATAACTTAATTCCAAGTGCCTTAGTTTCTGTTTTGCGTTCTTGGAAAAAAACAGAAAACAAACAAAACAACAACAAAAGCACACCGTGTTTCCTCTTCTCCACTTCTGTGCTCCTTCATGAATGCTTCCTGTTGTGGGATTTCAAAATCCCAAGTGTGGAGAGCCTCTTGGGTTAGAGGAGGTTTCCAGCAAGGAAAGCAAGATATTCCCATAATCTCATGGCAGTATCCTGGAAGAGGATCTTAGAGTTCCTGGGCTGACCTGCCTACCCCGAGGTCAGAATGCAAAATGAAGAAGTGTCCCCAGGGAGAAGCAAAGAATACTTGAGTAAGAAGCCCAGCTTTGGCTGCATAATTGACCTGATTAAACTGTCTGTGGTTTTCTTTGGCCTTTGTTTGTGCTGCATCATTTTTGTAAGCTCCCCACACTCCACCTTTTCTAGAAACTTGTAAAACCAGTCTTGCACTGAAAATTTGAAAAGGAACAGGAGGAAGGAATATGTAGACAGAGCAAACAGCAAATACAGGAAAGAATAGGGCCCTGAAAGCCAAAAATTCTTCCTAAATCACATCTTTTTTTTTCTTCCAAATGTCAGAAGTGGAATTGGTGAATATCTTTTCCCGTTCTGTGGGCTGCCATTTTGTCCACTTGACTGTGTCATTTGCCTTACAGGAGCTTTTCAACTTCACAAGTTTCCCTTTATTAATTGTTGATCTCAGTGTCTATGCTACTTGGTGTTTTGTTCAGGAAGCAGTCTCTTGTACCAATTTGTTCAAGGGCACCTGCCACTTTCTCTTCTAAGAGGTTCAGTGTGGCTTGATTTATGGTGAGGTCTTTTATCCAATTGGACTTGGACTTAAGTTGCGTTCATGGCAATAGACATGGATCTATCTTCAGTCTTCTACATGCCAGTATCCAGTTATGCCAGCACCATTTGTTGAAGATACTTTCCTTCTGCCATTGTGTAATTTTAGCTTCTTTGTCAAAAACCAGGTGTTTGTAGGTGTGTGGGTTAATATCCGGGTTTTTAATTCAATTCCATTGGTCTACCTGTCTATTTTTGCACAAATACCAATTGTTGTCAGGACTATAGCTCTATAATAGAGCTTGAAGTCAGGGCTAGTGATACCTCTGGATGTTCCTTTACTCTTAGGGTTGTTTTGGTTATTCTGGATCTTTTGTTTTTTTTCATATAAAGTTGAGTATTGTTCTTTCAAGTTCTATGGAGAATTGTGCTGGTATTTTGATGGGGATTGCATTGAATCTGCAAATTCGTTTGACATGATTTCCATTTTTACTGTGTTGATTCTACTTAAGAGCATGGGAAACCTTTCCATTTTCTGGTATCTAATTTCTTTCTTTAAAGACTCAAAGCTTTTATTATATAGGTCAATTTAATAATATCAAAGGCATTTATCTGTTATGCCTTGATCTTTCAATCTACATTCAAATAAATCTTCAGTTTTAAGTCAGGATATCAGGAAAATGATTAATTGACCCAATATTGTTAGTATGTTTGGCTCTTTCAAGAAACAATTATAAACAGGTTTTTTTTTTGAGAAATGAGTGTATAATTTAGCTTCAAGGATTCATATAAGCTATGAGTAAACAGTGTAATCATACAGTGAAAGATAGCTATGAAAGAGAAAAGAAAACAGTAATATGGAAGGGTTCAGAGATTAGAATGATCACACATAACATTGGACAGTAAAGTATGAAATAGAAAAACGAATCTTAAAATAAAATTAAAAATGCCGTAATTTAAAGTAATGCCCTCTTAACTCAAATCTATAAAATTATAGTAAATGTAATTAAGAACATTAACAAAGAATTATAAATTCTTTAAAAGTCTGATTCTGTAGTCTGGAGAATAATGAAGAGAGAATTTTGATTTTGAAAATATGTAGAGAGAAGTTGCCAGAATGAGAAATAGGGGCTTCATTATGAATTTACGAAAAAAAAGTCAAAGCATATTTAAGATAATATACATGTAATATAGATCTGTCTGAATTCAAGAAGCAGACAAAAAGAGCAATGTGGAAGTGGCATCTTGTTATAGTAGAAAATGGGCTAAAATTTTATAGCATCTTTCCGTGCGTAGCAGTGGCCAGTACAGCACAGTATAAGACATCAAGATTTAATTAAGTAACTATGTCCTCAGGAATGGGCAAAAACCATAAAATATATGATAAATTAGAAAAGTAGCATTCAAAGTAAGGTAATGTCAAAAAAAAAAAATTAAACTTAGTTGAAAATATTACAAAAATGGAAATAAAAAACAAATGTTATGATTGTATAATACATAAAGAAACAACTTCAACTTAGAATTAGTTGCTAAACAATATTTAATAAAGAGAAATAAATAAAAACATTTTAAAATTTAGAGAGTTTCCTACCATGGTATTTACATGGTATATTAAAATCTTATCAAGAAGAAAAATTACAGAAGAAATGCCTGAGAGGCATAAAGGAATCAACAACAGATACATTCATAAATATGTTATACAATATTTTATGTATACAAGTAAATAAATACAGACTGAGTTTTTAAAAGATATAATTATGTTTCCATGAACTAATAATATATGAATGCAAATTGGGATGATGTTAGTTATAGATGCCAAGAGTTCTTGAATTATTCAGAAAAGGAATTAACATATGCGATATATTAATTTCAGAGATAAATACAAAAATATTGTTTAAGTATCTTTAAAACTCTGTTCTAAAAATATAAGTCTGTTCATTTGTGAAAGGAAACAGAGACGGGATGGATTCAGGGAGGTTGAGGGTAGCTGGGAGGAAGAAAGGAAGAGAAACTGTGGCCCATAAGTATTGCATGAGAGAAGAATCTATTTTCAATAATAAAAAAATAATAGAATAAAACAGTAAATAAAGAGGTATAGTGTAAAACAGCACAGAATATAAAGTTCTATAACATCAAGGTAAAAAATGTGTAGCAAAAGGACAAACTGACAATGCACATGATGAATTATCCTTTATGATGAATTATCCTTTATCACATACAAAATAATACAAATACAATTTCACACATCTATAGAAATCTTATTTGACTATGTTTCTGACTCTATGTTTTGTTATAACATGAAATTTCTAAATATCCCCAATATCATGACATATTATTAAGAAGAATAGTCTGAGAATCAATTACAGAAAACACCAGACAACAATTAATATAAAGAAAAGGGAATAGCTACATTAAAAATCAGATAACAGAATTAAGAGAAGATTTTTTTATTCCCCAATAAAACTGATCTCTTACAGATAAAGCACACACTAATAACATAGGGAGAAAAGACAAAATCATCATTATAGTAGGAAATGTATGTCCTTTTCCATTAATGTTAATGAAATAATGAGAGACGGATGAGACAGTTCAGTCAGTAAAGTCCTTGTGTGAGAGACCTAGAACTTAAGTTTAATCCTGGTGACTCACATAAACAGACAGGGCAACATCACTCATGTAAAACCTCCTAGATCTGCCTATGTGTCTGATCCTTTGTGAAAGGGAACCCCAAGTCCTGTTTAATGGAACACCAGAGTCATACCTGTACTCTACCTGCTAGCTAGCATAACAAACCCCCTCCCAATCCCATTGCACCAATCTGACACTTGGGGTCTGAACCCAGAGCCTCAACCAGAACCTCAGTCCTAGATCTAGTTAGATTCTGAGCCCTGAAGCCTAGATTGACCCCAAGACTGAAAACCAAATACTCTGCAAAAGGTAGAAAGAAAGAAAGAAATTAGTACCTTTTACCCAGTAGCCTCAAAAAGAGAAAAATAAAATAATAACAAATGGAAGTAATCCTAGACCAGCTCTAACCTAACAGGTGAAAGATTTGTGTGTATCCCTGAAACCATTATGATATTTAGAAGGGAAATTAAAAAGAATACCATAATACAAAAAGATCTCCCATGGTCAACCATTAGAAGGAATAATATTGTGAAATTGTGAAAATTGTTGTCATACCAAAAGAAATCTACATATTTAATGCAACCAACACTTCAGCATAGTTCTTTGCAGAAATTGAAAAATAAAATGTTAAGCTTCATATAAACAAACAAACAGGCTAGCTGAAACTGTCCTGAATAATAAAAGAACTTCTGGAGTTGTCACCATTTTAGGATTTAATTGTACTGCTATGGTTGCAAAAACAGCATGGTACTGGCATAAAACAGAAACATTAATCACGAAATACATATAAGAAATCACAACCCCCCTTGTTAATGAGACAATTAGTATCTATCAAACATCCTCCATGCTATTTATATCCACTGGACTGATAGAATTTGTAATGGTCAATACAAACAGGGGATGTAAATTTTTCAAAAGTGAATTTTATTTTTTCAATGATTGACATGTGAACTTTCTGTCTGCAGCCCAGTGGTTCTCCCTCTAGATGCACATTCCAGACAACCTCTACACGTGTGTAGCAAAGGATCAGGACAAGAATGACAAGAATGCTGATGGCCATGCCACTCCTTTATTATTAATTAATTAAGTAATTAAATTTTCATATATTGTAACAAAGTCTATGTAGTTCTCAAACTCACAATCCTACTTTCTCTCCTGTGCTGAGATTATGGAAATGGCCCACCATTCCTGGGTTAGCTCTTTTACCCTGAGAACCATGGTTTAAAATGTTGCAAAATCTAGCAAATGGAGGTGGGGAGGTAGTGTAAAATAAATACAAGATAAAGTTCTATTCCACAATGAAATTAAAGAAACTGAAGTTTTATGCATCCAAAACAACTCACTAAAAATCTATTGATTACAATTTCAGAAGTCATTTTCAGAAAGGAAGAAAGGGTGACTATAGACTGAGTTTGAGTGTCCCTAATTTAGTAGGAAGACAGAGGACAGGTGGAAGACACCAGTAACTGTTCTTCAGTGACAATGCCCTGTGTCAGAAGTTAGTTTGAGAAGATGCTAGGGGTCCTTTGATCATTCCTTAAACCATTTTCTTTTCATTAAACATCACACAATTAAGTTTGTTTTTATGGATATTCACCTACCCCACATCTGACAGATGGCTGATTTCCAAAATATACAAAGAACTCAAGAAGCTAGTCACCAAAACACCAAATAATCCAATGAAAAAGTGGAGTACGGAACTAAATAGAGAATTCTCAATGGAGGAATCTAAAATGCTGAAAGTCACTTAAGAAAGAGCTTAACATCCTTAGCCATCAGGGAAATGCAAATCAAAATAACTCTGAGATACCTGTCAGAATAGCTTAAAAAAAAAAAAAAAAAAAAAAAACACCAAAGACAGCTTATGCTGGAGAAGTTGTAAAATGGGAACACTCCTCCACTGTTGGTGGAGTGGCAAGCTCGTACTGCCACTTTGGAAATCAGTATGTTGGTTCCTCAGGAAAATGGTCTACCTCAAGATTCAGTAATTCCACTCTTAGGTATATACCCAAAAGATGCACATTCATACAACAAGGACATCTGTTCAACTATGAATATAGATTCATTATTTGTAATAGCCAGAACCTGGAAGCAACCTACATGCCCCCCAACTGAAGAATGGATGGAGAAAATGTGGTACACTTATACAATGGAGTACTTACTAAGAGGAAAAACACAGTGGAATCCTGAAATTAGCAGGGAAATGAATGGAACTAGAAGAAACCATCCTGAGGGAGGTAACCCAGTCACAAAAAGAAAAACATGGTATGTACTCACTCATATATGGACTTTAGAAATACAGCAAAGACTACCAGCCTGCAATTCACACCATCAGAAAAGCTAAGAAAAAAGGAGGACCCTAAGAGAGACATACATGGTCCCCTGGAGAAGGGAAAAAGGTAAGATCTCCTGAGCAAATTGCGAGCATGGAGGGAGGGGAGAGGGAGTTAGAAATAGGAGGGGAGAGGTGGGCATGAGGGAACAGGAAGATTGAGAAACGGATTGAAACAAGAAAAGAGATACCATAATAGAGGGAGCCATTATAGTTTTTTTTTTTCTTATTTTACCTATCGATCCCAGTTCCCTCTCTCTTCTTCCCTCTCTCCCTCCCTCCCATTATAGATTTAAGGAGAAATCTGGCACTAGGGAAAAGCCCAGAGATCTACAAGGATGACACAACCTAACAATCTAAGCAATAGTGGAGAGGCTACCTTTAATGCCCTTCCACGATAATGAGATTGATGACTACTTGATATGCCATCATAGAGCCTTCATTTACTAGCTGATGGAAGAAGAAGCAGACACCCACAGCTAAACACTGAGTAGAACTCTTGGAATCCAGTTGCAGACAGGGAGGAGTGATGAGCAAAGAGGTCATGACAAGGCTGGAAAAACCCATAGAAATTGCTGACCTGAACAAGGGGGAGCACATGAACCCCAGTTTGATAGCTGGGAAACCAGCATAGGACCTAACTAGGCCCCCTGAACGTGAGTGTTAATCAGGAGGACTATGCAGTCTATGGGGCCTCTAGTTATGGATCAGTAGGAATGAACGTTGGGAGCCCATCCCACATAGAGAGATATTTTCTCAGCCAAGACTCATGGGGGAGGGCCTAGGATCTGCCTTCATTGATATGATAGACTTTGAAGTCTCCTCATGGAAGGCCTCACCCTCCCTGGGGATCAGAAATGGGATGGGCTGGGTTTTGGTAGGGGAGATAAGGGAGGATGGGAGATTGAGGTTTAGGGAACTGGGATTGACATGTAAAACAACCTTGTTTCAAATTTAAATTTAAAAAGGAGGGGAAAAAAGAGAGAAAAAAAGTTTGTTTTATGTATTAATTCTATCTGTACATTAGCACAAAAATAATGAGATCTCATGAAGTATAAATTCTTAACCATTACACACTTCCATATACTATTTTTTAAATTCAAAATTTGTGATAAAACTTGCCATGCCTACATGTGGGTGATAATTTGATCTGCCAATAAAAATAATACAAATTAATTAATAAAAAGAGAATGACATGGAGTGTGTTGTCTTAAGTATTTGTTTTTGAGACAAATGAGTTAATAATCAGTACTACCAAATCAGTAATGTATCTACCTGAGCAGTTGGAGCGGAAGAATCTTTGCAACACGGTTCAACACAAGCCTTTGTACCAGCCTTTGTAGCAGCCCCAATTTGGAAATGAATAGTGAGTGAAGTGTGTTAAAATGCCATATCTTGACTTCTAGAATGTTATAACTGTTTATGCTGAAAATACATGTGAAAACAATTCTAATTCTGAAGCAAGAAGAAAAATGAAAATATTATTCCAAAAAATTCAAATTTTTATATATGGAAAACTGAGCCATGTAAATTTTTAAGCACTATGGAAAGTTTGGGCAACATTTTCCTCTGAGTGTTTTATTTTTCTTATTTTTCATTCCCAGACAAACATAGGTCTTTAAAATGGACTCATTTCCTTTTGCTCTGAGTCATGTCTGGTAAGTACTTGCCAAACCTATACTCCCATAAAATTACATCTTTAATAATGTACATTAGCTGCTGTGCAAAGATCTAGAGCTTTTCCCTTGAGGCTGGAAGATAATTCATCGCCTTTTAAGCTTCAAGCTATTATACCAAACCTGATTCTCAGATGCAATGTGAGAACCATGCTTCACTCGTGAAAAAGAAGCATGGTTTATCTTACCTCAGAGATGGTACATTTTCTAAACAAAGTTCAAATAATGAGTCTATCACCTAAAAGCGTTAAGTCGACTTAAAGAGAAAAACTTCCCGTTTCCTGATTTGGGGCATGTATGACACCTGAGTGCATGTGAAGCTAAAAGGAAGGAGGTTTGGGGAGCAGTCATTGCTTCCGCTTTCATTGCGATAGCTCAGACACCCTGAAATGGGGCACCAGGCTCAAAGGAGTTACTGTCCCTGAATACTTAGGAGATTGGTAGGTCATGAAAGCTCTTCATGTGGAAGAGTTTCCCCAGTGAGAGAACTGAAATGCAAAAGAGGTTGAAAGAGAGCTGAGCTAAGCACATGTAACTAGGCCATTCAAATGTCTGGCTCTTTCCAGGTTAGAGTCCAGAGTGTCTGATGTACAAGATGCACAGTACAGTTGAAGAGCTTACTCATTGAAGCAGAAATTCTCTGGACCACATCTTAAGAGAGGCTATATAATAAAGAAGAATTGATGTTTTGTCACTGATTGTTTTACTTTTTGGTGTACATGTATCATATCCTTACTTATGTCTAAAATAGTTCCTTGTGCCTTCATTACATAAATGAGATTTTTCAGTGGATATGATGACACATCAGAAATTAGAAACATCTCCAACTTTGGAAGAATGCTATCACAGAAAAGAAAATTGTACCCTGGTATACCTTATCATAAGCATTTGTGACTAAAAATAATAGTACAAAAATATAAACTGCATATGTGGAAAATTTTTTTTAAGTATTGAGTGAATTGCTGAATCGCACACAGTGAGTAACTAATGACAAGTCTATGAATTACAATAAGAACACATGACAGGAATTTGCTTGTGGTGCATTTGAATTACTCCAGAGAAATTCAGCAAATTTCTAAAATGCCCCCCTTGAACATTATAATGCTCTGGTCCAGTTAGCTTAAACTTAAATGTTTTGAATATATTAAAAACAAAGACAACTAGTTCAATTAATGGAAAACCATAGTATCAGTAAGTTAACATTTTTAAATGACAGCAAACATGGGATTCCTTACTGGAAAACATACATACATTCATGACTCTCATTGTCAGTTTGTTAACAGTCTGAGATAGCATGGTGGGGCATAATGATGTAGAATTGAAATCATGGTCAAATAATAAGAAATACTGGGGAGAATAAAATCTCAACAGAAAGTAGATAGCTCGAAGCTACACTTTGCACCTCTTTTAGGAAAAACAAAAATTTAAGTCTGGTGTATTTTAGAAAGGTCCTTGATTGAAGCTCTCCAAATTATAAAGGGCATTTTTGGTCACCTTGTTCTATAATACATTGAGGACAAGGAGATACTTGATAAAAAAATAAGGGGCAGTAAATTCAGTACAAATTGAAGTAAATAATACCGTATGCATGTGTATAGTCAACCTGTGAAATTCATTGACCAAGGAGGTCACTGAGTCAAATACCAGGATTGAATTTGGAAAACAGCTGGATAATTTTATGACCACTAATAGCTTGGGGAGTTTTGCTCAGCAGAGATAATAAGGATAATCAAATTTCTTGTTTCAGGATGGAAGATACCCACAGGGGCTTGTCCAAACTGTGTCTTACCTTTGGGCAGGGCAGACATTGTAATGAACACCTGCATGGGTATCCAGCACTTTCTTCCTGACTTTCACAGATGCCCGTGTGACCTTTCACCTTCATCTGAAGGATGAACCCTGTGACAGAGGAAACAGATTGGTGCTTAGCATGCCTCATGATGAGATGAATGCCATAAGTGGTTATCTTTAAATATTGGTCTCATAATTCTCAAATTTATGAAACCAAACATCTTGAAAGTTTCTAGTCATTGCATTTTGAGATGAGTGGGGTTTGACAGCAATACTCTTTATAGCACTATGTAAAATGGCATTAGTAAAATTGCCATACCTTCAATATTTCTTTATAAATGTGTCATATTTTAAGCAAATGTCATTTACATTTAAATGGTGTGTCACCTAATATATATATTATGTATATACATATATAATATATATATATATTATGTGTGACATTTGATCTCTAGAGACATATACTACATCTGTGCATTTGAATTTAACGTGACAAAAATTTTTCCCCACCCACAAAATATTAACAGAAAGCCAAACTTCTAGTCAACCTGTAATTTAAAAATCCAAGATATGTAGTATTTATGTTTATAGTATATGTGCACATATATCATATATATTCTTTCTTATTTCATTCTTTAATAACAGTAGATTATGAAAAATATTTTAAAGACAAAGTATTATTGGTCCTTATTTTATGGGTTGCACATGTACCTGATTTTGCATTTAGATTTCTTGCAACTTTTCACTCTTCTTACTCTGAAGGACACGTAAATGGATGCCTAGTTCAAATTGATTCACATTAGCAATTATTTTATAGGCAAATTGTATCATTTTATAACTATTAATTTATGAGAATACAATTTTCTCCTACAGTCCTACAATAAACAACTAATATGCATATGTTCATGTTAATATATAAGTACATATACACATATATATGATGTATATGTGTATATGTACTATATATATTTTATATATATATATATATATATATATATATAATTTTACCAGTATAAGTAGCAAATAGGGGAAACTTTGGTAGTAAGTTTTTGGCATCTTTAATTATTTGCAGTTTTAATATTTTTCATAAATTTTGGGCATTTAAATTTTTTGACATTTTTGGTAGTTATTTTATAGCTTCAAATGTGATAAACTTGTGGTTTTAAAGACTGAAATCTTACTTATCAATTACAAGAACTAAATTCCCCAATTATAAGAACAGAATACCTGAACAATGCCAAAAACAGTACCCACATCATGTTGCCCAAAAACTCCTACACCTAAGACTCAGAAAACATTGTATAACAGGTATGGGAAGATTATGAGAGCCATAGGACCAGTGAGAGAATGCCTTCAATATATGACACGTAGCCACACCCATGAAATCACAACAATATGGTGTTACATCAGGATAGGTTTTCATTCATTTTATTTTATAGAATTTACTGTTGTGTAATGTTATCTATTGTACTATTTTTGATAAGTGTTACTGGATAACTTAACAGTACCACATTATTGTAATTGAACATTTTCCATAGTATTTTCTAATTGGTTCATTAATCTCTTGCTTTAATACATCTTTGAATAATCTTTAGATACTATTAAAATCAAAATAAACTTAGGATGTTTCTTTTTTAAATTCATTTTAAGTTTTTTATTCATTTTTCATAGCAACTACAGTTCCCTCTACCCTACCCTCTCTCCCCTCCTCCCGCTTTTCTCCTAACCCACCCCCACACACTCCTTAAAAAGAGTAGGGCATCTCATGTCGAGTCAACAAAGACTGTCACATTGAGGTTGAGCAAGGCATCCCACCCAAAGGGAACGGGCTCCGAACAGCCAGCTTATGCACCACGGATCCTGGTCCCAATGCCAGGGGCCCCTCAAACAGAGCAAGCTACACATACAAATTTCCTTGGTAAACTATAATATCATTTATATGATACAACACTAGGTGCTCAATTTTATTTAGGTAACTTTTGGAAGCAATTTAGATTCACAACCAAATAGGTGAATGGAAGATGTAAACTCCCCTTAAATATTAGACATCCAAACAGTTTCCATTATTATCAATTTTCTAAACAAGAATTTAGTTTCAAATGATGAACCTGCATTAACACAAATATATCACCTATTAACCAAGTCTACAATTAACATTAGAGATTACTTCTGGTATTCAATGTATGGGTTTTGAAAAATGTGTAATCATGTGAATTTAACACTGTAGTATTGTACAGAATCATTTAACTCTTGCAAAAATTTTCCTCCTTGACCTATTCAAGCATCGTTTTACATCCAATCACTTGACAACCAGTTTTAAATTTTTATTTTTAAATTAAAATATTATCTGTATACATTTATGTATAGTATAATAATTCAATAGACATGCAATGCAGAATATCAAATTGTAACAATTAGCATTATGCATCAAATATATTTTAGTTTTGTGTGTTGGGAAACTACAGATTCTCATGATTAATTTGAAATATAACATGAACACTTGTAAGTATCAAGTTACTTCTGTTATCTAACTCCCAAACCAATTCTTATCTAATTGCCTTTTGGTAGATGTTTTGTAAAGTCTTTCCTTCCTTCATTATCCTACCCTCGCCCTGCATTTCTTAGTTCTAGTGACCAGCATTCTACTTGCTTGTATTAAATTAATGTGAGGTTTCCACAAGTAAGCAAAAAGAATACACTATATGCCATGCCTGCATGGCCTGGGTACCGAGCTTGGCGGAGGGTGTCAGGATTGAAACACTTAACAGACTACCTACCATGAGAAGTTAAGAAGAAGCTGCTGCCACCACTGTTTATTACAGAGAGTAATGGGCTTATATACCCAAGCCAGGGGATAGGCTAAGCATAGGAGTTAGCCATGCACTACCCACACCTGTGGTCAAGGCACACCTGAACTGTGCACAGGGAAAGTTGAAAACAACATTGTTTGCTCAGCCTTGTTTGCATGGAAGTTCTACAGCTGGGTGGGGAGGAAGAAAGCTGTAAGGGACAAGTACTTACATTTCCCAACAGCTATATTATATCTGTCCCTGGCTTACCTTATTTAGCAAAACGTTCTCCAAATCTATGTATGCTACTAAAAAATAAAAGCATCTTATTTTTTAATGACTGAATAATATTCTATTGTGTGTTCATATCAAAACCTTATTTAATCAGTCATCTGGTAGTTGACTTCTTGGTGGATCAGACTAATGCTGTACTGAGCAAGAAGTTGAGTGTTGTTTGATATTCATTTCCTTTGCAGTAGTGCAACTGCTCGATCACGTGGTAGTTTCCAGTTTTGAGAAATCCCATTGTGTTATCCATAGTGGCTGGGCTGTAGTTGTTCACATTCTTCTAGCAGTGTGTGAGAGCCCCCTCTCATCCTTCTTTTCTTACATATAAATTAAGCACTCGCCTCTTCTCTCATGACTGCATTTGCTCTATTACAAATTTGAGGCTTGCTTTTATTTTCTTTTATCTCAGATATTTTAGTTACCATGAAATTTAATCCTTGTCCTATGTATTATGTAGGTGTATGATATTGACTTTCCCAAAACATAAGGACTTTCCAGCCATTTTTCTTGCATTGATTTCTACTTTTAATTTCATTGACGTATGCTGGCATACTCTGTATGACTTTTATTTTCCAACCAGTAATTGTGTTCTGTGACCCAATAATATATATTAGTTACTACATACATTTGTATATTAATAAAGGCATTATTTATATTTGTAAATTTTATTAAATGTTTTATTTTTTTATTCTGTTTCTCTTACATCTCTTGGCATTTATTTAATTTGTTAACTTTATCAATTGCTAAAAGAAATATTCATCGCATAGAAAAGTGTTTGGGGAAAAGGTTTTAATTTACCAACCACAACTGTTTACTCCAGGGCTCAGCACCCTGACTTTATCGGGGGACCTTGAGAAGATTGAAATTCTGATTTTTTTTTCTGAAAAAGTTTACATATTCCATATTCCTCAAAAAAATTGGTGAATAAGTCCTTATACTAGTGAATGCCTATTCCGTTTTTTGTTTGTTTGTTTGTTTGTTTGTTTGTTTGTTTTCAAGACAAGGTTTCTCTGTGGCTTTGGTGGCTGTCCTGGAACTAGCTCTTGTAGACCAGGCTAGTCTCAAACTCACGGAGATCTGCCTGCCTCTGCCTCCCAAGTGCTGGGATTAAAGGCTTGTGCCACCACTGCCCAGCTCTATTCTACTTTTTTTTTTCCAATAGAAGGGTTTTTAAAAATTTCTTTTCATTTTACATACCAACCCCATTCTCCCCTTCCTCCCCTTTTCTTACCCCACCTTCCCCCATCCCACCCCTCATCCACTCCTCAGAGGGGCAAAGCCTAATCTCATTGTAATTTATGAGTCAGACTAACTTTCTGGAATCAAATTAAGTGAAAATTTAAAAGAAAACGCTAGAAACTTTTAAAGTCAATTTTATTTTTCATTTGCATTATTATTTGTAAGGGAATATTTCTTCATGTGATTAATGAGAGACTCAGGCTCTGATGTGGACTTTTAGCTCTATCCAATTCCAGCAAAAGGTAAGTATGGCTTTTTCCGATGCCCACCTTGTTTTTTGGTGACCTCTCCCTTTAGAAAAGAACTCATTGGTGAGCTTCTAAGCTTCTCAATGTGAGCTTCCAGGGACAGGTGTTTCTCCTAGGAGGTATTTCTCCAAAAGAAATTGAGCCAGGCTTCATAAGAGGAAAGAGCATGGAAGGTCTCCACTCCCAGATCCCTCTGCAACACACATGCTTAAATTCACACTCTGATCCTCTGTAACACACACACATGTAGTCACACTATGAATCTGTAGCACACACACACGAATTCACACAGTGATTCTCTGCAGCACACACACAGGTATTCACACTATGACTGTAGCACACACACATGAATTCACACTGTGATCCTCTGTAGCACACACACAGGTATTCATACTATGACTGTAGCACACACACATGAATTCACACTGTGATCCTTTGTAGCACACACACAGGTATTCATACTATGACTGTAGCACACACACATGAATTCACACTGTGATCCTCTGCAGCACATACGTGTGCATTTACACTATGATCTTCTCACTGATATTTGATAAAAATCATTCTGTGGAATGGAATGTGCTTCAGGAAAAATATTGATTTATCTATTTGGCATTTAGAGTCAGTGTTGAAGGCAAACAGGTTTCCCCTTATGCATCTCATGCTGAACATTTAAAATATGCAATGTTATTTACATATCTGTCTCATTAATAAATTTGGAGTAGTCATAGTGAAAATAGTTAACCATTACAAGAATAATTTCTTTGGATTTTCTAGAACAAGAAACTTTTAACTTGTGTCTGTATACTTAGAGCATTTTCAGGCAAGCACTATGAAGGGATAAGTTTGAATGAAGAAGCATTTGTCTAACAATTAATACCTGATATTTGTCAGCCTTAAGGATATACCTTTTAGTAACTTGGAAATTTAGGAAATGATAAAATAATTTTTTAAAATCTGGACTATGTATTTTACTGGACTTGATAGGCTTTACATGAGCTAAAGTCATTTTAGTTAGTGTTCTCACTCATTCTGAGTATAGACTTTGAGGAAAGAAATCTCTTTGTCAATGACCAAAATTTTCAAGAAATGTTAAGCAACAAGGGACAATGTAAGGTTTAAAAATAAGTAAGCAGGATGCATGGACTCAGGAATGCAAAAGCAAACAAACCAAATAAGGAAATAAAACTGAAGTACAGTTAGAATAATATGACTTGCAATGATCTTACTTAAATTATTTTGACCTCAATATTCCTTAGGTCATCTCTGATTCCCACTCAAGAATTATAGTTTGTAAACAACACTATGGATTTATCAATAATACACATTAAGAATTTGGCAATAAATCTTAGGATGAATAAGTCTATTTTAATTATTAATATATAATGCCACCAAAAGTGGATCTCATTTACATTTTTCACTGCAAAGTGGTTTCAGGATTATTGTTTCTGAAGACAAATCAAACAACCATGTTTGACAATCTAGTAAATTTCTATTTCAACATTGTGTGATGATTTCCTTAATTTAAAAAAAGCAAAATCATCACCCCCATGACCACCAGGAGGTAGAAATCCTTCACTTGGCACTCATGACAAAACCACACTAACTAAGAGATTGCTTGTTACAGGTTATGACCTGTGGTGAGCTCTCATCTTGTTAACTCATTGGGCCACTGTGGAATTCTTATTAAATCAAAATATTTAAGCTGTTGCTCTTTTGCTACAACTACAATAAACTCCATGTGGGCACTGAGCCTCATGTTTGTGTTTCTTAGGCAATAATTGTAGCAAAAGAACAATATAAGATATATATATATATATATATATATATATATATTGCATTGAATAACATAAATGAGGTAACATAGCATTGTTAAAATGAAAATACTCTTCTGACCTTTGAAATCCTTGAGAAGCTTATGGGAAGAGGCAATTATTCCAATTCTGTCTCTTAGTAACAAATGGTATGTTTCAAAAACGGTATTGAAGAAATAATCTAAGGTTGAGCAATTTTATTCAGTGTGATGGTTTTATTTTAACAAATACATACCTGTACACTTTCGGATTACTTTTCTTCCATGTTGTTTACATATGAGGTTCTGCAGGAAACAAAAAGTACCCTTCAGTGTATATGGAAGAAGAGCAAAGAAGACAAGGAATGAGGAACAGAAAGAAATACATGGTGAGCAGTGTTGGGTGTGAGTCCAGTAGAGGCAGGGATGGAATTAGAGGAATCACCAAGGTACACTGAACATCCAATCTCTGTGATGAAGGAACCTAGTGAAATCAGGGAAGCTAAAAAGGAGTGTGTGTGTGTAAAAGTAGAGTGTCAAGTGGCTTGAACAATAAATTAAATATAGATTTTCAAATAATGGGTGTAAGGAAAAGAGAGAACTCTGAGCTCTTGAAGTCAAGGGTGGAAAGCCAGAATCCATGGCAGAAGCATAGATCCCTGCTAAATGCTCTGCCTTAATAAGGGCAAAGTGCTGTGCTGAAAAGTGCAGGCAGATCATCTTGTTCAGTCTGTGACCCAATGCCAAGAAACTTATAAAGGAAGGGACAGAAAATTCACTGTTCCAGACCATGTTCTCATGACCAGCTGTGTTAGACAGCTGATGTAAAAAGTAATCGAGAAAGTAGGTCACAGTCGGAGTCCTCATCATCTCTAAAATGGGTTAGCTCCCATTTTGTGAGTATTTAGGAGAAAGAGTGTCTGTCTATGTGTCTCTGTGAGGGTACCAGAAAGGCTAACAACAAAGTCCAGGCAGAATTGTATGATGGGAGATGTCATTCTGTAAATATGTTTTTCTTATTGGTTAATGAATAAAGCACTGTTGGCCAATAGGAAAGCAAGACAGGCAGGACTAGGAGACTAGGAGGAGAGAGGAAGTAGTAGGGAGGAGATTGAAGATGGAGGACGGAGAGAGAATGCCAGCCCCTCTCTCCAGTAAGATGAGACCATGTGGAAACACTTAGATTAATAGAAATGGGTTAATATTTAAGACAGAGCTAGCCAATAAGAAACTAGTAAGTGGCCAACAGAATTATATCTAATACAGTGTCTCTGTGTGTTAATTGGGACTGGCTCAGTGGTGGGACCAGACTGGTGGGGGTTAGGGGGAGGGGGGAGAAAATACGCATTACAATTGTAGTCTAAATAGACTGAATGGCATAGTTATTGGCTGTCTTACAAACATATTCTTTTTTTAATGTAAAAGGTTGATATCACACTAAAAATACTCAAAAATATTTTGTCATTTGTTCTCATAAAGAACGCAAAAATACCTAGGCCACATTGGTTATCTGTCTGTTGCACCTTCCCCTGACACCAGCCTCACTAACACAGAAGGGACTGTGGTTAGGTTTACTTCTGTAGATCAGGAGAGCATTTTTATAGCAGACATATATTATGGTACTGACAGAAGCTATAAGCACCAAAACTACAACTTAAAGTGGCTGAAAAGTTAGATAAGGCCAGCCAGTGAAAAGTCCCAGCCAGAGCATCATTAACAGAAATAAACAGAAAAAAAAATACGTTTTTATTACACTTCTTCATTCAAAGTTACATTAATTGCTTAGAGAATGTTTAGGATGAATTTAGTAATGGATTATTCTCTATTTTGAATTTATACAATCAAACTATTGTTTTATTTTGTTTTGCGTGATTTCATCAGTTACATTTTCTTTCCATTTGTCTTATTTATTTCAGCATAGTCTCAGTAAGATTTTTAAGTAGTCTTTGCAAAAAGTATTTATCCCAAGACAAGTTCACCCACCCTCCACCTTCCAAAACAGACACACACTTATTTATATATCACTTATTAAATTATACATTAATTTAATAATTAAAGAAATTAATATATATTTAAATTAGATGGTGATTCAGATATGAAATGGTTTTCCTGCTCCTGGGAAATAACCAGTTCAGTGAAATTCTTCAGACTCACTGGAGACCTGATTACTGAAAGCCTTCCATATATCAGACCTTGGAGATACAGAGGTGAGTGGCGTTAGCACTCTCCTTAGTTCTTGAGATTAGGAGGAAAATGTATCTTAAGCACCTGTGTATGAAGTAACAATTTTTATTAAATTTCTATACATGCCATAAATTTAAAAAGGATGATTTTGACCATGAAGACTAATCTAGACTTATCCTTGGGGATTTGTAATGTAAGTTAGACCAGGATTTTCTTAAGAACAGAGTATTTAGTGTAAAAGTAGAGGATATACATCTAAATTCAGAAAGGGGCAGAGCAGTCAGGGCATGGGAAAATGAATGTGCATGCATGAGAAAGGCTCGCCAGACATTATGAGGTCAGGGAAGCTACTGCACTTGAAGAGAGGAGATAGTGACAGGGAGAAGTAGAGTAGATGGAGGTATTATATACAGTGGCCACATGGAGTTATCAGTACCCAGGAGAGAAAAGGGCATTTATAGTTTAATGATCCCTAGAGTCAACAGTGACTTTAAAAGCAAAAACACTGTCCTATTAATGCATCGATTTTAATCAAACAATGATTTCTTTTTTACACCACCCCATTTTCATTTTACCACTTTTGAAGTCAGTGTTGAGCTTGAGATGTAATAGGACATTTAGGTGTTCAGCATATTGTGTTGTCTTCAGGTCGTTTTATATAAACTATTGGAAGAAGCCTTGGAAGCACACTTTCAGTATGTAAAATTGAAGAGATACTTGGTATCATAAAAAGAAGATTGATAGTAGAAACCTCAGGCTTCCTGAGATGATGACAAGCTTAACTAATTTGGAGGAGAGGGTAAAAACAATACTAAGTGAACAGAAGCTTAGAGAAATGTACTTACTTAAATTGGGGTGCAAAAATTGACTTTAAACTTTGGATAATTTTTTTTTAAAATCTATTAAAGAATATGTTAGGGCTGCCTGGGGACTCAATTAAGTTGGTAAAGTTCTTTCTGTGCAAGCATGTAGACTTGAGTTTGGATCCCTAACACCTACAGAACTGCATGCTTGTAATCTCAGTGCTGAGTTGTTGGAGACAGGCAACAGGGCTGACTTAGCCAGCATGTATAGTGAAATGACAAGCTCCTCATTCAGTGAGAGACCTAGTTTCGAAAGAAAAAAAAAAAAAAGATAGCATACAGAGTGATAGAGAAGACACTGCACATCTGTTTGCCTCTAGTTTCACATGTTCATGATGCACAAGTGAGCACATCTATATACACATATGCACACACACAGAGACACACTCACACACAGAGAGAGCAAGGGAAGAAATGGGAGAATATTAAAACCAGGTATGATAGCACATTCTTGTAATCCAAGCATTTAGAAGGCAAACAGGAATGAGGGTTCAAGGCCAGTATGGTTGTCATAGCAATTTTGAGGATGGCCAAGGTTTATATAATGAGGCCTTGTGTCAGAATAAATAGAAAAAAAAGTTATAATAGTTAAGTAATGGTAGAAATATACCCTACCACAGGACTAGCGGTTAGGGTAACTTTATTAAGATTAATTGCACCAAAATGTATTAGAAACTTTTAGTTCCTCATAGTTAGGTATTATTCCAAGCAAATACAAGACCTTTTTAGGCACTAGTCAAGAAAAGAAAACATATAACAATATCAACTGATTAAAACATATATTGAATTCTGATCATGTTGGTTTGAAATATGGATAAAGATACAATTTCTACCTTAAAGAATGATCTTTCCTATATAAGATATAAAAATATTATGCTATAACTGATGAAATATAAAAATCCTATAATCTATTAGAAGGAAGACTCAGCTGAAATGTGGTGAGAAGGAGAGCCAAACACAGTAGGTGGGACTTAACCATCAGAGTGTATTTAAATAGTAACATCAAGACAATATAATGGCAGCTGATTTGCCTGGCTCTGAACTGTGCTCATTTATGTTTTCTCATTCATTCTTCACATCTTCACAATAATTGTCTGAAATGGCATTGCTGTCCCTGTTTTTCTAATGAAGAAATTGAGAGAGAGAGAGAGAGAGAGAGAGAGAGAGAGAGAGAGAGAGAGAGAGAGAGAGAATGAATGTTCCCCTCATTTTCAGCCATAGCTATCGAACATAAACACACATGGACCTTGAAATCAAGCGTGCCTGTTATTTACTTTGCATCTCATACCAAGGAGCAAATATTTCAAAAGTCCAAAGTGTCTCTTGAAAGACTAGAGTCCTTCTTGGAAAACAGAGCACAGATACGGAAGCAGTAACCCTTTATAGCTGGAAAGGGAGGAATAAACAGTTGATGGCTTTGGACACCATGCTAGGGAAGTAACCTGTGTTAAAGAGGCCACAGAGGAAAGTAAAACCTCCCTGACTGGGAGCGTAACATGGGTAATGCAGCATTTCCTGGGATTAGTCTAGCCAAGTATAAAAAGTGAGTTAGAGCTGAAAGAGAATGAAAGCTGCAAAATCAAGATCATCCGACAGTCCAGGAGAATGACACCTGGAGTTTGAGGATGAAACAAATGCATACAACAGATGGGCCAGATAATAAAGCAAGGAAATGGAAATGAGAAGCTTAGGAAGGCTTTAAATTCAGGAATCCATTAGTTTTTAATGTTTGGGGAGACATAAAAGGTCTCTAAGCAGAAAAACATCATCTGTCCAGGCTTCTTCTTCTCATGTAGACTTTCAGTTTGCACAATACACTTGGAAGTTTTGCTTAGGGAGAAATGCCCACCACTGTGCATGTGTGGGCTTGTGCGAGGCTCCTTATTATAACTCTAGCCCTCGTACTTTGCTTCTTCCAAAGGGAGACTTTTCCAACCGTCATGCATCATCGCCATGATAGTGGAGGGATAATCCGGGTGCTGCCAGTGTACCCCCGGACATTAGGGGTGTTCGTAATAATGCAGCTTAGTCATGGGGAAAGCAATACACATTTTCTGTCTTAAAGGAAAACTGGAAGAGCGGCAGGGAGAAAGGAGAACTAAAACATTAAATACTGCCTTCTCAAAGCTTCGGAACAGCTATTACAGTGTGCTGATAAGGTCGGTGTGAGCAGACACAGAGCTCAGAGGCAGCATGCTTTGGATAATGCTGAAAATCACTCTGGGCATCACAGATGTAGAAATCAATTTTAAGATTAAAAAACCGAATTGGTAATTTTGATCCACACTCTATTGAATCACGTGGCTTTTGTATTTTAATTAGTCTCATGCTCATCAAGTAAAACCCATAGGTATAGATGTAGTCAACGTATCACTTAAACATATCATTTAAAAAAAGACCTGAACTCTAACCTGGAAAGATTAACTGTCTAAAAATAATTTCTCTCTCTCTCTCTCTCTCTCTCTCTCTCTCTCTCTCTCTCTCTGTCTGTCTGTCTTTATTTTTCACACCATGAGAAAAATCTAAGTCCTAATTTTTATTGATAAACTTAAATATTATTATGATAAATTTGAGCTGACTACTAAGCAGGGAAATCAGTAATGCCATAGGCACCCATTTTTAAATTGAAGGCATGACAATGGTCAGCTGCATATTTTAGAATAAGGGGTGTGCCATTCAATTCTCCCTCCCTTCATAGCTCCTGAGCAGACTCAGCCTTTCCCTCAGCTAAACATCCTGGATTGCTTTATTTTCAGATTTACAGCTGTGGCTTATAAAGAATTTCTCTCCCCTCCCCCATGCACAGATCGATTCCCCTCAGGTGCTGGTATCTTAATCATATAATCATTTGGGTTGGAAGGACCTATGCTGGCACACTAATCTATTCCTGTGAATCACAGCGGGATTGATTTCATTATTACTGAGTCATTCGTGATCGATGGATGTGGGGATTCATCTGGAATCTCTCCAGTGATGGTGCTCCTGCAGACTCCCCTGACACCCAGTGCCATTCCCAACTATTCATATTGTTATCAAGTTATCCTTATATTTAACCTAAATCTTTCCTTCTGGAATCAAAACCCGCTACTTCTTGTACTGTCCTCATTGACTAATGAGAATTGGTCCCTCTTCTCTTGATAACAGACTTTAATGACTCTTTAGACAGTAATGTTTCCCCCTAGTCTTCTTTTATCCAGATAGAACATGTCCACTTGCCCTCACCTTCGCACATAGGTCTTATTTCCTGAAACCTTTGTCATCTTTGTGGCTCTCCTCTGAACTCTTGGCATTCTGTCTATGTCTTTAAAGGGGAATGCTATAATCTAAACACAGCACTTCCCTGGAGGTTAAACTCACAGACAGAAAGCAGAAAAATGATGTTTGTTTCTTTTGCATGATACTTAAGTCTCAGATCCTGCACTGGCATTTAGGAAACAGAAGAGGGGATAGCATCTTCCCAGTGTCCTGCTAACTGCACAAGTTGGGTAGTGACAAACACATCAGTATTGGCTTGTGTACGTCTTTGAAGAGGTCATGGGCAGGAAGTCCATTGCATTAGATTTGGGCATCATTGAGACACTCTGAACTTGAATTAAATTCAGTGTCCAATCACAATGTTACTTCCAACCTTAGAAGCAAACAATTATAACATTCCATATCCAAAAACTAAAGTTCGACATTTTCAGTCATTTTAGAATACTTATTATTCTCCTGTATCTGAGGATGAACAACAAAATTATTCATAGAAATAAGCAACACATGACATAAATGTAATTTCCCATTTTTGGTATGGTATGTGTTTGTGCCTACATGTTTGTTTTGCACATACGTATGGCGTATGCATGGTTTTGTGGAGGCCTGTGGTTGACCTGGATGTCCTCTTCAACTACTTTTTACCTTCTTTTATGAAACAGGCTCTCAGGCTGAAAGCTGAGCTCATCAACTCAGCCAGTGTGGCTGCCCAGGGAACTCCCTGGATTCTCGTGTCTCTGTCTCTCCAGGACTCAATGTATGGGTTCAGGGGGCCTGAACTCGGATCCTCACACTTGTCCTGCAAGCATTTTACCGACCAAGCCATCTCTCCAGCCATTTTTATTTTGTGTTAAAAAGGTAAAATCATTTTGTTTTTGTTAGTTGTTCCCTACTTATAGTATTTTTTAAAATCACAATTTAAGATGATACCGTTTCTCCAAATGCTATTTCATTAAGATTTAGTTAAACTCCCAGAATACCAAAATGATAGATTTAGAAGTCATTTGAGAAATATGTCTCAGTAAATATTTAATAAATCCTAAAACCTGGAGAGATAAAAATCAATTGCTAACAATTAACTTCTAAAATTTATAAAGTACTTAATTCACTAGCAAAAAATGTAACTGTGCATGCTAAGTGAGAGTCACAAATCTTAGTAAAAGTTTATAAAATCAAATGTGATGAATGTTTTGCCCTTGAATAGCAGATCATTTGAAATTTGAGGAACACAATCTTTGATTCCCAGTTCTCACAATTCATTTCAGTCTCAGAAGCCACTTCTTACCATTCACAATGAATTTCTTTGCTTTGTTTGAGGCATTATCTGTATCAGACCCCCCCAAAAATATCATTGAGTGTTATACCACTAACCACATCCCCTAATCCAAGTCTTCCTACCTATTAGCATATAAAAATGACAATGAAAAGAAATATTTCAGTACCTCCAGCTACCAGTCCAGTGTACTAATGCTTCTTAAATCCAGTAGGAAATATTCTAGGATCCAAGGCCAACACCACTCTCCATGTTAGCACATCCTTGCTTATTTCACTATACTGTGAGGATCGACCCTAATAAAGGACTTCTGACATGCTTTGAGATACACTCTAAGTTTGTATATTCCACACTATTTGTTTTTAAATGCCCTTAGGTTTTTGGTTTCCAAGAGCATTTATCGTACTGGTTAGTTATAGAAAGCACAAAATATAGATACATATGTATACTTATATAACAAAAATATCACCCAAAGTTCTAGCAATTTTCCCCAAACTTATTTCTAATTTAGTATGCTTTAATAAATAAGCCAATACTTATATTTCGAATAGGGCTTTGACCATTTGACAAACCAGTGTGGTTGAGGGAAAGTTTACAGGGCATCACCCCTAGAAGAAGAGGTACAAGCAATCAATGGATGCTGAGAGAGGGCAAATCAGTGTTTCATAGGAATAAGCCCTCTAATATGAGCAAAAAAAAAAAAAGAACTCAGAAGTGTGTGTGTGTGTGTGTGTGTGTGTATGTGTGTGTGTGTGCGCGTGTGTATAATGGTAGTAATTACAGAAGTATAAGTAATGGATTTGAAGATGACAGAGGAGGAGTTGGAGGACTGGGGAATGGAATGGAATGATCTAAATCCAGTACTCATATAAGAAATCCTCAAAACAGTATAAAAATTAAGTAACTGTAGAGCTTTGGCTATTCTTAGTGTTGAGACTAACTCGTGCCTCTGGCTCCACCCCCAATGGGCGTGGTCAGTGCCACAGAAGGAGACAAAGTGAATATCCCACTACAATTCCCCTTTTAGTCTAAAGAAAAGATTTAGGCTTTATACAAAACTATATACAAAACAGTGAATAACAAGTGTGCTCTAAAATAGAGGTAGAGTAGAAATGTCTAGACAAGAACTAGAACTATAAAGGGTATCATGATAAATATCCCCAAATGTATCAATATACAAAATGTCTTGAATACAAGAAAAGTATACATACATAGAATATAGTAAGAATAATGTGCATAAAACATCATAAGTGGAAAGATTTCACACAATATAACAAAATATAATATACAATTCTTCCGGGAAGAGAATATAAACTTAATTTTACATAGCTTACCACAAATAAGAATATATAACAATGTAAGCTGCATAATACTATTATCTCACTCTTACTCAATAATTCACAAGAAGATAGGCTAATCTAACTATATCCCTCCTAAACCATATATTGCGGTAAATAAGGATCAGGATAAACAAATAGGCCGAATAGATGTTTATTCAGGGAGAAATAACTTACAACCTAGACAGATGAACACCAGGAAATTCAACCCGATCCTCTCCTGTCCGAGTCACACCAGAAAAAGAGAGAGCGCCTTCCTGGCCCCCTCCAACCTCCTTCCTCAGGTCACCTCCGCCCATCGTTCCACCCCCCAATGGGCGTGGTCAGTGCTACAGAAGGACTACCTCACTACAATTCCCCTTTTAGTCTAAAGAAAAGATTTAGGCTTAATACAAAACTATATACAAAACAGTGAATAACAAGTGTGCTCTAAGAAAAGGAAAATCGAGAACAAAATGACCTACATATCTAGTCCTAGGGTGAGGGCATAATGGAGTTTACAATAGAGTTGTCCTAAGCTGGAAAACGTAAGTCTAGTACCTAATATATCTAACTAGGAAGAGAGAATAATAGTTGTGATAGTTTAATCTTCAACCTCATCAAGACCTGAGAAGGAAATTAACAATACTAGAGTAGACAGGAAATGCGGATGGACAACTTCCAAAAGGTGCAGCAAGGACAGAAACAGCAAGCCACCTGAACAGTCACCCTAGGTCTCACAGTGACGTTGGTACACCCAGATTTGGCTAAGGCCAAGAGAACTTGACAGACCACAACAACAGCAGGGAAATAGAATGGCTGTCTTACCCTGACTTGGCAAGGTCAAGCAGTCTTCTATATTTGTCTCCTGCAAGCACATAGGACTGCATGTCCAAATCAGTGGTCAAGGTGGGGGCAATTCTATGCCCAACAGGCCATTAGCTGAGGCGAGATTGAACTCCAGCAGGAGCAACATCAGTGTCCAACATATTTTCGGGAAAGTGCACGGTGCTGTCAGGAGCAACAGTGTCTCATGTCAATGGAGTACTAATATTAAAACATTTAAATGCCATGTTCTGCATGTCTATGAAGTGATTGAAGATTAAGCATCTATATCTGACTAATCTCATAGGTACAGGAAATGTGAGTGAAGATAATCTGTAATACTCGGGAACTTAGCTAAAAGACTGATTAAAACTTTCCTGAGTAAAGCAGGAACAAATACTTAAACAATATAACTATTTACATATACCTACATGTAAATCCCTAAAATAGAGGTAGAGTATAAGTGTCAAGACAAGAGGTAGAACTATAAAGGGCAGCAAGATAAATATCCCAAATTGTATCAATATACAAAATGTCTTGAATACAGGAAAAGTATACATACATAGAATATGGTAAAAAATAATGTGCATAAATATTATAAGTGGAAACATTTAACACAATATAACAAAATATAAACTTAATTTTACATAGCTTACCACATAGGAATACATAACAATGTAAGCTGTAAAATACTATCTCATTCATACTCAAATTCTCAAGGAAATAGGCTAATCTACTTATATCCCATCTAAACCATACCTTTACCCACCATTCCCTATTCCTGTCTAAAAGATAAACCCGAGTGTAAGCATCACCCAATCCCAAATAACTAAAACCAACCCAAAGACGATGACTATTATCCCAAAATTCCAAGGGTAGGGAAAGGGGGCGTAGTCATATTAAGATTACTTCCTGCTGAAATGGGACGATGATTGCTCCAATGGATCCTGTAGGAAGAAAATTTTTAGCAACCAAATTTCTCAACAGAACTGGCTGTGACATATGTAGTTAGTCACTGTGTGGCAGAAAATTCTTGACTGTAGTTCTATTTGAAACTGGCCAGGGTGTAATAAAAAGGTGCACCATTACAGCTAGCTAGTCATGAGTTGTCTCTAGCAAAACAGTCTCAAACCAGTTTTAGGGTGATGTTTGTAGTTCCGATGCATCAGGTTGAGTCAAGTGGAAATGATGATGTGGGGCCCCATCTTCTTTCCGGAAAGTTCAAAGACTGCTGTTAGGAATCATTATTCCTTGTGGAAAAGTTGCACATCAATATTAAAGTAAAATTTTCAAGTTTTAAGGTATGCATTAGGGAAACACCACAATAAGCATTAAAAGTACATGAGAAAATTAGAGAAAATTGCATAAGATATGAGTCCCCAGATTTTGTTTTCTTCTGCCTTACACCGATTGGCTTCTTGATTTAAGGCAGAAACCATGAATTTAATCTTAACAACATGCTTGAATTTAGAGAAGGAAAGCCAAATCCAACTCCAAAGCCAGCATTGGTTTACAAAATTTGGGACTTCAGGAATACTAGATAGTAGAGAGAAATAGATTTCTATATAGAAATAGTTTACTACAATTAAATATTTTTTTTTTTTACCATATATCAGATTCTGCTTCCTTAAGTGATTGTTTCTGAAGAGCTGTCTTCTCTTCTGTAGGCACCTACATGTTCAGTGTCTTTTGGCTGTTTGATGATAGGTTTTCTCTGTTTTCCTGTAAAAACAAGAACAGAACACTTCCCCTACCTTTGAGAGACCTCCGCACACCTCATAGGACCTAGTTTGTTGGATGACTTGTCATTTCTCTTCATTAAGATGTTTCTCTTGTTCAACTCGGATCTTGATTAACTTAGATGGTATCCATAGTTTTTCTTCTCCTGTAGATACAAATGCAAAACCCCTACCCCAACGTAACACATATCCTGCTTTCCATTCTGAGGTCAGTACATCCTTGAAATACACTGGCTGATTTAGTTTAGAAGTTTTTTCTATTGTCCAGTGTCTTTCTGCAGCTGTTTTTCCTTTTTCATCAGCATTAAGAAAGTTTAATGTTAATAAAGCATTATGTAATCTGTGTTTGGGTGTTTTGGTTCCTCCTGCCTGTTTATGGACCATTTCTTTTAAAGTACGATTGGATCTCTCAACCACTGCTTGTCCTGTAGGATTGTGTGGTATACCAGTTATGTGCTTTATCTTGTAATACTCAAAAAACTCTTTCAATTTGCTGGAGACATATGCTAGAGCATTGTCAGTTTTTATTTGTGCAGGTATGCCCATAATGGCCATTACCTCTAAAAGGTGCGTTATAACAGAATCAGCCTTTTCAGAGCTCAGAGCAGTAGCCCACTGAAACCCTGAAAATGTATCTATAGTGTGATGTACATATTTTAATTTTCCAAATTCTGCAAAATGAAACACATCCATTTGCCATATTTCATTCCTATTTATACCTTTAGGGTTACTGCCTGGTGGTAAAGGAGTTTGGTTATAACCAAATGAGCAAGTAGGACATTTCCTTACTATTTCCTTGGCTTGTTCCCAAGTGATAGAAAAATCCTTTTTTAAACCTTTACTGTTCACGTGGTGTTTCTTATGAAACTCTGAGGCTTCTAGCACACTTCCTATCAATAAACGATCAATTTCATCATTGTCTTGTGCTAGAGGACCTGGCAGACCCGTATGGGATCTGATGTGTGTTATATATATAGGATGAGTCCTCTTTCTGATAGTATCTTGTAACTGTATAAACAATGAAGTTAATTCTGTATTGTCAGGAATAAATTCTGCAGTCTCAATGTGTAAAACGACTCTCTCTGCGTATTGAGAGTCAGTAACTATATTGAGGGGTTCTTTAAAATCCATAAGTACCATGAGAATGGCATACAATTCTGCCTTTTGTACAGAATTGTAAGGGCTTTGAACCACTTTGCTAATATTTCCTGATTTATATCCTGCCTTACCTGATTTATTTGCATCAGTGTAGAATGTATGAACTCCAGAAATAGGTGTTTTTCTTACAATGCGTGGAAGAATCCAAACCGTTTTCTTTATGAATTTGATTCTCTCAGTTTTGGGATAGTTGTTGCTAATTGTTCCCAAAAAGTTACTGCAAGCTCTCTGCCAATATTCGTTATCTTTCCATAAGGAAGAAATTTCCTCATTAGTTAAAGGTACTATAATTTCTGCTGGGTCCCTTCCTATTAGCTGACGAAGTCTTTTACCTTTTATAATCAAGTCAGAGATCTTTTCTATATATGTTTTCAGTTTTTTATTCTGTTTATGTGGTAGGAATATCCATTCTAATATGATATCTTCTCTCTGCATCAAAATCCCTGAAGGATATTCTCTAGATGGTAATATAACCAGAATACAGTCTAGGTTTGGATCCACACGGTCCACATGTGCTTCTAGTATCCTCTTTTCTACCCATTCTAATTCCTTCTCAGCTTCAGCTGATAGTATTCGTGGACTATTCAAGTCCTTATCTCCTTTTAGGGCCATTTTCAAGTTTTTCAAATCATGCCCTTCTACTCCAATTATGGTTTGCAGTTGAGAAATCTCTCCTAGTAATTTTTGAAGATCATTAAGAGTCTGGTAGCGATCTCTTCTGATCTGTACTTTTTGTGGTCTAATTTTCTGTAGACCTATTTTATATCCTAAGTAGTTGATAGACTCTCCTTTTTGTATCTTTTCAGGTGCAATTTGTAATCCCCAGCGAGGTAAAACTTCCTTTACTTTCTCAAACATTTTTTCTAATATTTCTCCTTTAGAGTCAGCTAACAATATATCATCCATGTAATGATAGATTATGGATTGTGGAAACTGTTTACGAATTATTTCTAACGGTTTTTGTACGAAATATTGGCACAGGGTGGGGCTATTTAGCATTCCCTGTGGCAAAACCTTCCATTGATATCTCTTCACCGGTTGAGAATTATTATAATTAGGTACCGTGAAGGCAAATTTCTCTTTGTCTTGTTCTTGTAAAGGTATAGTGAAGAAGCAATCCTTTAAATCAATAACTATAATAGGCCATTCTTTGGGTATCAAAGAAGGCAAGGGCATTCCAGGCTGTAGAGAGCCCATTGGCTGGATAACTTTATTGATGGCTCTCAGGTCTGTAAGCATTCTGCATTTACCAGATTTCTTTTTGATCACAAATACAGGAGAATTCCAAGGGCTGGTTGATTCCTCAATATGTCCAGCATTTAGCTGTTCCTGAACCAGGCTTTCTAAAGCTTCTAACTTCTCAGAGGTCATAGGCCATTGTCCTACCCAGACAGGTTCCTCTGTTAGCCATTTTAAAGGTAGGGCTTTTGGTTCCTCTGTTTGTTCAGCATTTGTATTTTGTTTTTGTACTGCCTGGATATTTGGTCTCTGTCTTGTATAGTACTTAACATTATTCTTTCCATAATCATGAGGTCGTCTATGGTTCCTATCTAATACAGGAGGAATGTTAATCTGTGTATTCCATTGCTGTAATAGATCACGACCCCATAAATTTATCACTACATCGGCCACATATGGTCTCAACCTCCCTCTCTGTCCTTCTGGTCCTATACAGTCAATCCATCTCGTGCTTTGTTTTACCTGAGCCAGGGTTCCAATCCCTAAGAATTGAACATTTACCTCATGCAGGGGCCATCTTTGAGGCCAAGATTTATTAGATATGATAGTTACATCAGCTCCTGTGTCCAGCAGACCCTCAAACAGTCTATTATTCATCTTAACTATCAATCTAGGCCTATGACTATTTATAGCAGCTTGCCAAAATATACGCTTTTCATTTCCTTCTGTCATGTTTGATTCAACTTCCGTCACTAATTCGTCATCCAGAGCAGTATGAGTTTTTATAATAGGCACAGAATTTTCTAATTGTCCTGTGGGAGATTGTCTTCCACTGTGACTGGGAATGTTCGAACCACCTGTGACGTGGGGGCCTTCGAGAGGCCCCCCAAGGAGTTTCCCGATGGTAAAGGGTTTCCTTGCTTGTCTCTGGTCGATCTACACTCATTTGTCCAGTGTCTGCCTTTGCCACACCTTCTACATAACCCAGGAGGCCGAGGCCTTCTGTTTGATTCATTCCTGGGGGTGTTATTTCTAGGGAAGCTTTGCCTACAATTTCTTTTTAGATGTCCTATCTTACCACAGTTATAACATCTGACATGTTGATATCTCTTCAAACCTTTGGGGATGGCTTCTCCTACCCAAGCTTCTAAGTCACCATAGTAAGGAACTCTGTTATCTTGATATCTTCTCTGACCTTTAGATATGGCTTCTCCTATCCATGCTTCAGTCTTATTGTCATTATACTCAATGTTGCCTGTATATAGGACCCATTCATCCAAGGGTGCTGATCGCATTTTTAAAGGCCAAAGCACCTGTTTGCATTGAGGATTTGCATTCGCATAAGCTAAAGATTCTATGAGTATTCGCCTAGCATCTATGTCTGCTATCTCTAATTGTACTGCCCTAGATAATCTTTCTAGAAAGATACTAAAACGTTCTCTAGGTCCTTGCTTTATCTTAGTATAGGGTTCTATCCTCTCTCCTAATTCATGAACCTTATCCCAAGCATTCAAAGCTGCTGTACTGCATAGAGACAAGATGTGTTCATCATAGGCAGCTTGGGTTTCTGGGTCAGCATAGAGACCCTCACCAAGAATTTTATCTTGGGGAGCTTTATAACCTTTCTTTAAGCCCTGAAGTTCAAGAGCTTTTGCTTCCTCTCTCCATAAAGCCCTCCATTCTATTTGAGAGGCGCTTTCAAGGACAGCTGATATTAATTGATCCCAATCCTTAGGGGTTACCTTGTTATTCCATGCCCATGATTCTACTAATTGCTTCACATAAGGTGAGTGCATGCCATAAGAGACTACTGCTTCCTTTATACCTTTTAAATCTTTCATACGTATTGGTTCCCACTGATATGCAACAACACCTTTTGGATGTTTCTTCGTTGCTGGCTTTTCATGAATAGATACAGGGAAAGCTCCCCTGACCCTAAATGGTGTGGAAAATTTTAAACCTTTTTCATGCCCTGTTACCTGTAGTTCTTCTTCTGATGTATCAGACTGAAGGTCTTCTAAAGCCTGAAATCTATTCACCATTGTTTCTTTGAGTGTCTGAACTTCTTGAATCAAATAACTTTCTAGAGACTTCATTGCATCAGTCAGTTTCTTACTTTCTCCAACTACAAATGATTCCATGTTTTTAATCTTATCATCCTTAGATATTATCTGAATGGCATGTAAACTGCCTTCCAGAAACAATGTTCTATCTGCTAGCTTGCCATTATCCTCAGACATGGAAGAGATTCTGTCAGCTAGTCTTTCTATCTGATGTTCCAGTTTTTTAAACTTATTAGTAGCTTCCTCCGACCAGGAGTGGGCTGTTTCTGCTAGTTTGTTAATGCATTGCATTGTTTCTTTTCTGGTTATTGAGGTATCTGACATTAAACAAATTATACCTTTCAGCTCGCCAACGCCATCTTCAATATTCTGAACCTTTCTTTCTATATTTTCTATGCTTTGAATTCTATCATTTTCAATGTTTCGAATCTTTGTCTCTATGTGTTGAATTCCATCATTTTCAATGTTTCGAATCTTTGTCACTAAGTCTCCCATGGTTTGTACAAGTTCCTTATTGTTTGCTGTAATCTCAAACCATTTCTTTAAGAATATCATGTTAATGATGAAACCCATTGCTATTACAAAATAAAAGTATATATTGGTCCAGTCATAAGTTTCTTCTGCTAAAATCCCTTCTACATATGAAGTAAAATAATTCCTAAAGTTCTGCATAGTAAAATTATCTGCCATAGTTATGGAACAATTTATCTCAGATTTTATGTCAGCTTAAATTGCAAAGGATGTTACAATTACCTTAGGTGTAATTCTGCTGTCCTGGAACTTTGATGCTTTTAGTTGTATATCTCAGCTTGTGGTAGCTACGACTGGAGGTGTGTCATCAAATAGCGCCTAGCCGCTGAGGCTCCTCTGATCCCGGTTCCTGTAAAAAGTTCTTAACAAACTATGGCAAGCAGAATTTTGTTAAAAGGGGACTTTTGGAGTTACTTGTAACACAAGACGAAACGCGTGCAAGCCGGGCCGGTGCCGCCGGGCGGGTGCCGCCCAGAGGCTCTGCGCGAATGCAAAGTCCCGTGCGGAAATGGGCAAAAAATGTTAAGTGGTAAGTGCCTTCTCAGGTCTGCTTTAGCGGCAAAGATCTCCTTTGCAGTAAGGAAGAGGCAAATGTCCCAAAGCTGTGGTGAGTCCACCTGGTTAAACCCTGCCCGTTGGGGAATGTGGGGGAGGGGGGCGGCTTCTGCCGCCTGGGGGCAAAACCCAGGTAAATCCCGCTTCTGACACCAGATATTGAGGTAAATAAGGATCAGGATAAACAAATAGGCCGAATAGATGTTTATTCAGGGAGAAATAACTTACAACCTAGACAGATGAACACCAGGAAATTCAACCCGATCCTCTCCTGTCCGAGTCACACCAGAAAAAGAGAGAGCGCCTTCCTGGCCCCCTCCAACCTCCTTCCTCAGGTCACCTCTGCCCATCGCTCCACCCCCCAATGTCAGTGCTACAGAAGGACTACCTCACTACAACCATATATTTCCCAACCATACCCTATTCCTGTTTAAAAGATAAACCCGAGTCTAAGCATCACCTTCCATACCCAACCCTAAGTAACTAAAACCAACCCAAAGAAGATGAATATTATCCCCAAATTCCAAGAGTAGGGAAAGGGGGCATCCTTACCTTGAGGTTACTTCCTGCTGAAATGGGATGATGATTGCTCCATGGGATCCTGTAGGAAGAAAACTTTTAGCAACCAAATTTCCCAACAGAACTGGCTGTGACATATGTAACTAGTCACTGTGTGACAGAAAATGCTTGACTATAGTTCTATTTGAAACTCTGGCCAGGGTGTAATAAGAAAGTACACCATTACAGCTAGCTAGTCATGAGTTGTCTCAAGCAAAACAGTCTCAAACCAGTTTTAGGGTGATGATATTGTGGTTTAATAAGGATCAGGATAAACAATTAGGCTGAACAGATGGTTATTCACGGAGAAATAACTCACAACATAGACAAGTGAACACCAGCAGGTTCCTGCTCCCAAGAATGCCTCTGGAAGTCCTCCTGTCCCCATGGGCTTGCAAGAGACTATTCCCCAGCTCCTCCTCAGACCTAGTTCCACAGGTCACTTTTGCCTCTGGCTCCATCCCCAATGGGCGTGGTCAGTGCCACAGAAGGAGACAAAGTGAATATCCCACTACAATTCCCCTTTTAGTCTTAAGAAAAGATTTAGGCTTTATACAAAACTATATACAAAACAGTGAATAACAAGTGTGCTCTAAGAAAAGGAAAATCAAGAACAAAACGACCTATACATATCTAGTCCTAGGTGAAGGCATAACTTAAGACTAGTACCTAATATATCTGACTAGGAAGAGAGAATAATAGTTGTAATAGTTTACTCTCCAACCTCAAGACCTGAGAAGGAAAATAACGATACTAGGGTAGACAGGAAGTGTGGATGGACTCCTTACAGTTATCACATGATACTAATATTTATACTCTAACAAAGAGAGCACATAGGACAAAATAAGCCATTTGGCTTTCTGTTTGGTTTTCTTTCTTTCTTTCTTTCTTTTTTTTTTTAAATAACTGAGCAAAAGCACTGAAGTCATTACATTCTAAAAGATGTCTAAAATTACAAATCTTTCTCAGGAGAGAACTCATGACTCCTATTCAAGGGAGGGAAAGGAAAACCCAACCACTCTGGTAGCAATATTTAATGCCAACACATGTAGCCTGGTGTGAAGGAGAAGCTTCTAGAAAAGCCATAATCATGTAAGTCTGCACCTTCCAGTGCAGGATCTTCATGGGATGAGCAAAGGGGGGTGCTTTTAGGACTTGGAGGATGAGAGAGATGAAACAAATTCCTTGGTTTTTATAGAGTTCCTCAAGTGATCACATGACCCAGGTCAGAGGATAAGAGAAACCTCTTGAAGGCAGGTAACACCTAGTAAAATGTTACTTATCTAGTGAGCAGAGGAATTATAGGGAGACTTGAAATTCCTTGGAGGCCATTAAACCTTCAACAACAACACATAAACTGCTGTCCACAGTTTATCATGAGAAGAAGCACCTAGAGGGGAGGAGGGGAGGAAAGATGGACCAGAGAGTGGCAAGGACAGCAGAGGAGGAGGCCTAGTGCACAAAAGTAATCCCCAGAGGAACAATAACTGGTGACAGGGCTGTGAGGTAGTGAAAGTGTGAGAAATGGCAGCCATCTGTGAATTAGAGGCTATAGGGAGACTTATAAAGCTGTCTTACAAGTGCTGAGACTTAGAGGTCTACTAACAACTTGTGATCCTCCTCTCCAGGTCCTTGATGCAAGAAGAGATACTGAAGTCACTACTACTGAAGCAGTAGTGATGTTGGCCCCAGCTTAGAAGTAGCTTAAACCAACTCAGACCTTATGTTAGGACTCTGGCAGCAGGAGAGCCATGCCCTTGCCTGGGAATATGTTCCCTATCAGTACTGTTTTTAGACATCTTCCTGTCATGGCAAACTATGAAACATCTAAAGGAGCAAGGTTATGACTGTTAACTAAGAGAAAAAAAAAATTAATGGATCCAGATTCCGCCAGAGAATCTAATGAAGATGCAAAGTGCTAAAGGATTCAATAGATCCTTTACTTAAATAAGGTAACGTATTTAGGTAATGCGGAATTGCCGGCAAAAGACTTAAACCATACAAGGGAAAGTTTCTACATTTGTTCCAGTGGTTTCCTGAAAACCTGACTTTCCATGGGCAACTGCTGCAACTTGGAGCAAAATATGTGGCAGTGGCAGAGCCACACTGGAAAGTATGCGGATTTTGGGGAAACCTGGAAGTTAAGTGAGAAGCATACATATGGAAGGTTATTTATCTCCCTGACCCTTTCACACAAAACATGCGATTGTGTGATGGTGGAGAAAAGATAAAACTGAAATAGAAAATTCGATACCTTTTTGGGAGGAATTTTAGGGCAAAGTTGACAGATGTTTAGAAGAACACTGGAGAGAAGAAAGTCATAGTAGGGGCAAACGTTCTGTAAATAAATGATGTCTGTCCCTTGTAAGGAGTACAAGTTTTTTCCTCTCTGCCGCCAGTCTTGTCCTGCTGCCGCGCCAGCCCCAAATAACACACTGAGACTCTGTATTAGATATAATTCTGTTGGCCCGGTTACTTGTTTCTTATCGGCTAGCTCTGTCTTAATTATTAACCCATTTCTATGTATTTCCACGTGGTCTTACCGAGAGCAGAAGAATGGCAGTTCTGTTCTCTCCAGGCTCTCCATCCTGACTCCTCCTTTCTACTTCCTGTTTCCTCCTTGTCTCTTAGTCCCGCCTATCTTGCTTTCCTATTGGCCAACAGTGCTTTATTCATTAACCAATATGACAAACATTTACAGAATGGCATCTCCCATCATCTCCTCTTTTCTGTCTAAAATGAAAAAGAAGGGTTTTAACCTTAAAATAGCAAAATATATCACACAACAGTTATAAAATAAGAATCACGGTTAACAATATTTAGTCTATTAACATTTAGCAAGATAAAAAGAAACTATTTTATCATCTATCCCATCTTTGTGAGTCTAAAGACCTATATGTAACTTATCTTTAAACCTAACTAAGAAAAACTATAACCATAACTATTTGTCTTCAACTCCTTCAAAGACCACAGAAGGATAGTATATAAACTCTAGAAATGACAGAGACAACTCACTGCCTGGTCACCCGAAGTTCTTTTGTAATCTTCCATCTTCAGCTCATAGGCGATAATGTGTCTGGCAGACTCTTTAGCAAAGCAGGAAACTTTAAACTGTCTTTTTGTATTGGCAGTTTGTCAGTCATTTTCCTCTGTGTCCTGCAGACTGTCTGGCAGACTCTTCCTTGAAGCAGGAACTCTATAGAAATGTCCATCTTGAATCAGCAATCACTTTTTGTGGGTCCTACATGTCCAGTTTATATAGCACAAAGTCAAACAGTCCAGATAAGTGCAGTATCTTGTCCAAATGGCTAGTCTTGCCATATTGGAAGTAAACTCCATAACGAGTTTCTTCAATGTCCATCTTCCTTTCTGTCGCAGGTGGTGTTGCCAGGAGCAATTATGTCTCACTGTCAAGAAAAACCCTAAACCATTTTAAATGCCATATTCTGTAGGTCTTTGAAAGGTTTGAAGAATGCCTATCCATATCAAATACATGTCTGTATATCTAGAAATCTTAACTAACTTAACTATAATATCTGACTACCATAGGTACTATCTATAATTGGTATTGAATTATACATTACATTTCTAAATGAGCAATATAAAAACAATACCTAAACAAAAGGAGAAATATACATATCACAAAATTGACTTTAAATTGTATCAATAAATGAAAATCCATTCCAAAACAAAGTATTCATATCTATACCATAATCCCCTTTTTACCTTTAAAAAGAATATTGGTTGTGATCATTAACCATTTATAACCAAGCCCATTTAAATGAAAACAAACATTTACAAACAATATTTGGGAATTTGGGCGTCATTCTTTTCGAACTACTTCCTGTTGACAGGGGGCGCTGTCATGGGGGATCCTAAGAGGATGCAGAAATCCTTCCTGGTTGTAGTCTGCAAGGCTGCTTTGAATGTTGAATGTTGGATCACCAGCGACTCTGTTTCAGGGGACCTGGCTTGATCAAACCACATTAGTCTGGAAGGAATCCACAGCTTTTTATTTTCTGTGGAAACAAAAATAGAAATCCTTTTCCCCAGTAACTTGTCCTTAGACTTAAATTTTTGAGTCAAAGCATTTTTAAAATATATAAATTGAATTAATCCAGCAGCATTTGTTTTAACAATTGTTGTTTCCTCAGCAGTTAAACAATGCAAAGACAATATAATACCATACAGTAACCCGATTTTTTCTGAACTTTTTATCTTTATGTGGCTTTATTTACTCTGTTTATATTACTTTTTATTTTTTGAGACAGGGTTTCTCTGTGTAATTTTTATCTGTCCTGGAATTCATTCTGCATAACAGGTTTACTTTGCAAATCACATAGATCTGTTTGCCTCTGTCTCTCAAGTTCTAAGATTAAAGGTGTGTGCCACCACACCCAGTTCCTCTTTGTCTTTTTAACCCATTTTATTTTTTTTCATGTCTCCTTACTTTAAAACACACTGTAAACCTTTAGATTCTTAATATGAGTCTGTCTTTACTGTAAATTTTTATCTTTTTCTGGCCACGAGTCTCTTATCTGGTAAACAACAACATTGCTGAAATGAAAGTCATAGTTGTTTCTGCTGTGGATTACCAAAGATGGCGGCGGATACTCTTACCGCCAGCACTGAAAGCTGTGCCCACTGCCTTGGTCTGCGCTGCCATCTAGCAAGCATGCTGCCGGCTTGGAGATGTGATCAATGCCACTGCCAGCTGTCCTACACAATAAATTGTTAGCAGTGCTTTTTAAAAGCCGTGCTGTTTTTTGCCCATTTCTATGTATTTCCACGTGGTCTTACTGAGAGCAGAGGAATGGCAGTTCTGTTCTCTCCAGGCTCTCCATCCTGACCCCTTTACTACTTCCTGTTTCCTCCTTGTCTCCTCGTCCCGCCTATCTTGCTTTCCTATTGGTCAACAGTGCTTTATTCATTAAACCAGTATGAGAAACATATTTACAGAATGACATCTCCCATCAGTCCCTTTTTATAGTTCCTGGATTATTTGTGATTGAGCAAGGCTAAAGACATTCTTAACTGAGATATGAAACATCACCAATAGCAAGCATGATAATCCAACTATAGAAAAATTAACTTCCTGGCTAAATAAAATATTAACATCTCAGAAAACTTGTAAAAAATCTAGAATTATACAACAAATATTGACTCTCTGGATCAACTAACTGTTTTATAGAGGTCACATCACAACGACAATGTCTACAACATGGGTAAGTGAAGCTCTCTAGAAGAAACTCAGTAGACACAGGTCATAGAAGGGAGCAAATATATAATTGTATTTGTTCTAAATTAAAACATATATGTAGGATTAGAAGTAGTTGTAAGGAAACAACCATAAGAAGCAGGGTAACAATTACTTTTAGGAAGTGGCAGAGGTTAAAATGCATCACTTTCTCTTATTGTATATATTGCATCACTTTCTCTTTCTTGATATGAGTGCTGATAAAAAAGGATGCTAGCTTAAACTTGATTTGTACTTTCCCATTGTGTATATTAGATGACTAGATGACCACAGTTGTATGACTTGATATAAGTTTTTTTTTTTTTAATGATGTTACAAGCATGACAGGTAGTGCAGAAACCTGCATATTGACCTATGGTCTGATAAGTGGTAGGCAACACAACATTCCCTCAAGATGTTGGTCAGTGGCAGTGAGCAACAGCTTTCTGTCAGCACATGGTCATCAATATTCCATGATGCACTTTATTGCTAAACTATTCTTTCCCTTTGTCTAGGTATACTAAATTAATATGATCATATCCATTCCTGTTTTCTTCTCCAATTCACCCCATGTTTCTCCAACATGCCTCCTCCTATCTTTATATCTTTTGTTATTGCTTTTATTACCCTCTGAGTCCATTTAGTGCTGCCTAGATGTGTATGGATGTGGGGCCGAACACTGGAGCACAGGAAACCTATTAGTGGCCACTTCTGCAAAAAACAATGGTTTTCCTCCCCTAGATCCTCAGTTTCTGGGAGCCCTGCAAGAGCCATGGCCGGGAAATTATGTGTGTGAGGTGAAAATGAAACTCTGTTAGGAACCACTTTCGCAGGTGCTGGATCAAGAGCTTCCAGAGTCTGTCCTTGTGTTTTTTCTTTTCTTATTTTTTTACATATTCAAGCATAGTAAGATTTTGGGGTAGATCTCCTGGTGACAATTCTCAAAACAAACTTTAGGTAATGCTCCAGGGATGAAACTCCCTGACAAAGCAGCAAAGCACTTGTGATCTTTACAGTTAAATGTGGGTTCTGTTGACTTATAAACAGAGCTCAGGGCAAGGGCCTAGGGAGGAATGATTTGTGTTAAGTGTAAGGATGGACTCTACTGATGGAAGGTACAAAGTACACAGCACCTCTTTCATATGGGTGGGCTCTATTCACTGAGAGACTAAGTTTAGGATTGGAGCCTAAACAATGCTCTATAATAGATCAAAAAGATCACCAGATTGTTGGTCAACATCCACTCCAGCCTTCTGGGTGAAAAGGTGTCAGTCATTTTCCTCCTTTGAAGAAAAAAAACGTCTTCTTGCTTAGCATTCCTAAATTTTCAAATGCTTTCAGTGTGCTGTGCCTCTTACACTCAGTACCTAGTGGAGCCTTGAAATGATCGACCCAATCAGAACCAGAATTTTGTCTGGCTTTATCTTGGACAGGTAACCACAGCTGCTGAACGTTCATGTGTGGGTAGCCATGTTCTACCCAGAAGACAACTTTCCATAGAATTTTTCTACTCACTTTGTAGAGCATGCTGGCCAGGAACTCAAAAAGATCTGCCTGCCTCTGCCTCCCAAAAGCTGGGTCTAAAGGCATGTGTCACCACTGCTTGACTCAGTATCTTAATCTTGATCCTTTGACCAGGTGTGCATGTCAGCACCGACTACTGCCCACTGCAAAAAGAAGCTTCTCTGACCAGGGCTTAATGAAGCCCAGGTCTACGGATACAAGCATAACTATTTAGAAGACAGGTTGATCATTTAGCAAAATAAAAACAGCAAGTGCAACCTAGGATGTATGACCTCCTCAGCCAAAGGCTTTTTGGTGCAATTATAGTAGCGTGCATGAAATTACCTCTTGTGGGGCAGACCTCAAGTCCTGTTGGAAAGTTGTTAGTTTCAACATAATTTTCACATCACTGTCCCAACAGAAAGCACGTCTTTAGTGTCAAGTCAGTATTTGCAGCATACCATGACCAGCATTGGGTAAGACTTTGGTGTCTTTTTTCCCCTGTAACCTGAAGAGCTCAACTTTGGTTTTGTCTGTTTAACTTGGAGAACAGACCAGGGAACTAGAGTGGAACCTTTTCATGGGGTGGGGACATCTTAATGTAGAGAGCTAGAAGATTGTAGGTAAATTGACTGTATTGAGGTGAAATACTAGAGGGAGAAAGGCTTAAGCAGGGAAGGGCATGGGAGTATGGATGAAACAGGTGTTAAATGGAAGGGCTATTCCAAAGGAAGGGGTATGGGAACATGAGAGCCTGCTATCTCACAACCCAAAATTTTTTAGAAAGGAGAGATAGTAGAACACATATGAAATGAAATAAAAGGGGAAACAGTTAAAGGATTGAGCAAGGGTGAGGGTAAAGATAGGAAAGAAAGGGTAGTAATGGATGGATTAACCAAACCTCTAACTATGCTAATCTCAAAATACAACTTTAACACACACACACACACACACACACACACACACACACACACACACCAGAGTTGAATGGAATTTCCCAACATGGGTAGACAATGTTGCTCCCAGAAGACATAGATTATTAAATGAAAATTGCAATGCAAATCCTGGGATACCTCCTGATTTGTTATTGGTCAGGGAGAACACAAAAGTCACAGGCTACTGTGATTGCCATTAGTGTCTTTCCATAACTACATGGTAAGACACTTGTTGAAGGCTCCATATACCTCACATACCTCAGCTATGAGACATAGAGAAATCAAGCTTACTGAGAAACTTCCTCCCTGCTGATTAACAGTATATTGATGGGAAGTATTTTTAATTCCTGATGCATTTGTTGAGGCAGAGCTCCATTAGTCAATGAACAAGTGAATTTTGGATTAAAATGTTTTTGTGAAACTAAGGTACTTTTCCTTTGATCAAAAAACCACATGTCTAGTATGATCACCAACTCACATAAAAGCATATTCAGCACACACAAGATGTATGAATAATGAATATCTTAAAGTGATTTTAATTAAAAGTAATTAGAAATAATTTAAATATTTAGCTATATATACATTGTGGATATTTAGCTATATATACATTGTGGATTATGTTGAATATTTTGTTTCCTAATTTCATTCAATCTGATACTGAAAAGTTTGCTCTGGAACAATTTGTACATAGAGCATCTATGGTACAGAAATTGATGAGTACAAATATATATGTGCATGTTCAAGGGAATTTTATTGAAAAGTTTCTGGAAGGATACATATTAATCCATTTCCTTTTCCTGTTTTATCTTTTTTATGCCCTTTGAGGCTGATGAAAGAAGTGAAAGCCCTGTCTTTCCATGACTTTGCCTATACTACTTTGATGAATGAAGACCGATGTTGGAGCTATAAGCAACGTGAAAGAGTATGTCAGAGTGAACATTCCCTGAATCCTTCCTCCTCTCAGGCTTCTTGAATTTTGATAACTGCTATGTGTCTTCTTTCCTTTGGATGTACTGCCTTCAGACTTCTGTCCTGTCTGCTCATATATACATTGGCTACATTCTCATGAATAAACCCTTTAACAAAACTTCTTTCAATTGCCATAATTAGATTATGTAATTTTTGTTGTGCAGGTATACCTGTCTGTCTATAATTTGCCTGATAATTATCTATTTCTCCTTCTCTCCATGTATTTTCATGTATGCACACATACACACACAGAGAATAATCATACTATGAGCCATGTTACTATTCAAAATTCAAAAGAAGCTAGATCCGTGTATTCTAGTAAAGAATACTTTCCAAAATATACTGTTAAGAAGTAAATGAGAAAGGCTGGATTGGTACAATTTAAATCATATATATATTAATTTATGTTAATACTTAATTATATAATTACTTGAATAGAATAATTTTCTGATTTTCCAAATGACAAATTTGTTTTGTTTGTTTATACAAGTTTGGGGGAATTCTGTGATACACCCTATAATGTATCGGGTCTGACATGTCATTCATTCATTCAAAGGATGTTTATTTAAAGTGTATTATATTCTAGACAATTTGCTAGAAACTTGAACAACCATAAGAAATAAACTATTTTTTACACAACTTAAATTGTAGTACTAAAGACAATAAAAACTTAGATTCTAAGACATATGTGTCATATTGGGGCAACAGAAACAAACGTTTGATTTAGAAAACATCACCAAGAAACTAACCTAACCACATACCTGAGGGTATTTTAGACAGAAGCATCTAAGACTTGTGGGTGGAAGGGTGCCTGATGTGTTCCTAGACCTGTTAGGACACACAGGTACTTGGAATCATGTGGGAAAATGGGCAGAGGAGGAGTCACACTGACTAGATCACCAGAATGTCAGTAAGGTCTTAAGAGCTTGGACTATCCTCTGGCAAGGTGAGTCCATTACAGGTGTTAAGCAGATGGTCAACATGAGCTCCTGCTCTTTGGTTATGATTGCACTAACTCATGTGTAACAAGAAGATAGACAGGTAGGAGTGGGGGTAGGAGTTCGGGTAGACTGGTCTTCAGACACACAACACAGATAACAAGTAGTGACAAATGAATTAGAGAATGCACACAGACAGACATCAATGCAACAAAAGTCAAACATTACATCCACTTTTGGTAGAGGTTTATTTAGGTGACATTGCTCAGAGTCCAGTCCTAATATAGGTCTTGGATGTGTGTTACGGTATATATACTTGATACTATAACACACATGCAAGACCTACACTATCTAACATAACCCTAGGGGTCAAATAGACTTTTGGATTGAGACACATTATATAATTAAAGTTCCACTGTGAAAATTGGAAGTGTGTTTTTCTTTTCTACCTGCATTTGAGTAGAAATTACATCTGATATATGTATACACATATATACACATATACATACATACATGGCCTAGAATTATAACTATTCAACTGTTAATGTGTATCTTAGTGGGAGAGTATAAGTTTTCAAAGGCTTTTAGATTTTATTCAGCACCCAGCCCACTGTGTTCATGGGCATCCCAACTACATGTTTCACAGCAGCCTGAATGAACAATGGAGAGTGGAGATATGTTGAGGGGTTGGAGTAGGGCAATGGAGGATGGTATGATACATTATATACATAAAAGAAATAAGTAATGCCTTTATTGAGACTGTATAGATTTCAGTGATTTTACCATTATTACTAAACAATGCTACTTAGTGAATATTTACATAATATTTAAGTTACATTAATTATTATGACTAAGGCGGAACTGGCTTAAATGCCCAGGAAAACGCATATAGCTTCTATATAGGCAAAACACCATTTACGTAAGTGATCTGACCTGAGCATCTGTGGATTCTACTGTTCTCAGAGGTCCTCAAACTAGCTCTCCAAGGACGTTGACAGATGGTTATTTTTACAAGTATTTTGTTGGACATAGTGATTTAGTAAGAAAAAGAAGTATTTGAAAGCTAACTGTACTTATCGAGAATGTGTTGCCCTGGTTTTATTACCAGACAACTTTGCAAAAAAAAATTAGTATTCTACAATGAATGTCATGCATTGTGCTGATTTTAATATATTCCAAGTTGCTTAGATGTTTTTTAAAGCTGAATGTGCTTCAAATTTTGCTGCATTTCATGTTTTTCTCATTAACTCTTATTGCCCTGAGCATCCTGTTTCTATTGTAATTGTTGTCAATAACTGAGGTAAAGTAGCTATTAAGAATTTCAACCCTCACCTTTTTGGATCCTGCTTTTTCTCTTGTCCCTAAGAAGTAGTTAGCCCACCCTTCCTGTGTCGTGCTTGGACTCCATAATCACTTGTAATCTCCGGTTTGCTTCCATCTACATCCTTTGCTGATAGTGTTCTATTATAGCTTTCCCATTTTAAATGTCTCCTGGATGCCCTTACTAATTATTTTTTCTGGAAGGATCATTTTTAAAACTCGCTTGTTCCTTTCAGAAGATTGTCTTACTTCTTTTATTCCATGGCTTAAAAAAAATCTGCTTCTTAACTAAGTAGAGAAGAAATATAAAAAACAATAAAGATCAGACAATTTCCAAGGAAAAATTCCTTCTGCTTTTTTCCCTTGGTTATAAAATATAGACATTTCGTTTACTTGAAGGACAATTCTCCCTTTGGTAATGTTTTACAGTCTTTAGGAAATATCTGTTTTTCTCATTTCAGACCTCCCATAGATTTTTCTGACTTAAGCAGTGAACAGAAAATGCTCAAACTTTGGTAAAGGCCTTGCAAGTTTTACAACGAATGAAAACAATAGACTCCGATTTTTGTGTGGTTTATAAATTACTTTAACATGAATTGTGATTTTTCATTTATGATGCCTTCTAGGTTTCTTTACAAAATTTTAGTAGGACTGTAAAAAGGAGAATGATCCTAGGAGAGGCTGTTGATGTGCAGGAAGTTATACGTTTCAGCCACAATATGCTGAACACAAGCAGACTAGGAGAAAAAGCAAGGAATCCATCAACTTAGATTAAAACATTACAAGCTTCAGGAGCCTTCCCAAGTGGTTGGCAGATACTTTTATCCAGTTTTGTCCAGATAGTTTTATCCAGATAAATTATTTTGGCTATGTTTTTTTTTCCCTCTGAAAAGTCATTTATTTAATTTGGGTGCTTCTGGAAAAGCTGCATTTTATCATCAATGAATGATATTCAAGAGTACAATTATAGTTCTATGGGATGTCAAGTAAGGAGATGCTTTTAAATGTATGTTTATGAAAACTTCCTAAACTACATTTGAGTGCTGAGTGTGAACCTTCCAGTGATTAGAGGGACATATAATTTTTTTTTTTAGTGTGAGAGAAGAGGGGAGAATGGGTGCTGTGCCATTTTGAGACTCTGTCCTGACATGTTACCTTCTCCTACTACCTGCACTTACTGTAGTAGAATGGCTAGATTTATTAGGTGCTTCCAAGTGTTTGTCTCTCTGTCTTACTACATGAGTTTGTTCTTTCAGTTCTCATAACAGTCCTCTGAAGTACATACCCTTAGTCCCATGGCCATTTCCAATAGGAGACAAGAGAGCACACAAAAGTTGCAATATCATGCCTTAACTTCACATTTTATAGACCTAGCTCTTAAATCTCTGTTTGGGAAAGCATCTCAAACTTGAGTTAATTTTTTGATTCTTTTCTCCCTTTGTGTTTATCTACTTTTCATGTCCCAGTAATGAGGAATTCCATTATCCTTGTTCAGGAAGCCCTCACAAATGTCCAACTCTGGCTCTTGTGATGTGGCCTATCAGCAAATTTAGTCACATCTGTCTTCATTCTAAATATGGACTTATTGAAAGCATAAGCTATGGCTCATCATGTGATCTCTGACTGGCCAGTGACCATGAAATCAAGAAGAATTTAAATATAAATCGGCAGAATGTGTTCAGAGCAGAAACTCTCGGTGCAGCTGAATTTGGGGATTTTTCTTTCTCCCAGTAACCCTAACTGGGTGGTCCTTCACTTACTGTATCAACTACCATCACTAGTTTATCTAGTATATGCATGGTGCTCTTGCAGTCACTGACAATAGAGGAGATAAAAGAAAAGAAAAATTTCATTTTCATGAGATTTATTTTCTTCTGGAAGGAAACAATTAAAGCTAACCATTTGTATGAATCCCAGATGTCAATATATTCCTAAAGGAAAACAAAATGGCAATGGACAGATATGTGGGAGTCCTTGAGGAGTGACCAATTTAAAATTGATGTGAGGAAAGATTGAAATGAGCCACATAGAGAAACAATCAGCAGGTTGCTTTTACTGATCTCTAACTTTTCTATTTTTAGTTACACAGTTTATTCTATAGTCTTAACAGCAATAATGTCCCAAGAGAAAATGTATTAGCAATTTTGTCTATTGTCCTTAAAATAAAAGCCTTTTGATTGCTACATATAGAAAACAATGGTTTTCAAAGACTTTTTAGATACCTAAACCCATGTTATCATATAATGTGTACAAGTTTATTTATTACATTTTTGCAAGCTGAACTTTGTAGTAATTAGGCTGTGTTTCATCCTAACATGTGATGAATTTTCATTGTGTATTTTGAGCAAAGTATATTTTCTCCATGTATAAAATGAAAGTTATCTAGGGACTACATTAAACATGATTGTCTTTATCTCCATAGTGCTCCAAAGAATTACAATTTGTTGTGAAATCTGTATTATCAAATAGATTTGCTCTCTCATGGGCTTACTCTATTCATATATAATTTTTTCAGCATGCAAAAATTGTTGCCAGCAGCACTTGTCTTACATCCTACTTCTCAGTGAATGCAGTAAAATAAGAAAATTATGTCTTTGTTGCCACAAAACAGTAGGAGTTAGGTCTCAGATTTCAACCGCTTTAGCTTGGGTCTTGTTTCTGTCTCTGAACACTCACTCTGGCAATAATATATAATTTCTCCAATAGATTAGAAATATCTGCATCACAGTCCATTGGATCTAAAACTTGGACAAACAACAAATGATTTTTTGTCTAAAGGAAGTCAACTACTTCTACAAGGAGTAATGGATGCAAGTGTGGTTACAGAAAACAATTTTTCCAAAATAGCAATTGTCATATTCTCTCTCTCTCTCTCTCTCTCTCTCTCTCTCTCTCTCTCTCTCTCTCTCTCTCTCTCTCCCTTCCTCTAAAGTTATAAGAATAAGGGCTGAGGAAGTGGTAGGAGGTCCCGTTTTTGAAATCTGTTTTGTAACAATTGGAGCCTGGACTGCCGCTTTAAGCGGGGAAGAATGAAAAACTCTCAGAGTATCTTGAGCAGATGCTTCCTGAGGCCAGACCACTGTGAGCCAATGGCATCTGCACAGAGAAGAAACAAGATAGGACAAACAAGAGAGTGAGACATTTGAACAAGAGCAGAATATGCCTAGAAGAACAGTTCATTTTTAGGTGGAGGGAGGTTCCTGCCCTGAGACAGGCTGCAGCTGCAGCAGGCATTAGAATTTTAGTATGCCTGGAAGAGAACAGAAACAAACAAGTTTAGGGAAAGAGATTGTTCAGCAGAGAGGTAGAAAAAGCTTGGATATATGGTAACTCCTTCCATCTACCTGTTCACTGACAGTAATTGTGGCCAATTTGACTTATTTTCTAGGGGATATCTAGGCCATTTTTCAGTATAAAGGCAAATGATTCTGGGTGCCTTAACAAGTGGCATTAAGTGAAAGGGTTTTAAATTTTCTACTAGGCATCCCAGTGGAGTGGAGGGGGGTATTTCCTTGGTTGGTTTATATCCCATGGGTGAACTCGTCAGCTCAAGAATGTGGTCAAGGGCCAGGTGCCCAATAAGTAAGGATGGCCGAGTGCTATTCAAAGTTTGTCAGCTCAAAAAGTTTCTGGGGCCATCTAAGGCCGCTCAGGACTCAGCAGTCCCAAGGCAGGAAGGAATCAGATATACCGCCCAGGGAGGGCAGTATTTTAACTCACCACTGAGAAATATACCAGACCCTAAGGAAACGAGTTACAATGAAAGAGAGGACCTTACCGAATTGTAGCCGGTGTGGGATGGTATTTCCAGCAAATGGTTGGATGGAAGTAGACTACTGGTTCAGAATCAGGGTCCCCTAGTGCCTCTGGCTGGCTGTCCGACAGCAGGCTGCCACTGAATTCTCGAGGAGGGCCTGACTGAGTTTCAGCACCAAAATGTTGTTCTTTTGTTACAGTTATAAGAATAAAAGCTGGAGAAGGTGTGGGATGTCCCAAGTGAGTGGGGTCCCAAGGTAAGGGACCACATGGGAGATCATAGCAGGTTCCATAGCAGGTGAGGGTGACCGAGGCAGGAGGGAAAAACAGAGACACATACTTTTAAGAGTATCATCAAGCCTAGGGTATGATTCAATTACCTTAGCCTCTTGGATTTTTTTGTCTTTATAGTCTAAGAAAGAAAGATTTGTGAATAAATTTGAAGATAGTTTCACTGAAACTTAAAATCTTTTTAAAACTGTTTATGCTTTCTTGTTCTATTTGTTTGATCCTTTTACTTGAGTCTACAAAATATGGATACATTCTTGATTATCTTCTCTCCTACTTTAAAGGCACCATGTCCTGTCAAATATTGCTCCTGGTTGTATTTTGAAAACTTTTATTTCTGTCTACCCTTATTGTCTTATCTAGAGTTCCTTATATTACCATCCTAACTATTCTTAATGAATCCATTCTTGGTTCCCTGTAAACTTATCCTGCACACTCTATTTCAGTATCTTCGTTATGCATACCAACATTCCAAACTCCAAGTGGTGTTTAACCTAGGTAAAATGAAAGTATAACACATACTGTGACATACAATTCCATTTACAACTTGAACGTGTTTGGTTTAATATTCATCACTGAATCTCTAATTGTCCTGGCTTTTTAATAAATTTCATGAACAAAACACACTATTATTATTATGACTCTGGGGTTTCATACACACTATTCTGCTGTGTTGGGATTAGACATTTTATAGTTGTTTTCTTTAAAGCTATTTCTGTGCATCTATGTGTGTTCAGACTATTTTTATTATATAGAATTTCTTATTTTATTACATACTATTTCCCTCAAACCCCTCCTGTAAGTTCTAAATTGTCCACATTTTATCATTATTTTCCATGGGAGATATGAATTGGGCAAAAGATGATCATTTTTTATTATCTTTGTTATCTATTTCAGAGGTATAATCAAAATCAGATCAACACATCATTACGACTAATAAATGGAGGCAAGGATTACATCAATCCTTACCATGGATGAGTGATCTCTGCTTCAGTACCATGTGCCAGCCTGTCTGGGCTAGAGGAGTCAAATAAGCATCCTCCAGGGCTGCTTCCAGGAGCTATGGAAGATTTTAAATTTCACTCTGAATAGATTTTAGATTTCGTTTTTTTATGTATACTTTTGTCACAGTATAACACTTAAACATACAGTTTGATATGTTTAATCATCATTTCAGTCAAAATATGACTTATTTGTTAAATATTTCTATCAAAATTTGTTTTTATAACTTTCTAATCTTTCCTTTATGCTAGATGCAACTACCATCCCCAATTTAAAGCACAATAGCTTTTTATTTTTGTTAGCACTTTCCTTTGGCATACTAATAACAAACTTGAATTTTTTGATTAGAATTCTTGCATTAATTTATTTATTTATTTTCATTTTTAGTTCCTCAGACAGGGTTTCTCTGTGTAGTTTTTTAGACCAAGCTTGTCTTGAACTCACAGAGATCCACCTATCTCTGCCACCACTATCCAGCTAAAATTCTTCTTTATAACACTGAAGCTACCCTTGCAGAGAATTAAGACTAGATGAGGGAGAGAAACATGTATAAAGGTAAAAGAATATCTCACATGCTTCTTGATGCTTCAGAATCAACAATTGCTTGAATTATGGGAGACTGAATAGGAAATAGAAAAAGATGAATGGGATATTAAAGTTATTTCTCATAATCTACTGTGATATATGATTATGTTATACATAGGTTTCAAAGATACAGCTCAGAGTTTGACTTGGAAAATTAAAAAACAAAAAAAACATGAAATAAAGGATGACTACCTAAACATAAGCTCAACAAGGACAACAATAGATTTGCCAAAGTGGACAAAGAGACTAAAAAATGCTTAAAGCGGGAGAAGTAGTCTTCCCAAGGGAAAAGCACACCCATTAGTGACAGAATACCTAATTGTCAACCCTGAAAACACACATGCAAGTGACATTATATATATTGAGATGGTTATATTAATGAATATCTTTCTATATAAATGCATATTCATACACACTTATGCATGAGATAACAATGAAAAAAAAGCCATGAATTTAAAAGATTGCAAAGTGGCCCATATCAGACAGTTTGAAGGAAGGAAAGATAAAAAAAAAAATGTAATTGTAATCGAAAACATAAAAACTATATTTGAAAAGTGGTATCTGTATAAAAGGCCATAAAAATTAAATCAAAACCAAGCTGCAAATGGAGTGTTATTTGACAGACAAGGGTCCACAATGTTACCCAGAGACAGCACAAAGCTAAGGACCACTAGAGGAGAAGCTGCTCCAGCCAAGAATTTGTGAGACATACATTGTTAAAGTACAGAACTCAATGACAAAATGGCACTGTGGAAAGCTACATCCTTGAGCAGGACACCTGTCCTTTGCCAGCACATATCAACACAAAACATGAGGGCTGGGGTGTGGGATATGTTCCATCCTTTGTTAGAAACCAATATAGGTATTTCTCCACTACTGATTGGCATCAAGATATTCCCAGGATCCTCTAATGTGATATTAAGGTAAGAGTTTAATCGTCTCTCCAAGAAAACCAGTGCTGTGGGTCTTTAAACAAAGCCATATTAGTTAGAAGCAACAAATAAAATAAACTGTCTTTAAACACTTGCACAGCTGTGCTTATGACCCATTTCCGTTGCATGGAGGGCTAGTTAAACAAGAGTTGTCAATTGTTTCTTTAAACATTAAAACTATATCTTGCATAGGTGACATCGCACTATTTAAATCATTCTTATACTATTTCCTGATCTACTGTTTGCAATAGAATGTTGTCAACTTTAGGCTTATATTCTTGTTGTTTCAATAATCAATGACACTTCCCATACTTAAATACTCTAAATTTCAAAATAGCTATCTGATATTAAAATGGATTTTTTAAAATACATGTGCGTATTTGACCTTATTTTACATGAAATCTAGTATTGTGATTAATAGAAATAGTATGACTATATGACCAGATTGTGCTAGATCACTAAATACTGATACAGCATATTTTTCTTAAAGTTGGAATTTGTGAGTCAAAACAGATGAAGATTTTAGAAGTTGGCCTATACTGATAAGTTGCGTTCCAAAAACTCTGTGAAAGTTTGCACTGCTAATAGTAAAAAGAAAGTGCCAATTGTGTGCAGTGTCCTGGCCAGGATTACATACATGTCACTGTGAAATTCTGCTGATAGACCAAAAAATAAATTAGACCAAAAAAATAAAAAATTTGGTCATTATTTTTTATTATTGTTATTGATAACAACTGAAAGGTAGCAATAAAGCTGTATTTTGGGGACCGAGAAATTATAAGAATACCCTTTAAAACAGATTTGAAGTTCTAAATTTTAATGATATTATTCTAGGGTTTACTAATGAGATTATAACATGTTCAAATTTCGTAAAACACACTAATGTTTACAAGTCTAATATTCATTTACCAGGTTCAAAGTCATCAAAGAACCCATCGTTTTAAGGTTTTTGCACCTTTATGTATTGGAAGTATTCCTGTGAAATAGTATAAATATTATTATTTGTTTAGTTAGGGAAAATATTTTAAAACTTGCTCAGTGTCAGGCACAGATATGTGTGAAATACATAGTCCTTGGTTATAGAAATTCACAATTTAGTGGGACAGGAAGAAATAAGAGATATATGAATTTGCATGTAGCTACAATTCTATCCATAATCACTCTATCTAAAGGGAAATATATATATATATATATAAATAATTTATAATGTATGACTTTTTTGTAGGACAGTCTACCACTGTCTACTTATGCACCAGATTTTCTGGTACAGAGAGGATACTCATAAAATCCAAGATTTTTAACATGTCCACCAATATCTTATGTAAATTTGAAATAAATATACAAATAATTTAGGCAAGGACAGATCCAATGCAATTACATAAGTAATGGATGCCATAGTATGGAATATTTTCAGCAACCAACCCTTTCCTAATTAGTAGTTGTGGAAATGTAAAGAGCATTTTCTTTTAAACACAACTTGAGTTTATGAGAGGGAAATTTAAAGAATCACCAATTGCAATAATCATATCATTCTTTTCAAATATAATTTTGCCCCTTTTTACATATTATGAAACAAGCATATTCTGCCCTTCACAAACCCATTCAATAGAAATATTTAAAAATAATTGTCTATGCATCATGTGTGAGGTCTAGGGTTTGATCTCCCTACTCACAAAAACAAATAATTAAATCAATTAGTGGATCAACTTCTACTAAAATCAAAACACTCTCTTAGCTCTTTTTGTGTTTCTATAGCCAAATACTTCAGAGTGGATAATTTATAAAGAATATGATTTTTTTCATTGTTCTGTTAGATGAGAGCCCAGGATGCTAGTGAATGACTAGTGTTTCTTTTTTTTTTTTTTTTTTTTTGTGAACATGACATCCTTTGGAGTGGATAAGGTAGAGGGGCAAAGAGAAAGAAATTATTTCCATCAAACTCTTATTCCAGCAGCAATCCATCATACTCTCATCAGGCTCACCTTCTGACATTGCACATCAGGAATTCTGTTAACATTTATTTTTGGCTGAAACCAGTTATTCAGGAGGCTGAGTTGGGAAGACTCAAACCCAATCTAGGCAATTTAAGGAGTCCCTATCTCAAAATAAAAAGTGAGATAAAGGCAAGCAGATTTCTTTGATAAAGTACTAGAAAGAGTCAGATGGGGAAAGGCTTGCTGCTTAGGAATACTTGGCCCTATGTGAAATTTAAAAGTATTATTGGAAGCACTGGGTGATGCAGCTTGGTGACAGAGGACTGAACCGGAATGCATCAGGTTCTGGGTTCAATGCCAAACAGTAGTAAAGACAAAACTTATTATATAAAGTCTGAAGGATTTTGAAGATTTTAATTATCCAAAAGGCTTTTTGTTTTTTTAATATTTTGTTACAAACCTTCACACTCCAAGCTTCTTCAAGGAGCACCCTGCCCAGTGCATCTTAAGGAAATGATGATTACAAAGGTACCTCGTGTCTGCATTTTGCTTTTGCTTGGTTCTCTGACAGTTAAAGATGTTACAGAAGCATATTTCACCCAAATTTTAAACTTCCTTTGCTTACATCAATGGAGAGTGGAGGTACCTGCTCAACATCTCTCCCTGGGAAGCTTTTCAGCCAAATATATGTGCTCAATCAAGGATGTTAATTGCACAAGAATAAGAAAACAACATTTTTCCTGTGCCAATATTCCATCAGGTCCTAGTGAAAATGAATAGAAAAGTAGAGAATGACTAAAAATGTAGATTAGGTTTGTCTAGAAAGGTAATGAACTTCTGAGTGAGCAGAAGGTAAATTCAGATTTCTAATAAAAATGGAAACGAGTCTGGTTTGAGCTCTCATCACAGAAACTTCACACAGCTCTGTCTTCCTCATTTCATAGTGCTACAGATTTATACTGGCAGCTCTGGGTGTGTCCTGATTTTTAAAGATAAGTGCCTTGAAAACGTGTATATCTTGTCGTAGAAAATTTAGAAAAATATGTTTAGCCTATCATAATAATGCCTAATCTCTGTTTATGACCAGGCTCTGATTCTATAACTGATACAATGTGAAAAACTGAATATTTATTTCTAACATGTATTGTACTGTATATATTTTGTTATACTTTTTATATTAAAATATTAAAGACTCTAATAAAATAAATCTAAATTAATTTTGTTTCATGTTTGTATATTTTTCTATATTAATATTTCTATATATTTTATTATACCTTTTATATTAAACATTAAAGACATTAAACATTAATAAAACAAATATAATCTTTTTTCATTTTAATATGTTTCTATATTAATATTTCTAAAGAATACATAAAGATATATTGCAATATGTGCTGATGGAAAGTCATCAAATAGAACTATAGTTAACGACAATGGAGTAGTACACAGCTATTTAATCTGGTCAGTCTTACAGAGTTTATTTTTCATAATAATTAAAATTAATCTCCTCATAATAACCAAGAGGTTATTAACAATATACATTTTATGAATGTTTTATCTTAGTATGATTTTTTCCCCCTCAAGCCTTTTCTTGGAGGAAAGTTGGACAATGTTTGACCAAGATTTGTAGAGAGGCATCTTAATCAGTGTTCTACTGCTGTGAAGAAAGCTGGCATGACCATGGAATTCTCATAAAAGAAAGAATTTAATAGGTACTCTCTTACGTGAAGTTTTTCCAATATGAACTTGTTAAGACTAGAAGGTTCCTTTTTTTTTAGGACTCTTAAGAGACTACTTTTTGTAGTACAGAAATGGCTCAAATGTTAGAGGGGAGAACTGAAGCCATGTGTTGGTGGTGAAAGCCTTTAATCCCAGGATTAAAGCAGAGGCAGGAGGATCTGAGTTCAAGGCCAAACTGGTCTACAAGGACAGTCAAGGATACAGAGAAATTGTCTAGGGGTAAAAAAAAAATTACTTTATAAAGACTTACAAATGAAAAGCTGTGGATTCCTTCCAGATTAATGTGGTTTGATCAAGCCAGACTGCCTGAAACAGAGTACCAAGTGATTCTACATTCAAAACAGCTGGACCAAGCAGCCTTACAGACTACAGCCATGATTTCTGCATCTTGTTAGAATCCCCCATGACAGCGCCCCTTACCACCAGGAAGTAGTTTGGAAAGAACGATGCACAAATTCCCAAATATTGTCTATAAATATTTGTTTTCATTTAAATGGACTTGGTTATATAACACATACACACACACACACACACACACATATATATATATAAAGAATGACAGGTAACACTACTTTGAAATAAAATAAAGACAAATAAAAAAATAGGTACTCTCTTACAGTTTATTTCATCATCATCATGGTGGAGAGCATGGCAGCATGCAGATAGACAACTTGCTGCACAAGGAGACAAAGAGTTACACATCCAGATCCACAGGCAGCAGGGAGAGAGAATACTGGTCCTGGACTGGGTTTTTGAACCCCTAATGACACACTTCCTCCAACTTGACCACACCTTCTCGAGTAGTGAAACTCTCTGATGACTAAGCACTGAAATATACTGGCCTATGGAAACCATTCTTACTCAAATGGCCAGATAAGGCTCCACACACAACCTGCTCCCTGGGTTCCTTGGCATCACAGGAAGCCTGGATGGAGGTGAAACAGGGAGGCAAAGGACTTGGTAGACTCACTGCAGCGATGGTTTTTCGGTCTAGTCATCAATACAGTAGGGGCAACTAGAGCAACCAAGAGCAAGGCAATGAAGGTCTAAGAACATCATGGGTGAGGATCTGATTGACCACACCATGTGAGAAGCCTGGCTCAGTGGGGAAGGCTGGGGTTCGGTAAGCATGATTGTGTGGTGGAAAGAGGTGAATGACAATATTGATTACAGCCTCGAATGCAGTTATCAGAGTGAAGACTGTAGCTTCCTGCTCAACCTTGTGTTATGACTGTTTTCCATTGTTGTTCGTATTGTTTTGATATTTGGACTAGCCATTACCTTTAGCTCCTGGGGAACACATTACTGTATAGAAGGTATAAGAATAATAGTATAAAAACTAAAAAAGTGATCCCTATGGAGCTACATTCTTACAAAAGAGGAAATATACCTTCTCAGAACTTCCACTTCTATAAACAAAATGATGGTTGTTATTAAATGTTATCTGCTAAAATGCAAGCTTCAGGTTCTGTTTTCTCCACTGACTGTAATTAAGGTGCATGGCTGTTTTTCTTTAAATAAGTTAATGTTGATATTTCATTTTTCTGTTCCTAATGGTTTCATTAACACACACACACACATACAGAGAGAGAGAGAGAGAGAGAGAGAGAGAGAGAGAGAGAGAGAGAGAGAGAGACTTGTAGATGATTCAGGGGACCCTAAATTATCTAGTTCCTGTTCAGATTTGAAAAATAATGTTCTGTATTTTTCTTTACTTCTGTCTCTCTTTTTCTTTGTTTAACAATCCAGCTTGTTTCAAACTATTGAGAACACTAAACGTGTTCCAAACTTGATGACTTATATTTACAAATATATCAAATTACCTTTTAATTTATTTCTTTAAAACAGCATCATTAAAAATATGGGTATAAAATATATCACTGACTTTTTTAAGTTAATTTTTATTTAAATTGAAAATAAGTTTATTTTATATATCAATCCCAAATACCTCTCTCTCCTGTCCTCCCATTCCCTCCACCAAACCCCAATCCCACCCACCCCCCATCCACTCCTCAGGGAAGGTGAAGCCTACATAAAAGTCTGTCACATCATTTAGGGCAGCTCCTAGGCCCTCCCCGATGTATGTAGGCTGAGATAGTATCCCTCCATAGGGAATGGGTTCCCAAAGTGCATTTGTGCCCTAGGGATAAATACTGCCAGAGGCCCCATAGACTATTCAAGCCTCCTGATACCCACATTCAGGGGGCCTGGTTCAGTCCTATGCCAGTGCCCTAGCTGTCACTCCAGGGTCCATGAGCTCCCCCTTGCTCAGGTAAGTTGTTTCTGTGGGTTTCCCCAACATGGTCCTAACCCCTTTGCTCATCACTCCTCCCTCCATACAACTGGGTTCCAAGAACTGGGCTCACTGCTCAGCTGTAAATCTCTGCTTCTGCCTCCATCAGCCACTAAAGGGAATGCCCATTTTGTAATCAGTTTATTGCATATAATAAAGAAGATCTATCTGCTATAAGTAAATGTCACAATAACCTAATCATTAAATATGCCAGTTTAGACTAAGTGCTGAGAAGAGGAAAGCGTGGTGACTAGAGGGGATACTTTAGAAGGAAGGAAAGCATCAGTGTGTGACAAACCAGGCAAAGAAATGAAACCATCTCCTGGAGGAAGCAAGTGATAATTGTGCCAGATCAAGAGAGCTCACCAGTTTTTGCAGAGAATTATGGGTGATAAAGAAAATATGATGTGAGCAGTATACAAAAGAATGATACTCTCCAGGTAAGATTTTTAGATGACTTATCCAATAATTGATGGAACCAGATACAGAGTTCCACAGCCAAGAACCAGGCTGAGCTCTGGCAATCCAGTCTAAGAGAGGAAGGAGGGAACATATGAGCAAGGGAGGTTAAGATCATGATGGAGAAATCTAAAGAGAGAGCTGAACCAAGCTCATGGAAACTCATGAGCTCTAGACCTACAACTGTGCAGACTCTAGGGGACTGAAGTAGGCCCTCTGTATGTGGGAGACAGATGTAAAGCTTGGCCTCTCAGAGGGGCCCCTGACAGTAGCACCATGATACAAGCCTGCTATATAAGCTAGCTTGCTGGAGCCCATTCCTTAGTGTGAGGTACCATGCTCAGTGACAATAGGAGCAAGATTTAATCCCAGTACATGAGCTAGCTTGTTGAACCCTATTCCCTACGGTGGGATGCTGTGCCCTTTCTTAATGAATGGGAAAAGTGCTTGGCCCTACCCCAACCTATTGTGCCAGACTTTGTTGACTCCTCATGGGGGCCCTTAGCAGTGAGGAGTAGTGGACTGGGGGTAGGCTAGAGGAGAGATGAGAGGGTGGGTTGCAAGGAGGGGTGGGAGGGAGAACTGTGGTTGGAATGCAAAATAAAAACTGGAAAAAAAAGGAAAGTGTAAATCATAAATGATCAGCCACTGTTTCAAATCACAATACAAGAGTTGACGTCTAAGTGAGAGGCATCCTAATCTGGTGGTGTCTCAGGAGATCTTAGGGAATTCAAGGCAGGGACAAAACAGAGAGGAATCCCTTAAAGTTGGATCCAACACTTACATTTTACTCTAAGCTTTGTGGCTAATTTATATCAATTATGCAAGGTTTTTCATTCCTTTTCAAAACATTAAGTTGTTTATTTATTTTTGTTAAGTATATTTGGACACAATGGAGCAGTTGTACACATGAACTCACAGAGCTGTGACCACTTGCATAACACCTGTTCCAGGTTAAACCTGAGACAGAAGCAACACCAGCACAGACAGGGAAGGTAGGCAAGAATGTCCACGCTAGCTGAGAGCTGGGGGAAGGAGGGGTCAGTTTTCTTTCTGGCCCCTGGATGGTTAATTATGCTCCAGTAGATGGGACTGCACTATACAGTATATGGGAGCACACATTACACCCAATGGGTTTGTAAAAGGAAAACAGGAGGCAACGCTGGAGAGAATGGAAAAGGAGAGGGATTGGAACTAGAGGAGTAGGGGAAGGAGGGACGAAAATGATCAAAATGTACTGATAAGAAATCCACAAAGAAATCATGAAATGTTTTTAAAAATTAAAGCATCATGTATGCTCAAATAAACCTTTTAGATATCTATTTTTAAAACTGCATGGGGATGGTGAGATGGCTCAGTGGATAAAAATGTTTGTCACCAACCCTGCCTGGGGATACAGTTTTAATTCCTAGGACTCACGTGGTAGATGGAAACAACTGAGTCCTGCCAGTTGCCCACTAACCTCCACATGAAGCCATGGTATTATTTTTAAGTGTGATGCAGAGGCAGAGGAACAGAGTAAGCAAGGAAAGGCAGCCACGTGGAATGGGAATGCCACTGTTTGCCTTGCCAGTCTCCCTGTAGAATGTGATCTGAATGTTATCTATTTAAACTGCCCTAGTAAGTCAGCCCGGGGAAGATCTGTGATGCGTAACACATCCTAAACTCTCCACCTGCTGCCTGGAAAAATATAACCTAATAAAAACTGCTTGAAACATAATATGGCACCCTGTTGTTTAATAACAGAAAAAAGATAAATGGCTATGAACAGAATCACTATTATTTAACATTTGTAAAGTCCCCACAGTGTATCTATATTTGATCTCATCACTTTTAAACCTGCATTTCAAACATAACTATTTATATGTACAAACATTTCAAAACATTGTCTACAAGATATGCTTAGGCTCCATATGTGTGTGTGTGTGTTTATATTTGTATGTATATGTACATGTGCATGTTTATTGGTTAGTTTTATGTTAACTTGACACATGCTCCAGTCATTTGGGAAGAAGGACACTTAGTTAAGAAAATGACTGCAGGCAACTTTCTAGTGCATTTCTTCATCACTGATTGATGTAGATGAGCCTAGGTGATTGACAATGGCGCAATCCAGGCAGGCAATATAAGAAAGTGTGTTGCTTGGTTCTCTTTTGGGTTTTCTAACAGTGGGAGCAGGGACTGTCTCTGACTTTTTCACAGGCTTTAGGGACCCCATTCCTCATACTGGATCACCTTGCCCAGCATTAACATATTGGGGAAGTGTTCAGTCTTACTGTAACTTGATACACCATGTTTTGTGAATATCCATGGGAGGAGGCCTGCTCTTTCCTGAACAGAACTGGAATAGGAGGGGATTGGTCAGTAGGAACAAAGGAGGTCGAAGGACAAGGATTGGGAGGGAAGGACAGAGGGGAAAGTATGGATGGGATGCAAAATTAATTAATTGATTAATTAACTAACTAACTAAAAAAGAGCAATACTAAACATTGGTGGGTGGGGTTGGGGGGGAGCTTGAGGAAAGCACAGAAAATTACAACTCGATACAATGCAGAAATCAACGAAGTGTTAGGAACCCAGCCCAAACAGAAACAACTATATCACAGCTCTTTCATCTGTGACTTAAGGGGCAGTAGAAAGCACAGAAAACAGTAAAAACCAGAATGCCAGGAAGTCTGCTATAGAATAGTCCCTCTTATTAATGGCTGCATAAGCAAGACCAGAACAATGGCAATATTAATGGCATGTTAACATGGGAGGAGAAAACTATTCACAGGGTCCCATCATGTGAACTACAGACAGCTATTGATTGTTTGGAGATGGAAAATGGAAAATCCACTCTAAGGATATCCCCCCCAAATGACTGTCAAACACAGAATGGAGAATGGTCAGTCTTGAAACCATATACACACAAACAGCAATAACAGACTCAGTAGATTTGCTATATGTGTGTGTATTTATAGAGTACAAATACAAACATAGTGTGCAAACACACACAAACTATATGATCTTCACCTTGAAGGTTCAGTGTTTATATCATGCTCAAAATAACTTGTGTGTCTCTAGAGTGAGCAGAAGTCTAATGTAGACAGGATGATAACACTAGTGTTAAGGGCCATAACTCTATCAGTTCAGAAGAGAGTGATTTCTGAGGAATTTTTCATATGTAGTAAACTGTGGTAATTGTAATCATGTACTCACACACATATGCAAAAATCTACCAGCACATAATGCTACAATGCTGTTTGTATATCTCTTAAACGGAACACAAATACAAATATATTTTATAATTATGAATTTAATATGTAGTTTTCATTCATTTACTTTTGTCAAGAATTGAAAGATATTAAAAATAAAAAAACAAGACAATTATAGAATGTAAGAAAGACCCCATTGTATCTTAAATGCTACTATGGTAGCTATAGTCAGGTATGAAGTTGTGGTAGGTTTAAAGCCCATGATTTGTCCTAGCTGTGGAGCTTATTCTGAAATCAGTGGGATTTTATATCCTGATTTGTTTGTTTGTTTTTTGAGATAGGGTTTCTCTGTATTGCTTTGGCAGCTGTCCTAGAACTAGCTCTGTAGACCAGACTGGCCTCAAACTCACAGAGATATCCCTGCCTCTGCCTCCTGAGTGCTGAGATTAAAGGGGTGTGATACCAATGCCAGGCATATCCTTCTGATTTTAAAGATACAGAAACCTTAGGTCTGGAAACCATCTCACCGGTTTGGGTTTTAGGGAATAATCGTCTTAAATTTAGTTTTCCTGCAACAATCATTCAAGTTAATGATATGGAAAATGGCAAACAATCCTTTTATGAGACATGTCTTAAAAGAGATATAAACACTGTTGTACTCATAATGATAACTTTTGGTATGATGTGGCATTAGAATGATCAAAAACTTTACCTTTTCCTTCTAGGAAAATGACTGCCTTTTAGAATACTCTGACGGTTAGTTTTAATTGTCAGTTTGACAGCCTTGTATGAACTGGGAAGTTTCACTGAGAGGGCGTGTAGGTGAGGTTGGCTTGTTGGCAATCACTAATGTTAATTGATGTGATAAGACCATCCCACTGTGCGTGGTACCATTCCCTAGACATGGTAGACTGGACTATGTAAATGCAGAGAAGGCACTGAACACCAATCAGTATGCGTGCTATAATCTTTCTATGCTCTTAACTATAGATGGGATGTGACTGCCTACTTCAAGTGTCTATTTTGATGTCTCCAAACTGATATACTATATCCTAGAATTGTAATCTGAATGACTTTTTTCATCTCTTAAGTTGCTTTTGTCATGGCATAATTATTCACAGCAACAGAAACTATTTACTGAATGTACATATGTATTTTACAGTTCGTTTGATAAAATATACGTGCATTACCTGAGCATTTAAATATATATTTTCTTCCTTCTAGGGAAATTTCACAACTATTTGATTCCTGATTGGTGATTCTATGTGTCACTTTTTCATCTATAAATTGAGCATTGTTTTAGCATTTTTGCATTGAATAACTATACATGAAAATTAAATGATTTAACATGAATTAAAGACATAGAATATTGTCCCGAGTCAAACAGTGTGATTATATCTATTTCTATTATTGCCAACTAATAAATAATGTCTAACATGGCATTAACTGTCCAGCCACTCCAGGCTCCCATATGACATTCATGCTATTATCCTACATGTCAGCAACATATCATCCATTCTACCATATCTCTCCTGAGCTCCATGATGGGTATCTGTGTCTTTGTAATTTCCACAAGCCTCAAGTGTACCGCAGCACAAAATACCTCATATGTTTATGTATGTTAAGCAACAAAGTCTAAATCAGGGCATGTGTACTCACTCCATAAGACCTTCAGTTTAAGAAAATTTGCATTTTTAAGGAACATTTTATGGGGGCTAGGGATATGGCTCAGAGATTAAAAACAGTGGTTGTTTCCCCAAAGAGTCCATATTCAGTTCCCAGCACCCACATAATACCTTTCAACCATCAGTAACTCCGGTCCCAGGGGATTTGTCTTCATTATTGTTCCATTGCTGTGAAGAGACACCATGACCAAGGCGAGGAAGGCAATTTATAAAAAGAAGCATTTAATTGCTGGCTTTCTCACACATTCAGAGGATATGCCCATGATCATCATAGCCAGAAGCATGGCTGCAGATGTATCCATCATGGCCAGAAGCATGGCAGGCAGGCATGACACTGGACCAGTATCTGACAGCCTTCACCTGAACTGCAAATTGGAGGCACAGAGAGCACAAGATCAGGCCTGCTGTGGGTTTTGAAACTTTAAAGCCCCCCCCCCAGTGATATACCACCTCCAAGAAAACCTCACCTCATACTCCTTCCTTAAAATGGTTCCACTAACTGGGGACCAAGCATTCAAATATATCAGCCTATAGGGACCATTCTCATCCAAACCACCACAGGATCTGACATCCTTTTTTTGAGGGCTGTGGGCATGATGTATATGCATGCAGGCAAAACATCCACACACATAAAAGCAAAAAAAAAATAAAATTATTTAAAAGAATCTATGCTAGTCTGCCTATGTCAGCTCCTATGGAGAATTTTAATCTAGGCTAAGTTAAATTTACGCACACACACACACATACACACACACACACACACACACACACACACACACACTAGTAGTAGTAAATAGGAAGGGTTGTCCACAGCAAAAGTTCAAAAGCATTGATATTTTCTAAAGCACAGCAAAGAAGTGAAGACGAAAGCCAGATTCAAGGAACTTCTAAAACTGGATCTTGCGATTAAAAATAACTTAGCCCTTTTAAATGTGATTAGTATTTCCCTCTCTACTTGACTGCTCCTTATATACTGTGGAACTTAACACCTTTTTGATGAATGGTTTGCAAATAATTTGTCCTGTTTGTAGCAGACATCTCCACTCTCTGATAGCTCCCTGAGCTCTGCAGATTTGTGTGCAGGTCACTGCTTTCCATAAGTCCATTTCATCTCTGCTTTCCTTCAAAGATTTAGTTGTTTACAAGTTGTGTTTGATGTATTATGCAAAAATAGTTGGCTTTGTTGTTACATGTATATCATTATACTTTTTTATTTTTTCTGTCTTCCACTACTTCCCTGATTTCCCTGTCCTCTGTCTTTTGCTGGTACCCTTACTTCTCAAAAAGTTTCTCATTCTCATTTCGGGTTAAATACGTTCCTCCCCTCCCATATCCCCCTCACATCTTCTCCCAGGTCCTCTTCCTTATCATTCACTTTCATGATTAACACATGTTTGCACACACAAACAGACAAAAAACACATACTACTACACAAAATTCTGCATATAAGAGAATCATGCAGCGATTGTCCTGTTGTGCCTGGGTTATTTTATACAATATGGTGGTATTCAGTTCTATTCTTTTTCTTGTCCTCCACGATCCCATATTTCTTTATGAGTGATGAAGAGTTAACCTTATTTCTTTCTAGTAATTGTGAAAGGAGGAAATAGACATGGCAATGCATTTGTCCCTGTGTTAGAGTCCTTAAGATATGTATCCAAGGCTAGAAGAGTTGTGTGATGTAATGTTTTCATTTTTTTAATTTTGATGTAACCCCACAGTAACTTTCAAAGTTTCTCTACTGGTTTACATTCTCAGCAACAGTAAATAAAAACTTCTCTTTCCCCATATTCTCACTGGAATTTGTCATCACTTTTATCTTTGACACCCATTCCAACTATGGTAGAATTGAATCTCAAAGCAGCTTTAATGTACAATTCTTTCATGGCTAAGGATGCTAAAGTCAATCTCCCAAATATTGATTTTACAATCTTATTTCTTCATCTGTCCATCCGGTTAATAAGCTCCCTTATTGACTGAATTATCTGTTTTTAGTGTTTAATTATTTTACTGTTTTTTTTTTATATTTTCTAGATATTGATCGTCCATATGATGTATAGTTGACAAAGAATTTTTCTTCATTTTGTCCTTATCTGTCTATTCTGGTGAATAACACTTTTTGCTGTGTAGTAGCTTTGAAGATTTATATAATCTTATATCTCCTGTGCTATTGTCCTTTCTGGAAATTGTTTTTGCTTTGTTACCTATACTTTTCCAAAGAAATTTTGTAGAGATTAGTATTTTGGAGCTTCCCCTTTTTGTGTTCTGTTAGATTCATATTTTACATCAAACTCCTTATTTTGTTTTGACAGTACTGTTGTATATAGTATGCAAAAAGCACTTAAATTAATTCTTCATCATATAGAAATCTATTTGCTTAGGAGCATTTGTTTAACAGTCTGTTTTCTATTTCATTTTCTATTTTATTTCACATATAGATAATTTAAGATGGTGTGAACACTGCTATGGTTCAAATATGTCTTTGTTTCCTCAAACTTACAATGGAGCTTATGTTGCAAGGTTTTGCAATAATTATATTAAGAAGGTAGAAACTTAACTGGGCTGACTCTGCGGCTAAGATTGTACCAATGCCATAAAAGGTATTTTCTTTATGACTACATAAACACATCTGATAACTGTTCTTGTCAAATCTTTCAAAATGGTCCATCAATATTTATTTTGTATTTGTGGTTATAGTTAGTTTTGTATTTTTATTGTTTTGCAATTCTATCTCCTGTAGTTCATTTCTTTATAAAGGTTGTCTTACATAATTTGATATTTTATCTTTAATATATGTATATGAATGAAGGATATGCTATTATGTCATTATTTTAATAAATTTAATAATTTATAATACTTAAAGTACATATAATCATATTTTAATAAAATTTATCTATCCATTCATTTCTAACAAAATTGCATACGTTTGTGTTCTTGTTAAAAGCAAAAGTGAAGAATTATTGAATTAGGTTACCAAGGTACAACCTTCATGATTGAATCCTGATTACATTATAAATAAAAACCATAAAGCTAGAGAATAACTTTCCCACAGGCTTATGTACTGTGAAGTATAAAATAATAAATGAAAGAAACTAAAAATCCAAATATATTGATATACTAGTGTAAACTTTTTAATATACTATAATGAAAAACTTGAGATTTCCTCTAGAACTGGGAGTTGTGTTTTGGTTCCTTTCTCTGAATATACAAGTAATGATCTTCTAGGCCTTATCACATTATGGGAAAAGGAACTTAAGTGGGGGGGGGGGGTGGAGCTTCATGAGTTCTTCCTCTATTCATTCTCAAGTTTACTAATTTACTTTGTGTCAGAGGGGAATCACATTTGTGTCTGCATGGGACACGTGTGGAAAATCAGATGACAATTTGTAGCATCACTCTCCTTATTTCTCTTGGTCCTGGCCATCAACCTCAGGTCATCTGTGTTATCAGCATGTGGAAAATTCTCGCTAGAATTCAGTACTAGAAATCGTGCCTTTTATTACTTTTGACATCATAATATAACAACATTTATCCTTTCCCTTTCCTCCCTTAAAACCTTCCCACATACCCCTTCTTGTTCTCTGTCAAGCTGAAGATGTTTTCATTGTAATTGCATGCATATATGCATGTACATACATATTACTATATATAACATGTCCATATTTTGTTATTTGTATATAAGTTTTCAAGACTAAACATTTGGTGTTGGATAAAAAATTGTGCTTTGCCTGGGGAAGTCTCTTTCTCCCATACCAACATTCCTTATACATACACACACACAACCCTATGTTTCTTAGATTTTTCTCATTACTCTTCTCTTCTCCACCCTTCTCTTCCTTCAATTTGACTTGAAATCGACTATGTATCTCTGGTTGGCCTGGAAATCACTATGTAGACTAGATTGGCCTTGAACTTGAAATCACAGAGATCCATCCTCTTTGTCTCCCAAGTACTAGGATTTAAGGAGTATGCCTACCACATCTGGCCTTAATTCTTATTGTTATTATGGTCACTTCCATCTTCTCACATACCCTTTTACTTACATTGTTCTTTTTTGACTAGTCTTTGAATTGTACCATTAAGTTGTTTTTAAGATCTTTCATCTTTCTTGATATTGAGGCTTATCTGAATTTTTTGCTGTTATTTTTGAGACAGAGTATCTCCATGAAGCCCACCATTCTAATATCCTCCATTTTAATAGTAAAAAATAAATTACTTACCTTCTCATATTTTTAATTGTCTTTGGTGAGAAATTCACCTTTAGAAATGTAGTTAGCTTTTATTTGGAACAAAATCAAGCAATTTCCCTTTTCTATTATAAACTAATGCTTCAGAGTTTCTAAAGGGATAAAATACTTTCACAGATCACAGTAACTTAGTTAAATTTATGTCTATGTCTAGGTAATTAATACTGACCCACGTTGTTCTTTCTCATATCCATTAATACTTTAAAGTTTTACTAGTAGTGTATAACATGTAGAGAGAAAAATACACAAAGCTTGAAGGATGTTTACACAATGAACAGACTTAGTCCACAGTCCCCAGACAGGGAGAGCTACCCTGTGCTAGAACCACAGAATGCCTTTTACACCTCATCCCATTGTCATTCCCTGTCATAATGCAATTTCTCTTCTGATCAAAAGGTAATATATTACCATTGATAGCCCTTAATTTTAAATAATGCAGATTCTTTTCATCTCTTTCTTTTGCTCAACATTTAATTCTTAAGATCTTGTTTTTCCAGTTACATGCATTGATAGGTTGTTTATTAATAGTCTTGCAATATTTCTATTATTATTTAGTTTTTTTTATACAAAACATTTTGAGCATATTCTTTCCCCAACCCCAATTCCTCCCAGTTGCTCCCTACCCAAATCCATGCTCTTTCTCTCTCTCTCGTTTCACCAATTTGCAACAGTTATCCACTTTAGTAGGAATTTGTGAGTTTATAGTTTTTGTAAGCATATATTCTGACAAGGGTGTAATGTTGAACATGCAGGCATTTTTGTTAGTGTATATGTAGGAGTGGTATTTTTGATATATACTACGTACATGTCTTCAGCTTTAGTAAACACAGCTTTCCAGTTTATGAGACAGATTTATACACATGCATGTAGTTTATGACAGTCTAGTTGTTCTATAACATCATAAACAATCACTCACTTTCATGATTTTAGGTCATGCTACTGTTTTAACAATTTCCTGGTGATCCCTATTTTACATTCCTCTGAAAACCATTGAAATGTTGTTTTAATGAAGTTTTGTTCAGCATTTAACTCATTTCTCTTTATGTTCTCTTGTTAAGCATTTTATTGCTTGCTTTTCTTTTCTCAGGGTCTTGCTATGTGGCCTTGACTGTTCTGGTAAACAAAGTGTGTCCAACACTAGCCTTCTTAGTAGCAAGGTTACAAGCAACCCTAATATCCTAATACTACTGGCAGAAGTTTTGCTTTTTTGTTTTTTGTTTTTTTTAAATTATTTGGTCATAGAGCATGGCTTCTTCACTTTTTGATGCTGCCTTTTGATAAAAGAAGCTTCATATTTTACTTCAATTCAATTTGTTATTTTCTTTGAAATTTCGTTTCCATTGTCTTAACAATTTTTCCAAGATGACATTTTATCTGTATTCACAACTACTTATTTTTAATTGTTATGCCACATTTGTAATTCTTAATGTTATCTTCATATATATGATCAAAAATCTAAATATATTGTTCTCTTAAATAAATATCTACTTATTGAGCTCTTTTATTAATAAAAACTAGATTTTCTTCCATTGTACTGATAAAGATTCCTCTCTATGTGCTATTTATTTGGAATACTTTTGAATTATCTTTGTTGACTATTTAAATTTTTCTAGTGTTCAATATAATGGCTTTTTTTAAATCAGTTTCATTATTTCATTTTATAAATTCCCCCCATCTATATTCAACTTCAAAACTGCTTTCACTGTTCATTAATCTTTACCTTTCACAAACAATTTTAAGAACTAATTTGCCAGTTCCAAAGAAATGTAAAACTGCAAGGATTTATAACAGGATAATGTTAAGTGTAAAATTTTACTTGAGAAGTTTGATATTTTTATCATAAAGAATTAAAGCATTGAAGTTAATTGAACCAAAACTGAATGTTTCTGTGCCAAATGCTTTCACAGGCATTCTTTACTTTCATTTTTTTTCCTCAAGAAAGATTTTATTCTTAGGAAGCAAACAGGCTGTAGGAAGTGGGTGACTGTCTCAAAGCTGAAGAACTTTGTACCGGGAAAAACGATCCTTTTAATTATATAGGTTCAGTGTCCACTTTCTTCCATAAACTTAGCTACCATGACAGTAAGCAAATGTATGATGTTCATTCAAAAAAGTTGTGCATGGGAAAACACAATTTCATAGCAAAGGGCACTTCTATAAAAATTAGAACTTAAGAGATCTGTGACACACAGATTAAGTGTAGTAAAAGACATACATATCTATGATATTCTCTCTCTGTGTTCCATCCCCATTTTTAAGGACTAAGGATTGAACCTACAACCTCATAAATACCAGGTAAGAGTTCTACCACTAACATCTATCCCCAGCCCTCTGTTTATTTTTTTACATGCATGATTCCTGTTTCTTCCTAAGTGTAAATCAACATTCATTCTTAAGAATTCTTATGTCATGAATATATATATATACAAGGCCATTGTACAGGTTAGTTTTATGTCTACTTGACAAATGCTGGAGGGACTACAGTAGCAGAAGCTTTAATTGAGACAATGCCTCAATGAGATTGTGCTATAAACAGGCCTGTAGGACATTTTCATAATTAGTGATGGATAGCAGAGGACCCAGCCCATTGTAGGTGATGTCCAGTCCTGTGTTGTAAAGGATATAGCAGCCCTCCATGGCTTCTGCATCAGCTTCTGCCTTAAGCCACTTCTCCTGTTTGAGTTCTGTTCTGGATTCCCTCAATGATGAGTTGTAATGTGGAAATATAAGCCAAATAAACCCTTTTTCTCCCCAACTTGCTTTAGGTCATTGTGTCCCATTGCAGCAATAGTGACCCTACTAAGACAACTCTACCTCTTAAGGTGACACCAGAATAATTTGCTACCTATGTGATCACTATTTCTAAATTGAACAAGCATTGCTTTAAGACATATCTGCCTCCTCTCTTATGAGTTTATTAGAAAGCACTGATTGATGCCTGTATATTCTGAAGGAATCACATTTTCTCACCTTTTGAACTACATTACTAATAAAATATTTACATATCTCACTTTACATATTTAATACATAACACTCTATATTAATAACAGGCCTGTTAAAATAAATAGAAGTTAATATAAGCGAAATATGAGTGGAAAATTGTTTCATATTAAGTAACAACCTCAGCTATGGGTGTTGAAACTGCACTTGACCATTGAAGTATTTGAAAATATGTAAGATTATTAAAGCCACAGGATCCAAAATTGATTAAGCAATAAGACATTTTTACTCTCATTAATGTTTCAAAACCTCACAAATGAATAAAAAATTATTTAATTACCAGACCAAAATGAGTATATTCTTCATTTAAAAATGTGTTTATAAATGATTCTGTATCTAGATAATGGAAGTCCTAGTTCTATAAATATCCTAAGGGAACAGTGAATGGTTGCTGTCTATAAAAACTGTGGAGAAAGTTCAATACTGACAATAACCAAGATTTGATTTACAAGTAAGAGATACACAGGGTATCAAAGCTTTCCAAGGACGTTATGTGCATTTGATATGTAATATCATTATCTCACAAGTGAGCTGTTATATGTTTGGAAAACAGCAAAAAAGTCTACATGTTCTACAGATTAAGATATTAGCAATAATGTGGTTACTCTGGGCAAGCTACCAGTTATTGTGTTTTTGCACCTGTCATAGCAAATGTTTACTATTTTATTTTTATTAATTTTATGATAGCCATTTTTGTATTTTAGTATTGGTTGAAATAGATTATTTCAAGACAGATTTCTATTATAATCATAGCATACATGAGGATGGTGATATCTGTCTACCTGATACAACTTGTGTTTTGAAACCATAGGCATTGCTGCTTATTTTAAAATTTCAGATCATTTGATTTCACACAAGTTTGATTGTTATTTATAAAAATGTATTGAGTCAAGTAGGGAGAGGAGATGCCTCCGAATGTAATAGCACTTGCTATTCAAGCCTGCTGGCATGTGTTTGACATCCTGAATCCATGTGAAAAGCCAGATGTGGTAAAGTACATCTGTGTCTAGAACTCCTGTAGTGAAATGAGAGGCCAATACAGGAGAAGGCTGGCAGATCAGGGACCAGCTAGACCAGTAAATGAAGACAGTGACAGACTCAATCAATAAGACAGACATTGCTTCCAATAACAGTGGCTAGAGAGAGCCAGAAAGTTTCACCTGACCTCAACATGCACACCGTGGTCCTCTTGAACCTCATGTATCCTCATGCACACACCTGCACAAACAAATAAGTTTTTTTAAAAAAATAATGGCATTGAATTAAGTGTACAAAGGTTCATAAAATAAGATAGCATTTGCATTCAACATGAAAATTAAATCATTAAGTCATTAAAAGTTAAATAATCAAAAATTAAATCATTATATTGAATAAAATTTTTGAACTCTGGACCTAAGGAAAAAATGACCAATATGGTGATCTTAATTTTTTAGATATTGTTTCTGAGCTATATGAAAAAGTATTGTTACCATAAGCAGTTTCCTGTGGATAAAGGCAGGTATTTCATTGGATTTCTTATTGTGGAACTTCATACAGGGTGTTCTTATTCAGCAATGAAAAGATACAAAGCATAAATACATAAAATAAATGCATGAATTAATGTTCAGTTTTGTTGAACAGATAGGTTATGCAAATCCAGTAGATAATATATGTAGTATGATTTTCTTTATAGGCTCTTATTTGGGTTGTTAACAAGAGGTTAAAGGGAGTAGTTATAAATCAAAAGCAAAAGGGACATTGTTACTAAATATTTCCTTGTGATAGAGATGCTGTATTTTAATTGTATTGTGGTAAACTATCACTGACTGTGATATTGGACTATAATTTGGCAAGATGTTGTTATTTAAACATGAATAGAGGGCATATGGTATTATGTCACTATGTAAGTCAAAATGTATAATCGTGTAAAAATAAAATATTTGTTTTTGAAATTAGCACAGGCATACATGCACAACTATGACAAAAACAATGTGAAACAACCAGAAAAACAATCAAGAAAATCATAGGAATTAGCAATGTCTCTCATTAATAACCTTGAGTGTTAATGGTCTCCACTCACCATGAAGAAGATATAACAACTAAATGTTTAAAAATCTGATTTGAAAATTCAAACACTATTGGACATAAAGAGATAAGTGATAAACCCAGATACAATAATAGTGGGTGACTTATCAATATATTAAAAGATAGATCATCTAGGCAAAACAAATAAACAAAAACAAGTAGACTTAAATTATTGCATACATCAAATCGATTTAACAAATATCTACAGAATAGTCCAACCAACAGTTGTTCAGCAATCTATTCAGCAGCCCCTGGAACATTCTTCAAGCAGAAAACATTTGGAACCATCATCAACTTTTAAAAAGTACAAGAATCAAATTAACATGCTACTTATTAGCAGAGGTTAATAGAATAAGACTAGATGTTAGTTAAAAAAATATACAAATGGAATAAACAATACAATATTGAAATGCAAATTGCTCATTGTAGAAAGAAGGGAGAATTAAAAATTTCCTGGAAACAAATTAATATAAAAATACAACTTAACAAAATGTTAAGGACATAACCAATGCAGTTATTAGAGAGAGTTCTATAGATATGAAACAAATCAAATTAATCTGAAGTCAATTAATAATGGTCCTATAAGCAAAATAAAACTGTAATACTAGACCAACATAATAAACAAAAACTATTAGGGCAGTAATTAATGAAACAAAGTCTAAAACAATAATATGGAGAAACAATAAATTAGATTTGGTTATTTGAAGAAACAAGCAAAATTAGAAAACCCTTAGCCAAACTCACCAAGAGAAAGAAAGACACAAATTATTAAATTAGAAATGAAAAAGTGAACACAACAATAGATACAAATGATGTTTATGGGGTCATTGGAGCATCATTTGGAATTTATTTATTAATAAATTAGAACATTCGGCTGCCGAAATTGAATGAAAAAGTATAATCTAAGCAGACTTGATTATTTTTAAACAACAGTAAAAGTACTGTCAACTGTAGAAGCACAGGACAAGATGGACTCACTGGTGAACTCTGCCAGTCCTTTAAAGAAGGACTAATTCACATTCCTCAAAATATTCCCTGAAACCCAAAGACAAGAATACTATCAAACACATTTTCGAAAGTTGTTGTTTTCCCAGTGCCAAAGCTGGACAAGTGTTAAGGGTAGATTTATAGGAATTCTTGTAATTTGTTGGTAAAACTGTTTAAACATTTTGGAAACAATGTGTTGGCATCTTAGTTTGGGCTGCTTCCACAAAGCATCATGAACTCTTTGTGGCCTATAAACAATGTGAAGTTCTTTCTTATGGTTTCAATTAGTTCTATCAAAAATTTCTGTCTATAATTCTTGACCAATGTCATTTTTACATAAGTTCACTAAAGGTAAGTACATGATAGCCTTTAATTTACTAACATTGTAACTTTATGATAAAATACCTACCACACACACACACACACACACACAAATAATTCCTGTCTACAATCCAGAAAGCCACTTTATCAGTATCCTAGATAGGGGGAAAAAGAGCTCTGTGTTCTTCAACGCTTCATTAAAATGATTACTATGATATAATCACGTACCCAGATCCATCTCCAGAAACTACCATATTGGGTTACTCAGCCTCCATCATATGGGATTTAGAGGAAACCATATTCATTTCACAGCTGCTAGTCTATGTTAAGAAGCACACATTCTACTTCTAGGAATTTAATTAAAAAAAATAAAAGTTGCATATCCATACAGATACATCATACAAATGTTCTGTTGTGTAGCTATTTCATCTGAATTGAAACATTTTCTTCTGGAGAGAGGCTTTACATATAAAACACTAATCAAATCTTGTAAGGCTAAAGACTCCTGAAGTTTACAAGGTTCACAGTGTCCTTCACAAGAGGAGGTGAGACACTGGCCAGCAAAGCTGCCTACAATCAGTTCAGGGGGCCGCAGTTATGAATCTTCTGTCAGTAGTTACCGTGTTTGGGTGGGCTTTGAGGATGACAAAAGTGTCTGTGAGTCACCCATACCTCTGTACATGACCCTCACTAAAATTCCTATGAGTAATAATGATAAAGTCACTGATTTACAAAAAGACATGGCTGCAATGGGTTTTGGTCTTTTGAGTGGTGTCCTCTCTGGAATGAAAAGATACTTGTTCATATATACCAAGGAACATATCAGATTTTCCATAGCTAGAACTATTCTCTCAGAGAAAAAAAAATAATACCTGACATTATGTGTGGCTCAAAACTGTTATAATCCCAAGAAAGATCTAGGATTTATGTATTTTTTAAATTCAAAGCATAATAAATGTGACTTGACTGATCACTATACATCAGCCTGCCATATTTCTCACTGTTTTCCAGTAGCAACTTAGAATCCATAATAGATGCTTTCAACTTGAGTTCTTATTGTTGGACATCTATTAAAAAGCTACAAAAGTATATTTAAAATCTGGAAAAAAACCTACCATTTTCCTTTATTAAGAATACAGCCTAAACTGAGATGTATTCAATCTGTTCCTATGAAACTCATGGAAACAAACAGTTTTGTCATGTGGAATCTCATTTTAAATAAGCAATTTTCTACAAATCAAGTTTTATTCCTACAGAGCAAATACTCAGTTACTCATACTTCTTTATAGAAATTGCCTAGTGTCAGGAAGGGAATTAGTATATGAAGAGAGATATTGTGTATAAGACAGGTGTTTCCTGAATGCCAATGATTGACAAGAATTTTGCTATATTCAGATTGAAGAAATTAAACCCTACTGTTTGTTGTCATTTGAATTTGAGGAATGCTGGGAATCTCCTCACTCAAAAAAAAAATCTCTTTCCACTGGCCTGTCAAAATACCTATAATTTTAACATTAGAAATTCTCTCTGTTCAATGAGCTAAAGCCACAAGTAAGAGGTGGCCTGGGAAGAGCAAATATCATGGATACTTTATCAGCTTGTCAATTTCTCATGTGTCTGGACATGGAGCAAAGGATAGCATCACTGCCCTGCAGTGAGAACTTTTCATTTCTCAATATCATTTCTTTAACTAATTAATGATATAGTGATTTCAAATGTTTTCCAAATAGATACAAACTTGTATTTGTTGTGGCATTATATCAAATAAGATGTAGTAAAACAAACATAACATATATTATCCTATTTCATTACACTATGGAAAGGGAGTCCTTAGACCTCAGCAATCAGAGACTTTAAAAGATAGAATGATAATCATGAACCTAGGAATATTATGAAAAAAGCAGGAATCCAAGCTAGCTGGTGGAAGGAAAAAAAAAGAGCAAGCCAGGAATTAGAGAGATAAATGAATAATAGAAAGGATCTGTTTCATTTTTTTGACAAAGTCTTAGTCAGACTGACCAAAGGAAATAAAAAGGGCCCAAATTAATGAAATTGTTTATAAGGAAGAAGATAATCTATCAGACTCTAGTAAATTTCAGATGATTGCTACAGCCCACTCTGAAAGACCAGTATTCCAATAAATCAAATAGATTAAATGAATAAATATCTAGATATTTACAACCTACAAAAATAAATTAATTAAATTAAGAGAATTTACACACACACACACACACACACACACACACATATATATATATATATATATATATATATATATATATATATAATGAACAGTGAAACTGGAGCAGTAATCAAATCTTTCTCTCAACTGAAAATTTAAAAAGGTCAAGATGTACTCATTAATAAATTTTAAAAGACACTTGAAGATGAGTAGTGGTGTTGTTCAACATTATTACAGAAAATAGAAAAGGAAAGAACACTGGCAAGTTCATTCTAAAAATCTGAATTAGGACATGAAAGAAACTAGACAAATTTTCCTGATTAATAGAAACTACAAACTCCAGGGATGCAAAGGTGGTTTAATCACAAAGTAATAAATGTAACACATCACATAATCACTCAATGAGAGAAATACTTTAACTTACTGAAGTATACTAAGTAAGAAACTCAATATCTTTCTGCTAAATTTGAGACTGACACAAGTTTCTCTGTTTTCTTTGCTCGTTCAATATAGTCCTCAAAGTCTTGGTTAATGAAACAGGGTAGATAAAGACAGGAAAGGAAAATAAATAGGAAAAGAAAAAATCATACCCACAATTGCAGATAATGTGGTGTTATATTTAAAAGTCCTAGTGAGTACATTACAAATCTCTTAGAACTGATATTTTTAACAAGTAGGAGAATACAAAATCAACATAAAAGCAGTAGTTTTTCTTTTTTATGTTTTTTCATAATTTTTTAATTTTTTTTTTATTTTACAAATCTGTTGCAGTTCCCTCTCCCTCCCAGGCTCACATGCTCCCAACAGACCCCCTATCCTATCCCTTAACGCTCCCCAGGGAGGATGAGGATTTCCATGATGAATGATCAAAGTCAGTCAAATTATTTGGGGTGGGGCCTAGGCCCTCACCCATGTCTCTAGGCTAAGGGAGTTTCCCTCCATGAGGAATGGTACCTAAAGTCTGTTCCTAAACTAGAGATAGATCCTAGATCCATTGTCAGAGGTACCCTAGACTTCCCAGGCCTCCGAACTGAGACCCATGTTAAGGGTGTCTGGGTCGGTCTTATGCTGGTTTCACAGCTGGGGTTCATGATCTCCTCCTTGTTCAGGTCAGCAGTTGCTGTAGGTTTCTCCAGCCTGGTCTTGACCCCTTTGCCCATCACTCCTGCCTTTCTGCAACTGAATTCCAGGAGTGCAGCTCAGTTTTTAGCTTTGGGTGCCTACTTCTGCTTCCATCAGCTACTGGATAAAGGCTCTAGGATGGTGTATAAAGTAGTCATCAATCTCATTATTGGGAAAGATCATTTAAGGTAGCCTCTCCACCATTGATTAGATTGTTAGTTTGGGTCATCCTGGTAGATCCCCGGACATTTCCCTAGTGCCAGATTTCTCTTCAAACCTATGATGGCTCCCTCATTTATGGTATTTCTTTTCTTGTTCTTCTCTGTTATTCCCCTGACTCAATCTTTCTGCTCCCTCATGTTCTCCTTTCCTCTCCTCTTCTCCCCTTCCCTTTCTCCTAAGTCCTTTTCTACCACCCCCCACAGAACTCCCAATTTGCTTGGGAGATCTTGTCCCTTTCCCCTTCACCAGGGAACCATCTGTCTCTCTTAGCATCCTCATTGTTTCCAGCCTTCTCTGGTGGTGTAGATTGTAGGCTGGTAATCCTTTGCTTTGTGTCCAAAATCCATGTATGAGTGAGAACATACCATGTTCATCTTTTGTGACTGAGTTACCTCACTCAGAATGGTTTCATCTAGTTCCATCCATTTGCCTGCAAATTTCAAGATTCCATTGTCCCCTCTTCCCCCGTACTGAGTAGTACTCTATTGTGTAAATGTACCACATTTTGTTTATTCATTCTTCAGTTGAGGGGCATCTAGGTTGTTTCAGGTTCTGGCTATTACAAATAATGCTACTACGAACATAACTGAACAGATATCCTTCTTGTATGAGTGTGCATCTTTTGGGTATATGCCTAAAATTGGATTGCTGGATCTTATGGCAGAATGATTTCCATTTTCCTGATGAACTGCCATACTGATTTCCAAAATGTATGTACAATTTCACACTCCCACCAGCAGTGGAGGAGTGTTCCCCTTTCTCCACATCTGCTCCAGCATGAACTGTCATTGGTGTTGATTTTAGCTATTCTAACAGGACTAAGATGGCATCTCATAGTTGTTTGATTTGCATTTCCCAGATGGCTAAGGATGTTGGACACTTTCGTAAGTGTCTTTGAGCCATTTTGGATTCCTCCATTGAGAATTCTCTATTTAGTTCTGTACTCCACTTTTTAATTGGATTATTTGGTGTTTTGGGGACTAGCTTCTTGAGTTCTTTGCAATCCCCATCAAAATCCAAGCACAATTATTCACAGACCTTGAAAGGACAATACTCAACTTTATATGGAAAAACTAAAGACCCAGGATAGACGAAACATCCCTGTACAACAAAGGAATATGCAGAGGCATCACCATCCCTGACTTCTAGCTCTACTATAGAGCTAAAGTCCTGAAAACAGCATGTTATTGGCACAAAATATAGAAAGGTAGACCAATGGTGGTGTTCTTTTGTTACAGTTATAAGAATAAAAGCTGAAGAAAGGGGGTGGGCGAGGTCCCAGGGAATGAGGGTCCAGGGTGAGGGTCCCAAGTGAGAGGGGTCCCAAGGTAAGGGACCACGTGGGAAAGCATAGCAGGTTCCATAGCAGGTGAGGGTGACCAAGGCAGCGAGGCAGGGGGAGTAACATACCAGGCAGATACAGCTTAAATGCGGAGTTTATTTAGCAAGGGGAGTGAGGGAGAAGGGAAGAGACATAGAGGCACCGGGAACAGAAGAGGAGAGATGGGGAGAGAGAATGAGGACAGGAGAAGAGGGGGGTAGCTAGTGGCCAACTAAAATCCGGAGAGAGAGAGTAAAAGAGAAAGAAAAAGTGAGAGAGGAAGAGAGAAAGGAAGACAGAGAAAGAGGGGGACACACTTGATTTAAAAGGGGAACTGAGTCCATACTCAGCCTCTTAATAAGTGATGTAGCAATGACATGGCCATGTGTGTCCTGCCCATCATCAGTGGGCAGGGTCAGCAAACTGCTGGTTTCCAACAAATGGAATCAAATCGGAAACTCTGATATTAACCCACACATCTTGAACACCTGATTTTTGACAAAACAGCTAAAAGTATACAATGGAAAAAAAAAAAAAGCATCTTCATCAAATGCTGGCACAACTGGATGCTGACTTGTAGAAGAGTGGAGATAGATCCTTATCTATCACCATGCTTAAAATTTAAGTCCAAATTGATCAAAGACCACAACATTAATCCAGCCACACTGAATCTCTTAGAAGAGATTTTGTGTGTGTGTGTGTGTGTGTGTGTGTGTGTGTGTGTGTGTGTGTTTGTATGAATGTGTGATGACAGAGAACATGAATTTGAGAGCAACAAGGAAAGAGTATATGGGAAGAGCTGGAGAGTGTTAAGGGATAGTAAACGAGATAAACAATAATTAAATCAATTTTAAAACTTAATACTCAAGAGTAATCCTAACCTGAGAAGTGAAAGACCTCTACAATGAAAACTTTAAACACTGAAGAAAATAATGGAAGGTGAAAAAAATTAATTTCCATCAGTACAGTTAATACTGTGAAAATGGCTATAATTCCCAAACCAAATTACAGGCTCGATGTAATATCCATCAAAATTCTAAAACCACTTTCCATAGAAATAGAGAAAGCAATCACAGCAATCACGGAAACGTATAAAGGACCCAGAAACCACTGCAAAACAACAGAGTTGCAGGTGTCACAATACTTGACCAAGTAAGAATATAGCCCTAGTGGTACAAAAAGCATGGCACTGGCACAAAATCAAACACATGCGCAATAGAGGAGGGAGAATCAGAAATACAATTAAACAGCTACATTAGCCTAATTTTGACAAAGATGTCAAAAATAAATATTAGGAAAATGGCAGCTTTTTGAAATATAATGGGAAAATGGGATATCCACCTGCAGGAAAATGGAACCAGGTCTTTTTTTCTCACCCTATACAAAATACAATACAAAAGGCATCAAAAACATTAATGTAAAATCTACAACTCATTAAGTCTTAAAGGAAATTTTGGTACAACTTTTTTTAAAATACTGATATAGACAAGAACCTTCTGAATGGAATAGTAGGTCAGAAAATAATATAGGAACTACATAATAGGATCTCATGTAATTTGAAAGCTTCTGTACAGCAAAGGAAAGAATGAATTTCCTGATAAGATAGCCAATAGAGTAATAGAAATGTGTGTTATCTATATACCTGACAGAGAACTAATACCTAGAATATATAAAGAACTCAAAAACTACTAAATATCAAAAAATTCTTTCAATGAATAGAAAATAAAAAACCTAACACACACTTCTCAAATGGTAAAGTATAAATGGCTAATAAACATAAAATGGCCTAACATCCTTAGCCATCAAAGAAATGCAAATGAAAACTATACTGATTTTCATCTCTTACTAGACAAAATGGTTATATCCTAGGAACAAACCAAAGCAGTAAAAATTGTCCAAGCTGTGGGGAAAGAGCTTACCCTTAGGTATCACTGATGGGGAAGTGAACTGGTACAGACATTATGGAAATCAGGACATAGATTCCTCAGAAAAAATAAACTACTATGTGATTGAACTGTAGGACTCTTGGGCATGCATCTAGAACAGTCTAGATCAACATACTATAAAGATGCATCTCTTTGTTTATGGCAACACTACTTGCCTCAGGAAGCTTATGAATCTGGTTATGAGTCTTCAAACAGATGACTCAATAAAAGTACACACACACACACACACACACACACATATATATATATACATATATCTATATATATTTACTGTATACGTGTTTATTCATGGTGAAGAATTAAAGTGTGTTGTTTGTAAAAACAAGTCGATGCAAGTAGATAGTAAGCGAGATGCAGAAAAGCAAAAACCGTATTTTGTCTCAGAAATATATTCTATATTCATCTAGTTTCATAAATTAGTTTATTTTTACTTCTATAAAATGTAAATAGAAGCAAGACTAACAATGGGGGAGAGTTTCAGTAGTTATAGGGAAGAGAAAAACCAAAAGTCTGGAGCAGGAATTCACAGAGTCAAAGAACAGAATGCAATGTTTTTAAAAAACTCAGCATACTCTGCACAGGGAATGTAAATCAATGCATTCTTTTAATTGGATATCATTGGCCTTTTCCTCCACACATTATTATTAAACATTATTCTATGGATTTCTGTCAGTAATATTATTTATTTATTTACTTTTATTTAAATTTGAAACAAGCTTGTTTTACATGTCAATCCCAGTTCCCTCACCCTCCTGCCCCCACCAAACCCCATCCCACCCCCTTTCTGCTTCCCAGGGAGAGTGAGGTCTTCCATGGGAAGTCTTCAAAGTCTGTTATATCATTTAGAGCAGGGCTTAGGCCCTCCCCCCATGTGTCAATTTTTAAAGAGCAGTCTGGTCAATAAGTACTAATTTGATCTAAAAATGTATGAGCAAAGTTAGTAAACCATTATGTGAGAGGCAGGTCTAATTCAGCATCCATACAGCATTTAGGGATACTCTGGATGGCTGGTATTGTCAGTTTATGCCCATAGAAAGTCATGATTTTAATTATTCATAACATAAAGCTCTTGAGTCACATAACAGCAGCAAACACATACAGTGATTAATGAACAGCCCAAAGCCACTGTCTTGGTCTCCAGAGCTCTGTCTCTCAGGAATGAAGCAGACAGAGTTTAGCATGTAGAGAGACCTGCCTAGGAAAGGATTTGGCAGACCCAGACTCAAATCCCCTATGTGCTCTCCACTCCTGTTCCTTTCTCATAGTCTTTCTCTCTCCATATCAATCTAATCCATGGAGCGCATGCAATAGAAACCACTTTTGCCTCTCTGCCTGTAGTGATGTATTGGTGTGGCCAAAACATGCTGGTTTGTACAGACATTTCTGTAGAAAACAACAGAAATGTAGACTGCTATTGAGTGAAGGGACATGGGTACCAATTCTGCAATGGACCATTCTAACCTGACACACATCTTTGTAACATTCCCTTTCTACAACATTTGAAGCCTTTGGTTACTCTTTTTCCTGAGTTCTCATTGGCTAAAACCAGAATAAACTCACAAAGCTTTAGAAGGGAGCTAAACACTCATCAGGATTCATTTTGTCAACCCCCTGCCTCTTTCCTCCTGTTTAGAGAATGTAGCCTCTTCCAAAGCACACTTCGCTTTTGACAGGTAGGCAGTGATTGGGGACAGGAGGATATAGTGTCTGAAATAAAATCCTCTGATCCAACTATGCAATATTCATTTCATAGGCAACATAAATAAAAATAAAATATTTTCTGGAACATTTTTGCTTGCACAGTATCTGGCAGAGTTTTCAGGAACTTTTCAAATCTCTTCATTAGAAAAATCTTAGGTGTTTCGCACAGTTGCATACATCATCACTAATCTGAATGATCGGGACTTTCTTTTCTGAGGAATAAAACACAGGTATTTCTTAGCAATGTATTTTGAATATACTGCAGACGAGGTAATAAAAATGAGATAAATGCATCTTGATGAGGATATTACTAAATTCACACACGTAAAGCCTTCCAAGAAGATAATTTCCACTTACCTTAAACATCCATTTTCTGGACCTTGCTTTGACCCCACAAGTACTAAAGGGATGCAATAATTCAGTGATTGCGGCTTGTGGGTTGTTTGGTTACTTCTGACCTTAATGAATCCAAATATAAACAACTAGGGTGGGACGAATGTAATTTAAAAAGAAAGAACGAAAGAAAGGAAGGAAGGAAGGAAGGAAACTGTAAAGAAGTCACAGGAAACATCACAACCAGTAAATTGCTATATACTGTGAGTTAGTATATAGTCAAACACAGCCTACTTAAACTATATTCATGTACCAAATAGCTGGTCACAGCAGCTTTGCTTCAGTCAATCATAAATGGCCAACTCTTCCTGCTACTTCCATGGAAGAAAAATTCCTCATCCAAACATGAGGGCTGAAAACACCTTGCTCTAGCTGATCAAGCTGCTTTAGAATCCCACTTCCTTGCTGCTGTTGTTTATAAACATTGCCTAAGCATGTTGTTCAGTTGAGTTCACTAAGTCACTCCAGGTTCTCAGTGCTGACTTGTTCATTAGTTGTTCTTGCTCAAATAAATTCCAATAAATTTCACTTGTCTGAAGTTTTCTTACAAAAACTTTAAGATAATTTTTAAGAACAATATAACTCATGTGCATTGTAGGGTGTCACCTAAATGTAATAAATATACTGGTGCTCACCACTATTGCTGATAAGGGTTAAGCAGGGGGTGAATAAAGTCACTTTTAGACATATTGTAACAAAGAAGCTTATTTAAGACATTGAAAGGGTCCAAGTGCAGTGTAGAGCAAGAGGATACTGGGTAGGGATGGGGTAGTCTCCTGGTGGGAGGGTATCATCTGATGAGGACCAGTCACTCCATGTGCTCTTTCCTAAGCGTGCGTTCTTAGGTGGATGACGATAGTCCTAGCTGATGTTCAGACACAAGAGGACCGTGTGAGCTGCTGTGCAGGCAGTTTCTGGTTATATAATCTTATCCATGTACATAAGGGCCATACTGAAAAAATAGTCCTGGCTGATCTCTGTGGCACCCATACTTTTTGTTTTACAGTTTGACCAGAAGCTATATTTTTCTTTTAGGGGATTTTGGGACCAAGCTAGTGGAAATTCCCAGATAGGAATTTGTTCTATTTTTCTATTCTTTTGATGATCTTCCATGTAAATTATGACATTAACATTTATTTATACAACTTTTTAAATGTATGCTGCTTAATATAAACACTGAATTAGCAATATAAACCTTAATTCATTAGTTATGTAAGAATAAAATATACATGATCATTATAATTGTGGTATGATTTTATGTTAATTAATATATTTTGTACTTGAAATACTTACTAATCACTTTGCTATCTTCCAAATTCATGGCCTCTTTTGTTACATGTATACATGTATATGTATGTAAGAACTATAGGCAAATCAGGGATGTTGAGCCCAGAAGAAATATGTCTTCCCCAGGAGAGATCACACCAATATATTATGCAATACCAAATGCCATTTCTTTCTGAAACAATTGCTACAGTGCACTTTGTGCTTTTAACTGAGACTGAGCGGTGGTCCCTGTGTATAACCATTAGTTCTGTAGGCCTGACTGCCTGCATGCACGTTCTGTGTCCACTGCTTATTTGCATACAGTCAGCCATCTCATTGTGTCTTCTCCGTGGTCTTTGTGCATTCTTGACAGCTGCTTCAATAGCACTCAGCCATTGGATTGGCTGTGACAAGATGATGTGACATGTTCAGATTCTGATGACACAGCAAACTGCAAATTACCCATTGGCAAAATGCAGTCTATTGCTGGTGAATGGTCTCTGGAATTCTGTAATAGGCAATCTGGGCTTTGCAGTATTCCAGCACAGCAGATGCTGTTGTGTACAATAGTTCCATTTTTTTTAGTAGTCAGAGTGGTAATCAGCCATAGCAGGTATTCGTGACTACCCACTATGAATGAACGCATGCTGCCTTCACTCCCAATAACTATAACAGCTCATGAGCTCAGCACAATGGTGGTACTGACAGTCTTTCCGAAGTCCATGTTGATATATTTTTGTAACTTTATTAATTGGTAATTACAGGGCCTTTTCGTGTGTTAGGTAAACTTTTAATAAAATTGCCTTTTATGTGCTAATGAAGGAACACATTTAAATGCAATAATAGCTTATCTTATATAATTTAACTGTTAAGATAAAGTATAGTTGAAATTTGCCTTAAAGATGAGAAGTTAACTTTTTAAATTTTTTGTTTATTCTTTAAAATGTCTTACATGTATAGAAATTAGATTGACATCATACATATCTCCTCCCTTTTTCTATCTCCTCCTTCACCTCCCTAGCACATAACCTCTCAACTTCACATTCAATTTTTTTATAACCCACTGACTGTAATTAGTACTGCCTGCCTCTATAGGCATGGGTATGGGCCATCCACTATAGCATGGACAACCTACAAGAGGCCAGTTCCCCAAAGAAAAGTGACTCTATTCCCTCAGAAGCCACCAACTTATAATAGCTCCTGAATTAAGGTTGCCAACCCCTTCTCCTATGCTAGAATTCTTAGCTGGATTGAACTTATGCAGGTCTTGTTCGAGTAATCGCAGCTGCTGTTAGTTCATGGGGATAGGAGCCATGCCATATTCAGAGCACAGCACTTCATAACACTCATTTTCATTCTCCATCCCTTGCATTTTTTGTCCCATTTTATACCATGTTCCCTCAGCCTTGGAAGTTAGGGGCTTGATATAGTTGTCCCATCTAACATAGACTGATCAAAGACATCTATTCTCAGTACTTTTAACAGTTATAGGTCTCCAAATTAACAAGCACCCACTACTATCAGAAGGTTTTCTGACCAAAGATGATATAGTCATGAATCTATATGTATATTCAACATAATTACTTAGAAAAGTAACAGAAGATAGATAATGTCTTGAAAGTCAGTATTGTAGCATTCAGAATGCAACACTGGGTAATGCCATTGATGATGTTTCTCCCCAACTGGCATTCACGGTATTTATCTTACTGTGAAAGCTATTCAGCACAAAGGAATTTGTGATGATGCAATTTGAGATTGATTTCACTATTCCCTACAATGAAACTATGTGATGGCATAAGCAATAGGGTTTTACTATTTAGTTATGGTTGGTAACCAAGAGAGAAAGTAATAGTTTTCAGGGTCTGGGTGACTCTGTAATCTCCCTGACCAGTAGACAGCTAACTGATATTTTCACTTAATAAACTCTGTCCTCTATGAACAGTATTATTCATGGATACAAGGTACCTCTGTTCAACCTCCTTTTAGTTATTATATTTTTAATTAACATATTAGTGGATTTCTTAAAGGTCTCAGCATACATCCTTAGTTCTGGATAACATGTTCAGTATTCCTTGATTCCCCTACTCCCTGCCTCCATTCCAAATCAAACTTTTAGCTCACAATAGTCTTCCCTTCTGCCCTTCTGTATCATGTGTTCTACTGTCCCCTCTTAACTACATTTTTTACTATAGTTGCAAGATCATGGTTGCTGTGTAGCTTCTTCACACATCGTTTTTTTTTTAACCCTTCCCCACTCCATTTTCCTGCCTACATTCTTCCACAACTTGCTTGACTTTCTCAACCGTTCCTATCTCTACTTTTATTTAATCTGTGTTCTATAATTCTGCCACCATAAATTCATTTCATCCCCAGTTACCTGTTTCTAAATTCCAGCTAGGCACTCCAAGTTAAACACATAACCCAAAAGATTTGAAGTTAGGATTTACATAGGAAAGATAACTCAGGCAGCAGTATGTACACAGTACTTTTTTCTGGTTTCATCATCCATTTACATAGAAATTTGATGATTTTATTTGCCTTTATAACTGAGTAATATTCCACTTTTGCATCACCCACTCATCAGTTGAAGGCATTCCTTCTTAGTATTAATATGGGATGTGAAAAATCTGTTCTTGAGCTCCAGTGTGACAGTTAATAGGCTTTAAGAAATACATTCACAGGTGTTTAAAATAATAATAGATAGATCTTATTATTTGTTTGAAAATTGTGTTATAAGTTTCTTGAACATAGGGTGGGCATCTTACTGTCAAGTTCACCTGGCTAACCACATAAAAATAAATAATAAATAAAACAAAAAATGATTTTTTTATATAAGAAGACTATTCTCTCCTATCTGTGCCAAAATATTGTGGCAGTGGATAATATTTAATTGCTCAATTTACTTAAAAGATTTTTATTTTATTATGTGCATGAGCATACATGTTAGTTTGTGGATGGAAACCAAATGCAAACTTTTAAGAGTTAGTTCTCTCATTGAAGCTGCAGTGTTTTGTTTTGCATGGCTGAGTATTATTGCAGGTTAACTGGCCCCTGAGCTTCACTCTCTTCCCAGAATTCTCCAAGTCTGATAGCCTTCCTCTTCCCAGAATTCTCCAAGTCTGATAGCCCAGGCTATACTTCCTATCTGGGTACTGGACAATTAGTCTTTTATTAAACCAATACGAGTGACAATATTTACAGTCTACAAGAACATTATCCCACATCAAATCATGCTTTACAAAACAGTTTTGCAAAAGCACCTTATTGTTCTTCCTTCCTGATGAGAAAATACAAAATTGTGCATGTGTGCTTTGGGACACTTACCAGTGGGTTTGTTGAATGAGTAATATATAGGGGAATTGGCTTATAGATGGTGAATATGTAACTATTATCATGCATACAACATATAATATCAACTCCACATAAAGTGAATGCATCCAGAAGAGGGAGTATATTATATTTTTCCATAAGAAAATGTACAGCCCTCATTCTAAAAATAACTAAGGCAATGAATTTGCCTTCTTATTTAAATGTTCTATTTAGCTTAATTTTATATTATTGTTGTTGTTGTTGTTTTTGTTGTTTTGAGATAGGCTTTCTCTGTATAGTCCTGGATGTCCTAGAATTCAATCAATAGATAAGGCTGGCCTCAAACTCAAATATCTGCCTGAAAACTCCTCCTGAGTGCTGGTATTAAAGGTGTGTGCCACCACCACCAGGTGTTATTATTATTATTTTATTATTGACTTTATTTTTTGGTTGTAATTGGGTATACTTAATTGTGGAATTCTATGTTGACAGTCAACATTGAACATTGACAGAATATTGAACATTTTTAGAAGAAACTATAAGCATGAATTTTCTGGCCCAGTAGGTCAAACCACTCTTGGGCCCCAAACAAGCACACCAATGCTATATTAATTATGAAATTGTTGGCCGATGACTAGGACTTCATATTTGGCTAGCTCTGTCATAATTGTTAACCAATTTTTATTAATCTATGTATTTCTATGTGGTCTCTTTTAATTTTTATTTAATATTTTTATTTTACATATCAATTCCAGTTCCCTCTTGCTCCCATCCTCCCATGCACCCCATCTATCCCCCATCAACTCCCCAGAGAAAGTGAGGCTATCAATGAGGATTCATAAAAATCTGTCAAGTCATTTGGGGTAGGGCCTAGGCCCTCCTCTGTGTCTCTAAGCTAAGGGAGTATCTCTTGATGGGAAATAGGCCCCTAAAGTCCATTCATTCACTAAAGATACATCCTGGTTCTGCTACCAGAGGATCCAGAAACTCTCCAGGCCTCCTAACTGAGACGCATGTTCAGGGGTTCTGGGTCAGTCCTATGCTGGTTTGCCATCTAGCAGTCTGGGGTACATGAGCGCCCCTTGTTTAGGTTAGCAGTTGCTGTGGGTTTATCCAGTCTGCTCGTGACCCCTTTGCTCATCATTCCTTCTCTGCAACTGGATTTCCAGGAGTTTGGCTCAGTGTTTAGCTGTGAGTGTCTGTTTCTGCTTCCATCAGCTACTAGACGAAGACTCTAGGAAGGCATATAAGGCAGTCATCAACCTCATTATTGGGGAAGGGCATTATTGAGGAATAGCCTCTCCACTATTGCTTAAATTGTTAGTAGGGGTCATCCTTGTAGATCTCTGGACATTTATCTAGTGCCAGATTTCTCTTTAAACCTATGCCTCCCTCTATTATGGTATCTCTTTTCTTGCTTTCCTCTATTCTCTCCCTGACTCAATCTTCCTGCTCCCTCATGTTCTCCTCTCCCCTCATCTTCTCCCCTTCTGTTTCTCCTGACTCCCTATTCCCACCTGCCAATATTCTCAAGAGAGCTTGTCCCTTTCTCCTTCTGTGGGCGACCATGTATGTCTCTCTTAGGGTCCTCCTTGTTTCCTAGCTTCTCTGGTAGTGTAGATTGTAGGCTGGTAAGCCTTTGCTTATGTCTACAATCTATATATGAGTGAGTACATACCCTGTTCCTCTTTTTATAACTGGGATACCTCACTCTGGATGGTTTCTTCCAGTTCCATCAATTTGCCTGCGAATTTCAAGATTCTGTTGCCCCCCCCCCACTGAGTAATACTGCATTGTGTACATGTACCATATTTTCTTTATCCATCCTTCAGTGGACCAGAGAAGGGTCCTGACTTATTACCCCTTTGAGGACTCACATAGTGTCAATAGTCAGTTTCCTATGGGTGCTACATGTCCAGTTAGGACAGAATATAGTCAAACAGTCCAGGCAAGAGTATTTCTTGCCCAAATGGCTAATCTTGTCACGTCAAAAGTAAACTCCATAACACATTTCTTCAATGTTCATCTTCCTCTCTGAAGTAATTGGTGTGGCCAGGAGCAGCTGTGTCTCACTATCATGAAAAACCCTAAACCATTTTAAATGCCATATTCTGAAGGTCTTTGAAAGGTTTTAAGAATTCCCATCCAATTGAAATATATCTCAATATATCTAGAAAATGCAACTAACATAACTATAAGTTTTGACTATTATTGGTAACTACCTACAATTTGTACTAAATTATACATTACATTTTTAAATGACCTATATAAACACAATACTTAAACAGGAGGAGAATACATATCACAAAATTGACCTTAAATGTGTATCAATAAATGAAAATCCATTCCAATACAAAGGATTTGTTTCTATGCCATAATCTCCCTTTTACCTTTAAAAAAAGAGATTGGTTGTGATCCTTAGCCATTCATAATCTACCCCATTTAAATGAAAACAAACATTTATAAACAATATTTGGGAATTTTGGCATCATTCATTCCAAACTGCTTTCTATTGGTTGGGAGCATTGTGAATACCATTGGGGATTGAGAAAACAGAAACCTGCCAAAAATCCTGACCCTAGTAGTCTGAGACTGCATCGTCCCTAGTGTCTTGGATGTTTCATCACCTGGAAAACTGCTTCAGGCTGTCTTCCTTGATCAAACCATATTATTCTGGAAGGAATCCACAGTGTTTCATCTTCTGTGGAAACAAGAACAAACTTCTTTTCCAAAGTTACCTGTCCTTAGATTTAAATTTTGAAGTCAAATCATTTTCAAAATATGTAAGTTGGATTAATTCTGCAGCATTTATTATCAAATGTATTTTAACAGCTGGAGCTCAGCAATCAAACAATTTAAAGACAACACTATAAAATACAGTATCTAGACTCTGTGTATTTTCCATCTTTATGTGATGGCTTTTTTCTTTCTTAATTTATTACTCTATTTCTTTTACTTTTTCATTGCCTGAGACAAGGTTTCTCTGTGTACTTTTGCCTGACCTGGAATTCAGTCTATACACCAGGGTGGCCTTGAAATCACAGAGATTTGCTTGCCTCTGCCTCCTAAGTGCTGGGATTAAAGGCATGAACCACCACCGCCCAACTATTCTATTTCTATTTTTTTTTAACCATTTTATTCTGTTTTTTTCCCTTTCTCCCACAAACCTACGTGTATTTTTAAATACACTGTAAACCTTTTAGAGGTTTTCCTTCATCTGAATCTGTCTTTATATTTCTATTTTCTTCTGATCATGAGTGAGTCTTTTATCTGCTAAACAGCATTGTTGAAAGAGCCCTGCAGTGGTTTTTGCCACTTATGCAGTCAGGAAACCACTCTTAAAGGAGCTTCAGGAGCCTCTGCTTGTCTATAGCAAACAGAGCTCTCCTAAGAAAAAATCCTGCTTGCTTAAAACAGGGATAAAAATAGGACCTGATAGGACCTGCTTCTTAAGAATTGTCATGAAGTTTTCTCTTCAAACCAATATTGGCTCCCTCTTTTATGTTCTCCAGAGTCCTCCAGACCAGCCATACTTCTCTCTCTCTCTCTCTCTCTCTCTCTCTCTCTCTCTCTCTCTCTCTCTCTCTCTCTCTCTCTCTCTCCTGTTTTCTATTCCTACCCTGACTCAATCTTCCTAGTCGCACGTGTTTTCCTCTCCTCTCCGTCTCTGTCTCTTTCTCCTACTAAAGAAAGGTCTAGAGACCTACAAGTCTGACGCCAACTAACAATTTGAGCAACCATTGTAAGGCTACCATAAATGCCCTTCCGGGATAGTGAGATCAACAACTAACTTATCCATGAAGCCCTCATCTAATACCTGTTGGAAACAGAAGCAAACATCCATACCTAAACACTGAGTCGAACTAGAACCCAGATGCAGATGGAGAGGAAAAGACCAGGTTGCATAAACACATAGAGACAGCTGACCTGAACAAGGAGGAGCTAACGACTGATAGCTGGGAATCCAGCATGGGACAGACTCTGGAACCCCTGAATATGAGTCTCAGCCAGAAGGACTGAGCATTCTAAGGGACCTCAGACAGTGGAACCAGGATATATTCCTGGTGCACAAAAGGACATTGAGGACACATCCCCCATGGAGGGATACTGCCTTAACCTAGAGGCAGGAGAGAAGTCCTAGTCCCTACTTCAAATGACCTGACAAATCTACATGACCCCACCTGGATGGCATTGCCCTACATGTGGAATTGGGGCGGGGGGGGGATGGGAGGGGATGTTGGTCAGGGTACATGTGAGGGGGCAGAGAGGGTAAAAGGGAAGGAGGAAGAGGGAACTGGGATCGACATATAAAATAATAAATTAAATAATAAAGAAAAGAAAAAAAAAGAAAGAAAGAAAAAATCCTGCTACCAAGAAACTGAGCTTGCCTCTGTTCTTTTGTTTTTAAAATCCCTGTTTAAGCTTTTGTCAGATTTTTAGTGAAAATTTATGCAAACCACGTTGTTGGCACCATTTTGTTATGGATGGTTCTTCCTACCAGCCTAGACCCATTGTTTTTGTATGTGTGTTTTACCAAGGAAATTACTATGATTCTAAACTAGTAATACTAAAACAGTATAAAATTCTAGTAAACACAGATATAATTAACATCAGCTTAATAATTAATTTTATCCTCTAATCTACTTGATGATAATTTATATTAACATTCATTATCTCTAAGTTTTCTCTCACACAAGATTTCCCCCAAAGCAACTATATATAGTCTTTTAACTATGCACATTGTTTGAAAATATCGAATAGCAGACTTCTTACATTTTTTTTCTTGATACCTTGTATTTCAGTTCTAAGTACTTCCAAGATACCCTGAGAATTCATTGAGAAAAATTATCTAATATGTATTCAGCAACACTGAGCAATGTCTAAGAAGGGTACCTGAGAAGTACTTAGAATTAATAAGAGGTACAAATATAAATTTTATAAAATTTGCTTAAATTATATACAATTATAATGACATTAAAACAAATTAAAATGACTTTTCCCATACTAGAATAATTTATTCTTAAAATTTATATGTTGGAAATATTATCATACATAAGATTGTGTCTTTCACTCTCATAGCATACAACTGCATACCTTAACTGAAGGAAATAACAGCATCAGCTATACCTTCCAATATAGTCCTTCAGAGAAGGGCTGGCCCTCATGAGCCCCACCCTCATCCATGAAGAAATTCATGAGCCCAGGCTTGTGTGGGTCTTATTCTGGTATCCACAGCGGCAATGAGTTCACAAGTGCAAAAGTGACGTCATATCCAGGAGAAACTATTTTTATTTTACCTTTTTTTATTATTGATTTATGTTTATGTATGTTTTGCCAGCATCTATGTCTGAATACCTGTGTATACAGTGCCCACAGAAGCCAAAATATGTCATGGCATTCCCTGAGCCTGAATTTGTAGATGCTTGTGAACTGTCCTGTGGATGCTGGAAATACAACCAGTGTACTCTAAAGGAGCAATCAGTGCTCTTAATTTAACTGAGCCATCTCTTAGCCCCCAAGAACCATCTTTGGAGGCATATCTCTCCATCTTCTGGGTCTTATATTTTTCTGCCTTCTTTTTCATTATGTTCCCCGAATCTTGGAGAGAATGACATAGATGTTCCATTTAGAGCTTAGTTTCTTTCCACTGTCAGTCTGATTCTCAATAGATAAAAGCTGTCTACTTAATAATCAAGACATACTTACTTGGTTGACAGAGAAATTTAAGAGATAAACCTTTAAAGGATGTTCTGTACCTTGTTTGTCACAAGCAGGACTCTCTTTATATTGGCAATGTTCCTTCTGCATAAATTTTTAAAACTTTGATGTGGAATTAGTTCATTGCATCACTATCTAATGCTTCTAGATCTTTAATACAAGTTTAGTTTATTTTGAAAATTATGGTCATCCTACGAATTCCACTGCACATGTAACTCTGAGAAAGATGGATAAACTTGTTGCTGGATAACCTGTTTTCAGTGAATCTTCATGTGTTTCATTTATAACACGTGTTTATATGTTTTTGATAACTGTTTTTATATAGCCACTATATTTTATCCATTTTAGTAAGTAATGAGGTAATATGTGGAGAAAGAAAATTGCCTTTTCCCTGGATTTGTGAATATACTAGGGGTTATGGGCAAGAAGACAATAAAAATGCAATAAATTTGGTTGTAAATCAAATTCATGATGGTGTGTGGGTGTTTTACAAGGGAAAGGAAAATTTAAAGTAAAAAGTCAAAGGCTAGAAGAAAGCCTCAGTGATGAGGAAGACAGGATAGTCAGTTGAAAGGAAATAACTAAAATAACAGGAGTAAAGAAAATATGGACTATCTCATAACAAGGAGGTTAGGCATCACACAGCAACGCAGGGAGTACACACCAAGGCAGACGGTGAAATGATCTGAACAAGACTATGAAGCACTAGTCAGGTTACTAGCTCTTCCTTCTATAGCTGCTGTAATTAACCTTTCTTTTCCACATTTGAAGTCTTAGAACATAACTGCCATATCTTCATGTTATAAGCAATTTTCTAATTCCAGGCACTTTCAAATTTTTATGAATTATTGACCATTATTCAAGATTAAACTCATGAACATTTCCTCATTCCCAACTGTAGTTATGTTATTATATGGATAAACTCTGTTAATGTATGTTCTCTCCCTCTTTCTATCTCTCCCTCTGTCTGCCTCTCTCCAAAACTCCCTCCCTTTTTCTTGAACTCTCTCTTTCTTTCATTATATTGAGCACCAGAGATCTAAGGCAAAGTCACACTCACCAGTACTTCTGAATGTGGCTGCAAATTTAAAGAGACAATTAAGGCAAAATGATACTTTTAACATAGATTTTAATCCAACATGATTGGTATCATTATAGGAAATGATGATTAGGACACAGAGAGATATTGTGCTTGCGCAGAGGGATGCCATGGTAGGGCATTGCAAGAAAATAAAAATTTCATTGCTTAAGTCATACAACAAGTGGTATTTTGTGGGGTTTTGGCAGTTCATAGAAACTCTTCCTAGTTCTCTCCTACTTTCTACATCGCTTAAGGTAGAAGCTAATATCTTGTATTCTTCTCCACCATGCTATTTTTCTACCTTGAGCCTTTTTGATGATTTATTTCAGATATTTATATGATGGTAAGACACAATAATTCTTGACTCAAGACTTAATAGAGACATAGAAATAGGCTCATCTTTGCACAGTCTTTTCTCGCTCTTTACAAATGAACATTTTTATGTTTCTGAAACCCTAACAATTTAATAGAGTTCCTGGAAGGATATTTTACATGCTATCTATGTGTTCTCCCTTACTTTCTGAGTTTCTCCTCCTTTTAGACAGCAGTCTATGTAGGACAGTTTTATTTTTCTCAGCCCACTCCTATATAAGCTGTAGCTTTTCTAATTTTTTGCAGTTTAATGGGTACATTGGTTCCATTGATCTGTCTATCTGTCCATCATCCCATACTTTTCTGCATTTTCAATTTGTATCAGTAGCAAACTTAGATCTGCTTCTAACAATTTCCTGAAACTATGAGTCGTTGAGATACTGTTACCTGGATTGTAGATGCAAGTACTTATCTTTACTTTAAATGTAGAGTCAACATCCCAATTCAGCTTTATTCTGCTGTTATGTCTAAAGCTCATCCTAAATTCAGTGTTAGGCCATTCTCTGATTCTCATGAGTTACATTTAAGGATATTGACACTTTGATAGACAATTCAGTTTCCTCCAGCAGTATGTTTCTTAAAGGCATATTTCATTATAGAGGATACAAGTAGGCACCTTGAAATACACCATGACTTCATCAGAAATATCTATTCATACTACTTTTTGTTAGATACATTGTAGGGTTTTTAAGCTTTTCTTCATTTCTTCTAACATCAAAAATATTTCCTCATCTTATTTCTACTATAAAACATAGACTAAAAAAGCCTAACCACATACATTAAATCACTTGACTTTGCAAATATATGTAATTCCTAATGCTCAAAATTCCTAAATATATTCCTTGTTACTTTCCTGGGTTTTTTCTCTTCCTATAGTGTATCCTAGTAAAATTTGTGAATACTTGCCTCATCTACATCTCAGTCACTGAATTTCTGAGCATATCCCTAACATTACTAGAGCTAGCTACAAATGAAATACAGCACAGACTGACTGTTCCAATCACTTTTACCTTGTGACCATTTCCCTTCCACAATGTAGGCTAACTCCAACTGATTCAGGAGGCATTCTTAACACTTTATGAATAAGCAGTAATAACTTTCCTATAATGTACATGTTGATTTCCATGTACAACAACAAGTTAACACCAAATTCTGCTGTGTAAGGCTTTGGAAATGCCTAAGTTCAGCTTTCCAGTCCCTTCTATAGTTGATTTCTCAGATTGAGAGGGTTCCTACTGTTGCCACAGAAAAGATAATCTAAACTTGCACTGTTAGATTTCATGTTTCATAAATTAACTCTCCAGCAGTTAGGCTGAGAAAGGGTTCCTGGTTAATGCATACAAGCATGACTGGATCAAAACTTGGTACTGTCTATGCTTAACAATGATCTTAACTAAAAAATCTTAAATTCAGCATGTCCTTATGATTATGGAATTTTAAGTTAGGTTCTTTGAAGTCTCTGTTAAGTATCACTTAGACTCTTTCAAATTTCCACTAATTTGATGTGGACTCCAGTGTTTCACAAGATTTTTTTTTACATTGTATTGAGTTTTTTCATGTATCATATAGGTCATTATCCTGTAAGGATTGTCACTGGTCAAACCATTCAGACTCACATCATTCTCAGATATATCCCTTAGAGCACTCAAGTGAGTCTCTACAATAGGTCAGCAGAAACATAGATTCCTTGCAAGCTTGTCTCAATATTACAAAAAAGAAAAATATTAATGATAATTTACACTGATCAAATTCTTCTAGTTCCATTATAAAATGTACAGGATTCCTATTTTAGGATCATACATGGTGTGTGTTGTAAATGGATTTATTTAATTGGCTTATCCCTCTCAAATTGGACAGTTTGCAAGGGCCATGGGAAACAGATGCATGAGAATATTTGCTGACCTAACATAATGCTCTTGTATGGTAAATATTTTTCAATAGATTACATCTGTTCTCTATAAGTTCAGACATATTTATAGTTATATTCTGTTTTCTTTTTCTTTTCCCCACGCCCTCTTTAATCTCACTCACACCTTGTTACTCCCCCTCATTCCTACAGGTTGCATTGCCAGTTTGCCTTTTTGCCTTGTCTTATTAATGCTAACCAGGACATTGTTGGTGGCTCCACTGGCACTCCATGGGCTACCCATTAGTACCCAAATTAAAGGCAATAACTGTTTTTCCTCCAGAATCCACCCGTTACCAATAGTTCAGCGGTGAGCCCTTCCCTGATCCATAAGAGTTATCATTTTTAGTAAATAAAAGTAAAATACATTAAAATAATAAAAACTACAGGAAATCTATAAAGAGGTAACATAGTTCTTTTCTGTCATCATCACATATTCTGAAGTGTGCATAATTGTATGTTTGTTTTCCTTTTATACAGATTGCCAGTTAGGTTGATTTGTTTTACTCCATATCACTTCAGAAACCTGAGTGATGTATTACCCTGTGATGTTACAGTCTCTGCACTGTCACTAGGCTGTGGGAAGTTTCAGAATCATTCTAACATGGGACCATCACCATATGTACTGTCTGTCACTGTCTGAAATGTCCTTATAGAATACAGGGCAGTTTTTATTTCTACCATCTGAGTCTGTGACTTTCCCCTTCTTCTTCTTCTTCTTCTTCTTCTTCTTCTTCTTCTTCTTCTTCTTCTTCTTCTTCTTCTTCCTCTTCCTCTTCCTCTTCCTCCTCCTCCTCGTCCATTTCTTTCTCAATGTATCTTCCTTGATCTCTCTTCATTAAATTTGCAAGAAGTTAAACACTGAAGATTTACTTCTAGCAGGTTAATTATTATTATTTTTGAAGATATCACCCATAACCTAAATACATGTAGACAGCTCTGTTATGATGATGCTAGTGTATATTCTCTGTTCCTTGCCGATTATAAATTATCAGTCCCCTCCTTGAATAGGGTAGCTTATAAAATCTCAGACTACTCCACAAGTTTAGGGTTGAAGTAGAAATAGTTTCTTGGCACTCTTATGAGTTCCATGGTGAGACTGTTGCATAAAAGCATCCTCTCGTTGTGTAAGCTTTTAGGTCAGAATCCTTTACCAGAATTGTCAATGTGAGCATATCTTTGCTACAGTTATCAGCTTGAATTCCAGTTCTCTCATCACCATTTAACATTTCTCTGGCATGATTTAGATGGATTTTGACGGTATTCCAATATCAGAGCATATTCTGTCAGTCTGAAACATATTCAGTAGCTATAATCACAAACATCTAAATTTATCCAATTTCATTACTTGGATGTGATTTTTTTCTTTTCATACATGCCAAACTAACCCATTTTTCCTGCCTAGTGGCACACACAGATCCCAAAGTGTTCAACCTGAAAATGTTGAGATTGATTTAATACTTTCAACTTTCCCCTCATTATTTGTGTCACTCTTTAGCCTTAAAGTTTTTAAAATGATATCTTACTAGATGGACGTTGATTATGATAGAAAGAAAACATTCTTCTTAAAATATTAGGAATTTAGATATAACCGTTTCCATCATAGTCTTACATAAGGAGGGGAATGATGCAGAGAACATCGGAGTCTTATTGATAGTCTTATTGATACTTTTAAGGTGATTCAAATGATTACAGGTACACTATCCTTTTTCCACTAGCCAACAGTCTTGACAGTTTGAGGGAGTCAAGGTTATTCTAAGTACTCCAGTGCATGGATATTGACCACATGTTAGGTAATAGTCATACCTATCAGTTATTCATCAACTAAAAAAGAAAATGTCTATTTATAATATCAATTGCTACAGATATCTAGATATAATAAAATCTTCCCTGTATTGCAAGTAATAGTATACATATTTTAGGCAATTATTACACACACAATTTAGAGGTTTTCTTATTAGGCCAAATATGAACTAAGTGCCTTTTTTGATTTATTGAAATAAGGTCTTTCTCTGTAGCTCTGGCTGTTCTAAAATATACTACATAGACCAACTTGGTCTCAAGCTCAGAGATTCACCTATCTCTGCCTTGGTGTTAGTATTAAAGGCATTTATCACCAACCCTGGCCAAATCAATGTTTCTTAACCTAAAAAAAAAATTCAAGTTCATGCTGCTTATCATGAAATGTTGACAATATGTTAAACAGCATTAGGATGTTGTCATGATCTGTGGGGTTTTAAGTTTCCCAAGTCTTAAAATTGTACTAAAGTGAGAGTAGTAGGAACAAGTATGAAATTTAAGTAGTTGGATAAGAAAAAACAATGAGGATAATTCCCTTCATAAATCCTTCAAAGAGGACTTGTAATCAATGCAGAATAGAAAATGTGAAAATGTAGCATAATTAACTTCATGGCCCTTTCTTTTGAATCGCTTCAGGGAAATAGAGTTTCCCATGATCATCCTGAGTCTTCACACTCTCCATTGCATGTCTGTTGTTTAATTGGTCTCTTTTTCTTTTTTCCTTGATTTTTACTTTAGATAAATATACAAATGAACACTATATAAATACAACCTGATGAGTCCATTTAGTGTTGCATATTCATATATGATTTTAGAGCTGACCACTTGATATTGGATAACCAGGTTGTTCATCTGCAGGAAAGACTAATTCTTTCTCTAAGTAGTCATGAGTTGACTGCAGTTTGTGGTCTGAAAGTGTGTGATTCCCCATTCCACTTTTTCAAGTAATATCACTGGGCAGGCCTTGTTTAAGCAGCCATATTGTTGTAGCTTCATGGTTGCAGCTTCTTTGTCAATTGGCATCAATTCTTGTTGATATAGGATGTAGGAATGTTCTCTGTAGTCATTAGTTTCCAAGAGTGTAAAATATCTAATAAACTTAGCCAATATAGTGCCAAATATGCATGCTGTAGCCAGCTGGTGACATCTTCTTGTGGTTTTAAAGCAAAATGTTGTTTTTATTTTGAGAGAAACTTTGAAATCCCTTTGTAGCCCAATGGAATGGCACTTGGGCTTCTGGTGCCATGAATCTAAAACTTCTCATCTTAACTGTCATTTTGGGATCTGCTGCCACAGAGAACAGAAGTTAATTTAAAGCAAATCTTACTGCTACTGACAATAAAAAGCCATGACATAATCTATTAAATATGACCATTTCTACTTTACAAAGTTTGTGGAATTGCCTCTGTGACTTAGGAAATGGATAGCATCAGAGGGTGCTAAGGATGACTTACATGCCAGAGCAGAAAGAGAACTAGACTTTGTTCCAATACACAATCTCATTTGGAGTATAGGTGTATGCATCCTCATAGTTATTCCCTATGGTTGTAATACTTACATTACTTCTAATAAATTCACTTGTTTGCTAATTTGATTCATTGTAGTCTTTTAAAATTGTTCTTATTAGATTTGCACTTAGATAAGTAATGAAATGGGATGAAAAGTAATTTGAAAGAGAGGTGTGAAAATCTGATCTGATACACTGCAGTAGGAGGAAACATTTAAAAGTTGACCAGAATGACTTAAATATAGGATGTTGAGAATCTATTTATCATTTGAAAATAGAATTCAAAAACTTTATTTGTAGAAACATTCATTTATAACAATGATTCCTTGAATTTAGAGAAAAAATAATGAATTTTTATTTTCTTAAATTTCTAGTGCTACTTAGTGATAATTGAGGATGTTTTATTTCTAGCCTGGTAGACTTATACTATACACTATAAAGATGTAAACTGTCACAGGTAAAATTCATTTGGATTTTCTAAAAGTATGAGAGGTAATGATTTCAATAGAAAAATATTAAGGCTGAAAATAATTGACTGTGTGAATGCTAATTTAGGAGTATTGTGTTGCATGGTGAACTACTATTTTTTTTCACTGAAAGTGCTTATGAGGGATTGCAAATGTTGACATTCCACCTAGTGATGGCAGTGTACCAGTAATAACCATGATGCTAGGACAGATGGCCTATAGAAGTTAGGATAATAGCTGTGAGTGTTTGAGAGTTTGAAGAAAATGTACAGAAAAGAAAATATGGGTTATCATCCTAGAAGCAAGATAGGATGGCAGACTTTTGCTCAATGACATATAAGGTCAGCATGATTTCCAGACTCATCACAAGCAAGATTGCAAGATTTGTATTTTGAAAGATCATGTTCTGCTATAGATTTGCCTTAAAGTTTGAAAATACAAACAAAAGCAGAACATTACAGAGCTATAAACAATATTTATATTTATTTAGTTAAGAAAGAGAATAATAGGAGTAGATAATCGAGACAGGCAGCAATCACAAAAGAATAATGAAGAGTAGGAGGTTGAAATGATAGCTTATTTCGGGGGTGGGGATGTTGGTCAGTTGGGAAAGTGTAAGTCATGCAACCATGAGAACCTGAGTTTGAATCACCAGCCCATGTAAAGCCATGCACAGTGATGCAACACAATCCTAGTACAGAGAAAGGAGAATCTCTGGAAGCTCATGGGTCAGCAAGTCTGATATATATGGTGGAAAATAACAAAGAAAGTCTGTCTCTACGAAGGTGGCTGGTAATGGTCAACATCTGGGATTGTCATCTGACCGTCACATGTGCTGTTGTTACCCTCTTATTCTCTCTCTCTCTCTCTCTCTCTCTCTCTCTCTCTCTCTCTCTCTCTCTCTCTCCATGTCACTCACTCTTTCTCTGTCTTCTATACATAAGTGGCATGTCAGCTAAAGCTATTCAAGCTACTCAAATAAATACATGAAATATCAGTAAACCAAATTTTGATAAAGAAAATAATTACTTAACATCAAATTATTTACATGTATAAATAATGGATGATGAATAAGATAACTGAAAAATAACAGTAGATATCTGTTGCTTGCCTTCCATGACATTTGTTTGTAAGGCCCACAAAGTATATGATCTGATAAAAATAGAACCTTAGTCCAGGCCGACCAAATCCTCAGTGAACAGAAAATGTTGGCTAGTTTCATTCAGGGTGTGTGCAACCTGTTGAAGTGGATATTTTCACCAAAGGACAAAACTATCTAATCCTTTTCCAAGAAGTATATAAGTGGCTTTGCTAATTTAAATCTTAAAATATGTAGCAGAAATGCTAGAACAAAAAAATGGTAAAGTTGGTTTCTAAGAAATTCACGTTTTCCCATGTTAGTTTTGCAATCCTGTTTTTTTGCCCTTTCTAAAATACAAAAGAAAAAAAAACTTGTATATTAGGGAGTAATTTAAAACTTCATTTTTTTAAAAATGACTTATGCTTGTTTGCCAAAAGAAGTTTTATTTCTTTCATTTAAACTTAAAGCCTCATGATGAGATTTTTTTTCCATTTAAATCACTGGAAATAAGTGCAAAAGACATGCACAATTGGAAGATTCCAAGCAGCAACCTTTTCTCTAGTTCTTTTTATATCTTCCTTTTACATCTCATAAGGCAGAATTCCCAAGCCCAAAAACACACGTAAGCATCAGCCAGCACAAGAGCAGTACTGTTCATTCATTGTCTTCAGATGAATTATGCCTCTGAGAGACAAAACTCCATTGCAGTTTGCACAGAGATCTCTGTGTATCCATGAGCTTTCCATATCTGCATCCTTGTCATAATGGCATTTACCCTTTTTAGTTGCCATTGACACCACAAATCTCAAAAATATAATAAAATGATTTAGGAACGTCTTAGAATTTTATGCTCTGAAATCTCGATTCTGAAATTATTCAACATTTTCTTGACTGCTTTATATTTTGCAAGACAGTCAAAAATAGCTGTTGAGTAGCCTAATGCTGTGTGACAGGTACAGAGAAAGTACACACACTAACTGCTATGAAGGGAATGAAGCCCATGGTGGTCATAGCAAGTATTAGACATAGCCAGAATACTAATGTAGGATAAGTCACAGTCTCCGTTAGCTGGATATAATTCTTTATATTTCTGTTCTTTTGTACTATTCATTTGGGTTTTTAAAGGTTATTCTAGGCTTTGTGGACCATGACTTAATTCACTGATTTACAAAAACCCTTGTTAAAAAGCCAGATAAATTTTAGAAAATTCACCTAGATACGAATTCTGTATTTGTGGCCAGCAGAGCTTTATGACTCTACCTGTATATCTTGGAAATCTCAGCATAAAAAGTACTATAGTCACAAATTTTAATTATATTTATCTTCCAGTTTAATATATATTTTTACCAATATGTGAAAATAATACCCCTTTAATGTTTATTTTCAGGGATTTTGAAAAAAAATCTTTTTTTCAGGATGTTAAAAAGAGAATTTTCAGGATGTTTTGCACCTTATCACATTTGGATAAATTGTTTATCCAAAGCAATATAAGTTCCAGGCTCACTAATGAATCTTCCTAACTTGAATCCCATCGTCAACTTCAATCATGGCTTCCGGAATTAGTATAAACGTAACATAATCTATAAGTAATTATGTTGTAACACTTCATCTAGATATTTTTAAAACATAGTCTAGGTGAGGAGAGGGTTTGGTTATTTAGGGCATTGGATGCTCTTCCAGAAGACACCGGCTCAGATTCCACTGCACACATACATGTGCGCACGCGCGTACACACACACACACACACACACACACACACACACACACACACAGTGGCTCACAGCCAGCTCTATTGTATCTATAGTTTCAGTACAGTCTTGTAGCATCTGTGGACACTGAATAAATATGCAAACAAACACCTATACATATAAAATAAAAATAAATTAATTTTTCTAGCAAAAAATTGTAGTATGTCAATTACAAAGCTCACTAGACAAAGAACTGCAGGCAACTAAAGGGTCCCTGAAGCAGAAGAAATAGCCTTTCCCAGGGAACTACACACCAATTGTTTATCCAGTATCAAGTGATCGTCTGTGATAGCCTAGTCAAATAAGTTATATTATGCAGACTGAACAAATTGTATTTGTATTCATATACTGAGAAATACACACAAGCACATGTGTGTGTAACAACAATTAAAGAAAAGAAGGCCATACATTTTCAGACAGAAATGAATATGAGAGTAACAGGAATGAGAAAAAGAAGAGGGAAATTATAATATATTATATCCTCAAAAAATTAAAAAATAAAACATTTTGAAATCTATGCTAAAAGCTTGCAGAATTAAAGTTACTTGTACTTTTGGACCAGCTGTACTGAAACTACATTCTATATGACTTGTGCTGGCTAATAGTTAACTAAGAGGAAATTCTGGCAGTGCACAACATGCATACAATTTCCAGAATTGATAGACATTTACTTGTACAATGCACAGCAGATAGTTTCTCTGAGAGTTCAGATGCTAATTCTACTTTGATACCACTACAAAGTTTGCAACAGGACCTGAATCTGATATAAGCTGGAGGATATAAATAAATATAATCAAAGTACATTGTATGAATTCTCACATAATTATTAAAATATTCACCAAAATAAAATAAAAATGTGAACCAATCACTGGGAAATAACTAAGCCTTTTAATTTTGGCCACATCAGAAGAGAAATTAATATGGCCAATACAATGAAAATATTGTCAACAAAACCACTGAAGAACATGTTCCAAAACTAGTAAAAAGGATGCTGACCAGAATTCAAAAGGCTCACAGAAATCCTACAAAGGGACCAGAACGGAAACTCTCTATTTTGTGGTCTAGTTTTGGTTGTTGTTTGGCTTTTTATTTATTTTGTTTTTTGAGACAGAGTTTCTCTATGTAGCAGCCCTGGCTGTCCTGGAATTAGCTTTGTAGACTTTCCTTGATTTCACAAAGATCCACCTGCCTCTGCCTCACGAATGCTGGAATTAAAGGCGTGCACCATCACTACCAGCTGGTATTTTTAAAAGCAGTAAATAAGGGTTATTGGAAGCTTCAGGAATGGAGGGTAAAGTCACTTACAAAAGAGGGAAATAAAACAAGAAAGAGCTGAAGAGATGGCTCAGAATTTGCCCTTGGTTCATCTCCCAGCACTTACAGGGTGACTCAAAGTCATCTGTATCCAGTTACAGTGAACCCAGTGTCCTCTTCTGGCCTCAAAGGGCACCAGGCATAAGTGTGGTACATAGACATTCATGCAGGAAAAACACTCATACACATAGAATAAACATAAATGAATCTTTTAAAAAAGAATACTCCACACACCAAAAAGAAGGATAAACACACCCACATGGTTGAAGATCTAAATGAGGACCATCAGAGCAATTAATAAATATAAAGTCTGAAAAGAAAAATCACAAAATCAACAGTGGGACATAATTGATACACTCATTTTGATAACTCAAAATATTAATGATCCAAGTCTCTAATAAAAAGACACAGACTAGATTGGATTGGAAAACAAGTTCTCTTTTTGCTGCCTCCAAGAAATATATCTTATTACCACATGGCAACATCCTTGGGGTAAAAGGATGATAAAAGGTATTCCAAGCAAATGCAACAACTGAATGAGAAGGTATTGATATTCGAAAAGTGTACAAGGTTGAGAAATATAAAATCTTAAATTGTTTATCTAAGACAATGTTTTGAGGTCTCAAAAGATAGTTTGGGGTTGGTAGTACAAGTTAGGATAAAAATTAAATTAGGTCCAAATTTTTGGACTCACCAAGATAGGATAGATAATTCATATTTTCTCTGAATTTGCCAAATACAGATAGACTGGCCATTGTAAATGTAATTCTTTCCTGATAATTGTTCTTATTGTATATAATTTTAGTGTGTCAGAGTTAAAACTTTTACTTTTTATTTAGATACAAGAGGGAAACATTGTGAGATATTTATATACTTTTCAAAGGTATATTTCTGTGATTGGTGTAATAAAAATCTGAATGGCTTATAGCTAGGCCGCAGGTAGAAACATGATTTCCAGGCAGGGAGAGGAAGTGGGAGGAGGGATATAAGCACGCTAGAGGTATTTGAGGAGACACAGAGAAAGCAAGATGGGCAGTATGTAACAATGTTGATTAATAGAAATGGATTAATATAAGTTATAAGAGCTAGTCAGAAACAAACTTAAGCAATAGGCCAAGCTTTCATAATTATAAATGTCTCCATATCATTATTTGTGAGCTTGTGGCCCAAAGAAAACTCAGAGTACATATGGCACTCAACAATATCTGACAAAATAGACTTCAAAGAAAAATCAATCAAAGAGATAAAGGTCACTCCACACTCATTCAGGATATTACAATTCTAAACATGCATGCACCAAACACAGGTGGGTGCATGTAGTTTCATAAAGAAAACCCTAAAAGACATAAAGCCACTGGTTAATGGTACACGGTGATAATGGGTATCTTCAAGGCCCCATTCTCACTAATAAACAAGTAGACCAAACAAAAGAAAACAGAGAAACTTAGGATATCAAAGGCACAACTAATCAAATAGACCAACAGAAATCTATAGGACACTCCACTCAAACATGTATCCTCAATAGCTCAGGAACTTTCTCCAAAATCTATCACACAATAGGGCATAGAATAAACAAAGCAGGAATAACTAATGCAAATATATCTTTACTGCAGTGCCAAAGGGGATAGTAATTGTACTAATCGACATTAAAAAAATAATTAGCAAATACATTTGTTACAATCAATAAATATAAAAATCTAAAAAGAGTGATCTTTAAGAAATCCAAACCCAGCTATAAGGAGAGAACTTTACAGGATAGCATGTTTCTTGTGAAATTTCACAGATAATTTAAATTTAGATATTTTGAACAAAGATTATGAAAAATATTTGATCAAAAAACTTTTTTAATGTGCAACTTTTTTCACTTAAGTAGGATTTTCTTCAGCACTGAAGGAAATATATTCCATTTTAAAAATAAATCTACTTGAAAATCAGTCACCATATATATTTTTTGTTCCTAGGCATTTCCGCTTTGGAGACATGACTTCTTGCTATCAGTGGTCGAGTGTTTCAACTGCATTCATTAACTCTTTGATTCTTTAAAAGATTTCCTGAAAAATTCTTGAAAAAATAGTTCTTGACTATGTCTTCATATTATATATGCAGCACAATTCAGAACTGTGATCCCAAGTGACTAAATCTATTTTATTAATAAGCTAAGACACTCAAGATTGTACTGCATTTCTGTTCATCAATGCAGAACTAAGACAGTTGAGAAGTGACAACATAAAGTTTGCTCCCTATTGAAGCTCTTCTTCATGAATTATCAGTAGCTCTTAAAAAAAGAAGAAATCAAATTGTTACAAGTAGTTTTCCCACCAGCCTGGTCTCACAGCCGCGGCAGCCCCAACTAACACACAGAGACCCTATATTAGATATAAAGCTGTTGGCCTGTTACTAGCATTTCTTATTGGCTAGCTCTGGCTTAAAAATTAACCTATTCCTATTAATCTAAATGTTTCACATGGTCTTATCTTACCAGAGATACGGTCCGGACCTCTGCTCTCTCATCCTGCTCTCTACATCCTGAATCTCCTCCTACCTCTCCCTGAATCCTCCTTGTCTCTTAGTCCCATCTATCTTGCCTTCCTATTTGCCAACAGTGCTTTATTCATTAACCAATAAGAGAAACATATTTACAGAATGACATCTCCCATCATTAAATTTTAAGCACCTGGTTAAAAACCAAATTTATAGTCAGAGGTGCGTAAATATGGGTAGTACCAAAACAACTGTCTGGAACTGACAACACCATTAACATCCTTTTTGAAATGTAGAAATGATGTTGGAGAAGGGAACAACTAGTAAACTTGACCAAACGCCCTTAGGTAGAAACTTATAGACCTGAAAACAGACTCAGGTTAACATGATTCCACACTGAACACATAAATAGTCGAAATGAACTCTAAGGAGACTTTCAAAACTGGAACCGAATCAAAGTACAGTTCTCTAATAATTCCTCCAGTTTATGCTGTGAACTCCACGTAGGCATTAAAATACTCTCATGTCCTTGTTTATACTTGTTATAAATTTTCCACCAATGGCAACAAAATAAATATGAATATTAAGTAAAATTATCATTAAAGTGGAAGTGGGGAGAACATAGAAAGCCTTTCAAACATCAGGGGTTCCCTCCAGGGACACATGACAACACCTGGGAGGAAGAGAGAGTAAGCTGTCAAGAGATGCCTCCAAATCTACAGGCTCTTCCAGGGGAGTTTTCATCCAGGAGAGAAAAGGGAGATTCAAGAAACAGAGACAGAAGAATCTCAAGTTCAAGCCAACTCAGTGATGTCACCAATTCCAGGCTATCAAGAGCTATTAGCAAAACCCCATCTTTAAAAAATGGCGTAAAAGTCTTGTAATTTGCATTTCCCTGATGAAAAAAAGGATGTTGAATATCTCTTTGAATGTTTCTCAGCCCATTTAGGTTTCTACTTTTAAGAACTCTCTGTTTAGATCTGTACCCAATTTTAGTTGAGTCATTTGCTTTCTTAACATCTAGCGTTTTGAGTCTTTTATATAGTTTTGATATTAGCTTTTTATGGGATGTGTAGTTGGTAAAAAGTAAACAAAAATAATCCCATTCTAAGGCTGCCACTTTGTCTGAATGACAGTGCCCTTTGCCACACAGAAGCATTTCGGTTTGATCAGGTCAGGTTCATTAATTTTTGTTCTTGATGCCTGTGCTAAGGGTGTTCTCTTCAGAAAGTGTTTTTCCTGGTTCATCAAATTCAAAGCTATCCCCCACTTTCCCTTCTGAACGTGATATTTATGATGACCCACTGGGACTTGAGTTTTGTGCAGGATGGTAAGTGAATCTATTTGGATTCTCCTACAAGCAGCCATCCAGTGTTATGAGTAGATATTTCCCCCTGATCTAGTCCCACCATCGTGCTAGCCTTAATAACAGACTGAGACATTGTATTTGATATAATCCTATTAGCCTGTTACTAGCATTTCTTATTGGCCAGCACTGGCTTAAATATTAATCCATTTCTATCATCTTACCAGATCTCATCTTACCAGAGAGAGGGGCCAGATTTCTGCTCTCTCAAGACTCAACATGCTGACTCCTCCTTACTACTTTCAGGAATCTATACTTGTCTCATAGTCCCACCTATCTTGCTTTCCTATTGGCCAACAGTGCTTTACACATTAACCAATACAATAAACATATATATTTACAGAATGACATCTCCCACCATCTCCTCTTTTCTGTCTAAAATAAAAAGAAGGGTTTTAACTAACATAGCAAAATATATCACACAAATGTCCATTAACATTTAGTAAGATTTAAAGAAAATATTGTGGCATCTATCCTATCTTTGTGAGTCTAATGTCTTCTATGCAACTTATCTTTACTCTTAACTAAGGAAAACTATAACCACAACTATCTGTCTTCAACTCCACCAAAGACCACAGAAGGACAATATATAAACTCTAGAAATGACAGAGAACATTTGCCTGGTCAGTCACCCAAAATTTTTCTATAAAGTTCCATCTTCAGCCTATAGGTGTAGTGTCTGGCAGACTCCTCAGCAAAGCAGGAAACTTTAAACTGGCTTCTTGTATTGGCAGTTTGTCAGTGATTCTTCTCTGTGTCCTGCAGACTGTCTGACAGACTCTTCCACGAAGCAGGAATCCTGTAGCATTGTCCATCTTGAATAAGCAGCCACTTTTCTGTGGGTCCTGCATGTTCAGTTCATACAGCACAAAGTCAAACAGTCCAGACAAGAGCAGTATCTTTGCCAAGTGGCTAGTCTTGCCATATTGAAAGCAAAGTCCATAACGCGTTTCTTTGATGTCCATCTTCCTTTCAGCCGCAGGTGGTGTTGCCAGGAGCAGTTGTCCTTCACTGATAAGAAAAACCCTAAACTATTTTAAATGCCATATTCTGTAGGTCTTTGAAAGGTTTGAAGAATATTTATCCATCTCAAATCCATCTCTATATATCTAGAAAGCCTAACTCACCTATCTATAAGTTTTGACTATGATAGGTAACTATCTATAATCTGCACTAAATTATACATTATATTTTTAAATGAACTATGCAAACACAATACCTAAACAAGAGGAGAAATATACATATCACAAAAATGGCATTAAATTTGTATCAATAAAAGAAAATCCATTTTAAAACAAAGTATTCATATCTATACCATAATCCCCTTTTTACCTTTAAAAAGAATTGGTTGTGATCATTAAACATTTATAAATAATCCAATTTAAATGAAAACAAACATTATTAGACAATATTTGGGAATTTGGCCGTCATCCTTTCTATACTGCTTTCTGGTGGTAGGGGGTACTTTTATGGGAGATCACAGGAAGACACAGATATCTTGGCTGTAGTCTGCAAGGCTGCTTTGTCAAAGCTGTTTTAATGTTGGATAACCTGGGACTCTGTTTTAGGGGGTCTGGCTTGATCAAACCACATTAGTCTGAAAGGAATCCACAGCTTTTCATTTTCTGTGGAAACAGAAGTAGAAATCCTTTCCCCCGGTAACCTGTCCTTAGATGTAAATTTTGGAGTCAAAGCATTTTTAAAACATGTAAATTGGATTAATCCAAGAGCATTTATTTTAATAGTTGTTGCTATTTCCTCAGCAGTCAAACAATACAAAGACAATATAATACCGCAGTATACAGATTCTCTCTGTGCTTTCCATCTTTACGTGGCTTTTTTATTTTCTCTATTTCTTCTACTTTTATTTTTTTCATTTTTTGAGACAGGGTTTCTCTGTAACTTTTATCTGTCCTGGAATTAACTCTGTGTACCAGGTTTACTTTGAAATCACAGAGATCTGCTTGCCTCTGTCTTCCGAGTGCTGGAATTAAAGGTGTGTGCCACCACACTCAGCTACTCTATGTCTTTTTAAAACCATTTTATTCTTTTTCTCTCCCAAATCTATGTATATTTTAAAACACACTGTAAACCTATAATGGTTTTTCTTAAGATGAACCTGTCTTTAATGTAAATCTTTATCTTTTTCTGTCCATGAGTCTTTTATATGGTAAACAACATTGTTAAAATGAAAGCTACAGGTGTATTAGCAGTGGTCTATCAAAGATGGCAGCGGGTAATTTTACCAATAGAACTGATAGCTGTGCTCACTGCCTTGACCTACACTGCCATCAGGCAGCATGTTGCCGACTTGGAGATGTGGCCACTGCCATTGCCAGCTCTTGTATACACCATTGAATTGTTAGCAGGACTCTTCAATAGCCTTGCCCCCTTTTTTTCCTTTTTTTTTTTTTTTTTTTTTTTTTTTTGCCGCTTATGCTGAGTCAGGAAACCTCCTAAAGGAGCTGCACAAATCTGTTTCTCTCTAGCAAAACATAGTACAACTGAGAAAAATGCTGTTACCAAAGAGTCTTGATTGTCTTTGTTCTTTTGTTTCTAAAACCCTTTCTTAAGCTTTTCTTAAGTTTTAAGTGGATGTTCTTATTAGCCACGTTGAGGGCCATTATGTTATGAGCAGTTTTTCTCTCTGGTTTGTTCCTACCACCTCATCAGCCCCAAATAACACATAGAGACACTCTATTTGATATAAAGCTGTTGGCCACTTACTAGTTTCTTATCGGCTTATGACACATTCCAGTCATCTAAGTATTTCCACGTTGTCTAATCTTACCAGAGAGAGGGGCCGGTGTTCTATTGTCTCCAGTCTCTCCATGCTGACTCCTCCTGACTATTTCCTAGATTCCTCCTTGTCTCATAGCACCGCCTATCTTGCTTTCCTATTGGCCAACAATGCTTTATTCATTAACAAGTACAAGGAACATATATATTTACAGAATGACATCTCCTATCAATCCAGTTTGACCATTGCCGTTTGCATAGATGGACAACAGAACTTTTGGAGGTTCTTTGTTTTATAATGCATGTTAGGGATTTTCTTTTTTTAAAAAAAAAAGTTCTTTTCTTTATTTTGTTTTGTATGCATTCATGCATGTATGCATTTTTTTCTCTCTTTATAACCCTACAGGCATATGATGTGGCTTTCCTTTTAGTGTTTGTATGGGATTCCTGAATGTGAAAATGAATGGGTTCTATGTCTATATCTGTTTCTTGTGCCTTTTCTTGGGCTCTTGATGGGAGATGTCATCCTGTATATGTTTCTCATACTGGTTAATGAATAAAGCACTGTTGGCCAATAGGAAAGGAAGATAGGAGGGACTAGGAGACAAGGAGGAAAGAGGAAGGAGGAGCCAAGATGGAGAGTCTGGAGAAAGCAGAATGCCGGACAGCTCCCCGGTAAGAGATATACATAGATCAGCAGAAATGGGTTAATAATTAGGGCAGAGCTAGCCGATAAGAAACTAGTACCTGGCCAACAGCATCATATCAAATACAGAGTCTCTGTGTGTTAATTGGGGCTGGCGCGGCAGCGGGACAAGACCAGGCAACGCGCAGAAAAACCCAACTCCTTACAGGCTCTTATCTTATTCTTGTGTGTTACGTTTTGATATGTATGTATGTATGTATGTATGTATGTATGTATGTATGTATGTATATTATCCCTTAGTAGCCTGTTTGTGTTCTTATGAGAGACAGCAAGGGTGTGAACACAGGAGAGGAGAGTCAGAGAGGAACTGGGAGTAGAGGGAGTGGAACTTGCAACCAGAACATATTATATGAGGTAAGGGAAGCTATTTTCTTTTAAAATCTTTTTTATTTAAGATTTTTTCTTATTTTACATATCAATTCCAGTTCCCTCTCCCTCGCATGCCCCATACAGACCCTCCCATCCACTCCACAGAATGGGTGAGGCATTTCATGAGAGCTCATCAAAGTCTGTCAAGTCATTTGAGGTAGGGCCTATGCCTTCCTCTGTGCCTCTAGGCTAAGGGAGTATCCCTCCATGGGGAATGGGTTCCCAAAGTCCTCTCTTGTGCTAGGGATACGTCCTGGTTTCATTGTCAGAGGACCCATAGACTGCCCAGGCCTCCAAACTGACACCCATGTTCAGGAGGCCTGGTTTAGTCCTATGCTGGTTTCCCAGTTTTCAGACTGGGGTCCATTCTTGCTCAGGTCAGCTGTTTATGTGGGTTTTCCCAGCATGGTCTTGACCCCTTTGTTCGCCATTCCTCCCTCTCTGAAACTGGATTCCATTAAAAGGTTAAAAAATAAATTCTTCAGATAAAACTGTAAAGAAATGGAATCAAATGTAGTAATAAATATCCATAGAGATGGTGTATAAATAAAATTATAGAGATTAGCACAAATGGTGATTCAGGATACCAAACTAGGTACCACACATTTAAAACAACCCCAAAAATGGGTTGTTGGTATATTCACCAGTACACATTTCCTGGTACTGAAAGAGTAGCCATTTTATCAATATTGAAAAATAGTTTAATAATTATAAAATGATATGTGAGCAACAAACAATTTTAAGAGAATATACTTTTCCAAGTACATGTAACTATGACCACTGATTATTTTCCATAAATAACTATACCATTCTCTTGATAATGCTGAGTCAATATTACATGGAAATTATCTGAGTTAATATTTTAATGAAGTACTAATTATAACAATTGTTATTGTGTTTTGTCAACATTTGGAAAGTTCAAAACACAAGTGTGAGTTTTATGGCATCATCAATTCTTATATATTAAAACACACTAAATGATGGAGCAAAGATCTGACATTCCCAAATTGTTGTGTCATTTATGAGCTTGACAACTGTATTTTTGAAGTCAATGTGAAAATCAAATTGATTTCATGGTTTCAGGAAACAATTAATGTTCATGGACATTATTTTACAAACAATTTACAATATGAAGTTTATTTTTTCTACAGAATAATAGGATAAAGGTATTTTATTCCAGAAATTCAAAAGAATGACTCAAAATTATCTTATAAATTAAGTTTCTCAGTATTAATAATTGTAATATTTTTAGAAAAACTAGTTCCATAAAATAATTTAAGAATTGGGATCTAATTGTTAAACTTTTGAAAGTATTATTAAGATGGACAAGGAAACAGAATTAGTTTTTAAAAACTGGTAGGAATATTCCCACCTTTTTGGTGGGATATAAAGATGTCAAGTGAGCATTTGAAAAGATACCTAACACTGTGCATATTAGGGAATTGGAAACTTAAAATACAAGTAGGGTGCCACCACACACTTAATGAATTGACTGAAGTCTAAACTACTGACAACATCAGATGATGACAAAGATGAAGAGCAGTGTTTGCTGGGTGTCCGAAATGCTGCAGCCATTTCTGAGGAGAGTCTGAAGGGAAACAGTCTGGCAGTTTTTAACAAAGCAAAACATATTCTTACCATGTGACCCAGCAAACACACTCCTTGAAATTTTTCCAAATGAGTTGAAAATTTGTATCCATTAACATACAAAACCGTGTGTAAATGTTCATATCAGCTTTATTTGTAATTGCCCAGATGGAAGAAACCAAGATGTTCTTTACCTGAAAGGTGAATAAACAAACGTGGGTACATCTAAACAATGGAATATTATTCAGGGATGAAAATAAATGTGCTCTGAAGTTATAAAAATGCTTGGCAGAAATGTAACAGCATAATGTAAAATGAAGAGAAGAAAAGTATCCTGGGAAAGCTATTCCTTTACAACTTCAACACATGACACCCCCGAAAAGGCAAAATTATGTAGACAGTAATTAGAATACAGTCAGGGATATGGCTAATAAGTGAGCATCGGAGAAATTCATAGAGGGGAAACTATTTCTTATTATCGTTTATGCATCACATTATGCATCAAGGAATATATTCACAAATGTGTAAAATGGAATTCACTTAATGTATACTTGACCATAAAGACAAAGCCACAGCTTCAGAATAGACATTTTCACTGTACAGAAAGGTATTCACTAAGATGTATAGAATTTTCATCTAGGCAAGTACTTGAGTGGCTTCCTTGATCTGTCTATGCACTGTTTTTATTTATGAGTTAGTTAGAATAAAGTGACCTTTAAAATAAGTAATAAATTAAATCTAGTGTCCTGATATGTAGAAATATATAAGACTTGTATGAAATTGGGCATGGAAACAAGTTTAAATGTATATCTACTATGGGAACCCACAGAATTCACTCCATTCCATTTTTACTTAAGGTCAGAGAGTTTTTACCTGCCATTGCTCCTTCAAGGTCAAACTGCAGAATGTAGCTATTGTGTACCTTACTTTAACAGCAGGATATCTGGCCTTAGATGTGTATTCAACAGGATGCTTGGGAAAGGATGCAGTCACTGTGTGTCCTGACTAGACAAAAGAATACTTAACTCAGTTTATGGTTGTTGTTCTTTTGCTATGAATTTGCCTATAAAACACAAACACGAGACTCAGTGCCCACATGGAGTTTATTGAGAGAGGGGAGAGAAAGGGGGTAGCTGGTGGCTAACCGAAAGCAGGGGAGAGAGAGTGACAGAAAGAGAGAAAGAGCAGAGAGAAAGAGCAAGAGAGAGGCCTGCTTGGCGCACTTGCTTTAAAAGGGGGGCTTGTGCATGTGTAATTGAGTCCTCTGGCAGCCAGGTAAAGCTTGAGCAGCCAGATAAAGCCTGACTTAGTGATGACATGGCCATGAGCATCCTGCCATCTTTGGGGGCGGGGTCACCAGGCTGCTAGTCCCTAACAATGGTTATTTGATGTTTTTGGTATTGCCAAGGTAATTACACTTGCTTGTTCTTTGTATCTTGGTAAGGAAGTCTTTTGACTTCTCCTATTCTTTTAATTAGGGTGTTAAAATATTGTGAACAGTAAACATGGGTGGTTCAGCACTCACTGGATGCCCCCTCCCCACTCTATCTCTTGTCTCTTGCTATTCCTTCCCACAATCCACACTTCCCCTCTCAGGTATGTACCAAACTAGCCAGCAGGATCCAACAACGCCCCCAAAATGTGAGCTACGACAATTTACATTATATAATTGTCATTTTTAAAAAACCTTTATTGTCAAATAATAAAGTTTTCTACAAGGTAGGGAACCCTCTCCTTAGATGTACATTATCCAAGTTGCAATCTAGCATAGTTACTTATCCTTTGATCTAAAGACTATGTGTCCATTCCTAATATAAAATTTTTATTGGGAATATAATATAACACATTATTTTCAACATTTCATTTCTTTAGTAACATTATTCAAAGTAATAATAATATCGGGAATATAATCTAAAACATTTATATCCATACTCTAATTTCTTTAATAATATTATTCAAAGGCCAAATGTTTTAAATTTTAGGGAAGTACAATTTATTTGCTCTGAAACCTAGTTCTATTATATGTTTTTGACTAGTGTATAGTGTGATGTAGTATATTGTGTTCATTTAGTTTGAAGAAGTTAATTATTAGTCCCACTCTCGAACTGGACAAGGCCAAGAAACATATGAACTATTGCTAAAAAGTGTAACTACTTATAAATAAAATTTCCCTTGTTGAATGTAGAGTCTGCTCTATAATGGCTGTGAGAATTTTGCCATGAATAACTCTCTGATTTCTATAAGTATGTGGTGTACTTTGAAACTGATTCAATGCAAAGTTCTCCAGTGTTCTAAGATTATTTTAATTACTTGGAGTTTCACATTTGGGATGTGAACACACAGAAAGATAGAGATAGAGAGAGAGAAACATCATGGGGGTTTTGGTAAAAATTACAAGGGTTTTGTAACTTAATCAGGGATAATCTCAACCCTTGGCAAAAATAAATCTTTCAATGCATGAACTTTAACCCTCATTCACCAATAAGATTATTTTTCTTTTGGTTTTGAATCAATATTTGCTTGATGTCAGTCTTCATGTTACATGCTACTTATTTAGGCTTATTCTTGCCTTACTTTGAACATTTCTTTTGTTTATACCAAGTTATGCAAGTAAAGTTCTCTTTTTCCTAGTAAAAGATACTTTGTGTTATCCTCTTAAATAGTTTTATTTCATTGATTTTTCTGTTATTTTCCCAATTTCTTCTCTTTAGCACATTTGTTTATTCTATTTAGTTTTGATTTCTTATTTTTCTGAATTTATGACTTGAAAGATTAAATACGGCTTTGACATTACTTTCTGCTATAATTTACATATGAATATTTTTATTTAAAACAACCTAAATTGAATCTGATATTATCTCATGCACTTAATTTTGGCACTATGCAGTGGCAAAATTTTCTATTTTGTTTGCCTGATGATATATTTTTTGATTTATAGTTTCATGTGTTTAGAATTTTCTTTATTTCTGTTGTAGTTTCCTAATTCTGTTCTGATCAAATGAATTAGACAACAGAATCAAGTACAGCATGCATTTGTTAGTATGCTGTTAAGCCTGTCAATTTCTAAGATATATTGCAATTGCCCAGTATAATTAATTAATTTTTTTATTTCCTTTCTTCAGTTATACAAAGTTTGCTTCACAGATTTAAAGATGCTTGTGATCAGTGACTAGATAGATGAGAAAGGCAAAGAGAGAGGAAATAGAGAATATTAGGAAGATGATTTGAGGATTCTCATGATCAGTATGTATATACATTAATTGATATATCTAAGAGACATTTTATAACAGAATACTCTCTTTGACCTAATGGAATAATTTTCCTGCCAGCCAATGGTGGTGCATGCTTTTAATCCCAGCACTCAGGAGGCAGAGGCAGGCAGATCTCTGTGCATTAGAGGCCAACCTGGTCTCCAAAGAGAGTTCCAGGAAAGCCAAAGCTGCTACACAGAGAAGCCCTGTCTCAAAACACCATAAGTAAATTCATTTCCTAATGCATATTTTATCTGATTTTACATACGTACTTAATTTTTAATATGATTTACTTAAAATGTATATACATTTAACAGTGTGTGTGTGTGTGTGTGTGTGTGTGTGTGTGTGTGTGTGTATGTGTGTGTATGCAATACCACACATAACAATATAAAATTTGAGAACAGGTATTTTGTTTTGCTTTTGTTTTAAAAGTGGTAAAAAATTAACTCAGAGCTTTCTATATGTTTGCTAACCTATTAGACATATATGGAATATATACTAGACCAATATGGAACAAGTGTAATCTCTGTCTTTTGATTGTAGTGCTTAGAGTATTTATAATTAATATAGTATTTACATAATCGTATTTTTCTGTTCATTGTATCCCCCTTTTTTTGTTTTTCTTTTCTTTCTTCCTTTTCTGAGTCAGGGTGTTATGAAGTAATATCAGGCCTTAAATTAGCTAGATAGTTGAGGATGACTTTAGACTTCATTTCTCTTTATTCAACACAAGTTCAGAAATTAGAAACATGTCATACCATACCTAACCTAATATGGTTTAATACCATGCCCAAATTGGGGCCAAGTTATTTTGTTTTGCTTTTATTTTAAAGGTAGTACAAATTTAATCCTTTGTATATGTTTGCCAAGTGCTCTGCCACTGCACCGCACCCCAAGACTTTTGCTGTTTCCATTTACCACTTTAACGTTTATAAATATTTTAAAATATTTGCATCATTTTGCTCTTCTGGTTCTCTCAGACTGGTTCCTTTAGTGATAAATAAATATTTTATACATTATTTTAACTTTTGTTTTTATTAAATATCCTGAAATTTTTTCTAATGCTATACCAGATTAGAGTGAATACGAGAACTATGCCTGCCATGAACACACTTCAGTATTATTGTTAATAAATCTGATATTTTCAAAAGTCAAGAAATGACAATTACATATTTAGAAGAAGCTTTAGTAGTCTGTATTTATTTCTATATTATTCATTTCTTCTAGGGATTCTAGTTATAATTGAGTATCATTCCCTCTAGTCTAAAGGATTTTCACAAATATTACTACCTACCATGGTTATTATCAATGTACATATATCACCCTTATATTCCAAGAATGACTTTACTTCATTTAACACTCAAATGATATTTTTATGGTTGTAATTTTTTTTTACGTTTGTCCTTTTTATAGTTTGAAATTTTAAATATACCATCCTATGCCTTCTATATTTTATTGATCAAATAATAAATGGGTTACTGATTGGATTCTTTTATTTGTTTGTTTATAATGACTCATTTTTGTCTGGCTGCACTAAAATTTTTCATTTTGCAGTGAGCAAGAAGTATGTAGAAGGGTTTAGAGGGGGAGAAGAAAAGAGAGAAATTATATAATTGTGTAAATTTCAAAAAGAAAAGAAAAATATTTTATTTTGCATCTAGCTTTCAACAGGTAGATTGTGACAAACCATAATTTGGATTTGTCAATTTAAGATTTGTTGTTAAAAATTTCCAAACATGTTATAAAATCTTTGGCTTTTTTGTTTTATGGAATATGGTGATGAAATCATTGATCTTTTAATTTAAGTTTAATTACCATAGCTTTTAATTTTGAAAGTATTTAGTACCTTTTTACAATTTCTTTATTCAGTGTGACATTATTTATTTGTGTATTTTATGTATATGAGTTCCTATTTACATATACACCTGTTTGCAAGAGTAACGCATCAAATCCCTTTGTAGATGGTTGTGATCCACCATGTGGTTGTTGGTAGTTGAACTCCGGTACTCCGGAAGAGCAGCCAGGGCTCTTAACCACTGAGCCATCTCTCAAGCTCCCCAGTATATTTTTATTTGCTGCTTTGTTGTCGGCAAAATTGCTATCATATTTTAAATATATATATATATATATATATATATATATATATGTATATACTTATATATATACACATCTTTAAATTCTTTTTATTTGCTTTTCAGTTTGGTCTTCTGAAAGATGTTCATATACCAGTGAAACTAGATGGTTATCCTAGGACTGCACAAGGATTATTCTCAAGCACTTGTAATCAGTACAATTTTAATTTTCTGTCAAATGGCAAATCCATGTATGATTTAGAGGACTCCATTCAATGTTTAAGCAATATTGCCCACAGTTAACTTATTTGAGTCTAATTTCAAGACTAGTTTGCACATAGATACAAATACAAGTGATTCCAAGGTCACTTCCAGGATATTCTAGTATTTTTGATCACATTAAATTCACTTGCAAAATGAGCAACCTCAATTTGAAATGGTTTATCTTAATTATGTCTGTAATCTCAGCCTAATAGAGCTCAATATTTGGTTCTTGCTTTTTTTGCTTGCCTTCAAGTAGACCTTGTAAGCAGCAATGCTAATGAATGAGGATGTCAGTGAACTTTCCAAAATCCAACACTGGCAATTTTCACTACTTTCTGGTCCTAATAAGCATGACTCTGACAGGCTCAAGACAGAATGTCACATATTCCTAATGTTCTCCCCCAAGTTCAGTGATTTTTTTTTTTCATGCAACAAAACAAAGAAACAAAAACCTACTCCAAATTTTCTGTGACTTGATTAATTACCAGCGAAGTAGAACAGTACTGTTTGTCAGTAGTTGTATTTAAGGTGTTTATTTGCTGTGGTGATTTGAATGAAAATGGCCCCAAAGGGAATGGCACTATTTGAAGGTGTGGCCTTGTTGGAGTAGGTGTGGTTTTTTTGGAGGACGTGTGTCACTGTGAAGATGGACTCTGAAGCTTTGAGTACTCATATATGCTCAAGCCACATCCAGTCTTCAGTTCACTTCCTGTTGCTTTTGGATCAAGATTTAAGGACTCTCAGCTCCAGTACTATGTCTCTCTGCATCCTGCCTTGCTTCACACCATAATGACAATGAACTAAACCTCTAAATTGTTTTTCTTTGTAAGAGTTATTATGGTCATGGTGTCTCTTCATAACACTAGAAACCCTAACTACAACTACAACTATGCCTTCAATTCTAAAAAGGTATTATCTCATGACTGTGAATTTGTCTCTGGGTTAAAACTATTTAAATGTAAGAGAAAATAAACTCTTCATGGAAATCCTCAGTGTGGATTAAGAAACTTAGAATTAGATTTAAAGTAGAATAGTTTTCTGTTCTAATACATAAACTATGATAGTAAAATTAAAATTTGAGACAACTAAATTATAAAGAAAATTGTGACTGTAAACCTGGCTAAAAATTCATGAGCAAACAGAAGAAATAGAATAGTTGGGGGGGGGGGAGGAATTTTATGAAAGGGCAGTGATGGGGGTTGTCCTTTTGTATGTTTCTCTTATTGGTTGATGAATAAAACAGTTTGGCTAGTGGCCAGACAGGAAGGATAGATGTGGCTACCAGACAAGGAGAAGTCTGGAAAGTGTAGGCAGGCACAGTCACCATGTGGAGCCTAGGAGGGTAGGACATACCAGGAATTCTCTGGTAAGACAAGGCCATGTAGAAATATATAGATTAATAGAAGTGGGTTAACAATTAAGACAAAGCTACCCAATAAGAAGCCCTAGACATCAGCCAACAGTTTAATAATTAATATAAGTCCCTGTGTGTTTATTTGGGGCTGAAGCTTTGGCAGGACAAAGTAGGCAGGCCAGAAAACTCATGCTTACAAGAAAGATTAGTTGAAGGCATAAGTTGAGGATTAAAAGTTGAATCCAGGTTGTAAGGAGTATGGTTTTTCCACCTGCCGCTGCTGGTCTTGTCCCGCCACCACGCTGGCCGCAATTAACACACAGAGACTCTGTATTTGATATTATACTGTTGGCCAGTTACTACTTTCTTATCGGCTAGCTCTGTCTTAAGTATTAACCCATTTGTGTTAATCTATGTATTTCCACGTGGTCTTCTTACCCGTAGCCAGCTGCCACGTACTGCTCTCTCCAGGCTCTCCATCTTGGCTCCTCCTTACTATTTCCTATTTCCTCCTTGTTTCCTAGTCCCGCCTATCTTGCTTTCCTATTGGCCAACAGTGCTTTATTCATTAAACCAGTATGAGAAACATATACAGAATGACATCTCCCATCACCAGGTGACATATTGAAAAGAAATGTTGAAGACTATCTATGTTCATTAAAACAGAAATGTATATACTACAGTAGAAAGATTTCTGAATGATCATGGGAAAATAAAGGAACAAAAAGATGAAATTTGGAAGTTATGCTCAATACAACACCAGTAGTGGTGAGCACATGTGCTCTGAAAAGTAATAACAGCATGCTTCTTTTCTTTAATTTTTTCGTAATTTTTAAAAAGTATTTTTGATATATTTATTGTTTAAAACAATATTTAAATTTAATATATTTTGATCATATTCTTTCCCTCTCCCAAGTTCATCCAGATCCTCTCCTCCATCTCCACCCAACTTTAAATTCTTTCTTCAAAAACAAACCAAAACCCCAATACAACAGCAAGACAGCCAAAACCTAGAAAACAAAACACATTAGCTACTAAGTAGAGGACAACCATGCTACAAACCACAGACACAGAGAAGCTAAGTAACAAGGAGGGATCAAGGGGAAACCCATAGCTCTCCCTGAGAAGGGGACATAGAATATATTTTGTGGGTGAACTTGGAGCTGGTGGGTTTGGAAACAGGTGGAAGGAGAGTACTGGGAGAGATGACTGAAATTGGGGGGCATTTGGGGATTATATAGAAACCTAGTACAATGGATACTCCCTGGAGTTTAAGAGAATGACCCTAGCGAAGCCTCTTAATAAGGGGGATAAAGAGCCAGTACTGGCCAACTTCTGTAACCAGGCAAGGCTTTCAGCAGTGGGACTAGGATATCAACTCAGCCACAAAACCTAGACCTACAATCTTTCTTATCTGCAAGATGTTCTGGGGTAATGGTGGTGTAGAATTTGTGGGAGTGGCAAACCCATAATTGGTCCAACTTTAGGTGCATATCAAGAGAGAGATAATATTCCTGACACTTCTTGGAGGGCCAGGAACCACAGGCTGAATAGCCCAGAGACCTAGGATGGAACTGAACATGACTAGTTAAAAAAAAGTCAATGAAATTATTCCTAATGATATTCTGCTATACTCATACATCATATATTATAGATCAGTATCATAGATCAGTACCTAGCCCAGTTATCATCAGAGAGGCTCAATCAAGCAGCAGATGGAAGCAGATTCAGAGACCCACAGCTAAAAACTAGGCAGACCTAGGGGAACCCTGCAGAATAGGGAAAGGAGGGACTGTAGGAGTCAGAGGGGTTGAGGACACCAGATGAACATGGCCCTCAGATCAACAATCCAAGGCTTGTAGGGGCTTGCAAAGACTGAAGAAGCAATTGCAGACCTGGATATACCTCTGCATATACCTTATGTTTCTTGTTTTGTATTTTTGTTTGTTTGTTTGTTTTAGTTTGATGTTCTTGCGGGGCTCCTAACTATGGGAGTAGCAGTTGTCTCTGACTCTTCTGCCTACTTCTGGGACCCCTTTCCTCTTACTGGGATGCCTACTGTAGCCTTGACAGAAGGGTTTGTGCCTAGTCTAATTTTAACTAGTTATGCTGTCTTTGGTTGATATCCCTGGAGACCTGCTATATTTTTGCTTTTTTTTTTTTTTTTTTTTTTTTTTTTTTTTGGAATGGAAATAGAATAGTGGATCTAGGAGAGAGGATGTTTGGGCGATGGGAGGGATGGAGGGGGATGAAGGGAGGAGAAACTGCATTCAGGATGTAATGTATGAGAGAAGAACTAATTTTAAAAAATAATAATATTTTATTATTTAAAACAATGTTTAAATTTTAATATTGTTTGATCATATTCTTCCCCTCTCCCAAGTTCTTCCAGATCTTCCTCACCTTAACCACCCCACTTTAAGTTCTTTCTCAAAAACAAACCAAAAACACAATACAACAATAAAATGCCCAAAACTTAGAAAAAGAAAAATCTCCTCTGATCCCCCACTCTCAAAGCCATCAACTGTAACCAAATAAAAGCATCAACGAAAACTGTGGACTCCATTATTTCATCATTTGTTGGCCAACTACTCTTAAACATGAGATCTGCCCTGGAATGGTTGATATACCCAGTTTCATTCCATTGAAGAAAATTGATTTTCCCTCTCCCAACAGCGATAAATGACAGTTCCATTATTAATTTTTACCTTAGTGGCTAGGTATTTATTTGCTAATCCATTCACTCATGCATTCATTGATATATATTTTTTGAAAAATAAAATTAAATATATCATAAAACAAAAATCTATCATATCATCACACAAGACAGGCCAACAGAAGGAAATGAGTCTAAAAGAAGGCACAAGAGTCAGAGACCTACTTGTTTGGTCAGGAATGCCATAAAAACATTAAACTAGAAGCCATAATGTAAGTTCATGGGACCTGCTGGAGACCTGTGCAGGCCCTGAGACTGCTGCTTCAAGTCTCTGAGTTCATATGATCTTAGGTCATGTTAGGTCATGTTAATTTAGAGAGCCTAGTTTTATTGGTGTCCTCCATCACCACTCTTCTGTTTCCTCTTCTGAAGGGTTGCCTGAGCTCTGAGGGGGATGAAGAGATCCCATTTTATGCTGAGTGTTCCAAGGTCTCCAACTCTCTGTTTATGATGACTGGCTCTGAGTCTTTATATTTTTTCCCACCAAAAGTATGCTTCTTATGAAAACAAAATACTGCTGGGGGCATAAACATCATATTTGCTTTTGACTGTGCCATAATGGAACTTTCACAGATAGTTGGTGATGATTTTGAAAGATTAAAAAGGAAGGATTTTGTTTAATTTAATCCAAGGCTAGCTACAAGGAACAAATGGTGTTGCCTCTAAAATCTCCAAAACAGAAGCAACATTTTGCATTTAATATCTGATTCCTTTTTACTGTTTGAGGATTTCATACATGTATTTAATGGGTTTTAATCAAATCCACTCTTTATTCTACCCCTTAAATTCCTCTTCACCCCAACCCCCACACATACTTTTCCCTCTCAACTCTATGTGCTCCGAATTTTAAAAACAGCAAGGGCACCTAGTGCTGCTCCTGTGGGTAGTAGAAGCACAATCTACTGGGGCAGCAAGGTGATCTCTTAAGGGGCTATATCCCTGAAGAAAACTGGCTCTCCCTTGTGCAATAGAAGCCATCATTAGACAATAGCAATGCAGCTCGGGTTGGGACTTTGTTGTTACTGTCACTCATTACTATTATTATCATTATCATTATTATTATTAGATTCTGAACATTCCTTAGGCCCTATTTTTTTCCCAAACTTAGCTCTTATTCTATTGAGAATCTGGCTTTTCCTCATCTCTTTTAGCTCATGCTAGATTCAAAAGTTGAATTCCTTGATGCTCTTCTTCTCTTCAAACAGTACATTTTGTACAACTTATTTTAACTATATTCCCTATCCATCCTGGGATTTTGGTACAGCAATAATTTAACAAATAAACAGAGGACACATTCAGGCGAAGAAATGCATTAAAGAGTTTACATTTATTGTTTTTCTTAGAAAGTGAATGAGACCACTTTAGTCTATGATTCCTCTTTTAAATCCTTAAAAGTAATAAATATAAATATACCCAGTGTTTTAAAAATTACAATAAAATATTGTAATCTTACCTAAATTTATTTGTAATAATGTAATTCAAAGTAAAAAGGAAGTTCTTGTTCAGTTATATTTGAAAATACATGCAGTGAGATGACATAATCTAGTTTTGAAGGATTTCATTTACTATCATGGTATCATTATACACATAGAATTAGAAAATGCATTATATCATCTTGTGCAGCATATATTCTGCTACTCATGCTAAGTGCTCACTGAAGAGTGTGAAGGTAGGAAACTGACAGCTTCATCAAGCAGCATTAAGAGATCTGAAAACACTGCTAAGGCCTATAATTACATTAAAACTGATTCATAGGTTATACCAAGAATAATCTTGTACCTTAGCATGGGTATTACATAAATATCTTTTAAACTTAGTATAACCTAAACAAATGCGAGCAAAGGTGAGAAGTGGCTTTTCCTAAACTGTACATATACTCATTAGCATTCTTATTAGCTCCTGTAAATGACCACAAGCTATTATGAAATTCTCTATTTAGAGTCTGAGCTAAAAGACTATTCACCGGGTATGGAATTCCAGAAGAAGAATAGCTAAGTGATAATGGAGTCCAATTTACATCACTCTAGCACCAAACCTTTCTTAGCTCAAATGGAGTGAAATACATTCATTTTCCTCTACTCAAGCTCCCAACTAATGGCCTCACTCAGCACTTCGGACAGTTGTTCATGTAAGCACTTTTTGCTGGAAGAGAAGGCCGTGCAGGGCCACGGCAGCTGCCTAATGCTCAGTTGTCCTTCTGCTGTTTGAAAATGTTCACTTACCATTACATGAACTGTCCAGGCTGTTAGTTCTGCTCAGACACAAGAACTACCCTTTCTTGATCTCTGAGAAGCAGAAAGATCAACATGATCTTTGTGATTTAAGAACTGAGTGAATTAGAGAAAGGGGAATCAGGAATTAGCTCACAACATACATTTTTCAAATCAATCTAATGGGTGTTGGTTGTTGGATATACCTACTGAAATATAATAACACAAGAAAGGAAGAAGTGAACAGATATTAAAGAGAAGCAAACAACATATCTTATGCTGGTAAATGTCTACTTTCTTATCGGAAGTTCAATATGAAGGAACCATGAAATGTCTTTATTCAGCATCAAATGGTAGACAAGATTCCCAGTAGGAATGATGGAGTTTAAACTGGTAAATATGCATTTACCAAATGTTAATACTGAATTATGTTTTTATTTGCATTGACATGGAAAAATTCAGATAATCAGTATATTGCAATAACGTATGACTTACAATCAGACTATCTAAGCTGTAATACTACCACTACTTTTTTTTTTAAGCATAATAATTAGCCCACAACTGTCTGTGTAGTTTCCTAAACACTTTATTTCCAAAACAAGAATAACACATAGTTTCCTTGCCTGATTTCTATATTGGTATTGTTATGAGGTAATAATAAAATAAAACGTTATAAGAAATATGAAATTTTTACATGCTGATTTTGAATATACTTTCAATGTGGAAATTACTGCAATGTCTGTCTATTAAATCCTAATTTATCTTTTTACTTATTTAGCAAAAATTATGTCTTCCAAAAAACTATGATATATTTGGTATTAGCCAAGGACCCATTGCATGGCATCCCAGTGTTAAGGGCACTATAAGGCTTGGGATAGGAGTCAAGATGTAGATCTGGACCCTTTCTCTGTCTGGCAGGAAAATGCTCATAACAAAATGGTTCTGCAACATGAGTACTAAGAACTTCCAGTTAAAACTAAACGTAAGCTTTAAAAACGATTTTAGAAACAAAAGGACAGAGACAAGCAAGGCTTTATGGTAACAGCATTTTTCTCAGGTGGGCTCTGTTTGGCCAGAAACAAGCAGAGACGGGGAGTCCTCCTGACTCAGTTTATGCGGAAAAAAACTGCAAGGCTCTTTTAAGAGGCCCTACTACCAACTGAGTGGAGTGTATAACAGCTGGCAGTGGCAGTGCCCACATCTCCAAGCCGGCAACATGCTGCTTAATGGCAGCATAGACCAAGGTGTTGAGCACAACTCTCAGTGCTGCTGATAAATGTAACCCTGGCATATTGGAAAGCAATGTTGTTGTTTAGCAGATAAAAGACTCATGGCCAGAAAAAAAGATAAAGATTTACAGTAAAATCAGATTCAGATAAAGAAAAACCTCCAAAGGTTTACAGTGTGTTTAAAAATATGAATAGGCTTAGGAGAGAAAAAGAAACAGGATAAAGTGGTTTTAAAAAAAGAGAGAGAGAGAGTAACTGGATATGGTGGCACATGCCTTTAATTCCAGCACTTGGGAGGCAGAGGCAAGAAGATCTCTGTGATTTCAAAGCCAGCCTGGTATGCAGAGTGAATTCCAGGACAGGCAAAAGCACACAGAGAAACCATATCTCAAAAAGTAGAAAATAAAAAAAAAAAAAATGAAGTGAAGGAATTAGAGTAATAAAAAAAAGCCACCTAAAGATGGGAAATATACAGAGAGTCTGGATACTGTATGCTATTCTGCTGTCTTTTAATTGCTCAGTTGCTAAGAAAGGACCAATAACTGCTAAATACTGCTAAATTAATCCAATTTATGTATTTTAAAATGCTTTGACTTCAAAATTTAAGTCTAAGGACAGTTTACTCGGAAAAACAATTCTTATTTTTGTTTCCGCAGAAAATTATTTGTTCCAGGGTAACATGGTTTGATGAAGCAAGGCCCCCTGAAACAATAACAGGTATTTCAACACTCAAAACAGCTGGGACAAGGCAACCTAACAAAGTAAAGCCAAGATTTCTGGGTCTTCTTAGGATTCCCATGGCATTACAGCATCCCCAACCAGCAGGAAGCATTTCAGAAAAAAACAACAGCTAAATTCCCAAATATTGTCTACAAATGTTTGTTTTGATTTAAATGTAGTTGGTTATAAATGGTTAATGATCACAACCAATCTCATTTTAAAATTAAAAAGGGGATTATGGTATAAAAATGAATACTTTGTTTCAGAATGGATTTTCATTTATTGATACAAATTTAAGGTCAATTTTTTGATATGTATATTTCTCTTGTTTAGGTATTGTGTTTATATGGCTCATTTAAAAATGTAATGTATAATTTTAGATAGTTACCTATGATAGTCAAAGCTTATAATTAGGTTGGTTAGGTTTTCTAGATATATAGAAGTATATTTCAAAAGGATATGCATTCTTCAAACCTTTCAAAGACCTACAGAATATGTCATTTAAAATGGTTTGGGGTTTTTCTTGACTGTGAGACATAACTGCTTCTGGCAACACCACCTGCATCAGAAAGGAAGATGAACATTGAAGAAACTTGCTATGGAGTTTGCTTCCAATATGGCAAGACTAGCCATTTGGGCAAGATATTGCTCTTGTATATAACTGTTTAACTATATGCTTTATAAAGTAGACATACAGAACCCATAGGAAAGTGACTGATGAAACTAGATGGACAGTGCCACAGGGTTTATGTTTCATGTAAGAGTTTACTAGACATTTTGTAGGATACAGAGAAACGTGACTGACAAACTGCCAATAGAGGTGGACAGTTTAAAGTTTCCTGCTTTGCTAAGGAGTCTGCCAGACACACTATGGCCTATGGGTTGAAGATGGATGTGCCAATTTACAGAAGAACTTTTGGTGACCATCCAGGTAGCAAGATGCCTCTGTCATTTCTGGAGTTTATATACTATCCTTCTATGGTCTTCGATGAGTTGAAAACAGATAGTTATGGTTATAGTTTTTCTTAGGATTAAAGATAAGCTGTATATATAAGACTTTAGACTCACAAAGATAGGATAGATGACAGAATATTTTTTTTAATCTTACTAAATGTTGATGGACCAAATATCATTAACTGTAATTCTTATTTGATAACTGTTTTGTTATATATTTTACTATGTTAAAGTTAAAACCTTTTTATTTTATACAGAAAAGAGGAGATGATGGGAGATGTCATTCTGTAAATACGTTTCTCTTACTGGTTAATGAATAAAGCCCTGTTGGCCAATAGGAAGGCAAGATAGGTGGGATTATGAGACAAGGAGGATTCTGGGAGATGTCGTAGAGAGGAGTCAAGATGTAGGACATTAGAGAAGAAGTCCAGACCCTCTCTCTGGTAAGACCACATGGAAACACTTAGATTGATAGATATAAATTAATATTTAAGACAGAGATAGCCAATAAGAAACTCTAGCAAAAAAAAAAAAAAAAAAAGACTTGGGATAAAATTGGGATAAAAATGGTATTTGTTCTAACTTGTGGGGAAGATTAGACACCTGACAAATCAGAGGACTCTGACCCCAAAATGAAGTGCAGAAGAGACAGATTTGTAAGGAAAATAGCTAAAGGGAAGGCTGTTTCAAAGAAATGGACTGCCTAAATGTGTTAGGATAGTTTGTGAAGTACTTTTGAAACAAGGATGAGACAAAGCAAGTCTTTCAGGTTCTGCCTCTCACCATAGTATCAGACCTTGAGAGTGTAAGAAAATAAATACAAATCTTACAAGATGGAGGAGATTGCATCTGATCTAGATTTCATTTTCTGTTTTTGGCTCAATATGAGCTAACCAGTAATATTGTCATAGATGAAACGTAAACATTTTTTTCATATTGAAAATACAGCTTTAATTCTATACATTGATATAAGAACTTGGCTGTTATCTATTGCTGAGTCAGGATGGTTTCTCAGTAAGCAGAAGAAAATAAGTCTGATCCTTGAGATCATAGCCATACCAGTAGCACTATATGGCCTGAACAGGTTGTATTTATGTATTTAGGAGTTAGTGTGTGTGTGTGTGTGTGTGTGTGTGTGTGTGTGTGTGTGTGTGTGTGTAAAACAATGAAAATCAGAGGTCATGAATTGGATAGAACAATGGGAAGTGCATGGGAGGGGTTGCAGGAAGGTAAGAAATGAGGAAATGATATAGTTATACTTTAATTTCAAAACTTAAAGCATAAAGAAAGAAAAAATGATAATGTCGCCACTCATTATTGGAAATAACTTAGGAAAGCACAGATATGAGCTTAAATTACAAAAAATAAAGAGAAACAAGGAAAAACATGAATGCAAACCTTCAAGATAGTATGACCAACTTGATTTCCAAATTACAAAAAATCCCATCCTCTCTGTTCTGTTAAAGACCCACTGTTGAGTATGGGATATCTAAAATTGCTAAACATAAAGGTATTCCTGTCAGATTTGTATTTCTACACCTCTGGTCTGTGAAATGCCTGTGGCAAACACTGCTAATTGTTATCACCAATATTGCACATGAATGAGCACTGCAGGTGGGTGAAGTGCATGGCACCCAACCCTTACACATATCTGGTCTCCAAGTCGAGTTCTGTAAGCAATTCTGGACAATAACAACAAAGCAGAATTGAGGTGTGCAGCCACTTCTAAATCATGCACTTAAAATCTAAGTATGTATTCTTCTTCCTCCTTTCTCTAAGCTGTGAAGTAGGTGCTAGTTAATGTCAGCCAAGCTGATGAGCCATTAATAAATATTTAAACAAGATAAATAAATAAATAAATAAATAAATAAATAAATAAATAAATAATAAGTTTTGTGCCCATAACCAGCTGCACAAAGTTCCTCAGTAGAGTTGTTCTCCTGTTTCAGTCATGGACTTTAGGATTCTTTGACACTATTGCCTAGCCTATGTCTTCATATGAAATCTGGTGAATGTATTCTGAGAGATATGGAAGAACTGGATACAGTAGCCATGTATTCTCATAGGATATTCATTCATGGTTATTCTCAAATTCCCATGGGAACATTAAGATCTCAGTATGTTGGTAATTTGCCATCAGGTTGAATTTATTGAAGTTCACATTGGTTCTCAGCCTCTGAGTCACAAATCCTTTAGCATACCTCTATCTCCAAAAGTATTTACATTATGACTCATAAGTAACAAATTACAATTATGAAACACCAAGGGGGTCAGCACAACATGAAGAACTATATCAAAATGTTGCAGCATTAGGAAGGTTAAGAACCACTGGTTTAAAAGATAAAAAAAAATTACTTAGAACATGGAATAGAATCTTCATGATGATCATATGGAATATGAATGTAGACATCTCACCTGGATATTAGACAGCATCCCAATGTACAGTACCATACTTTGAATATCTGGGATTGCAGACATGTTCCTCTTTTGTTCTTATCAAAAAAATGTTATTTGTTGATTATATTAAATGATACTCTTTAAAAGAGTATTAACCTAAAACTATTCCCAGGCATTGTCCCACTCGGTCCCCTCCAAGATTCCGTCAACAGCTTATTGGAATTCTTTATCCTGGTAATATTTATTCAAAGATTAGTACGTTTTCAAGGTACGAGAATCACAGATCTCACTCAGAGTGCACATTTGATCCATTGCTGTCCTATATCCTATGTGAAAACAGAGTGGAGATGGAATAGCATAATGTGGCTGATTATCATGAAGAATGGCATTGTTAATGCATTGGAACATAAAGCAATCTACTTTGTTTCTGCTTTGACTTTCTGTTTCCTATAATGGTGTATTCTATATCCATCCATTTATGGCCTCTTTGGGCCTAGCATTCCTATAAAATTTTCAACCCATCCAATGTTAGGTGAAGATAACCTGCACTATGGACATGGTGGTGCACACCTGAATCCCAGCACACCTGAATGTGCTTTGTAAAGAAAGTTCCGGGTCAGCCAGGGAAACTGAGTATGACTCTGTCTTTTCTTAATTAAAAAAAAAAGGTGAGGATAGAAAACAAAAAGGTGAGGAGGAGGAAGTAATAGTGGTCTGTCCCACATTTTCCTCCCTCATTAGACTGTAACTTCCTTTTAGGCTCTTACAAAATGATCTCAGTATCTTTGGGGACATAGAGAAAACGCATAATTTTTAAGAAGTTATCAAGAGAAAGGGGACCTTGTTTTTTATTTTTTGTGCTTTTTTATTTTTATTTATTTAATTTTTAAATTTTTATTGTTTTGCTTAGCATTTTGGTGACTTTTAACAACATAATCTAGTTTCTCCATGTTAGAATTTCTTGTAAGATTTGCATTTCCTTCCTTTTGGGATTTCTGCTGTATATGTGACTCAGCATAATTTAAGATTCACAGGCAGTTTTTGTGATGGGTTTGGCTGGACTGAAGAACAATGGGGACAGGTGTGTCTGTGACATTGCTGACAAGCAGTAGTCACAGTGGTCATCACAAATTGGTGATGCACGATGAGGTCACTGCCCCCTGGTGGCCTCCAGCTGAGAATTTCAGAATATATCTATTATTTGAAAAATAGATTTTCAGAACCTTTCATCAATAAAACTTGAATTCTTGTATGTTCTGAAGCTGGTAATTAATTATAATCTGCAATATTGGGTCTTGTTCAGACGACCAGCAATTAACTCAGAAGTCCTTGCTACAAAAGAAAGAATTTGGCTGGAAAATACTATTCTTCAATGCTGTGAAATAAAATACAGGAAACCTCACCTAGGCTGGACAAAGTGATCTCTGCCTAGACATAGATGCTCCTCCATCTACAGAACATGTGATCTTATAAAAGGTTTCTGAAGGGAAGTGCTGTGATTCACATCATACATAAAAGAGCCAGCTAATACCCCATGGCTGGAGATGTCCTCTTAATGATTTGTGACGATTCTATGACATCATCTGCTAAATTGCTACATTAGTGCAGCGAACACTGAGAGCTTTAAAAACTCACATCCGTAGACAAATATAATGTTTTCTTTCAAAGAAGTTTTCACACTCAAGATTATTTTTGTTCTTACTCAGTTCTATACTGTGTGCCTGGGACTTTCAGATGCCCTTGCAAGCCCATCAGTATCTACAAAAATTATGAACTTTCAGGAAGTCTTCTTGAAAAGTACTGTTTTCTCTTCTTTCAGTAATTTCTTTTTCTTTAAACTCCCCAACATTCCTCTCATTTGATATGTTTTGATATCTTAGAAAATTAGCTTAATGGCTCTCTAATTTTATGCTAAATTGGCTTGCCTAGCCTGATTTTCTGACTGCTTATAAATGCAAATATCTTTAGGTCTTGGAACTTCGAGACTAAGATTGAATGGCACATACCTCCCCAGGTCCTAAGATATACAATATTTGAAACTCCCACATCTAGTTTTGCTATTATGTTTTCATATATTCAGGCACTGGAAATCTTACATGATCTTAAAGGAAGATTATGAAATTCTAAAACTTCTAAGATGAATGAGGGCATTTCAAATATATTATTAAATGAAATGATAGCAAGTATGAAGAAAATAAAGATTGAGTATGAGAGAGAATGGATATTTTTATTCACTAAATTGGTACAAATTAATAATATATTTGAGTTTTAATGACAATATTCCATCTAAAATATTAGTATTAAGTATGCATAAAGGTTACAGCTACCTTTCTTTTATGTGGAATATTTTATTAGTTTGAATGACTATTGTCTCAATTATGAAAATGCAAATTCTAATATGGGTGGTTCCATTGAGCCCAGGATCTCCAAATTATGGCTGCTTATTTTTCTTCCACTTAGATTTGAGCATTAAATGATATCAGTGGGGAATTAAAAACATTATTTTTGCCTCTACAAAATCTTGAAGTCTTCTGTTGCAATCATGGGAAGAATACACTCTCTAAATAATTCTCTGTTTTCTAAAGCAAACAGTGCTTCAGGCTCCAAGATCTTTATAGTGAACTGGGCACAAAGAGCAGAGATGCCTAGGCCAGTCTGTTCAGTCATTCTTTTCAAGACCTGACAGGACGGGAAGAGGAGGTGTGGGCACGCTAACAAGCAAGGTGTATTCCCTTTTATTTTTCTTTTTTAGAAATACAAACTGGATTACTTTCAGACCACACACCTTAACCCATGGCATAACATTTAAAAGCACCATTAACAAAAGGTTATGCACACTGTGAATCCTTTACTTAGTCAGTTTACCACCATTAGCATGTCTTCCAGAAATGTGCAACCCTGCAAGAAAAATAATCACTCTTAACATTCAGTACAATTTGTAGGAGTGAGAAGCTTGGGTTTTGTTCAATTTCTAGTGCCACCTCTATTCTTCAGAATACTTCAAATTAATGGTAATATTATAAAATTATTTCAAAGAGTATTTCTAGAATACTCTTTTTCAGAAGGGCACCATACTCAACGTTTACAGATAAAGGCATTTCAAGATTCATTGAAACATTGTACAAAGCAATTAATGTTGTCATCTTTCATATAGAAACTTTAGTCATTTTAGATATTAACATAATAAACATGAAGTATATCAAATATATAAATATTATTTCCATCAGTATCTACCAATCATTATAATTCATTAAGTTCTACTTTTGTTTTTAGTTTTAGTTTTTTGGTTTTTCAAGACAGGGTTTCTCTGTGTATCCCACCATGGCTGTCCTGGAACTCACCCTGTAGACCAGACTGGCCTCAAACTCAGAGACCCACCTGCCTCTGCCTCCTGAGTGCTGGTATTAAAGGTTGTGCCCCCATTCTAGTATAAGTACTATTTTTAATGACTTATGAATAAGGACTCTCAAATCTACCAAAATGTTTTACATTAATGTTGTATATTGAAAGTATGAAAAGAATATGCCCATGTATTTACATGATTTACTCATGACATGATATCAGAAATTAAGTGTGTGATTATGTGAGACAATTCCCTTTCAATATAGCTCTATTTGTATGAGATAAAATAATGAAATATGGACCTACTTTTCAATTATAATTACTCCCACTAGAGACTTTCTGGATTATATCAAAAAAAGAGCTGGGTTTATGTTTTTCACTAAAGTGTTTTTAACATTTATAGTGAAAACAATGAATAAAAATGGAAAAATCTTGAAGCAAATGTGAACTATGTACCGCCAACTGACCAGGTACATAGTAATAAGGACCTGGGTGAGAGCCAGTAAAGAAAAGAGCCTCAGTCAAGACATAGCTTGGCCTTATCTTATGCTTATCCCACTATCTCTTATAACTTATTCTGTTTCTCTTCATCTTCGTTTTGCCTCAGAGCTTTTATGCCTTTCTTTCTTTCTTTGTTTCTGTATTTCTTACTTTCCTGCTGTCTCCATGGTGGCTGGAGGCTGCCTGTCTTCTGGCCCCAAGCATGTCATTCTCCTCTCTTTCTCTTTCTTCCTAGATTCCCCCTCCTAGTTATTCTCTCTGCCCATCAGCCCTGCCTATCCCTCTCCATGCTAGCTATTGACCATGGAGCTTTTTATTAGACCAATCAGGTGCCTTAGGCAGGCAAGGTGAAACAGCAACACACCTTTTCATAGTTAAACAAATGAAGCACGCACACACACACACACAATGTAACACACCTTCACATAAAGTGATAATCCACAGCATAAACAAATGTAACACATCTTTGCCTCATTAAAATAATATTTCACAACTACTCCCTCCATCTTGGTATGTGTTATGAACAATAATCACTTAACAGACATGAAAACCTTTCAGGGGCTAGAGGCATGCTTGAGCAGTTAAGGACACTTGATATTCTTGCCAGAGGACCAGGGTTCTGTTCCCATAGTCCATATGGTGGCTCATAACCAACTGTATCTGAAATTCTGGGGGACCCCACACACTTTCTGGTCTCAGTAGGCACTGCACAACAGGGCACATATACATAGCAAAAATGCTCATGTGTATAAACTAAAATTAAAAGAAAAATTTCAATCAAACTATCTTAAACAATACAAATTGTGTCTAACCCTGAATATCATTCTACAGCTTCATTGTTTTATGCAACATTATGTTTTCAGTTGAAATTTGTAGTAACAAGAGAAATTTCTGTAATAAATTTTCAGTTACTTTTCTGGGAAAAATATAGAAGGCTTTACCACTTATTTGTGGTAAAGGATGTATGGAAATAAGAAATGATAACATTCGAAAATCTTTCTTATAGATATGCCATATAAATTCACTTACATAATCAAATAATAATTTAAACACCAAGAATCTGTAGTAATTTAAAAACAATTTGATTTCTAAAGTAAACCAGTGGATCATTCACTCTTCATGTACATTAAGAAGGATGTTTAGACTACATTGAAGAAGATGAAGAGGTAACAGTGATCAGGTCCATTTCGGAAGAGGAAACCAGAAGAATCCCTACTTAGAAGACCAGATCTAGAGATTCCCCAGGGTTCTAGAAGTTCCACTGTCATTAACATAAAGTAATTTGTAGTTCTTGTTCCAGAAGTAGCTGGAACAAGGGATCAGGTAAATCTGTCTTCCTTTCATGTTCCAATATTTGTCATATAATTAGGCTACTTCAGATTTATCATGGTTTCTTTGAAATATGTATAAATTTTAACATTTTACTGTCTACTTTGTTTCTCCCTTCCATCTTAAATTATAGGTGGAAAGTGATATTTTTAAATTAAAAGACTGTTTTGATCTGTTTTGGTCCATCATCTAAAGAAGGAGACTGATTTACAGTCATTTCTGAAGAAACTCAAAATCACTTCAAACACCTAATAATAACTATCAAGGCATTAGACATTTGATAATGAAGGATGGAAAATCCTGATTAATTAAAAACAAATGAGGTGAGATCTACAAGTATTCAGGCTTAATGCCCTTAGGGAGTTTCCAGGCTTTGGAAGTGAAGGAGCTAATTTGGGTGGGGTACAGAGTAAATCCTACTTGAAGACAGAACTGAAATTCCAGATATAGCAAAGTGTTTTGGGTTTGCAGGGCAGAGCACTGGAGGAAACTCTAAACCTGGAAGGAAACCAGGGATTTACTGAGAAGAGTCTTTGTGTAGCCATTGATGCATAGATTTGCAACGATCTGGTCATGGAATAAAACTCTGGAAAGTATGTGAAGGAATGAAGACAGTGCCAATGGCTAACAGTCAGACAGGAAAAAAAAATCTCAAAATATGTTGGGCAGGACAAAGAGCATGATATTTCAGAGGTCAAATGTAATTATCAGTCCTAGTATGAACCCTGCTTCACTCTCACATAAATCATAAAAATCATAAAAATGAAACAAAACATTTCTAAGTAATTTGGCAGAATGCCAGAATAAAGGTAAAGGATATTCATAACAATATGACACATCCAGCGTTATTGGGGAAATTTGACTGTCTCTGCTAAGTAATCCCAGAGAATCAGGTGTGTATTCAGCAGCAAATAGGAGCCATGATTAGTAGTAAATCCATTCCATTGAAAAAGTTCTGGGATTAACAGGACACAGTTCACAGAAAAGGCAAGTACACTTAAGCAATTCCAAGGCTAAATTAAGAAATAGAAAACAACAGTAAAAAATTAAACATGAAGGTGTGAGTGGATTTTTATAGATTACACATTGATTGGAGTCTTAACCCACATAGGATACTCAAAATTTCTGGTGCCAGTTGCTGTGCTACAAAGCTACCACCTAAGGCCAGCAACTAGTGACTGTGGCATGAGGCTAATGTAAGATCAACAGTAAAGCATTCCTTTGGTAGTTAATCTTGGGATTAATGTTTGTCTTTCCTGTAGAATTTAAATTCTAACCCCAGTGAATAAAGAGTACATATTTATATCCATATGCTATTAAAAATTGAATAAAGTTTGAGCCAAGAAGTTTATAGTTGTGTGTAGTTAGATTCTATAGTCCACAATTACATTCTTGGACTCAGTCTGTTTAATGTTTTTCAGTTGTCAAATTCACTTCATAATTAAGCTGGAGAGAAAAAATTTAAATAAAGTATTTTAAAAACACGTTTTGTGTTTTCAGTTACTACTCTAAAGCATTAAATCCTGTTTCTATCCCAGTGTCTTGTTTTGAATACCTTTTGTTAGACACTAATATCCTCTCACCTACTTGTAAAACATAATGATAAAATAATCAAAGATCAAAGGTTAGTGGGTTCCGGATCTAAAGCTCCTTTCCCCACTCAGCTGCTACTTCAGCCCATGAGAAATGCTGCTTAATTTAAAAAGAAAAATTGCAAGTAGGCTGTTCCCCTGAATTCAGAGGAAAAGGACCCAACAATAATTCGCAGGTGATTGGAAGGATGTGTTTACACTTAGGATTTCCTGAACTCACCAATTTTAACCTTGGAGCTTAACTACTTTTGATTGTAAGAATTGGACCCAACGTTCTGAGAAACTCTAGAGTAGAGGTGCATCAAGGCTATAAATGAGAACTTCCCAGGCTACTTCCTCATCCAAGGAGGGCAAACCAAAATAGAAAGTGAAAGAGATGAACTGGCAGAGATTCATCAAAGCTGAGAGCAGAAGGCTAGTTTCTCCTTTAATTTAACTCTTGGAATGCATTCATAGGCAATGAGAAACAAGAACCTAAGATGATTCTATAGCTTTTACTGTTTCCAAGTTGGAAAATAAAATAGCATAAAGCTATGTGAGATTTTAACTTTATTTTTCATTGCAAAAGAATATAAAAAAACCTCACAAACCTTAATGAAAAATATGTCTATGCACATACAAATTATTTTTATGTATTTAAATGCATATAAACATTGAATCACAGTATAAAACCATTTTACCAAGAAACTAGATAATGGAGGCATTGTTTAAAAACAGCATCAGTTTTAGTTTAAAGAACAGGTTGGTAAAGGTCACACTTATCCAATAAGCTATTATTAACAGTTTTATTTAAGATTTTTGATATCTGCTATTTAACATGCATAGTACATGTGGGGAACTCAATATATTTTTGTGACTGGATGAAGAATGAAAGAAATGAGAATAGAATAAATGGAGACTGAGTTGGAGGTGGTGGTCAGAGATAAAGAGTGACAGAAAGAGACACGGAAAAGAAAGGGAAGGAAGAGGATGGAGGGTTGGTGTGACATCCATCACATGTGAAGAATTACTTCTATTGGACATATATCTTGAAAATCATTGTTAGCCTGACATGAGGGGACACTGACCATCTCTTTTCTCCTTGCTTTCTGGTTGTATCTGTTCAGTCTACTATGCTGACTTCTGTTTGCTCCAATTATTAAATATGGAGTATATCAATGTATCGCCATAGATTTTTGACTGTTTTCTCTCCCAGTTCCTAAATTATCTCTTTAAATTCCATGACTTAGTACACTGGTATCTCACTGACCATCCAACACATGTCTAAAGCTGTTTGTTCTCATAGTTTCTGGATTTACTTATTTACTTTTATACTTGACTCTTCACATAGATATCAGAGCCATGATAAAAGCAATGCTTACCACACAGAACACTTCAAATCTGATTCTCTTTCTTCAGTTCTAACAATGAAGTTGCTGTTCTACATAGATTCTTTTTATTTTACTTTACTTTTTTTCAAAAAAAAAAGATTCATACAATTTGCTTTGATCATGACTTTCCCCTTCATTCCTCCTAGATCTTGCACACCTTCCTATACACCCAAATTTATGTTATTTTTCTCTTTCAAAACAACAAAAAGAAGCAAAAAGTACCCACAAAAACTGTAAAAAAACCAAAACAATATTCAAAAAAACAAACAACAGACAAATAAAACAAACAAACAAAAGCCAAAACAGAACAAAATGAAACAGAAAGTCCCCCCAAAATATTATTGAGTTTGTTTCTTATTGATCAATTGCTCCTGATTGTGGGGCCTTCCCTGAAATGTAGTTGAAATACACAGGGATGCTCCTTTGAAGAAGGCTGATTTTCCTGATGCTGGCAGTTGTCTCCTACAGAAAGCTTGCCATGTCCACTTCTGCATCTCAGTGCTATGATCCTGTCTAGCTTGAACCTGCGTAAGTCTTGCATGTGCTCAGTATGTATCCAGCACAGGTTCTTAAGGGTGAAAGGGGCCAGCAAGTCAGGGTAGAAGAGATTCTTCTGTGGCATAGGAAGCAGGATCCACAGAAGCCAGAGCTGCACCGTTGCTAACATAATAAAAATATCTTCTCAAGTCCTTTCCTGGTTTCAGTATTGAATCCCCCTTACACTGAACATATCTCCCTTTTTTATTTTTGTATGTTTTTATATATTTTTATGTATCTCTCTTATAAGAGAGATATACATGGTCCCCCACAGAAGTGGAAAGGGACAAGGTCTGCTGTGCAAATTGGGAGAAGGTGGGGAGGGGAGAGGGAGTTAGGAGAAAGAGAAGGGGAGAGGAGGAGAGAAGAGGAGAGGAGGACATGAGGGATCAGGAAGATTGAGTTGGGGGGGGGAGAATAAAGGCGATCAAGAAACAAAATACCATAATAGAGGGAGCCATTACAGGTTATCACATTCTAATTTTATTGATCCACTTTGTGCTCTAAAAAAGACATGAAAAATGTGAAATTTGGTTTCCAGAATTTTTGGTCATATACCAAAAGAAGCTAAGGATTCCCCCCCCCCACCCCGTCTTTCTTAAGTAAACTTCTGAGCTTTACCTCAGTGAATGCAGCCCTGAGCTCCTCCTCCTCAACTTTTTTTTGGGGGGGGGGAGGTTGGTTTTGTTTGGTTTTTTTTCTTTTTTTTATTTTATTCATTTAATGTTATTTTATTTTATTTCATGTCCTCTTCACCACTTCACCAGTTAGGACAGCTTCATTAATGAAATTAAGCTTTAAAATCAGCACACTAAACCCAAATAGTTGAGAATATATTTCAATACTCCATCCAAGGGGCACAATTGCCTGGAATCCTGTTACTGTCTATCTCAATATCAGTTAGGGTTCTGCAGAGAGCAAATGCAAACCAGAGAAATGCAATGACTGGATTTGTATGAAGACTACATCTACAACATTTGCTGTTGATGGTGAACTTGATGGAGAGGTGTTGGCAGGCATCTGGTGGTAAAGCATACATCATTTTAGAGTAGTACAAATACAAACAACAAGAAAATAGGCGTGGCGGGTCAGGCAGCAACATGTGAAGGAAAGCATGAATGGGGGTTGGGAGAGGGGTTCCGGTCCTCACCTCAGTCTTGACCATGTAGAAGTTCTGCAGGGTTACTGGTACAAATGAAGTAAGAGGGAATTTAAACACTTAAACACTTTCCTGAATTTCATCTAAGTACAATACAACTACAGTGGAATCACGGGCAATTTTAGCTATGCTAGAATACTTTGCTTTTTATTTTCTTCACAGTGGTGCACAATTCTCTCCGTTGAATGATTCAGCTTTTGAAGAGTAAGCACCTGCCTGTTTCCATGGAGGATCTTAAAAACTCCTTTAGAATCTCAGTTACCCTCGATTGATAGAATGTACTACAACCCACACTCAAAAGGCAGCCGCAAGTTTATTTAGATGAATTTATATTTCTGACTTAAGCACAGCTTTTTAAAGAAAATGCAAGCAATTGCTTCATGTATGTTTTTGTAAGGACAATGGGATTAGGAAACAAATAATCCAGAAATTTGAAACAAATTTTAGGAAGAATGTGATTTTCAATCAGCTGTTAGATAAAATTCTACACTTAAAAACAAGTCAGCATTGGATATTGTGATATATTTCTCAAAAGTAACATATGATCCAAATTGTGATTTATTCTATCTCCTATAAAGATGTGAATTGTATACATCTAACGCCTGGATAAAAAGCCTTTACTATTTATGCCTAGGTTATCCACGGAAATTGCTACATTTTGTCAATTGCTGTGGTTTTTTTCTTTCTTTCTTTCTTTATTCTTTCCTTTCTTTTTTGTTTTTTTTTTTCTTTTCTTTCATTTTTTTTCTGTTGTTTTGTAGTGTCCTATTTTCTTGTTTTGTTTGCGATGATCTGCTGTTTTCTCTACAGTATTCTCCATTTTATGCTTATGTGATAAATTTGGTACAGTTTCTGTAATTAAGTACAGATGTTACTTCTGAATATAACCATTCATCATAAGGAATAGATATTATTTTAGCTTTTCTTTCCAAGGAAAGAGGATAGCAAGGGTATATCAGAAGAGGCTAAACTTGTGGCCTGAGGTCTAAGAGGCATCATTGTCTCATAATTTAGACAATTGGCAGATAATCCTAAATTAATGTGTGTGTGTGTGTGTGTGTGTGTGCATACACACACACACACACACACACACACATTTGCACACACTAACGTGAATGTGGCTGAGTACATTGTTCCAGTCACATGTTGTGTGCCTTTCACAATTACTCTGAGCCTTAAGATGAGCAATCAGTTCATTAATTCACATTGCCTGGCTTGCCTATAAAGGGCCTCTCTGTCTCCAGCTTCACAGTGCTGGGGTGCTGTCTTCTGTGTTTTCAACCTGTGTACTGAGAATGGGACCCCGGTTGGACTGAGCTATCTCCCAGTCTTTAGGAAGAGGAGTTTTACTTTTTATCTAGTAGCCTTCACAGAAGCAGGACATGGGAAAACAGTGGTGGGTAAAATGAGAATGGAAAAGTTGAGTTCATCAAATTTCATTTATTTTTATGGTTAAAGTATTCACTTTAACACAAAAGTTGCACATGCCTTTGGAATAGTGTTGTGTTTAAATACACGGATTATATATGTTATATGTAATATTCAAACTTGGGTAATCATAGTTATCAAACATCTATCATGTTCTATGCTCAAAACATTCAAAAATGCCACTTTATTCTAGCTTTTAAAAGATGCACAGAACATCTTCACTATTTAAAGCTTAATTTGGGGTCATTATTTTACTACCTTTTTAAAGCAATTACAGGAGAAATCAAAATTATTCCCCAGGTTAAAATAAACAATATGCATTACTGAAAAGAAGAATCATGGGATAAAATCAAATTAGCTGAAAATGACTTTTGGTAGCCTGCAAACAAGAGAAATATGTGCAAAATTCCCATGTGTTTACAAAAAAAATGCTGAATATTTAAGATACGGGGAGTGTAGGATACTCTGACCATCATTATTGGTGAGACTGCATGGACATAACATCTTCACCATGGCTGACCACATAAGCAGACACAGCTGTTGCCTTCAGATAGCCTGCACTATGAGGAGCCGCAAAGATTCTCAGAATATTGTTTGATGATGCTTGAGAAACTTTTATCCTGCATGAGAATCCAAAATGTGCATCCTGCAATAGGCAGAGTAGACAGGATGGGGCCACTCAAGCCCTATAACCAATTTCATTTCAAACTCCAGATGCCAGACACACAGCTCAAGGATGGGCTGACAGATTTTAGACTTGTTTCACTCCAATCACTCCTTGCTATTCTGGGATTCTCCTATTTTGAAATGAAACTTTTAGTTTATATCATTGTATTTTATAGGTATTATGTGGTTTGAATAAGAATGGCCCCATTGGCCCATATATTTGAATTCTTTGTCAGCAGAGAGTGGGGCTATTTGAAAGGAGTAGAAGGGTTAGGATGTGTGGCTTTGTTGGAGTAGACATGACCTTGTTGGAGAAAGTGTGTCACCTGCGATGGGATTTGAGGTTTCAAAAGGCAATGTCAGCCCCAACAAAGTTCCAACCCCTTCCAAATTAGGATGTAGTTCTCAGCTACTGCTTTATCATGGTAACAGACTAAACATCTGAAACTGTAAGCAAGCCCCAAATGAAATTTTTCTTTCATAAGGGTTGCTTTGGCCATGGTGTCTCTTCCTAGCAATAGAGCCTTGACTAAGAATGATACTCATAATTAAAATATTTTGGGATTTTGAAACAATTTAATTTTTTAAGACATACAAAAATATTAAAACACAAATGAGCATTTCAAAATAAGATGAGGGAGATATAAGTGATTATTATGCACTGTATTACAAATAAATGTAAACACTATTGTTTCATTGGCAGTGGATAAAAGCACAAATACATCCTATAATCTATAACTTCAGTTCTTATCATCTATTAAACTCTCTGTTTTAACTTTGTCAAAGGAGAAGAAAGTTTCAGAAGGAAAAATAGACTGTCAGGTTTTAGTCTTATGCTAAATATAATTAGATATTTGTCAAGTTGAATTCTGTAACTCTACAAATTCCAGTATTTGAACCCCCAAAGCACAGTCTATAAATAGGTAAGGTGAAGGAAGACAGAGGATACTTAGTTGTCTAGGTCAACAGGAATCAGCAACAATGTTGCAAACTGATGAATCTCAGAGGCCCGGTGTGTGGAAGGTTCTATGATTCAACACCAGGCTTTGAAAATCAAAATCGGTATATTTACAAATATTTTTAAAGAAACAAAGAGAAGAGGATGTGTGACCTCAGAATCCAGAGAGAGGGACAGACCAACAGAGTCTGCCAGAATCGATCTGCTTCCTTGAAAGGATGTAGACAGGACTCAGACACAAGGTGGACTTCAGAGGTGACCCGCAGGTGACCCGCAGGGCACCCGCAACTCTTTCCTTTCCACTATCTTGTCATTTGCACTGCTTCCAATTTGTTTAATGAAAAAGCTATGAAAAGTCTGGCGAGAAGGAACCCTCTGGAAACAGAAATGCAGATGTGAAAAGAGAGAAAGAAGGAGGAGAAAGGACAAAAGAGACGGCAAAAGAGAAAAAATATAGGTTTAAAGGCAAAACAATACAACCTATAATCACACGCACTTTCATTAAGACATTAATAAAAAATATTTAATCTATAGTCTCCCACCAAAGCTCACTGGCTAATGTGTGCATTTGCATGGTTTCCATGAGAAGAAATTAAAAGATTCCCCACCACTGCAAAGAGAAAATATAATTGAATCTAAACTGATTGAATGCATTACCAGTTAACATTTTCAAAATGAAAAATAAAACTATTTCCCTCAGCCTCCAATACAATGTTCCAAATAAAATAGAGGCAAAGATTTTGATCATCTTCTAAAGAAAAGAATTAAGTGAAAACTTTATTGAAGGTAGACTTCCGAGTGAAAAGTCATCAGCTTATCCCAGAAATGACTGAACACTTTAAACGACAGAGGAGCTGCCCATGCTGAGTACTATGGAAGACATTTAAGATGCTTTGATCTTGGCTGATACAAGATACAAGAGAAAGACATTAATAATGGGATTTAGGGAAACCTAAAGATGATTTCTTCTATTATTTTATTTTTCTTCATAATCCTCTTAGTTTCTGTGTCTTTCTCCATTCTGACCTACCCTCCTCCCTTCCTCTGCACCTCATAACTACAACTATAAGAATACGGCCTTCCAAATGGAGCAAGACTCTGTAACTTTGGAAAAAGACCAAGATTATCATTTATACACATTCACCAGCAGTTATTTCACCCACAAATTCGTTTTGAAGGCACAAAAGCAGAAATTGACAATGCTCAGTCAGAAAGTACGTGACTGCCTTTAGATTTTGTTCTTTTGTTTTTGTTTTCAAAAGAGAAACGCCAGCCCAGCCAAATGGATGACCATAGTCTGTGTACAGATAAAACTACTTGCAAGAAAAAAAAAAAAAAAAAGGCCCCGGGTCCTTCCTGCCACGGAGCCATTAAGTCTCTGCCGCACAGCAGCCCATCCCCAGAAAAGATGATTGGCAGCTTCAGTGCTGAGAGGCTGTCGTTTGGTAGTCACGCTAAGCTATCTTCAGAGTCTGAAATAGGCCAGATATCTATGTTTCTCACTAGGATATTAAAATTCTGAGGCTCTATGAAATGGAAACATTTCATTAGAACGTGTAGGTATTTATTTACATATGGTCGTTATTATCACATTTCCTGATAATAAATATTGTACTGGACTCTTCCTTGGGAAGGGGGGAAATATTCTTCATCTCTACCCATTTATTATTTCTGCATCAGTGATTTATTTATTCAAAAGGTTGTCAATCTGAGCTCCTTATAAATTATCCTTTGGAATTGTATTAATGCAATGAAAGGAGACAATAAAAAAATTTCTATAAGACAAAGAGTGTGGTTAATTATCTGAATATACCCATATCACCTTTTATAAGTAAATTAGCATTTAATTATAGACAGTCTTCTGTTAGTCTTAATCTGGTATTTTTCTAACACATGCTGAATGTTTTCACTATTTAAAGACAAAGTACAAAATAATATCAGCCCGTCAGAGACATGGGCTAAAAGAGCAGTGTCTATGTTCACCATACAATATATCACATGGTGCTCAGGCATAACACTGATCAAACATGAAAGTAGTAAATTGATGGACTTCTGAGCCCATATGCTGGTTTATGAGTAATAATCCATATACAGAATAACCAGAACTGACTAATAACACATTATTTATTTAATGTTTCCAAGTAAATAAATATAAATTGTTAAATTCTTTCTAGATTTAATATAAGACTGAAGAGGGGCTGGAATTCCATCTAATTAAATAATGAACAGTACCAGTAGTTCATGTTGATACGAATGGGTATCTCAAACAATCTTTTTATAATAACAACTGTACTTCATACTTTAAATATCTCATGGATAAATATGCAAGCAACCAAGGAAACTAAAATCTATTGCATGCATGCCTACTATAAACCCAGATGTAGTATGTATGCTAGTATGTGGCTGATTAATTTGACATGCTATCAGAATTTGACTGAAAGACATTTGGGAATGGGTTTCTTATGACTGTAGAAATGCCCTTCAAGTGATTAGGAAATAAGAAATAAGAAAACAGAAGCCTATCTTCTGAAATTTTCAGAGAATATGACAGTTTTTGGACACATGGTTCATCGTAACAAAAGCTCCATGCTCATGAATTTCCCTATCTATGATGTCACCTAAATATACATATAATACTTCTCCGGCCCTAATGGAAGCATGCTATGAACTATGAACATGTTCTTTTTTTTTTTTTTCTTGAATTGGTTTTCAGAAGAAGAGGAGCAGGAAGGAGAAAGAAAGCAGTATCTTGTTGTCTTTCCTCTTGTAGGTAATCAAGAAGGTTCTCATTGTTGCAATGACTAATAAGTGAAGAAACAAAACATAGCCAGAGAAGCAAATATACAAACATGAAAACACACATGCAAAGAATGTCAGTGTGACAAAGCTAGACACTGTAATTGAGAATTTACGGTTAACACTGTGCCTCTCCACTGCTGTCCTAGTCATCACAGTACATTCTACTTTAAGTGATGTTTTTGTATGAGCTTTTCCCAGGCTAGATTAACGTGCTAAAGCCTCAGCTTATAAATTCAATCTGTTAGTCACGTTTCATAAAAAGCAAAATGTGAGAATTGATTGTAGTCACAAGCAAACACACAATGAATTTAACGTTCCCTGTGTTGCAAGAGTTCTGGAACCTGCTTTCTGAAATATTTGTTTAGAATCCTTGAAAAGTAATAGCATATGGGTCAAACACCCATACCCTTATCTTTGTGTTGTGCTAAAATAGCCCACCGTTCGTGATAGATGTTTTCCTAAAATGACCACAGTGTGTGAGTGCAAGTTGCCTGCCTGAGCCTACTAGCCTTAATTTGGAAGTCTTTTGAATTGAAGTGTCTCTCCACCCCCCCCCCCAACTGCCCTCCTGCTCATGCCTAGTGAAACCACACAGGAGTCTTTGCTTTAATTAATTAGGGTATAATTAAACAGCAGGTAGCAGGCAGAAGCTGGAGAGTCACTTCCATCTGTTCCATGGGGTCTCAGGATGACAGCTAGAGTCCCCTCATGCATTTTACCTTAAGCAGTTTTTGTATTTTAATCTCCAGCTATCTCTTATAAATTGCTCTTATAATTTCACTTGATAATTTAACACTTCAGATTGGAGTCCCTCTAGCATTTACTACCCTGAAAATATACAAAAAAGATTATGAAGAAGAAGAGAACATTTAGATCAGCAAACACAATTAAAAGAATATATCATACACTTATTAATGTGAAGTAGGGGGTAGACAATTTTCCGTGACAGTAATCAATTTTCATTTAAAGACAGAGGTAATTTAAAGACACAGGAAAAGTTGGTGGTGTTTCACAGTGTGATGATGGCACTAGCTTCAGCGAGATTTAGAGTGTTATATTTGTTTCCAGTCTGAACAGAACCCTTGAATTTTCAAAACCAGGAATGTAAAACATTTTCTAAAAATATTGCCTTAAAATATTTCGAAAACTCCAGAGTAAAATGGTAATATTTTGTACTCAAATACTAATACACTTGCTACTTCTTCATAAAAAAAAAAACAGAACAAAAAAATCACATTGCTCAAATGAAATTTTAAGTTTCTTGAGCTGCAGATGGACACCTATTGGATTCATTCCTTTATCTCTACAAGCATGCAGGAATGCTCAATCAACATCTAATCATCACCAGGCATTCAATACACTATTTGATTTCCTTGGCCACTGTCTCATTTCACTCCTTGGTGGCAGTATGTTCAAATCTACGAAGTCTAAGTCTTTGACTGACTGTCAAGATCACAGGGTGGTATTGTTCAGAAGTAAAACTGTCATGTTCTGGTTTGGCTGCAAATATACTAAATAGGAAAAAAAATGGCTTTGATTTGGTGTGAGCTATGAAGGGAGACAGCAAAACGTAAAGCATCTGAATCTGTGACATAGGCTTGTTTCATGATAAACAACAATGAAAGCATTACAATTATTATTCACTAAATTTTAGCTTTAACCAAGATACCATCAGTTGTATTGATTTAACTAGTGTGTGTTAATTGTAAACACAAATTTTAAACTATTTGTTATTGTATTTTTTATTATATAAAACAATTTTCAAATTCAAATATATTTTGATCACATCCTTCCCCTTTCCCAAGTGCCTCCAGACCTTCTCCCCTTACCTACCCACCCAACTTCAGTCCTTTCTTAAAAAAATATAAAAAATAAACAAAAATACAGTATCAAAACCAAGAAACAAAATAAAATCACACTCAAAAAGTGATACAAAATATTTTGGCGATGCATTGTATATATTGTAAAAGATGTAAATAGTACTATAGGAGTGTAAATAGAGTTCTTAATTGGTCTAAATAATAAAAACCTGGAGTCAGATATAAAGGAAAATTCTGAGAGATCAGAGACAAAAAACAAGCCACAAAAAAACATTTTACCTCCTTAGTGTCTCCACAAACCAAAGAGGCAGTTCCTGTTTCTCCCTGCTTATATCCTGTTTCTGCCCAGCTGTCTCGCTTCTCGTCTGTCTGTACAGACCTCCAGACCTCTGTGGTTAGCTAGTGGCAAGCTCCACTCTCTGACCCTCAAACAAACTTTATTTGTACAAACAAAATATCACCACATAGGAGCCTGTCACAGGAGTTGGTTATCAAGACAAGAAGATCAGGGATTAATCTTTGTGCTGAGGTGAGAGCAGTGAGTTGAACATGGTTGGAGGGAGGATGAGGGAGAGGGAGTAGAGAGATTCTCAACATGGGAAAATGAATAGATATGCTAGTATGCCAACATTGTCTGAATGTGGGTGGGAGAATTATAATACTATTTCAGCTGTGACAATGATCCAGCGGCCAGCTGCTGATCTCCTAGAGACGATGTAAGCAGGTTTCAGAGACACACACCAGTAGTTTCTCAGGACAACATTGTGCGTTTCATGGTGGTATAGATATCATCTGTTTTCATATATACACACAGCATGGTGTGAAAAAGACAAACTTTGGTTTGAATAATGTTTTTTCTTGGCTTAAATGAAAACCTAACTTTCCACCATGCACAGTTTTCTTCCCAGGAAGCATCAAAGCTACAGATTCAATGCAAAGAAAGACTGAAAGTCACTAGTCTTCCTGTGAGCAGATGAACAATAAGCCTGGGAGCAATTAAAGAGACCAATACTTTGAATGCTTTTACATTTTTCAGTGGTATTTCTGCCTTATTCAGAACAGCAATTAATAGTATCATCTACCACTTCTCTCTGGTTGGCAACTGTTAATGTGCAGAAGGAGCCCTGGTTTCTCCTCACTTTCTCTCTCTGCTGTCACTCATGATACTTAGTTAATAAATCTATAAATCTTCCACATTAAAACGCCATGAGTCTCTTGGTCATTTCCCTGACCATTTTTGGCCTGTCTGTTGTTATCTTTGTTCATCTCATGTTTGGGCAGTCATATTGGTGAGACTTTATTAAACAGGCTGAGCAATATATATATGTATATATGTGTGTATATATATATACACATATATACATATTCATGTAACAACAATGAAAATAAAAATTTATGGATTTAAAAGGAATTGAGGAGAGGTATAAGGAAAGGTATAGAAGGAAAAAAAGTAAGGTGAAGTTATATAAATGCATTATATTGTAAGAAGTACGGTTTTTCCGCCCACCGCCTGGTCTTGTCCCGCCGCCGCGCCAGCCCCAAATAACACACAAAGACTCTGTATTTGATATTAAGCTGTTGGCCAGTTACTAGTTTCTTATCGGCTACCTCTGTCTTAATTATTAACCCATTTCTGTTGATCTATGTATTTTCACGTGGTCTCCTTACCGGGGAGTGGGGCAGGCGTCTGGTCTCCACAGTGTCTCCATCTTGACTCCTCCTTACTACTTCCTATTTCCTCCTTGTCTCCTAGTCTCTCCTATCTTCCTTTCCTATTGGCCAACAGTGCTTTATTATTAACCAGTATGAGAAACATATACAGAATGACATCTCCCATTATTATATATACTTTTAAAAATAAAATAAAACAATTAATTGTGATTCATATCTATCACTGATCAAATCCCATGTCTCTCCATCACTCAGGATCTCATGAAGATGAAACATTATTTATCATACATCTTATGGTCACTCTTCTGCAAAGAAAAGTAATACCTCAGAAGCTTATTGTAGCTACTACTACCTCAGACCAAAAGGGACATAATGACCTTCTCATGCCTTTAACCAGAATGATTCTCAGATTCTATGAGCCCACTAAAGGCATGGTTGTGTCCAGACTTATAAAATGAAGGGAAAACATTTAGTCATGCCACAATAATCACACAGGTATTCAGTGACTTCATGCCACCTCACCAGCTGAATTCCTGAAGCCTCAGATCTTCCACAGACTGTGAAGGTCACTGAGAAGCATCATCATACGAACAAAGACAGCCAAGGCAGTGTGCTGAATGTCTCCATAATTGCTCCTTTCCTTCCTGCAATCCCAGATCTCACTTCTGCTACTCTCCGTGTTAGTGGGTTTCCTCAGTTTGATTGTATTGTTGTCACTTTAGCAGTATTTTGGGAAAGGACAGGGTTACACATTATGCTGCAATTGCTCTGTTTTGATAGGCTTTTGGCACACCCATTCATACATGCAAATTATGACATATATTTAAAAAGAAATCAGGGATAATGAATACCTTATTTATAGATTAGATACATTAAAACCATCTTGAGGTTTTCTTTGTTCACTTTGCCTTCATCAAAATGAACTGCAATGTTGTACTGAAAATCAGTGCCATGATCAAGTGCACATTAATAAAATGGGGTCCCATAAGACTATAGACGACATCATGTCAGGACACGGCACTATTCACATACAGGTGGTGAAGCAAACCTACCGCACTGTGAGTTATGTGAAGACATAAGAGTACTTGACAATAATAAGTGGTGTTTCAGGATAGCGTATTTCCTATGTATTTGCTTTTAATCATTATTCAGATATACTCTTCTACTTACAAAAATGTTTACTATAAAATGGTGTGCTACATTACACGAGCAGCAGCCTCGTTTATCTCCTGTCTATTCTTCTTGACGATATCATGTCTCTTATGTTTTATGGACTACCATGTTGTGTTCTACATGGCCCTGGAATAATATGTTATAACACACATATACAGAAATACACATCTCATTGTTTAGGTTTATAGTAGGAAACACCATCTTGGTCTGTGATGTTTACTGGAGGAAACGGTGAGACGGCTCTTTTCTTAGTGTGCATACTCACTGCTCAGTGACCTGTGTCCATGTTTCCATCTGTCCTAGCTTCATGGTGTCCCTTCCCCATTTGCAGTATGAAGGCAATGTGCCTTCTGCAGTGTCGTGTGTGTGTTTTATTTTTTGTTTTAAATTTTTTTGCTCTTATTCCAGTTTCCACTCCCTCCCTCCGTCCCTCTCTCCCTTCCTCCACCCTCCCTCCATCCCTCTTTCTCTCTCCCTTCCATACCCCCCAACCATCCTCCCATCCCACCCACTCCCACTCCACAGGGAAGGTAATGCCTTCCAGGAGGGGGTCAATGAAATCTGTCAAGTTATTTGGACAAGGGACTAGACCCTCCCTCCTGCCTTTAGCTTAAGGGAGTATCCCTCCATGGGCAATGTGCTCCCAAAGTCCTTTTGTGCACCAGGGATACATGCTGATTCCACTGTCTTATTCAAGAACTTTGTCCCAGATATTTGTAAATGTGCTTTCCAACCATGGCATTGTAACTCTTTAACACAAAATCTATTCCTGGTTCTGTATGACATGACTCTAGACTGCCAAAGAAAACATCAAGGACAAAGTATTTTATTGGGGCCAAGTGTAGTTGTCAGATAATGGATAGTTCCCTCCAATCCTCTGAATTACCTCACTACTGTTGGTCTACCTGACCATATGCCCAGTACACCCTTCAATCTTAACTCCATTCTCTCAAAAGCAGAAGGTCTACACATGAGACTCAACACAAATGGTACTCATCTCAAGACAAGCTTATCTGGTCTTTACATGAAGAGCAATTTATCCCCACATTCCAGCACCAGAACTTTCAATGTCATTTAGAGATATTTGTGACAAACCTCTTATTTAATGTCTTACTTTGTATGGCATAGACTGCAAGGCCTGCTTATGATTACACCCCTCCTAATGCTGAACAAAGTACTTGTGGGCAAAGGGAGCCTTCATTTAATCCACCCATGCTTTTCCTAAATGCTCTAGGAGAGATGCTCTCATGCATATCTTCAAATCCCCCAATTTCTCAGAATTAAATCAATTAATGCGGCCTTTTGGTAATGTTGTCTCCTGCTGTAACCTAAAAGAGGGTTGGAGGTTGTTCGTTATAATTGGATGTGCCAAAAGATCCTGTTGTTCTAATTCTCCATGGGCAATGTAGACAGCTGGCCAGCTGGCGGGCACCCAGAAATTCTGCTTCTACCTATTAAGTGCCTACCCAAACAACCACATCTTACAGATGCCAACACAACTATGACATTTTATTGGACTGGTTTGCTTATAGCTGTGAATAGATGCAAATAGCTATTTCTTAGGAAATGTTTATCAGTTACATTAATTTAGAACATGGATCTTAGGAATCAAGTTGTTGCAATTACTTTTTAAACTATGCTTCCTAATGTTGATTTTGCTTTTACTCTGTAGTTTGAAGGTAACTATTTCATTATGTGGGAGGGTCAATTTATTCCTTGATGAGTTTGAATTTGCTTTGATTTTTAAAATACCAAATTCAAAACTGGCATAAGGGACATATATACATATTAAGCCAAAATAAATCAGTCATTAAGCAAATAAGTCCTCAAGTCCTAGAGGCAAGTGACATCAAAATCCAAATGAATTCAGTCCTCAGAGGAGGCAAAGTTCTGATTCTCCAGCATGCTTGGAGGAGGCTCCAAGGTTAGGTAAACAAGTGCATTTCCAGTTTCACTGCAGGAAACTTCTATGTTGACCATGGAAGACAGAGAGTGGGAGAGGGGGGAATAAGAACAAATCATGTTCAATTTCCAAGTATTAAGATTTACATTGAAAAGGATGAAAACTGTAATCTGGGCATGGTAGCTCATGTTTGTAAACCCAATGCTCAGGAGCCTGAGGCAAGAGGCTCCCTGGAAGATCAAAGCCAGTTTAGTCTACATAGCAAGATCCTAGCTCAACAATAAAAGGGGGGAGGGGAAGTTAAGTGACCATAAATGATATTAAATAAACTTATATGTGCCAATGTGTACAATGTTTTCTCATTTAGGAATAGTAAGTGATAAGGGGAGAGCTACACCAAAGACAAAAAAAAAAAAAAAAAAAAAAAAGAACCATAGGTGATATAAACTCATGATTCTAAAGCTGTGAGTTTTTTTTTTTTTTTTCTCAAAACTGAAACTCAAGGTTCCTCTTGTTAAGACAACATGGAATAGGATGTGATAGAGACTGATAGACCGACAGGCATGTGGTCTCTTAGGGACCAGTATGTTAAAGAGAGTAATAGACAGGCAGGTGGGTGGCTGAGGGCTTGTAGCTTTAGGAATCATGGCCTTGCCTTTCATTACTATAATTTTCTGGTTTGCTTCCTCCTCCATGGATGAACAATTAATGAGAAGCAACCTCATTATTTCCTTCTTGAGAACCTTCAAGCCTTCAAGCAAGTATTTGTGAGCCCTTGACATGCATCTCAGAATTAACTTTATCTCAAGTCATAATAGATTCATACACTTGGTTTTTGTTTTGTTTTTAAGATGTTGAAGCACTGTGCGTTTTGTCGTTTCAAGTTCCTTTGAGAATCATCTGAAAACCGAGCGGGAATAGTGTCGAAACTAAAAGAAGATTCAAGAAGAAAGAGACCACATGACCTTTACAATCGAAACTCTTAGGAGGAAACTATCGCTGTGGCTGTAATTACTGAATTACTCAATCGTAGCGAAGCCACTTGGCACACGTTGGCTGAGATTCTCAAAAGAGTTGAATGCACATTGGAATCCACCATCCAGTGACCTGATCAACACGACAGCTGAAGCGAAATGTTCCGCTGTGCTGCGGGAGTCTGTTTGCTTGGCCAAATACAGCCTCAGCAAGATATGCCTGGGAATATTAATTATGGAGACAAGCAAGGGACCAGGGGAAGCATACAGAAAGCCCCCAACGAGGAAACAGTCTTGTTTCCCACAGAGTTCTACAGTGCACACAGACGTTCTCGTGCACCAAGCACAGGCAGGCTCGTCCTCCTGCTGCTTTATGTTAATTAGGGAATAAATAAGTGGCCAACTGTAGTCTGTGGGCATATGTTGGTCAACTGTCTCTGTCTAATTAGGTTGTAAGCCCACTGAGCAGGCACCTCATTTAAATCCATGTTCTGGAAAGCATTTCATGCCTCTGCTGAGGTCCAGTGACTAAGAGAAAGGAAGGCAAGGGCTGAGGTTTAATCAGAAATGAAAAAGGAAATGCTTATGAACCCATGTGCCTAGGTTTATATCTTGCCTAATCCTAATTAAAGGCTTTGGGTTAGGAATGCAACTGTACTTTTGATAGAGCAATGTCCTGGATGTTAATCAAGATGTGGGGTAATAAAAAAAGTGTAATTTATAATAAAACTTGCATATAACTTAAAAATGAATTTTGTTTAAATTTGTATCTGTTACTCCTAAGTTGTATGTACAGTTTACAAAGGTAATAAGCGCAAAAGTCTAATGTAATAGATACTCCCTTAGGTAGAATGTCAGAGTACACTAATTATATCATAAGCTGTAGAGCTGGGATTCATTCCTGAATGTGTTATAGAAATAAATGAATCCCAGCACTTGGAAGACTGAGGCCACCATAGAATCAGCAGTTAGAGCCTAGCCTGAGCTACAGAATAAGGCCCTGCCTCAAAATCTAAAATTTATTAATTATCCATGCGTATATATATATTATATATGTACTATGTATGTTATGTATTTATGTATGTGGCATTGAGTGTTTAATGATACTTTTCTGCACAGCCACTCACCCTTTTTTTCTATTTACCTAATCAGATAGAATTTTCTAGGCACTGACAGGTAAAATGATTTATCCTAATTTTATCTAGACATGTTATATATTATATGCTGAGCACTTAAGCAAGAATTTTGGATATATCATTTTATTTGTTCTTTATGACATCTGGTTTTTAGTTACTTTTTAATACATGTTAGCATTAAAGCCAAACTCACATTTTCTTCCATGGCTCTCTCATGCCATGATGAAAACCATCTAGATACAGCAAGCAGATAGCTATCCGTGGATAAAGATGATCACCTGTGGTTTAGGTAGTCTCTTTTGTAACTGGAGAATGAAGCCAAAATGTTTAAACAAGTCAATGTATTCACAGGAAATTCCTTCAGTGACTATGGGAACCAGGGACTCCATGTGCCACATGCTCTGTCTGCTCCTGAACTGCTTTTAGATAGTGTTCCAATATTATTCTCTTTCTGTTCTTCCCTAGTTTTTAACGTACAACCCATTGGGTTCCAGGTTAAAGATTTCTGGAAACGAAGAGCAGCACTATCCCCCCCCCAGTAATCAACACGGCACACATTTGGGTTATACTCCCACAGTTGTGAAAAGTGAAGAGCCACTTCACCTCCTAGAGTCTGCCTTTGTCTTAGGCTTAGGCTGCCCTTCTCTCTAGTTTGCTGATGTACACTTGTTACGTGCACTTTCCCGCCAGCCTAGTCCCACAGCTACGTCAGTCCCAAAATAACACACAGAGACTCTATTAGTTATAAAGTTGGTGGCTGATGGCTAGAGCTTCTTATTGGCTAGTTCTGTCTTAAATATTAATCGATAATTACTAATACATGTATTTCTACTGGTCTTGTATTACTGAGAACGCCAGACTCATGTCCTCGTGTTTTATTCAATAACCTGTAAGAGAATTGTATTTACAGAATGACATCTTCCATCATACACTCTGTTTCCTTAAAACTGAATTTATGACTCTAAGCTTGTTTAAACTGAAATCCTATTTTTGTTAATTTCTAAATATGGGGAAACTTACTCCAAGGGCTAACCCTACCCCTGTTGATCTGCACTCAGGAATTTGAGGATTTTTTCAGGTTGAATCTTGGCAGTTTGAACAATATCTCCATCTACCTGAGATTATTATCACTGTCTGCTATCTCTATCACAATTGTGCTATCTCTTCAATTAGGTAAAGTTTTCTTGAGACTGAAAACTAAAATGATTTACTGCAACTTTAATCTAGATATGCTGTATATTAAGCACCTACACAAGCACTCCATATGTATAATTTTAGTTTTTCTATGTGTCATCATTTCTTGGATAGCATTAGGACTATGTTAAATGCACAAAAGGAGAGTTCCTTGAGAAATGTCATTTATCTAGCTTTCATTACAGCTATGTTATATTTTTGTTTCTTGCTTATTGTTTTGATATGTAATATGTATTTAAAATGTTACCAATATCTGCTTCTTTATGCACTAGAATGGAAATCCTTTTCTGACAAAATTTACTCTTTTTATTCACTTTATGTCTAAAATAATAGACGTTTTTCTTCTAGAAAGTTCTCTGTCTTCTCATGAATCTTTATATCAATGAGATGTATAAACAAAGGTACAACAGTGTATTTAAATTTGAAGTGTCATTTTTAATAAAATCAAATGGTTTAAACTTGCAGTTTCCTTCTTAAATAATTTTGTAATCATTTTAATGTTGTAAAAGTTAGATGAAATAATATGGTTAATTGTGAAGATCTAAATCCAATCTTTGTTGTTAATGGCAAATAAAAGGAACATAGACATACTGTATCCCCAAATGCATCAGTAAAATTTTGATAGGAACAGGCATCAACATGCAAAGGACATAGAAGCATTAACATACTTTGTGTGTTGGTACTAGTATGCAAAACCCATGGACACATTGGAAAGAATTCACAAGAATCCTTTGCAAAGTAAAAGTACCCATGCAGACACTCTTTAGGTTTACTCTGAAATGACTGAATATGAACCATAAAGCTGTGAAGCCCAATCACAGGATTCACATCTTTAAAGTCAGCTCAACAATACCAAACATCTCTTCACAGATCTGGGTATCCGAACTTTCTGAGAGACCTAAGTTTTTTAAACTGAGTGCTTTCAATCAAAAACATGCCCTTATATCTGTAAAATCAATTGTGGCATGTATTTAATGACAGTGTACCCTATCTGTGTGAGAACTTTTATTATAAAATATGAATTAAAATGAATCAGCTATTATTCTTTTACATGTTATATATGCTATGTGTGATGTTGGCTTGCATGTGTATCTATGCTCCATACTCATGCAGTGTTCAGAAGAAGGTGTTGGATACCCTGGAACAAGAATTATTGGAGGTTGTGAACTGTTTTGTGCTTCCCGGGAATTAAACCCTGATCCCATGGCTCTTAACCACTGAGCCATCTCTCCAGCCCAACTATTCTTAAGTACCGTATTTGTGCTTAATAATTTATAAATGATTTGCTTAGCAAATTGTTTAACAATACTGTGAACTGTCACAATGATTAGTAACAGTACTTCCACTGGGAAACATAAGAGATTTTCTTCTCTAATTACTAAGGCTTATCCATACGTTATCAAATATTTCTATGAGACCAACCAGACGACTGTCATATAGTCCAAGAGGATTCTGCTTCTCCTCTTGGAATGTTCTGTTGTTGCAAAAGAAATGAGGTAACAAAAATGAAAATAATCAGGTTGCTTAAAATTATCTTCTTAATTTTTTAGGAATATTTTGTTTTTATATATTTAGGATATCCAGAGACATTTATCAACATTAATAATAAGCCAAATACCAGGCAATCCATAGTTAATTATCAAATGGAGCAACGCAGAACCTCTGAAACTATTTGCCATCTCTTTTCCTTTTCTTCATTTTCTTCTCTCTCTCTCTGTCTCTCTCTGTGTCCCTCTGTCTCTCTCTGTCTCTTCATCTCTCTGTATCTGTCTTTGTCTCTCTCTCTGTGTGATATCATTTTTGGATTCAGGACTGCTCATTGTTTTTCTGTCAAGAATAATATTCTTCTTCCCTTTGCTAATTGATCCAACAAATAATACCTCATAGGGAGTGATTTATTTATTGTCCAAACAAGCAAATATAATGGGGAAGTTTTTTGAAAAGTAATTTGAAAATTCACCTTACATATCTAAATGACCCAAAGTACTAATCATTACATCAAGCTTCATTATGATTTCCCATTAGTTCATCCAAGAAAAAGGTGCACAGAATAAGTTTCACTCGGAACATAAATTGTAAAAAAAATTATATCCATATTACAAACACTGATATTGGTAGACAGTATGTGAGATTAATAATCCTGAAATTTGAGTAGGGTAAAATAACTGAATACTTATAAAGCCTAAAGAGGTAGGTAATGTTTAAAGAAGTAAATAATAGAACAATAGGATGTATTTTACATTGTTAGAGCTAATAAAACATCACCCAGAACATTATTAAATATTTGCTTTTTCAGTACTCTGTTGCTTCTCTTTTTCTTCTTTGTGCACATTACCTATTGCACATTTGCAACTACAGAACAAATTTGACAAGCTTTCAGATGAAAGAACACCTTTGCCTTAGAGATAAATTATATAATCATTAAACAACCTCAGAACCCTGAGAAAAATCTGTTGCCAGCAAACTGAGTCTAAGCATCATAGCTCTTTTACACTGGATTTCAGGAAAGTTGGTAATGTGAATAATAATTTAAATGACTTGCAAAGGCTGTCTGGAGGAAAATAAAGAGGCTCATTTCCTCACGGGTGCTGATGAATCAATTCATCCCTGAGGCAATGATATCAGTATGTCACCTCCATGAATCTTCTGAGGTGACTTGATACATATATATATATATATATATATATATATATATATATATATATATGTTATAATCTTTCCTTATTGATTACACTAGGCTATATTAAAAATCAGCATTTCTATTCAATTGTTTAGTCCAATGAAAAATAATGGGAAATACTAAATATTGGCTCTTTTTTTTTTCAATATTGGCTCTTTTTGAAGACAAAAAATAAAATCACTCAATCTCAAAGGGAAAGTTAGTCTTCATCAACTACTTTCTTTATGAATAGTTAGTTTCAGTGTGTGGTGAATGATGGAATAATTAGGCCATCTACTGGTAAGTGGCAAACAGGCAACTTACATATCCAAACTCAATAAGAGATTGCCTTGATGGTACACAAAGGACTTAGGAAGTTAATTGGAAGATAAGAGCTTTTTTTTCCCTAGTTCATATTGATTGTGGTGTTCTTTGATTTAAATATCTGAAGTCAGGGGACCTTATTTCATATTTTCCAGTAATGTTCATAAAGGTGGTGGTTACAAAGTAAGTGTAATACTTGTATCATTTATGTATTCACAGATATTTATTGACAGTCTTCTATGTGCAAAGCAGGAATTTAAACATTAGAGACACATTATTACATAGGGTATCTTCCCTACTCTAACCAAATTCACACCCTGGAGAAACAAGTATTTAATTCAAAAGTAAAATCTCAATATTAGATTTTTGCAAATAATGAGAGGATGGAAATCTTCCCTGCATCAGGGTTTGTAGTTTATAATTTGTGGGAGGTAAAAGAATCAGATTTGGTTTTCTATAAACAAAAGACCAGAATTCCTGAATCTTTATTCTGGAACATACTTATTGTATGGTCAATTAAACGCAATGAAAATGAATAAATGACAATAAAATGCACTTGTAAAGATTCCCAACCCTTGCAAAATTGATTCTAATTTCAAATTGCATCAAAAATTGCAACAATTCATGGAAAAGATATTCAATTCCCGCAAGTATCTACTTTTAAAAGATTTTCTTTTCCTTTAAGCAAGAGATTGACTGTCTTTATAGTGGAAGAAGCAAACAGGCAGGGAGGGGGTTCCCAGGCCATGCTGAGAGAAAACACTTCCCTGGGCTCTGTGGTTACTCCTGAGTTCTTATTATTGTCACTGAACCAGCTTTCCAGGTATGTTGGTTGGGGACTTCAGTTTCCCAGAGACTTTAATTTCTCACCATTCCTTGGATATATTCACATTCACACACACACACACACACACACACACACACACACACACATACACACACGCACCATTAGAAGTTCATTTCTAGTTCACAGAATTCTGCAGCAGAAACAAATTATCTAATTAATAACCAAATTGCGTAATTAATACACAAATCACCTAGTAAATATGGTCTCCAGAACCGTTTCATTTTGCTGCTGTCAACATCTTTCTTCATGGGATTCTTCACACTCCACTCTCTGTTACTAATTTCTTTCTCTCTTATTCACAAACAATTCACGTCTTAGCAATATAAATTAATAAATCTCTTTTATCCATTCATTTAAATGGCATTAAACTCATTGCAAATCTTTATTGTTTGATTACAATGTGTTTGACTGTCTTTGAGCTTCTGGAGTCACCACAGCAGGCAGGATGAGAAGAGGGGGAGGTGGGAAGGCAGCCCCCTCCCCCTCACCAGGAATTTGTCCCTTGAGTCACATTTACATATTTAAAGGAAAACTAGTTTTTGAGAGGCATCAATCTTAAATAAACTCTGGACTCTGTCTGAAATTGATAAATTAAACATATGAGGTTTTTATTTTTAGTGACTGAGGAACTGAGGTATAAAAGATAGCAGGCGCCAGAGATACTTTCTTAAAGCAAAGAATGATAGGATTTCAATTGACCTACATAGCCTATAAGGATGTTAGCAAACATCTGTTGTGGTTTTCTGCAGCCTGCCTATCCTTTGAGGTTGCCTGGGATACAGGAATAAGTAGACAAAGCCCTCTAAGCAAATGCTCTAGGCTAATTAAAATAAAAAAAAAAAATAAAACTTAGAGAATCAGCCAAAGGTAAGAACATCTGCCTTGGTTATGACCAAGTTGAAGACTAGCAAAGAAACTAGATAAGCAGGACTGTTCTTCAGTACAACTGAATTGTGTCCAGATGATTAGGACCTATGAAAGTAAGATATTGGGAGGCTATTGCCAGTCTGGGCTAACAAGTGAAGGCTCTCCTTAGGTAAGGTGTTAACTTTTCTTGGGTTTTGAGATTCCCGGTCCTTCCTAGGGTGAGTAAAGAGGAAATGCAGATTGGAAGAGATGGGTAACATCTTCCAGAACATCCACTGGAATATACTGCTCTTGGCATACATACTGTTATTAAATTACTTGGTAAATTACCTCACTGTTGAAGCTAGCAAAGAGAAGTCTTTCAAAGTGTGATAAGGATGCTAAAGTTAGCTCAGCACAATTGATGGCTTCGAGTGGAGTGTGGGTAGGGAAGGCTTCAGTTCTATTTAAGAGGAAGGCTACTAAGTGTTTGACCATGCTCCGGTGATTACATAAATGACACAAATTGGATTAGAGTTTTCTCCCTTTTGCATTTTAATTTTCTGTGGGTGAAGGTCACAAGAGTTGGGAGAGGGCATGGAAGGACTAGGAAATGAGTGTGATTGGGGTTTATTGTGTGAAATTCCCAAAGAATCAACGAAACTTTTATAAGTAAGTAATAACTCAATGTTCTGGGTCTCTGAGTTTAGAGTATACAGACAATGACTTCAAGTACTTTCAAAGCTTAAGGAGAGTAATACATAAGAACATACTTTGCATCCCTTCAAGGATTATACAAAAGTAATAAATACCGAAAAGCTATTTTGTACTGCTAATCCATAAAGGCACCCAAACTTTGACATTTTAAAGGTAAAAATAAAATACTGATTTCGATTGATAGCTTTGTGTTAAGAAAAATTTATTAGCAGAACTTCTAAGGACTCGCACAGTGTGTGTGTTTGTGTATGAGAGTATATAGATAATCCATGCAAGAGTCAGAGCTACTTTCACTTTGAATTTAGATAAACTACAATCTGTAAATATTTTCTTATTTTCACACATGACAAGAGTTGCCTACCATTCAGCTGTAAAAATAAGCATTAATGAGTTTTAAATAGTTAAAAACTAAACTGACTCTTGAGTTTCCCCTACATCTTTTAATATATCACAAATTATTACAGTTCCCTCATTTTATCTAGTCTATGGTCTTCTATTTTTCTGCAAATTTGTAATATATAAGTTGCTAGAATCCCCATTCTTTTATCCATTTGATGAAACATATCCTTATCCTACAAGGTTGAAATCAAACCATTTGCACAATTAAGACAAATTCCCTGTCAATCTTGGAACATTTCTATGTAAACCTTCCAATCACTAATAACCATTTACCATTAACTTAAAAATAATTGATAACTGGATTCTCTTAATTTCTAGAAGATAAAAATATATTTGTTATACCTCCCAGCGTGTCTGCCTAACCCATAACATACCTTTTAGTAATTAGCAACTAAGTACATGTTTAAAATGGATTACCTATTAATGCAGCAGAATACAGAATAAACTTTAAGTTTTATAATTTTTTTCTTTGTACAGTTTTGTGAAAACATAAACAAAAGACTATGGGAAAAATGCTCATAACTTCCTGGTATATTACTTTCCTCAAAATATTTTTGTGGTGGTAAAATAGTCTTCCCCAACAAAGAAATTACTAAAAACCCAATGACAGGAAAATTTGATGAGGATGAAGGCTATCTAGTAATTAACACTCTTTTAGGCTACTGGTCAATCTAAATGAAATGATCAACAAGATTAGAGAGGACTTAGGAACTGGATGCTGAGGTGTAGATTTTTAAGAAATGAGTATATTAAGAGAAACTGCCCAGATAAGGTAAAATTTTGATAAGAAAATCTTGAGTCCATGCCATGAAGGAGGTATAGAAGCTAAGCAATACACTATTTCAGCAAGCAGAGTCAGACAAATCCTTGAAGTGGAATTAACAAGAGACTGAACAATATATTAAACTGTGCAAAGAAGGAACAGTCATCAAAGCAAGTTCTGAGACTCCTAAAAGGAAGCAGATTTGGAATGAGTGAAATTGTTTTTAATTAACATAGTTTGTATACTTGAATCTGTACTTGAAAAGTATTTTTGCATGTGAATTTCTTCTAGAAAAAAAAGAGAGAAATGAAAAGAGGAATACATGAAGAATTATTGCTCATGGTAAAACTAAGCTTCTAAGTATCCAATGCTACAATATTTCACCAGTCCCCGTTTAAACATTCATTTATCATGTATTCCTTTATTAGACCCAATGAGTTTAACCAGAATCATCTATATGACCATGAGTCTGTTCATACCTATCAGAGTCTTGTGTGGACTTCAGTGTGTACACAACCGAAGACATTGACTGCTCCTCCTGCCCCAAATCCATGGTTTGTCTGTTCATGGGTCTGAGAAGTTTTTACACCCAATCAGCCGCTCTGCTGATACAGCAATCCAAATCAATCCAAATCAAATCGAATTAGGAAAAACTCATGTTTAATGGATACAGCATTGCCGGTTGGCCTTCCAGTCCCCCCAAAGAGAAGACTGGAAAGGGAGACCAGAAACACCACAAGTCTTCCCTGGAGGACAGTTTAAATACCCTGTAGGAGTGGCCTTGAGTATCTCTGGGGGAGGGGCCATCATTTGGCAGGCTTTCTGAGATGCAGTAGGGTTTGGAGGGAGATGGGGGAGGGGGCCTTGGGTGGAGCCTTCACCATAACAGGGTCCAGTCTTATACAGGTTCATGCAGGCAGTAACAGCTGCTATGTAGTCATGACTCCATTGACTCTGCCTTTCCCAGAAATCAGCATTACCCAGCACTATTACTCTTACATTTTTTCATCCTCTATTCTTACAGTGATGACTGAGCCTTAGTAGTAATAAACATTCTGTTTAGAACTAAAAAAAAATGAACTACCATTTCTCTTCAGAAGCCTGAGCATCTATCTCTCTATATTTACCAGCATCGATTGCAAAGAGATGCCTCTCTGACTAAGGCTGAGGTAACATATGTCTATAGATATAAACATAAATATTGAGAGGGTAACTTGGCATCATGAGGATTTAGCTAAATAACAATAGTAAGTTTACCCCTAGGGTTTAAGAATTCTAGTATGGGTATTTTGTTTCTGTTTTGTTTTTATTGGTTTACTGTATCAGGTATGAAATATCTCGTGTGGAGTACACCCCAAATTCTAATAGAAAGCAGTAGATTTCCCCTTTAATAATTGTACCACTATTAAAAAATGGTTATAGCTTTCTTGGAAAGTTGGTATTATGGAATATATGGTTAACTTAAAATATGTGTTTTATTGCCCACAGTGTTGATTTAGAATCTTTCCCGAAGTGAAAAATTAAGGCCATTGATATCCTCACCATTTGTTTTAAAGAAATCTTTCCAAAATAAGTTAATTCAGATGCTGTAAAGCCTTGATTACTAATGTGGAAGAGAACAACTGATTGATGTGAATGTTACATTGTTAGACATTGTCTCTGTGGTGGTTTGAGTAAGAATGGCCCCCACAGGCTCATACGCTTGAATAATTAGTCCCCAGGAAGTAGCACTATTTGAAAATACTTAGAGGAAGCATGTTAGAAGAAGTATGTCAGTAAGAGTAAGCTTTGGAGTTTCAAAAACCGATGCCAAGCCCAGAAAAGCCCGGTCTCTCTCCTCTCCTCTCCTCTCCTCTCCTCTCTCTCCTTCCCCCTCCCCTCCCTCTCATCCTTCCCCTCCCCCTTCCCCCCTTCCCCTCTTCTCTTCCCTTTCTGCCTATGGATCAGGATATAATTCTCAGCTACCACTCGAGTGCCTGTCTACATGCCACCATGCTCCCTGCCATGATGACAAAGGACTAAACCTCTGAAACTGTAAGCAGCCCCTTTAAATTCTTCCTTTTAAAAGAATTTCTTTGGTCATGGTGTCTCTTCATAGCAATAAAACAATACTAAGATAGTACCTATATTCACAACAGTAAAGATTTCTCTTAACAATTATTGCTTTATCAGTTATTGAATATTTCCTGAACTTTAATGTTTAATACAACAAAATTGTTTTAGAGAAGCTTAGTTATTTACTTCCATCTTTTTCTAATCTAAAATATTAGGATCACAAGCCTAATAAAATGCAATGGGCAGTGAAAATAAAATATGGAAATCATAAGCGACCTGATTGAAAATCATTTGTGTTGTAGTGTTTCTCAATGTCACCTTTAGTATAAAGTCTACTATCAAGTGACACACACACATACTTTCTTTATAAAGCTTGACTTATGTTGTGAATTCTCTGTCCATCTAGGTTATGAAGTTAGGCTCCCACTCTAGCTCATTTTGTTCAATTTTAGCAAAAGTTTTCTGGGGTAAATTTGATAAAAATCTCCACTCTCAGCATTTGAAAAAAAAACTCATTCTCTATCTCTAACACCTCACAACCTTTGTTACCTTCAACAAGAATCTACAGGATAATTATTCTAGTGTGGATCCCCTAACTTTGATATTTCTTAGTGGTTCTCAATCCACTGAAATTCACTCTGCTTTTGGCTATAAATCTCTACCTTGCTGCATTTAGTAGTGAGGTCAGTTTCATTCTCTATTTGTAAAATATCCTGTGTGGCAATCACACTTCACAGCTTTCTTGTGATCTTTAGTAAATGTTGGATTTTGTTTTCCTCACTGTGGATACTTATATGCCTGAATGACCAAAATCCACTTGCTATATTGACAACAATTACATTGTGGTTTTCCTTAGTGAAATACACCTCCGATCACCTTTAGGCTATGTCATGTGTTGCAGACATAGAAGTCATATATGCAGCCCCGAACTGGTTTTATACAATTCCACATATGCTATGTGGAAATACTGGAAACAGAAAATCTCTCCCACAAAATATAAACAGAATGATGATATGGATTTGAAGATTTTTTTAGTCTCTACATGGAGCATGTCTACCAACCAAGACAAAGCAGAGCTGAAGACAGTAGATAACAGTTGTGCAGTATTTGAGATTCAGGGTTTCAGTCATTCTTGTCCTTTACTTTAGCTGTGTTGAGATGAGTTCCTGTTATTTGCAATCAGAGAATAACTTGTAAAGACAAGCCTTTTGGTGTGTAAAAGGGGTAGAAAGAGCCTGGCAGAAAAAAATGAAAAGGGCATGGGGAGAGATAGAAAGACAGAGAAGCAAAGCTGCCAAAAGTTCTTTCCAACTACTAAACTCCACAGGTTGAATTATTTTAGTTCAGATGTCTGACAGTATCCGTGCTACTATTTCAGGCTACAGGTTCATTGTGTTACTAGGAGCCTATCAGGAAGGCTTGAGCATCCGGAGTGTTGTGTTCTGAGTGCTGCAATCAGCATTCAATGATGATGAGCACCTAAAACTTGAGCATGAATGTACTTGAGTATATCATCAGCTGAAACTCAAAAATCTGAATGCCAATTCTTTTTTTAAAGATTTATTTCTATGCTTATGGTGTTTTGTGGTATGCCTATCTTTGCATGCTATGCCCACGGCGGCCAGAAGAGGGCATCAGATCCTCTGGAAATGGTGTTAGAGGTTGCAAGCCACAATGTGCGTGCTGGGAACAGGACTAGGGACCACTGCAAGAGCAGCCAGTGCTCTTTATCACTGAGTCATTGCTCTGGTTCTAGATGCTGTTGCTAACACTAGCACTGGTGTTTGGATCACTACACAAAATTGTTTTAGATTCTCGCTACTAGAAGTTTCAAATGCCAATGGTGGAAACTGAGAATAAAGGAACAGTCAACCCAGGAATCGTGCCTGCTAGACTCTCTAAGAATTTGTTGAGGGATGCCCATTTTCAGAATTGTTTCACTCCTTTCTGTAAGCAAAATTTGTGGTTTGTTACAAAGATAATTTTAAATACAGGTTGATAATAATGATTAAAATCTCTTTATATGATTACTGAGGGGGAAAACTGGTTGCTACAAATTTCAATTAAGCCCCACATCCTGCTTGATGTAAACTGCCTATAGGAGACATTTGCTGATCTATGTGTACTAAAATTAACTGTTTTGTCTTCTTAACATAAGATTTTCTTTAAGTCTACAGTTAATACTTTCCAGTAGGACATTTTAAATTCTTGAATCAGTTTTTTCTAAGTGCATTTCAAGTTTACATTGTGCAAAATGACTTTTTGCTAACAGTAAACGTATGGCAACATTTAATCTAAGACCTGAATATGTTTAATTACAACTTTGTGTAATTAAGCCCTCACCCTTAGATTCTCAGATACGAATGTATTTAAAGAGAGAGACTTTAAAACTAAGAAATTTTGACAGTGAGTAAATTCATATCTAACATTTTGGAGTTTCTGTTTCAGCTTAGGTTTCACCCTCACAACTTCAACCATGAGCCTTTCAGGACCCCTGCAAGGGACCTTGCTATGATAAATTGTGAGGGCAACCTTGGCAGATTCCATGGCAGGCCAGAGTGACCAAGATGGAAGGACAAACACGTCAGGCAGACAGAGCTTAAATGAGAAAAGAGGTAAAGAGACACAGACACAAGATAAGAGGAAGACAGGGAAAGTCCTGTCTGCTCCAAGGGAACAACAGGAAAGAGAGAGGGAAAGAAAGAGAAGAAAGAGAGCTGGAAGAGAGCAAGAAAGGGAAGAGAGCATAAGTGGGCATGGGGATGGGTGGGTGCATGGGGGGGTCCTGTCTTTTAAAAGGATTCTTTTGCACCTGCATGGAACACTGGGCTGACCAGGGTACTGCCTGAGTGTGTTGTGCCAGGTGACAGGGGCAGGCCAGCATAATGCCTGGATCCTTACAGACCTGACCCTGTTATACAATGCCTCAATCTGCAACCTTCATTTTTCTAGTAATGGTCCAATCCTCAAGAACAATGTCAATCTGTAGCCTCACATGCAAGAAAAACCAGTACCAAGTGGAAAGTTCTGCTGCCAACTAGAGCTATATCACCTTCCTCTTGGACCATGGCTGTAGTGCCTTGGCACCTAACGCCAGAAGAGAATGTTTTTTTGAGTGGCATGTCATGATGGAGTAGTATGTCCTAAAAACTCGGTCTTTTCGGATACTTTTTTATTTTTTTTTTTTTTTTGTTACATGAACTCTTTCATTTGAAATCACATGTTTACACTCTAGAGCCTTCCATGGGTAATGTCTGTCTTCCAGGGACCTTTCCCATTGTAGGGGTTCTTTTTAATGGCTAATTTCTTTACCACAGAAGGTCATCCAGACCCTAAGCTGATGTAACCTTCAAAGGCCCACCCTTCGTGGACTACTTCTTCCCTCCATAACCTTCAGAACAACAGCTAGAGACCAAGCACTGAGAACATGAGTCTGGAAGAGAAGCATTTCTTTTCTTTCTTTCTTTTTTTTTTGGGGGGGGGTGGCGGTTCAAGGCAGGGTTTCTCAGTGGCTTTGGAGGCTGTCCTGGAACTAGCTCTTGTAGTTGTAGAGCGGACTGGCCTTGAACTCACAGACATCCACCTGCCTTTCTTTTCTTTTTTCAAAGATTTATTTATTACATATACAGTGGTCTACTGGAATATCTGCCTGCAGGCCAGAAGAGGGCACCAGATCTTATTTATGGATGGTTGTGAGCCAGTATATGGTTGCTGGAGATTGAAAACAGGACCTCTGGAAAAGCAGCCTGTGTTCTTGACTGCTGAGCCATCTCACCAACCCCAAGAAGCATTTCTTATCCAAGCCTCAGATGAACATTGCCAGATTTTGTACAGTACAATTGCAGAGATATTTTAAAATTGAATGAATGGATGAATAATTAGACTAAGAGTTGGGATTTAAGTAGAGCACATAGAGATGTTAAAACTTACACTTAGAATTTTTCTTTTCAAATTTGGATAATATACAAATCTTCTGAGGTGTTTTACTACAACTAGAATTTTAGAGAGTTGGGGAGAAATAAAGAAGAGGGCGAGAAAATGGAAGAGGAAGAAATATTGAGTTCAACTTTTGGGACTTTAAAGTTTGGAAATTGTGGCAGAATGTTTAAAACCTGACTATGTAAAAACATCCTCTACATTTCTTCTTTCATGCCCCTGTTCAAATTATTCTTTGAAGACCTCTGTTCTTTTAAATTATATTAGGAAAAAAGCATGCCTGGAGATGGTTTTTGTTTTATAGAGAATGTTTTTCTCATGACAAGAACTTGCTCATTCATTAGACTTAGGAGCTTTCTGGTAAGTGCTGACTAAGGACAACACTGTATGCATTGCTAGAGTAACAGGCAGAAAATGGATTAGAATATCTGTTACACTGCTCTATAGTCTTCCAAGTAACATTGTGTGCTAAAGTAATTTATTGGTCAAACAGTTGACAGTCACAGCGTAGGGCACAAGAAACTGGGAAAGAGGGAAGAACAAGGTTTTGAAGATGTGGCATCAAAAGTCATCATGAAAACAATCTGTGGCAAAGCCAGGTGGACATGCAGTACAATGATTCCGCCAAAGCCTAAATACAAGATTCCAACCAAAACCCTTCCGCCTTGTAAGAAATTATAGACTCTGGTCAACACTACGGTTTTCTCAGAATCATAGACGTCAAACAGTGTAGAAGTTGCAAATTAAAAATAAAACTCTAAAAATCATGGTAAAACCACTGAACATATTGTGTGGCCATTAATGCTGACAGAGTTCAAGCTGTATTTTACTCAGTCACAACCAAACAAACCTTCCTTATGCAAGTGTATTAATGGAATACAAGCAAACAAGCAATGATGTCTTTAACCCCTGTGCCATAGTGTCCTGTTGCAGAAAAATTAAAACCACCCCAGCTTCTTCCCCTTATCAAGGGAGCGTTATAAGTAATTACTAACCCTGTCTCCTGCAACCATCTAGCTGTTCAATAATGATGCTTTTTTACCCTACTGCTATTGAGTTAATTGATTCCTTTTTCTTCATCTACTAATTACATCTAATTTTCCTTAGTTTTACAAAAAAAAAAAAAATTGTCATGTAACTTTTCTAATTGAACATCTTCAATATTTCCCATTTTATACTATAGAATTCAAATGTCTTTATTCTGATACACAACACCCTATGATTCTATTGGTGGGCCTCCCTCAATCCCACCATGTGCTATGTATCTGCTACCAGCTGTTCTCAATATTTAACTGACCAAAATTCTTCTGAACTTGTGACTCTACTTCTTGTCCACAAGTGTATAATGTAAAAAGTAATGCTTGAAATGAAAAAGAAAATGGTACTTAGAAAGATTTTTAAGATCAAATACACAATACCTACTTCAACGATTGTGAAATCATTGTGAATTCAGAAACCAGAAATAGAGCTTCACTTATGTGGTCAATAGATTATCATCAGTTATGATGAAGCACTAAAAATGGAGAAGGAATATATATTCATTCAGTGGAGTCAGAAAGGTTAATACTTGAGATAATTTGGATGTGCCATCCTCCCCAACAACCATGTGAAAAAGTTTCCATCTCCATCTTGGTACTATAGGGAAGTGTTATAAATGCAAGAGCCCAGTGGGCTCTTTTCTTTCCTTCCTACTACCCATGAGATAAATGGTTTTGTTCTGCCTGTGTGTAGAGGGATATTCACTTTGTCTCCTTCTGTGGCACTGACCACGCCCATTGGGGGTGCAGCCATGGGCGGATGCGACCTGTGGAAGGAGGTCGGAGGAGGAGCCCAGGAACACTCTCTTGCTGGAGGGGCTGGGACAGGAGAGCATCCGGTGGAACTTGCTGATGTTCATCTGTGTAGGTTGTAAGTTATTTCTCCCTGAATAAACATGTATTCAGCCTATTTGTTTATCCTGATCCTTATTTAACTGCAATACCTGTTATTTTTTAAAATCCAGTTTATACAACCCTAGCCAAAGTTTAGCAGCAATGTCATCAGTGTTTGTAGGACAGTACAGCTGTACGTCATATATGTTTATACAGGCAGATAAGGCATAAGATAGACATTTTAATAATTAAAATCAAAGATTAAAGAGTTAGGTTCCTTAAAGTAAATCAGACAAAATGAGACAAAAGATGACTCTGTAAATGACAGCCACTCTTAAAATCGACCATAAAAGACACTTCAGCAGGAATCATTCAGAGTGCTGATCCTGCTGATGGCTTCTTGAACTACAATGGGTTCAAGATTTTATTCTTCTTATAAACTTAACAGTTAGCCTTCTGTAATTTTTATATATTCAGGAATAGAACATGAAACTACTGTGTCATGAACCAAATGGCTAGGGCTAGAGAAATGGCTCATTGCTTAGGAGCACATACTGCCCTTGAAGAGGACATGAGTTCAGTTCTCAGAATACTCTGGGCAGCTTGCAATTGCTTTTCATTCCAGCCCCTGGAGCATCAGATGTTTCTATGAACTCTGCATACCCGCTCACAGGCAAATACATATATAACTAAAAAATAAAAGTAAAGTCTTTAGCTAGGTGTAGTAATATATATCAGGTCTATATATCAGGCACCAGATCAGCCATAGCTACCTAGTGAATCCATATTTCAAAATAAATACACAAATAGACAGATGATAGACAGTTAATAGATAGGTGATAGATAGATAGATATAGATGATACAGAAAGATAATTTAAAGGGGACTTTCTGTAAAGCAAGTTTTAATGGGTCTTAATAATAAAATCCTGGTCAGATATTGGGGTAAAAGCTGAAAGATTAGAGAGACAGATGAGAAGCATGCCACAGATACACCTTACCTCATTAACTTCCAGCTGAAAAGAGAGCAAGTTCCTCTTTCCTCTCCCTGTATGTCCCCTCTCTGCAAATGAGAGATACAGCAGGTGTTAACTAGTGTTAACTCTTAATAGCCTGCCTTGTTCTCTTACTCAGACTACTACACACAATTAGCTCACTTTCACCTCAGAGCAAGTTCAAACTAAAGGGTTTTTGTAAATAGAATAGGGCAGCTTATTTTGTTCGTCATGATGATTTCTCATTTCATGTGTTTTCCTGCAAGTAACATGGTTAGATAATACTTCATTGTGTACATTCGTACCAACTTTTCTTTATCCATTCTACCATGTATGAACAAGTAGAACAGATTCATGCTCAGACTATTGTGAAACAATGTCTCACATCACAGGGATGGAGGCATCTTTGTTGTATATTGAAGTCAGAATTCCTTCATTGTAATTTGGAGTAGTAATTAAATATAGATAAATTAGTTTCACAGAAGGCCTCCAAGAACATACTACAGAAATCCAACTGGAAGTATTTCTTATTAGACTGTACTGGTGTTTGCTAATATTGAAACAGTGAAGGCATTTTTAAAGAAGTGAAGCCAGAGATGTTTGGGAAGTAGAAAATAACTATAAAATAAATATTATAGTTGATATTGGGTAACTTTGAAGTGTGATGATGTGGCCTTTGTGCATACATTCTGGAGTGATGTCATACAGTAGGTTTAGTTTTAATGTTTTTGAGGATTTTCTGTACTGAATTCCAGGGTAGATGCAACAACTTGCATTCTCACCAACAATGAATAAGGATTCTTTTTCTGAACAACCTCACCAGCATTTATTGTCAATTACTTTGTTGATCTTAGCCATTCTGCATGGGGTGGGATGAAATCTCAAAGCAATTTTTAATGTGCATCTCTCTAAAACCGAGGATGATGAACACTTTTTGAAGTTCTTCGCTATTTTTGTTTCTTCTGTTAAAAACTCTCTGTTTAAAACCTTGGCCTATTTTATAATTTGGTCATTTGTTTTCTTGACTGGTTTTTGAGTTCTCTGTATATTCTGAACATTAAGGACTGAAACTACATACACACAAGCAACAAAAAAATGACTCAGAAAATTAAATATGTATATAATTTGTGCATGTGTGTGTGCATTCATATGTGCATATGTAACAATAATAATCAAAAAAGGGCTATCAATTTGAGAAAGGGTAGAAGGAATAAATTAGAGAAGGAAATTCTATTTTAAATAAAAACACATTAAAATTAAATAATGAAGAAAGCATGAGCTTGTGAGATTCTGTATTCCTATACAGTTCCTGCTTTATGTTCCTGCCATGACTTCCTTCAAGGACACACTGTGATGTAAAAGATGAACTAAGTCCTTTCTTCCTCTAATCTGCTTTTCATTTTACCACAGTAGTTAAAAGCTAACTAGAACACATGTTCTATTTCTTGTCCCATTCTATCCCTCTCCACTGCTCCTGATTATTCTGAAGTTATCCAGCTTAAGACCTTCAGGATATTCCTCTATTTGATCATTTTTAATGGATCTAATGTTTCATAGTTAATTTTTATATTCTAATTTTTGACATTAATGATCATCATAATGAAAACTACCACCTAGACACTTGCTGCCTGACTGTCCTATTGTCCTTAAAGATAAGCACAATTTCAGGTTGTTATTTTATTAGCTAATTTATATATTGTATGTTTCCTTTTAGTTAAAGTCCTAACATACATAGTTCAGAAGAATATGAGCTCATCTGGCACTTCATCTGCATTTATCACAGTTAATAAATATTGATTGAATTAAAAACAGGAATGGGTCACTGAAAATGTTCTTTTTTTTTTTTTTCAATATCTCTACTCTTATTTTTAGAACTGAGAAAACTGGTCTCAGAATTTTTCTTTTTTTGTAATATTTTATTTAAATTTGGAACAAGCATATTTTACATATCAATTCCCTTCCTCCCCCTAACCCCCAACAAATCCCCATCTCATTCCCCTTTCTGCTCCCCAGGAAGGGTGATGCCTACAATGGGGAGTCTTCAAAGTCTGTCACATCATTTGGAGCAGGGCCCAGGCCCTCCCTCATGTGTCCAGGTTGAGAGAGTATCCTTCTATGTGGAATGGGCTCCCAAAGTCCATTCCTATACTAAGGATGAATACTGATCCACTTCCAGAGGCCCCATAGACTGCCCAGTCCTCCTAACTCTGGGTCAGTCCTATGCTGGTTTCCAAATTAGAACTGTGAAATCTCTTTCAGGAGACAAGTTTCCATGTTCCCCCATCCCAACCCTTTTTTTTCTTTTCCCAGCATGAGATGGGGAAATTTCTACTTCATTAGATCTATGTTTCAATAGTCTGACAGACTGAAAAAACAAGAGTCTCCAAAATGTTTTTATTTCTGCCAAGCTAACCACATAATCAGCATCGAGACCGAGACTCCTTCTTGGTGAATTTGCTGCATCTTCTAATGAAAGGGTCATGTCCACAATGACAATTAACTATGGTATAGAAGGGATAAGCAAAATAAGGCACATGGAACAATCCATCACCTCTCACCACAGGTCAATGCTTTATAAGGAGTGAGAAAAATACCTTGGCAAGTTATTGCTTCCCACTGATTCTTCCCTTGGATAAGTTTATTATTATTATTATTATTATTATTATTATTATTATTATTATTATTACATTGTTTTTTAACCGTTTGGACTCTGAGCCCATACATATTACTAGGACTCACTCTATTTCATCAATCAATGGGTTGGGACCAATTCCAAAAGAAAAGAAAATTCCTTCAGAAAATATATATATTTAGGAGGAGGTTATGACTGAGTTGAAGCTCAGGTAATTTTTTCTTCAGAATTCAGAGAGTGACAACAAACCTCTGGCTACTTCTATAAAAATATATTATTTTCTTGGAGTAACATGAGAGGAGAAAATGTCAGAATATTATTGTAGCTGAGAAAAGTGACTATCCATGCCCTTTCTATTCTGTCTTTAAGTGAAGGCTAACTCTGCAGCCATTTTGGATAGCTCACTATGGTGACTAGTTTAAATCTTATGTGGTCTATAGTCTGCAGAATTCTGCTATATAAAAACCTGCACTTGCAGATCTTAGTTTCCAAAGTCTTTAAATTAAAAATAGTGTGAATAGAAAATTCCGTGTCAACATCGATCTCCAGCAGATGTCTCAGGTGATGTTGCTAAGTACAATGATATTCTTGAGACAGAATTCTAACCAAAACACACAGGAATGATGCGAGTGGCTCATGTCTTTCTCTCTCTTTCTTTCTTTTTGGTGGTGGGGATTCACTCGGTTTCTTGACTGATTCTTAATTGTGTTCTGTGTACCAAGATGAAAATGTCTCTCCTTCATTGTACTGTGTATAATACTGTCCTTGATCTTAAACTAACCAACTTGGAGAAATAGAAAGAAAAAAAAAAACATAATTCAATGTGTTTTCTCTCAAACATGGAATTCTCTGATTCTATTATCCAAATAGTAATTTTCTTTGTTAAATGTCAATAATGTTTACAATTATCTGGGGAAATGGGGAAAAAATGAAGGATAGGAAAAATCTTTAAGAGGGTGAAAATGTAAACTTCATCTTAAATGCATATGAGGAGATGAGAGAGGTAAACTGAAAGGAAGAGAGAAGCAGAAGAAACAAAGGAGGAAGGGAAGAAAAACTAAAGATGTTTCCAGGCACACATACGTATCTCTCCCTACAAACACAGTGATGTGTGAAGAAATCCCACATTTAAACAGACCTGTTGTAATCCAGGTCTCTGCTAAAGGGGAGACTAAACAACAGGAGAGAAATGAATGCCGTGATTGATGAAATGAAGCTGAAATATGCCACATGAACCATTAAATATTTAAAGACAAAGGAAGGAAGATGAGATGCTGCTATCACATCCATTGTATACATGAATGAAAATATCAAGGAGTAACTTTTAAAAATACTTTAAAAAGTCTTCAATACAAAAGAGACTCTGTATGAGAGAGAGAGAGAGAGAGAGAGAGAGAGAGAGAGAGAGAGAGAGTGTGTGTGTGTGTGATGTTGTGTTTATTTTTTAAGAAAGAATATGAAGTTGGTTGGATGGGGATTCTGGAATGAATTTTAGAAGGGGAAAGAATATGATCAAATTATATTGTGTAAATTTTTTAAAAATATAAAATGAATTCTAATTCCAGGTTTAACAAGAAAATAACCTTCAGAAAGTGACCATTATAAAATAATGTCATGCATGTTTGGAAATATTTTGACAGAATGTGGGATAATTTAAAGACTCCATGTTATCAGAAGCAGTGGTTGGGGGATAGTTGTTTGTCTGGAGAGTTTCGTTTGGTTTGGGGTTTTTCTTGGGGGGGGGGGTTCTCTCTTGTTTTTTGATTTTTTTTTTTTTTTTAACACAAATATCCACATATCATTCCCAGCTCCCAACCTGGGAATGGATTTTATAGCTTGAAAGCATGACAGAAACATCTTCTGCTGGTTTTAAAAGCTGGCTTCCTGAAAGATTAGGTGGCTGTGTGGAAAAGCAGGGCTGGACTTGGCCTTCCAAAGCTGCAACTATAAAAGATGAGTCATGGCTGCCGGTTAGTCAAGCTGAGCCAAGGCCGGTATTGTGTAGCAGGTCTTAGTTTAAAGGGTTTGAAAAATGAAAAATAAATAAATCTGTTGACATATAATGTGTGCCATTTCAGATTTAAAGGAAGAAAAACCACCTTTGTGTTTGCTTTGTTAGAGAAAAAAAATAATAGAAAATTGTCTCTCCAAGTGATGACCGATTATTTATCTATGAACAAGGCGATCCGATCCGTATCTTTATGGCAAGACATTACTTGAGCTGAATCTAAACGCAAGCCCCAGTCATCAGTCTCAGCAAATGGAGCAGCAGGAGCCAGGGTGACATCCTTTTATCTGTGTTTGATTCGAAATAAACCGGACGGTTAATGGGCCTTGTGCAGCAGCTTCTACTAAATTGGCCACTTGCTTTCACTAACACATTCTGGAATGTCTTCCAGGACATTGCAGTGGGCAAAGGAATTAGTATTTCCCTCTGTAGCCATGATTCCCCCATAGCTTCCCTCCTTCCCCTTACATATACCCTTGAGAATTGGGGAAATGAGGAGAGGGGAACGTCACCCAGACGTGGTCTTCCAGCGCCACCTAGTGCTGCCTTTATTTCTGAACCGCACCGGAGTGTTTTATTAACGACTGAGAAATTCCAGAGGCTTTTCCCCTAAAAGAATGGGTCCATTCAGTTCAGTTTTTATTCCATATGAAACACTTTTCGGTAATAATTTCTGCAAAAAAAGAAAATTAAGGAAACAACACCCGGATGCAATCTAAATTTGAAAGGATACTGGGTCAAGATAATCCCAATTTTGTTTTCCGAAAAGTTTCCTTTGAAAACTCTGAGCTCTTCCTTGGGGCAGACTGTTTCTCCTGATCTCGGCATTCTGTGGTTGCCTGTAGTTCTTTGTCTGGGGCAGAGCTGTCTGAGCTTCCCTGCTTCCACATTAACGGGTCTTTTTCTGTTGTCCTTGCTCAGGTCATAGTCAAACAGCCAGGAAAAATGATGCAATTATTATAATCTCACAAAAATGTTAAAAGAAAAATCAAATCACCTCCAAAACAGTCAAGAAAAGGAAAGCTATTTCTTTGATTTAAAGGAAAAAGTCTGATCTATAAAAATTAGCTATCTTAATTCTCAAATCTGAGAGAATCAAATAATATTTGATGATTTAATCAGTACTAGATCTACCCGGTCGTACCAGCCCTAGTGAGAAATGAGGAAACTCCACTCCGGTTTGGTGGTTTTCAATTAACCCTGCCGTGCACAGACCTTCCTGCAGAGGATTTCCTTTTTGCCATCTGTGTTAAGTTCTGTTTTTGACACCTTGTTCATGGAGAAAGGAAAGTGAAAATAAACAGATCTCTGAATGCTGTAGGCCTATATTATGTGAGCTGTGTAGGGTGTGTATGTGGTATCTGTGTAATGTGTGGTGTGAGTATATGTGTTATGTAGAGTGTGCGTGTTGTGTGGTATGTGTGTGTGTGTGAATATGTTATTGTGGTATATGCCTACGTGTTGTGCGATGTGAGATGTGTGTGTGTAATGTATGGTGTGTGCGTATGTGTTTTGATGTGTGTGTGGTATTTGTATTGTATGTGGTGTGTGGTGTGTTTATTTGTGATTTGTGGTGTGTATTTATGTTATGTGTGATGTGTGCTATGTGTGTATGTGTTGTGTAGTATGTTATGTGTGACATATGTATATATAGTATGTGTGTGTATGATGTATGCTATATGTGGTATGAGTATGCATGTCTCTGTGTGTGGTGTGTATGTGTATGTGTGGTATATATGTATCTGGTGTGTGATGTGTGTGTTGTGTGATTTGTGTGTCATGTAGCATGTGTGGTGTGAGTATGTGGTATATATGTGGTGTGTGTGTGTGTGTGTGTGTGTGTGTGTGTGTGTGTGTGTGTGTGTGGTGTGGAAGCCAGAGGTCACTGATGCTTTTGTTTATGCCTTCTTGGTACTGATATTTGCATGTGTGTGTCTGAACCAGGATTTATATGGGACCTGGAGATCCAAACGGAGATGGACATACTTCTGCAACACTTTCCCCAATGAAGCCATTTCATTGCCTGTAATTGTAGATGTTGATAATGCTATGGCACAAGAAATTCAATTCCATCTTGGTTTGGTAGCATTATCTATGCTAACTTGCAAAGATAATGGCACTTCCATAGCTCTAAGTTCTCTATTGTAAAAATGCAAATCCCAAGGTCTACAAACAAAATGTAAAATGTTGGCTTAATGTGCTAGTTAAACATTAAACAAAGTAAGACTTCCGTGTGAAACTCAAGTGTTGAATGATATTTCTCTAAAATGGTTACTCTTGAATCCTGATTGACAGTATTTTGACAGCATATTTCATCATGTCAAAACTGGCTGTAATTCATAATGGATCAACTGCAAAAGAAAAGAAAAAGAAAAAAAGAATACATGGTATTCTAAAACAGTTTACACTATCATTTCCTTGAAAATTATTCTTTCAAATACTAATTTTGTTATCTCTCTCTCTCTCTCTCTCTCTCTCTCTCTCTCTCTCTCTCTCTGTCTGTCTGTCTCATCTGTGTGTGTTTCTTAAATTCAGTAAACCTCAGTGAGTTAGAAAGTATAGTTAGGGAGACAGAGTCCCAGCTGGCCATCTATTGCACCATATAAAGCTTCTAGTACTGGGATTGGGTTACAACTAATTAACTTGTTGCCCAAGGGACCTCACAGGAATCACCAAAACTATGCTGTTGCCAAGACTGTAGCTTGCTCACCACAAAGCAAGACTCCATTGATGAATACAACAACTGCACAACTCACTGAACATGAAGTTGTCCATCTTGTGCCTACATAGGGACTTCAACTTGATGTTTCAACATCTTTGGTACAGTAAGGTACTCTGAAAGATCTCAAGGGAGAAATGTAAACCAAGCCAAGCACAAACCCTTTCACCTACAAGGGTTACTACCTGAAAGATAGGCTAGGGCAATGGTGACACAAAGCTTGTGGGAGAAACCAACCATTATCTGATTTATTTTAACATCCACACCATGAAATAAAATCCATAATACCCAACACTGTGGGTGGCCAAGAGCAAGAAACTAGATAGCCCAGAGATCTATAGCAAAGCCAAGTACTACTTGTTTAGAAATGTATACATATATACACATGGACACCTAATGATATTCTGCTATACTCATAGATCAGTGCCTTGTTCAGCCATCATCAGAGAAGCTTCCTTCTACAGCAGATGGTAACAAATACAGAGACATTATAGAGAATGAGAGATCTTGGGACACTCCATACTAAAGGGTGTGTCTCCATCAAATCCCTCCCCCGAGAGCTTAGAGAACAACCCCTCGCCCAGAAGAGGAAGCAGAAAGAGTGTAAGGACCAGAGGGTATGGAGGACACCAAGAAAAGAAGGCCTTCTAAATCAACACAAGCAAAGTTCACATGAACTCACAGAGACTGAAGCAGCATGCACAGGGCCTGCATGGGTCTGCTCCAGGTCCCCTGTAGTTATATGGTGACTTCCAGTTTATTGTTTTTATGGGACTAACTGAGTGTGTGGACAAATGCATCTGATTCCTGTGCTTTCTCTTGGCCTTTCTTCCTTTTGTTATACATTTTAAAAATGAATGAATAAATGAAAACCTAGCCACTAGGGTAAAAGTTAAAAACTAAACAATCATTTATTCCTGTTGGGAGAGGAAAAAAAAAAAAAAACAGTTTTCATTAGTGGGTATGTTGGCCACTCCAGGACAGGCCTATTATGTTCAGTAGTTGACCAACATATAATGGACTCCACAGATTTTTTTTTTTTAATGTGCTTTTTTATTTGGTTACAATTTGGTGAGGGTTTTGTTTGTTTTGTTTTGGAGGTATTGTTTTATTTCTTTTCTGGTTTGGAAAGATTTGTTGTTGTTCTAGGTTTTAGTTTGCTTTTTGAGGAAAAAATAGAGTTGGTTGAATGGGAGGGTAGAAGCACTGAAGTCTTTTGGGGGTAAGGGAAGAGTATGATTAAAATATATTTAAATTTCAAAATTGTTTTAAATGATAAAAAATACAACAAAACACACGAAAGTGAGCTCAGAAGAGAGATGTGAAATCAGGGCCAACACACAGTAAATTATTGAGATACCTCACAATGGTGAATTTGTAAGATGAGCAGAGTAAGGAACGAGATAGAAAGGGACAACAATAATTTCAACACCATAGAGTGAATGGTTGCAACATTAGAAATAATAAGCCCTAATCAGTGTGATTTCTGAGAAATTGACACACAAATCATAAACTTTCCAAAAAAGAAAAGCTCAATTATAAATATATATTCAAACAAAAATACTTTATGTTCAATGTTGAGTTTTACTTTTATATATTTTCTTAACTGAGCATGAAATCCAGAGATTTGACCTTGCTAGCAAGTATTCTACCTCTCATCTAAATCCCCAATACAACAAAGCTGAAATTTTAGGCACTACTCATAAAACCTGCTTTTCTGAATAAAATCTAATCACCTTGTAACTTTTAGCAAACCAAAAATTAAATTGTTCTTAAGATGGCATTCTAAAACAAAACAAGACAAATGAAATTCAATTTCTGAGACATTTCCAAAGCTGACCGGGAGTATACAATTTGCCCACCTGCCCAGCCTGTTCATTCCCAGGCTTCCTGTTGTCCACACCTTCTGTCTACAAGGGAACGTACTACCAAGTATCTCACTCCTTTTCCCACTCCACCTATCTGGATTCTTCTCTCTTCTTAGAGGGGTATCCTCGCCTCCCTGGCCCGATAGGATCATAATGAATGAGCTGGTGTAATTTATCCCAGAATGGTGATAAATCAGCTTCTGTACCTTAGGGCTGAAAATGACTCAGCTATTGCCTTGTTACCCTACTATGTTCAGCCACATTCTGAAAATTTCATACAACAATAAAATGTTATGAGGAAGAAAGAAAAAAAAGAAAGGAAGGAAGGAAGGAAGGAAAGAAAGAAAGAAAGAAAGAAAGAAAGAAAGAAAGAAAGAAAGAAAGAAAGGAAGGAAGGAAGGAAGGAAGAAAGGAAGGAAGAAAGCATGGACAAAGTATATACAAAACAAAATAGATGAGCAAGTCAAATCATTAGTAAAATGTAAGTTTTTCCAGAAAAGTTACAAGTTTTTCCAGTGTGTGTGTATGTCTGTCTGTATGTATGCATATATCTCTAAGTATGTCTGTGTATGTCTCTGCGTGTATCTTTGGGGCTCCATGCATCTTTATGTATATCTGTGTGTGTATATGTGTCAGTGTGTGTGTGTGTGGCTCTCTCTCTCTCTTTCTCTCTCTCTCTCTCTCTCTGTGTGTGTGTGTGTGTGTGTGTGTGTGTAAGTGTAACATGGGAAGAGGGTGTGCTCTTCTCTTCCTTTATGATGCTATTCAAATGCATTTGGGGGGTAAGTAGTAACCTCTTCATTTATCATATCCCTTCTGTTGCCCTTCTTTTAAAATATACTTTTACAAAATTTCTATCCTTGCTCAGAAATGAGTTGCTCTATTTCAACTGATAAATCCATAACATAAAATCTTTGATTCATACCTCCGAGAAACAGTCTCAAGATTAAAAACAAGAATAAGTTGTTAGGAGAAATGAGTGTCTGCCATGTTGGTGTAGCAAATTATGTGACTGATCAAAGTGCAAATATGTAAATAAAGCATATCTGTCAGCCGAGGGAACCAAACTGGAATGTCACAGAAAGGGGGGTGGAGTAAAAACAGCTTAAAGGGACAGATAGTTTCAGGACAGAGAAAAAGAGGGCATCACCGCTCATGAATCACAGAAAACAGCAACCAGACCCAACACTATCAATTCTTCACAGGGATGCAGGGATGGAGACAAGGGACTTGCTTCTGATGCAGGAGGTTTAATGATGAGTTAGAAACTGAAGCTGCAGAATTTCTCTGTCTGCAAAGGCTGTTTATTGCTTCAATCTTTTTTTTTTTTTTTTTTGTCATTTATCTTTTGCAATATTTTCTTAACGTCTTTGTTTCTTTCTTTGCTCCTTCTCCCGGGCTTCAATTATCTTGGCCAACTTCCAGGACAACCCAGAACTAGCTAGGAATGGTGGACTGAGGATAAAACAGTGAGGAGGAAGCCCCGTGGGTCCTCAACAGCCTCCAACCACAACATGCTCAGCCCATCCTTATGTCAAGCGTCTTAGGTGGTAGTGAGTTCTAACTCTTTTTCCTGGGATAATCAATGAGCCAATCACACTTCAGGTAACCCAGGGACATTGCCTTCTTCTTTGATTCTACCATACACTTGAAGTGAGTTAAATTCTAGTTTGTGACAAAGATAGCACCCACAGGCTATAGGTCTTGCGTGCCTTCAGTCTCACACCCAAACATGCTTGCCTTACTTTCACTACCCCTCAACTCTGATCTTAATTATAGAGGAAGGAGAAATTGTGTGATTTAGAATGCCTATAAGGATTTAATAATGGCCAGTATAGGGAATAATATGCCTCTACACTGCTTGAACTTGGAGACTATTACAAAAGAAGTAAAAGACACCACCTTTTGTGAAAATAAAATCCATAAGTGAAAACATAGAATTTTTTAAAAAAAGGCCGAGTGTGAATACAATCATTGAACCCCATGGCAGTAGACAATGGTGCCTTTGAAGAGACTGTAGCCAACCAGAACATGGCAAACATGGCTCTGACAAGCCTTGTCCTTCTCTCCCATTCCCTCTGCTTTGTTAAACACCTTTAGATTACATTCCTAAAGCTATCCACCAATGAGCACTCTCTTATTTGGCCACTTCCTGGGGCTGACTACCAAGGTTCAGCTAATAAAGTATTGAATTTTGGCAATCAAAAGCCCCCTTTGGCTACCCTAATTAACATGCACAATTATAATTAAACATCTCATCCTAACACAGGGTTTCCCCTTTTACCTTTACAGACAACTTTTTTTTCTATGGGTCGTAGCTGTTTACTTTCTACCCAAAGGAAGTCCTTTGTTCCCCCTTTTCCAGATCAAATGTCACTTCTCCCTCTTTCATTCCCTTCCCCTTCTCCCTCTTCCTCCATCTCCTGTCTTTGTCTCTTATTCCCTACCCTTTGTCTTGTCTCCTTGAGACAAAGGTCACTCAATATAAGGTAATGTTAGAAAACTCAATCCGTGAAGTATTGGCTAGCACAAGTCATTTGCATATTTGGTTATCACTGGCTAATGTGTTAATGCAAATTAGGAACTGGAAGTCAATAAAGGACAGCATTACTGGGAAATTGGGCAGGACATAAGTGGTGTTTGGTGCCCATCTTACTGGGACATATAGGACTATGTTCATGAAAGAGTTGATAAATAAATTGATTCAGCCATGTCCTCAGTGCTTGTAAGGCACTAACTAGCATAGTGGTATACGATCTTTATTAGGTCTTTACTTTTTTTTTTATTCTTGAGAATTTCATACACATACACAATAGAACTTGATCATATCTACCCTCTCCTCCCCTTCCAGATTCCCTTATTTTCCCAACTTTGTCTTTTATTTTATTTTTGTGACCCACTAATTGTCGTCATGAATATGTGCATAGATGTAGAGCCATCCACTGAATCACAGGCATTTTACCAGTGACTGTGTCCTCAGAACAGTGAATCCCCCTGCTTGAGAAACTACAAACTTCCAGTATCTGCTCAGTAAGGGAAAAGTCTACCTGTGATGGATATTCTTGGTTGTCATCTTGACTACATCCAAAATTAAGGGGACACCTGTGAGTGATTTTTGATTAATATGAAGTAGGAAGATCTATTTCTAATGTAGATCTTTGAGGTAGGAAAACATGTCTTTAATGTTGCTCTTTTATCTTGAAAACCCCACCTCTAATCTGAGATTTTACCTTCTTTTGGAATTCTATATAAGGACAGAGAAGACGAAAGCTTCTGCTGTTTGCTTGCAAGTCTCTTTCCTCACCGGCACTAAAGCCTATTTCTCCCACTGTGTACTAAGTGGGATATCCAACCTCGTAGACTAAGCAACTACTGGATTCTTGAACTTTCCATTCATAGCCAGCCAGCCACTGTTGGATTAGGTGGTCCGCAGACTGTAAAACATTACACACACACACACACACACACACACACACACACACACACACACACACACACAGACACACACATTCATTCTCTAAGTATTACCTTCTAGTGCACTCGTATTTGTTCTACCCCATCTGTGACATAACTTTGCCTGCCTTGATCTTGATCAATTATTGTACTGGTAATCCTGGTATCTCTGTTTATGAGTGCAATATCCATTTCATGTCCAGAAGAGAGAATTTCACAGCACTCCTCCTCATCCTCTGGCTTCATCTTCCATGATGTAAGTGTGGTGTTAGATACCAGGAGTGCATGTCTCACCTAAGTACATACTTTAGTAAGTTTCTTTCATCGAAATAGAATACCACAATTTATTTGAAATAGGTCATAAAATCCAAGTTATTTAGGCACTATATTTATTATTAAGGGTGATATTTGGACAGATTGATTTTGAGAAAGTTTGCATATTAATTAGCATTTTACACTCAGTATAAAAGATAGAATTCTTAGTCACAGAAAATGAATCCAATTTTCCAACTTGTATATATTCTATATAATATCTTTTGCATATTTCCCAGGAACATGGTGTTTATTCTTAACCTTAACAATGTAAAAAAATGGTAATTTTAAAAACTGAGTCTGTTTTACATCCCTATCTATTTCCTACATTATATCCTTAGGTGTTAAAGAATCAAAAATTAATTATTAGGTTTCCTTATAGACTCTTTGAATGAGGAAATATAAATCTGCCCATTGTGTGAATTAAACATGTTTCCATAACTGGAGGGAAACTATAAAGCTTGATTAATTGTTCTCTAAAATATCATACTTTGATTATGTAGATTTCAAAGATTATTCACATTAAAATTTTAAAATATATATTACCATCACTTCTTATGTTTCATCTGCCTTGACAGTAGCAGGCATGTTAACCATTTTTAGTAATTTGATTATATAATTTAAAGTGTAATTTATCTTATTTCATTCCTGTAATACATCCCAAGCCATCATTTCCTCCCCAAGGCATCAGAGTGAGCTCACTTGACTTTGCTTCACATGAGTAGACAGGCATATTTAAGATTTATTGTTCATTTCCATTATCATTTTCTTAGTGACATTTCTGATCTTCCCTCATTTATTAAAAGACTCTCCCACTTGGTGTGCAGTTGTAGAACCCTGAGTGCTTAGATGCTGGCATGAGGAGTAAGCCAGTCTTGATGTAAAGTTTGTCCTTATGTTTGAATGTCTCATTCACTGGAGAAGCAGGGCTAACATTTATACACCCTAATCCCCTACATTTCTCCTGAGATTTATTTTGTACTTCTTATTTATAATAATAAAAAACATTGCCAAACACAGTTTGCTTGTTCCTCTGGATTCTCTGAATCATTACTAGCATACAACGAAATTGTAACTCTTTGTTTCATCCCTTCACCAGTGCTATCAATCCCCCATCTTCTCATTTTGTTGTTCAGGCTTTCTTTTCATCTTTTCCAACAACACATTTCAAATGCATTTTAGTTTCCCTGTGAAATCCCACCCAAAATTAGAGTATCTCAAAATAACAAAGACACATTGTGATAAATGGTATCACTGTTTTTTTTTTTTTTTTTTTTGGTTTGTTATTTTGTTTTGTTTTGATCCACACAAAAAAGATGCCTGAATTCAGAGTTTAGCTCACAAGTATGACAAGTGCTTAGAATGCAAGGGACTCTTGCACCAACACAAGACTGCTGTGTCCACCCTCAGCAAGGCCTGGCTCATTCATTCTATTTCTGGGATCAGTCATAATGGCTAGTGTAGCTGAAGTTCCTGTTCTGCCTGGTCCTGCAGCCCTTTGGTCCCAAATGAACACATAGAAACTTCTTTTAATTATTAAACTGTTTGGCTGATGGATTAAGCTTCTTACTGGCTATCTCTCTCTTAATTATTAACAAATAACTATTACTCTATGTATTTCTACATGGCCTTATCTTACTAAAGAATACCTGGCATGTCATATTTTTCCAGTAGCTACATGGCCATTTTTCTCTGCACATCTCCCCGGAATTCTCTTCATCTTATAGCCCCACCTATACTTCCTGCCTTGTTATTGGCCAATCAGTGTTTTATTCATCAACCAATAAGAGAAACATGTATACAGAAGGACATCCCCCATCAGGCTAGTCAGCAAATCTTCCAGGTGGAGCACCACAGGAGTACTCATTTCCCTCCAAGGATATTACCAGGGCCCTGCCAAAGATCACAGGGAAACAGTGAAGTGCTAAGAATCCTCCACTGGAATGGATCTAGAGTCTATCTGACCTTCTTAATGTGGACATTAGCAGTGTGGACCAACACGTTGGAACTCAAAACCCCAAAGCAAGACTGGTTCTCTGTTACCATTATTTTGCTAAACAGGCAAATTATTAAACTTACTTCTAATTGGTTTATCATTATATCCATAGGTCAATGTATCTTTCAATCCTCAACATTTCTTAGGATATTTTCCTAGATATAACAAAATAAGACCATAAACACCTTTCCTAAAGAATTTTCCTGATTGCCTTCAGGAATATGATAAGACCTTCAGTGGCACCTTCAGGAAGCAGCTCAGATAAAAGGGGGCTTTAGAAGGGAGCTTAGTCTGCCTTTAGTTTGGTTGGGTTCTCCTCTATTGTTGGAAGTTATTTTTTCCATTGTTTCTGCCACTGCTAACTGATTCCATACCTGACAACAGGTTCAACATCTCCAAGTTTTCTTCATGGAATAGACTACTGGCTTTCCTGGAAGTTTCTGGACTTCAGTGCCAATTTGGGACTACTAAGGCACCCTGTCTTGTGAACTGAGTGACTATGGGTCATCCCACCTCCCACCCAGGAAAGATAACTATCAAGTGAGGGCAGGATTAAGGAAGTCCATGAACACCCACATATAAGAATAACAGACATTTATTTGGGGAGCACTCACACAATGAAGATAAATAGCCACCGCAGTCTTCTACCCCTATAGGAACAGGATGCTGTGATTCAGGATGCCTGCTGGTACCTCAAATCTATTGGCAGAACAAGATGCCACTGCACTCTGACTGCTGAGACAACCACCTCAAGGAATGAGTACCCAGTTCTTAGCAGCTGAGGTGTGATTTGGCTATCATTACAATTTTAAACTCATTTAATTCATACACATATAGAAAATCTTATACCTTAGTTTCTGTTCCTCTTCAGAACATGACTAAGACACTAACAAAGTCCAACAACATTAGAAAATAGGACAAAGATAATACTGAATAAATTGGTAAGATACTAATAAGGATAGCAATGAACAAAATAAAAGTTGTACTTGACAGTAATAGAAGACATAGAAAAATAATACAAGAGGAATGGAGAAACAAATACAGTGGGAAAAGACAAAGAAGAATAGAAGAAATGGGAACATCCAAGTAAAAATAAAAAAGGAGCAACAAAAAGAAAAAAAAATAGTTTAAAAAGTAAAAATAGAAGGCAAGAAATGACAAGAAAAAGCATATTTTTTAAAAGAATGAGGGTAAAGATATAGGAAAGGATTATTCAGGTCTTGGTGTCATAGGCTACTCAGTTCTGATGACACCATATTGTCTTTTCTGTTACTGACTGTGTTATTACACTGGCATTTAGGCATCTGGTTTGGGGATCATTAGTCTAAGTGTTGATTCCTGTGTTTGTCTTTTCTTGGATGGGTGAGGTTTTTTGTTTGTTTGGTTTTGTTTTGTTTTGTTGTTCTTTCCTTTCTGGTCTTCTGGCCTAAGTGGCCAAGGGTTCTGGTGACTATCAAGTCTTCAGGTCCAGTATGATGTCTCCCCTGGGGTTTTGGGGGCCTGGATTCCCTAGATCTAGCCTGATCTCCCTTAAAACTTAAGTCTACTTCCAAAGTTGTAGGCCAGGATATAGATTCCTGGGAATGGCATGCAATTTGAGATTGTTGGGTAGGGGTTTAGTGGGCAATGTGTAGTGTCTTAATCGGGGTCCCTAGGACCACTCTGGCCTCCTGTAAAGCTGCTAGGTCTGTGGCCCTAATGTGGAGCCCAAGGCGGGCATGTTATCAGGCAGGGGCAGTGTCTTATCTGGGGTTCTAGGTCCAGCCTGGCCTCTGGTAACTGGAAAGTCTTCTTCCGAAGTTGTAGGCCAGGAAATGTAGCCCATGGGAAGGGGTGTAGTCTCAGCGTGTTGTGAGGGCTTAAAGAGGTACAGTGGGAAGTGAGTGAGGTCTTAACTGGTGAGGTCAGGCTGGACCTCAGGGAAAGCTGCCAGAACTGTGAGCCCTAGTATGGATGCCAGGAGAGGGGTACAAACTCAAGAAAGTAGACATCAACAAACCAAAAAATCCAATTTAAAAAATGGGTACAGATCTAAACAGAGAATTCTCAATAGAGCAATCTTCAATGGCCAAGAAACACTTAAAGAAAAGATCAACATAGTTAGCCATCAGGGAAATGCAAATCAAAATGTCTCTGAGATTCCATCATACACCTGTTAGAATAACTAAGATCAAAAACATAAGTGAAAGCTCATGCTAGAGAGAATGTAGAATAAGGAGAACACTCTTCCACTGCTGGGGGGAGTGCAAACTTGTACAGCCACTTTGGAAATCAACATGGCCATTCCTCATAAAACTGGTAATAACCTACCAGACCCAACTATACCCTTCCTGGCTATTTAAGTGTAAGAATTAGCTAGTAACGTACCAGAGCTATCGGCTAATCGTTTATAAAAATGTAAGCCTCTGCGAGGTAATTTTGAAAGCAGCTGCTGGGTAGGTTCTGTTGCCAGTGGCACGCAGAGGCATGACTCCTTTAAGAGACAGCTTCCTAACCAGGTGCTATTGACAAAAACTGTGGGGCTCTTTTAAGAGGCCCTGACACCAAACACTTAAATAGGGGTTTATGAGCAGCCAGTAACAAGCTACTTGGTGGCAGCATGGACACAGAAACTTCCTAGAGCTGGAGAGGTAAACATGGCTCCAGCAGGTATCTCCACTATAAAGCTAGACACCCAGGAAACTAATGAATGGGACAGAGCCAGCTGCCAAAGCTTCAGCTTCCGTCCTAGCCATGCCTGCTTGGCGGTTTAGAGGCTCATCTGATCATAAAAAGATAGAGATATGCAGTAAAGACAGATTCAGATGTATCACGGTTTAAGAAGGGTCAGGATAAACAAATAGGCCGAATAGGTGTTTATTCAGGGAGAAATAACTTACAACCTAGACAGATGAACACCAGCAAGTCCCACCGGATCTCTCCTCTCCACTTCCCACCAGCAAGAGAAAGTTCACTCGCTAGTCCTCAGACCTAGTTCCACAGGTCACTTCCGCCCCTGGCTCCACCCCCCAACGGGAGTGGTCAGTGCCACAGAAGCAGACAAAGTGAATAATATCTCACTACACAGATGAGTAAAAATAAACCTCTAAAATGTTTACAGTGTATTAAAAATATAGGCTTGGGGAGAAAAGGAGTAGAAAATGTCCTTTAAAAGGAATAGAGTAATAAAAAATAATAAGCCACATAAACATGGAATACAGAGTCTAGATTATGAATATTATTGTATTGTTTTTCAATTTTTGGCTGCCAAAATACCTTGGATTATAACAATCAATACAGCAAATCAAACTACATATTTTTAAATTATCTTGACTCCAAACAAAATTTTAAGTCAAAAGATCTTTTACTTTGGAAGAGAGAATATGCCTTTGTTTCCACAGTAACTTTGGAGGAGAGAATATGCCTTTGTTTCCACAGTAAAAGAGAGGTTATGGGTTCATTTCAGGTTAAGAAAAATGAGGTTTGATCGAGGAAGACCCCCGGGAAAATCTCCAGTGGAAAGCAATGGCCCAGGTGACCCAGCATCCAGAACAGCTTGACCGTAATCCTAAATTTTCTCAGGGACCCCCAAAGATTACCAGTGCCCCCAATCATCAAGAAATAGTATGGAGAACTGTGCCCACATTATCAAAATATTGTTTATAAATGTTTGCTGTTATTTAAGGTGTATTGGTTACAAAATGGAATTGGTTATAGTGAAAAAGAAGACTAAACAAATGAGTTAAATTCAGAGATCTCTTTCTAAAAAGGGGGGGTTGATATAGAAATGATGGGGAGATGGTGATATTAACAAATCTACGTTAATTCCCCAAACAACTGTTAATCTCAAAATATTTTACATTGGCATTGATTCCAGTTTATTGATATAATTTATAGTTATTTCTGTTATGGTGTATGTATTTACGTATGTATGTTTTTTCTCTTGCTGTGTGAAGTTGGTAAACTGACTTTAAAAATTATTTAAATTAAAAACAATCATATTTTACATATAATTCCCAGTTCCCTCCCTCTCCCTCCTGTCCCCCCGACTCCCTCCGCCATCTCTCCATCCCAACCCCCATCTTTGCCCCAGAGACGGTGAGGCCTCCCAGTTGACTTTTTTTATCTAAGGGTGTGGAACTGAATTTTCTGGAGCTGGCGAAAAGGGAAACACACACACTGTCTTTTCTTTCTTTCCTTCCCTCTTCCCAGATGTTCCACTTTATAGCTCTCCTGATGTCCTTCTTCTAACCATTTTCCCCTTACAGCTTATATACCCCAGCAAAAGCTTTCAAGCAATATGAAAATTACAATGTGGTTACATATTATTTTTCACCTGAATGCCTACAATGAATACAAGTAAAAAAACAGCATGTTTCCCTTGCGTGATTTGATGAAACATTTTACTTTATGTATTACAGGTGAAAAACAAATTATTTCCAAGGACCCAATCCATTTATGTTTAAGCAACTTGTTACAGATTAACGAAGTGTAAGCAATCAAGTTATTTTCCTCCATCAGTTCTTTTACTAACAGGCTGCATTTTGCAGTTAAAAAGAAACGATTGATCATTTTATTACTTATCTCAAAACGTAATCTTATAAGAAATATTAAAAGAATAACAAATCTAAACTTTTATTTATTAAAAACTTTAAATCCTAAGTTTGCATACTCATTTATCAACAGTTTTTTAAATTAAATTATAACGGGAAACGTATCACCTTGGCATAACCACCACTGTGAGGAGCAGAAATATCCCCAGGATATGTTAATAACTAGTCAGGGCCATCTCCTGTTTCCTTGGAAGAAATTCTTAAACTTTTTGATATATGGCACCCTTCATTCTTAGTTTCCCCAGGAACTTTGTAAGTAAACAATATCACAACTCAGATGGATATGTACATATGAGCATACACAACTACCTAACAAATCCACCTTATGGGGGAGGGACTATATAGATTTGTAAGTAATGGAACAAGGATGCAAAGAAAATGTTCGGTTATTTCTAATGTAAACAATAAACTGACCACTAGATAGCAGTATTTGACTAGAAATCTAAGTAAAGGGAGCTTTATTGCTTGGAAGCAAGACAGGGTTTTCATTTTTCTTTCTTTTTGTTTCTATCACATCTGTCCATTGACAAATTCTTACATGTGCTCCGCACATTCTGGCTATTCTCATCCCTGACACTACACATTCTCACCTGCTTCCCATCTCAGTCAAGCTCTGTTTGTCCCTACCAGTCCCCCCTCTCTCTTCCACAGATATATTTTTTTTCAAGCTAGTGCCCCTTTGAGTTTAACCAAGGCCCTCTGTGTGACCACTGATTGGGAACTCTCCATTGGAGATATGTTTTTTCAACCGAAGATAAGACTTCCTTCACTCATCATATGCTAATAACCAATAGTGCAACAGCATGGCATAGCAAAACATATTTATCAATACTCATAATAGATCTGTCCAACATCTATACCATTCATCAAAGAACTGGTCTCCTCAAGGCCTTGTGATATTATTAAACAGACATGTTTCAATTGACCTGCCTCTCTCTCTGCATACACTTACTAATTTATCTGGATTGGCACTTCTTGTTTTTATGTTCTGTTATGTTAAATAACAAAATGGTCATACATATAGCGGTCACTGATGTTATCAACTGTAGTGTTCACTGTGATGGTCAATTGTGATGTCCACTGAGATGGTCAGTTGTGGTGTTCAGGGCTGGTCAGTTGTAGTGAATGTTGTGATTGTCAGTTATAGTGTCCATTGTGATGGTCAGTTGTGTTCAGTGCTGGTCAGTTGTAGTGAATGTTGTGATTGTCAGTTATAGTGTCCACTGTGATGGTCATTTCTATTGTTCATTTTGTCGGTCAGTTATAACATCCATCTACTATGATGGTCAGTTTTAGTGTCCCCCGTTGGTCATTTAAAGTATCCACTGTGATAGTCAGTGGTCATGTTCCCTGGTGGTCAGTTGTGGTATCAACTGTGATGGTCAGTAGTAGTGCCCAATGTAACATTACTTCTGCTGTCCACTGAGTGGTCAGTTTTGGTATCCCACGGTGGTCACTTGTAGTGTCCACTGTGGTGGTCAGTTGTGGCATCAACTGTAATGATAAGCTGTAGTGTCTGCTGTGAAGATCACTTGTAATGTCCATTTTGATATTCGGTTGTGGTGTCCTTTGGTGGTCAGTTTTAATGTCCATTGTGATGTTCTGTTCTGGTGTCCCCTGCTGGCCAATAGTAGCATTCAGTGTAATGGAAAGTTGTGTTTCCTCATGGTCGTTATAATGGCCACTGTAATAGACAGTAGCAGTATCCACTGAGATCTCACTTGTAATATCCACTGTGATGGTCAGTTGTGGTGTTTCCTGGTGGTCATTTGAAGTATCTACTGTGATAGTCAGTTGTAGTGTCTGCTACTGGTCAGTTGTAGTGTTCACTGTGGTAGTTCATCAAAGTCATCATTGTGGTGATAATTTGTGGTATTCACTATGATTGTCAGTCATAGTGGTCACTATGCTGATTGTTAATGTGGTCATTAAGTTTTACTGCTTAATGTGATGGACAACCTCTATGTTCACTGTGGTGGTTACTTATAGTGTCTGCTGTGATGGCTAGACGTGGTGTTCACTGTGTTAATCAGTTGTAGCGGGCAGTCATAGTTGTGACTATGCTGGTCAGATTTTCTTAGGATTTCTGTGCTGGCTAGTTTTGTATGTCAACTTGACACCAGATAGAGTCAACAGAGAGGAAGGGGCTTCTGTTGAGGAAATGCCTCCATGAGATCCAGCTCTAAGACTTTTTTCTCAATTAGTGATTAATGGGTGAGGGACCAGCCCACTATGGGTAGTGTCATCTCTGGACTGGTAGAGTTGGGTTCTATAAGAAAACAGGCTGAGTACGACAAGGAGAGCACCCTCCATGGTCAATGGCCAACTCCTGCCTCCAGGATCCTGCCATGTTTGTGTTCCTGTTCTGACTTCCTTCATGATGGGCTATAATGTGGAAGTATATGTTTAAATAAACCCCTTTCCCCTCAACTTGCTTTTCGGTCTTGTTTCATTGCAGCAATAGAAACCCCAACTAAGACTGTTTCTATTGCAATGAAGAGACACCACAAACATGGCAACTCTTATAAAGGAAAGAGATTCAATTGTGGCTGGCTTACAGTTTCAGAGGTTTCATCCATTATCATCATGGTGGGACACGGCAGCATGAAGACAGACGTGGTGCTGAAGAAGGAGCTGCAAGTTCTACACTAGGATCAGTAGTAGGCAGCAGGAAGTAAACTGACTTGAACTTCTGAAACCACAAAGCCAACCCCCACAGTGATATACTCCTTCCAGTAAGGGCACACCTACCCCCCAAACAGCGATACCTCCCAATAGTGTCACTACCTGTGGACCAGATATTAAAACATATGAGTCTAAGGGGGTCATCCCTATTCTCACAGATGTAGTGTCACCCACCTTGATGGTCAGACATAGTAGTCACCTCTGGTGTCCATTAGTGGAGTCTGTTGTTCTATGTGGTGGTGTGTTGTAGTGTCTACTGTTATGGTCAGTCGTAGTGGTCACTGTGATGGCTAGTTGTAGTTATCATTGTAAAGTCTGCCACGATGGTCACTTCAGTTAATACAAGAAGACAAGGGACAGTCAGTGGGCCCGATTTCCACAGGTAGAGGAAGACACATAGTCTGGAGTCTATGCACCCTTCATTCCTCAGGATCCAGACCAACTGAGGAGCCTCCCAGAAAGATGTAATGTTTCCTATCTCCACAGGTGTTCACAGAAGATTCTTGGAGTCCCAGACTAGGAGAAGACTGCCCCCCAAAGTAGCATACTTATAGTATCTACCATACCAAAATGTTCTTTGATCTTATTCCTGAATTTAGCTCCAAACCAAGTTTATTTTAATGAGATCTTTTCTGCACTAAAAAGCTGCCAACTTTCAATTTATTGTTGTACTTCTGAAATAACAGTTTTCTTTGTTTGGGTTATGCCCATTATAGCTCATGGAAAAAAATAATCCTGTTTCAATGCCTGAGAAGGGATGCTTTCTCTATTTTAAATAGTAAAATGGTGCCAAAGACCACAGGAGGGAGCCTGTGTCTCACACTAGAGAACTCATCTGCTAGCTGTGCAGCATGCTGAGACACTCAAAGAGCCTCTAGAGTTGTTATACGAACATTAACATGAACTTTAAAAAAATCGAACATTATCTGGAAGAAATCTAATCACTTCATAATGAAAATAGGGTCAATCAATCAAGAAAACATAATAATGTTAAATATGTGTCTTAGTAATGGGGCTTCAAAAGCATAATTGAAGCCTGGCCTAATTATGCGAAACAGAATGTTCCAAAAGTAACATTTGGGAATTCTAATAACTATTTCTCAATAATTTATATAGAACTAAATCTAAAAAATACTGGTAAAGTGTAAAAGTGTTGAAAATATAACCTAAGTTAGCTCTGGAGTCCAGTTAAAAATTAGACAGCACAGTAGAGAGGAAGGAAGGGGGGAGAGAAAGGGAGAGCATGGAAAAGAGGAGGAGGTTGTGAGGAAATAGGAATAGTAGGAGGAGAAATGATCACTGGGCAGTTTGGCTTAGCAGAGACATCTGTAGAGGGCCAGGAACAAAGAAGGGCAGACACTGTCTTCTTTAGCCATGGCTGCGGTATCATCATGCCCTCCCTGATCTTTCATGTTGACTTTTCACAAGGAAATATCTCATGCTGCTTCTTTATACTGACCTCAGCAGATACCACAAACACTTAATGCAGCCAGCAACTATAACAACTAGGGGACCCCCCCATAAAGGGAGATGGTACTGTATCACCTACATGCTGTCCCCCACAAAAGCTGTTATTCTACCACACTGAAGCCCAGTTGCCAATGTCCTATGCCATACTGGTCCAGACCTCAAAGCTATAGTCCATCTGTGCAAACCCTTCTTCCAAATGCTGGCTCTTCAGTCATTTTAACATCTGTGTCTCAGTTGCTGGTACCATCCTTTGTGTGAGCTCACCAGCATATATACACAGCCACTGTCAGTCTACAAGCCCCTTTCCCCTAACCCACAATCTTTTGGACTAGCCACATGAGTTTGTACTTCAGATATTCGATAACCACAAACTAGCCAGCCCTGGACCATGGGCACACTGCCTATCTTATCATATACACAGCTTGGTCCCTGGCACTGTGATCCTCCAGACTCCTGCAGAATCTTCAGAATCAGTCAGTTATCCAGCACTCTAGATCCTTGAACCTAAGTTGCTCTATAACAACTATTGGATGTTGGGTGCCTGTGCAACAGAAACAAATGTTCCATGTACCCTGAAGCCACTTGTGAGCTTGAGTAGCTCTAAGTCTATTGACCACATGCTCAGGAGTTTCTGAGCATTGTGACTGGGGGACACTGACATGGATGCCTGTAGCTGTGGCTGTTTATGACACTGGTAATGGAGCTCTAGAGAGACTACTGAACTCCAGTAGATGGAGTCATATAAACCTCATGTTTTATCTTCCCTGTGTCTTCACTTCCACTCACAGATAGAGGTAACCTCCACCTAAAACAGTCTTTAAATACAGAAATGGTAACTACTCTGTGAAATGAACAGATATCAATACAAGGTATAATAAACACACACACACACATCAAGAAGCATGGCACCACCAAAGGAACACAAACTCTCAGTGTGGAGCATTGAAGGAAAAGAAATCTCTGAAATTCCAAATAAATCCAAAACAATTTTGAGTAATTAAGTGTGGTAAAATAAAAAAAATTGGAAAATAATGCATGTACAAAAGTAGTTAAGCAAGGAGATTAAAAACAATACAAATGGAAGTGGAGAAGTGCAAAGGTGAAAAATGCAAGGCATGAAATAACAGCTGCAATAGGAAGCATTGCAGTAGTTTGAAAGAAAATGCCCCCCATAAGGAGAGGCACTATTAGGAGGTATGGCATGTTGGAGGAAGTGTGTCACTTCTGGGTGGGCTTTGAGGTTTTCTATGCTCAAGCTGTGCCCAGTGTCTCAATTCAACTCCTGTTGCCTACAGATCAAGATATAAAACTCTCAGCTCCTTCTCCAGCAACATGTCTACCTGCATACCACCATGTCACACCAAGAAGATAATGGACTAAACCTCTGAAACGGTAAGTTACCACCTGTTAAATGTTTTCCTTTATAAGAGTTGACATCAAGAAACTAGTCAACAAAACACCAAATAACCCTATTAAAAATGGGGTACAGAACTGAAGAAAGAATTCTCAATGGAGGAAATCAAAAAGGCTGAAAGACACTTAAGAAAATGCTCCACATCCTTAGCTATCAGGGAAATGCAAATCAAAACAACTTTGAGATACAATCTTACCCCTGCCAGAATGGCTAAAATTAGAAACACCAGTGGAGAGGATGTGGAGAAAGGGGAACACTCCTCCACTGCTGGTGGGAGTGCAAACTCATACAGCCATTTTGGAGATCAGTATGGCGGTTCCTCAGAAAAATGGGAATTAGTTTACCACAGGACCCGGCAATCCCCCTCTTAGGCATATACCCAAAGGATTCACATCCATGCAACAAAGACATCTGTTCAACTATGTTCATAGCAGCACTATTTGTAATAGCAAGAGCCTGGAAGCAACCTAGATGCCCCTCAATTGAAGAATGGTTAATGAAGATGTGGCACATCTATACAATGGAATACTACTCTGCAGAAAAAAAATAATGGTATCTTGAAATTCGCAGGCAAGTGGATGGCACTTTGGCACTTGAAGAAACCATCCTGAATGAGGTAACCCAGTCACAAAAAGAGGAACACAGTATGTACTCACTCATATATGGATTTTAGACCTAGATCAAATGATCACCAGCCTATAATTCACACCACCAGAGAAACTAGGATACAAGGTGTATTCTAAGAGAGTCATATAAAGTCCCTCACAGAACTGGGAAGGGGCAAGTCCCCCAGAGCTCAGGTGAAGTGGGGAGGCAGCGAATGGAGAGAGAAGTAGGAGAAAATGAGGGGAAGGAAAAGAAAACATGTGCGACCAGGAATATTGAGCCTGGTTAGGAATAGGAGACAGGAAAGAGAGAGAGACAGAGAGAACATAAAAGAGGGAGCCAATATTGGTTTGAAGATAAAATTGAACACAAAGAAAGGTCGAGAGAACTATAAGACTGCTCCCAACTAACAAGTTGAGCTTCTGTGGAAAGGCTATCATAAATGCCCTTCCCGGAGAGTGAGAGCAACAACTAACTTCTCCATGGAGCCCTCAACTAATGCCTGTTGAAAACAGGATCAAACACCCATACATAAACACTGAGTCGAACTAGAACCCAGATGCAGATGGAGAGGACAAGACCATGTGGCAGAAACACATAGAGACAGCTTACCTGAACAAGGAGGAGCTAAGGGCCACTAGACTGATAGCTGGGAAGCCAGCAGGGGACTGACCCAGGCCCCCCTGATTATGGGTCTCAGCCAGAAGGACTGAGCAGTCTAAGAGACCTCAGACAGTGGAGCCAGGATGTATCCCTGGTGCACAAAAGAACTTTGCGAACATATCCCCCATGGAGGGATAACTGCCTTAATCTAGAGACAGGAGAGAAGCCCTAGTCCCTACTTCACAGGACCTGTCAGATCTACATGACCCCAACTGGATGGCATTCTCCTACATATGGAATTGGGGTGGGGGGATGGGAGGGGAGGGTGTTTAGAGTGCTTATGAAAGGGCAGAGAGGGTAAAAAGGGAGGGAAGAAGGGAGGGAGGGCTGGGGAGGAGGGAGGGAGGCAGGGAGAGGGAACTGGGATCCACATGTAAATTAATATATTAAACTAAAAAAAAATTGCTTTGACTCCAAAATTTAAGTTGAAGGACAAGTTACTGGGGAAAAGTATTTCTATTTTATTTCCACAGAAAATGAAAAGATGTGGATTCCTTCCAGACTAATGTGGTTTGATCACGCCAGACCGCCTGAAACAGAGTACAAGCTGATCCTACATCCAAAACAGCTGGACAAAACAGCCCTACAGACTACAGCCAGGATATCTGAATCTTCTTCGAATCCCCCAAGACAGTGCCCCTTACCAGCAGGAAGTAGTTTGGAAAGAACGACACCCAAATTCCCAAATATTGTGTATAAATGTTTGTTTTCATTTAATTGGACTGTTATATAAAATTAAATAAAACTTAAAAAAAAGAAATTAGGAAAAAAAAGAGTTGACATCTTACCCCCCCCCCCCACTCCCCGGGCCATAGATGCAACAGCTGTGCTGTAGATGTTCCTGTTAGAACTGTGCTCCCAGGATCTGTTGATCTCTGAGTCATTATAGTAGTAACTTTCTGTGATGGTCTCCATTTGCTGCAAAGATAGACTTTTTTTTTTTATAAAATGTGGTATTTTATATGTAATGATAGAATTTAGAATGAAAGAAGGAATCATGCTTATCTAGCAAAGTGGTGGTGGTAATTCTTTTCTAAGGTGATTACCTCACCAGCACTGAAAAGCTGGCTAAATTTTCAGTATCAGAGAAAATTTTCCTCCTGTTGAATTGAAAATCCAGGACAAGCCAAACCCAAACTTGTCAGATGGCAAGAAATAATAACAATTAAGCAGAAATTAATGAAATAGAAACAAGCAGTACAGAGAATCAATTAATCTTAACAATTTCTTTGAGAAGATAAGGATTTGACAAATCCTTGACCTAACTAACTAGAAGAAAGAAAAAGAGTACCCAATTCAACAGAATCCAAATGAACAGAGAAACTTTCCAATGCACACCAAAGAAGTTAGGAATTTATAAGGGAATACTTTTACAATCCTATACTCCATTAAGTTGGAAAATTTTAAAGTAACAACTTTTTGATTCGTCCAAACTACTGAAGTTAAACCAAGAAGAACCACTAACCTAAACAGACTTTTAACAGAAGGGAGAGAAATGGGGCAGAAATTCTGACTAAGCAAATAATTCTCTTTGAGGAGAGACAGTCAACTCCCAGATCCTCACACACTCAACACAATGATGAATTTACAGATTCATTACAATAAAGCTTCCAGAAAGCAAAGTCAGGGAAAACTTTTAAATAAACATATCTGTGGTGGTTTGAACAGGTTTGGCTTCCATAGACTCATGTGTTTGAATGCTTGGTCCATCTGAGTAGAACTATTATGGGGTATGGCCTTGTTGGAATAGGCATGGCCTTGTTGGAAGAAGTATGTCACTGTAGGGGTGAGATTTGAGGTCTCATATATGCTCAAGCCACCCCCAGTGTGACAGTTCACTTCCTGTTGTCTGCAGATCAGCTCCTCTTCCAGCACTATGTCTCCCTGAATTCTGCCATGCTTCCCACCATGATGATAAAGGACTAAACCTCTGAAATTGTAAGCCAGCCCCAATGAAATGTTTGCCTTTATAATAGTTGCCATAGCCATGGTGTCACTTCACAGCAATAGAGACAAGTAGCTGTGCCTACTGCAACTCTCTTTTAGTCATCTTTTGTAAGTACCTTCCAATAGCTGCCTCATCACTGGTAAACTTGCAAGTTGAATGGGATAAAGGTAAGTCTTTCCTTTTCAAAGACTTTCCAACAGGTCTAAAGAAAGCATTGACAATTCTTTGACATTGTAGTCTATTTTTCCACATTGATATTAAACACCCATAGTGAGGATTTAGCCTATAGTCTTCAAGATGACCACAGAATTAGGTACTAGAAAGTGAGGTAGGCTAACATATTTTTAAAAAAACTATTAAATTTGGTTCCCCTTCTCCCTTTGGTTAAGTGTATATCCATCTGGTATAAACTTCTACTATTCTCAAGAGTTGTAATAAAGCTAATCCTGACTCATTTTGTTAGTTACTTCATTCATTATTTTGCAAATAAAGATTATAGAAATTCTTATTCCAACTTTTCAGTTGATATTTATTGCAAATATTTAAACTATTCTGATTTTTTTAAAAGTTGGATTTGGTGTCCAAATATTTATTTTTAAATACAATGGCTTTCCATATTTCTGAGCATAGTTGTTATGTTAGATCAGAAGATGATTGTAATTAAATTGCTTTCAAATACAATGTGATTGTTAATGTCGAAAGCAGGTAAAATAAAGTGTGAAAGGGATGATAATAAGATAATGTACTTAATGGAAGGCATTTTAGTTACAATTACATAGTATCTAGTGTAAAATATATCAAAAATCAATAATTGATTGTAGTGTTGCCTGCAGGGCACTGATTTGGACATACAACATTATTTATCTGTGACTAATGTTTTCAATGCTTTTTTGTCTTTCACACATCATTTGCATCCCCAATGCCATTCACTTATAATAAGGTGGTATATAGACTTAACTGTTCCTTCTGATGTATTTTAATTTCTAGTTTTTTGGACCACGATTCAATAATAAAGAGATACTTAAACAAAATCCCCACTTAACAACAACAGATAGTTATGCACTGTGAATCCTCCAGAAAAGAATGGTTTCCATTGAAATGGAGACCATTATGAAAAGCTACAACTGTTCAAAATGCTGAGACTACTGACCTTAGTGTTCCCAGCCACAACTGTAACACAATGCTTGCACCTACAGCCCCGGGAACATGGCATAAGGGGACAAAAAAAAAAAAAAAATTAAAGCCAGGGGATCGGGAAGTCTGCTATGAGATTGTTCTTCTAGATACAACAAGGAAGCCAAATGAATTAAATTAACGAAGACTTGGACAATGACACTGCCCATTAACACACCAATATGAGTAGAGTAAATCTCACAAGGCCACACCCTAGACGAGTAATTATATGGAATCAGTGACTACTGTGAGAGAGGGAAGTCTTACCCAAGGATTAGCCCAATTGGTTATCCAATATCAACTGGTCAGTCCTAAACATATGTACGTACAAATGACACTAATTGGACTCAGCTTATATTTATACATATGTATATGAGCAACAATGGTAATTAAAGAAAAGGAAAAAATAACAGCAGAGAAAACAATGGAAATGACACATGAAACCAGAAAGAAAATTAGAGCTAGTTTAAAGAGTGGAAGGAGGAAACAGAATATGGTAATATGGGATAGAAGATGATCAAAGTATACTATATACATGTATGAAATACTATAGTAAAACCAATTATTTTGTACAATTAATAAATACTAATAAATATAAGAGATATTAAAAAAGAAACATATGACAGTGACTATATGAAGATTAAAGAACATATTAAGCTTTCAGAGGTATGCCAATCAAAACTACACTGAGATTCTACCTCACCATATCCACAGTAGTTACCAAGAAAACATAACAATAAATGTGGGCAAATGTGTTGGGGAGTTATGAAGCACATGCTGATAGGAATATAAACTAGTATAGCTCCTGTGAAATTGAGCTCAGAGGTTATTCAATACACAAGATGAGAACGACCTAGGAAAACACCAAAGTTCAAACAAGGACTTGGATTGTAGCTCAGCAGTATGACCTGTGATTAGTGTGTCTGAAGTTTTGAGTTTGATAACTACTACTGAAAAATTGGGGTTCCAAGTGAGGATTCTACAGTATTAACATCATTTTGGGGTCACTGTGAAATTCAAAAAATAAAATAAAGCCAAACAACAAGTTAATCCATCTTAAGGCATGCACCACCTGCACAAATAGAGAAAACAATACCCAACTCATGCAAAGGAGAGTATCACACATGGTTCCCTCATCAAAAGTATTTTCTTTGTTAATGATTAATGTGGGAACTCAGGTCATCATGGGAAGTTCCATTTCTGGGTGGGAGGTCCTGGTTGGGGTAAGAAAGCAGGCTGAAAAAGCCATGGGGAGCAAGTTAATGAGCAACATCACTCTGTGGGTTCTGCTTTAGTTCCCACATCCAGCTTCCTGCATTAAGTAACTTCCCTGAATCCCCTCAGAGATGTGGAAGTGTAAGCAAAATAAACACTTTCCTTCCCAAGGTGCTTATGGGCATATTGCATTATCACAGCAATAGAAATCATAACTAAGACACAAGCTCAATTAAAGATGTAAATCTATCAATCTGAACTGACACAGGCCAATAGAGCTTTATATAACTGGTAGGTAATATTAAATAACTACATTCTATATGATAATAATTTTTAGAGTCAAAGATGAAAAACACACTTGATATTTATTCAACATTTCTAAAGGCATAGCTCACTATGGTTCCTTTCCTCCTTTGCCATTTATTTATCTGACATCACAATTAATGACTAATTAATGAAATATGATTTATAGACATTAGGAATAAGAAAATACCCAAGTCTATTTTTGTATATAGTATTATATTAGTGTCACTCAATAAAGCCAAATGAATGAATAAATAAGAAGACCGATATAGATATATGGTATATTTTTGAAGACAGTAACAAAAATAAAAAATGTCATTATTAGTGGACAGTGTTAGTAGATCAAGAGAAAAACCCAACAAAATTCTGTTATTTAGTAAATAAGTCATTAGAATCATTGTATGCAAAAAGATCAGTTATACTTCTATATACAAGTAAAAGACAGCAAACATTTTTAAAGAGGAAAATGAATACTATCTTAATCATAAAATGTTGAAAACAAATTTCACAAAACATCTTCAAGAGAGTTCTATTCTAAAATCTGTAATGTAATGTGCAATTTAAAGGATCACAGATATTTAACATGATATACTTTTGAGGATAGTGAAACACAGTATCATAAAACTTTTAATTTTCTCAAATAGATTAATGTCTTACTCCATATGTGAGACTATAAGAAAATCATGAAGGTAGGAAACTTTAAAGAATGTGCTATTGTGGCTGGGATGCTAATGGCAAGAGGTTGGTAGGATGGTTCAATTTGTTATTTTGCTGCATTCTTTAAACAGGAAAAACACCATGTCCCAACTAGACAAAGGACATATAAAAGATGTACTCATCTCTCTGCATCAGGTTATATCAAAAAAGCATTAATCCATTTGTGAGATCACACCCCAAAAGATTCCAGCTTCCTTCACCATTGTTTTGGGACTGAGTTTCCACATGAGGATTTAAGGGAACACATTCAGATCACAGCATTCAATAGATAAACCTAACCTGTTTCACTTAAAGTTCTGGCCTGTTGTAGGCTTATGTGAATGGATTCTAAACTTCACACCAAGAAAAGTATTAAGAATAAATAGACCAGAATGGAAACAGAAGAAACCCATACATACCTTCCTCTTCTTTACAATGATGAGAAGAAAATGAGGTCTATTTAGAAAACAACGGCAGGAAATTTCAGTATTTATGTCAGAAACATCAACCTGTAACAGATTATAAGTGTGTATGAAAATTACAGTGATGAAAAGTATAGTGATTGATATTGTTAGAAGAAAATAGGTGATTTCAATCTTGGGGTAATTACAATAAAAATATTTTGAAATTTTATTCCAAAATGTTTATTAATAAAGATAAACAGAATGTGACTATTATTAATGATCTGTTTAAAACATCAGGTGTATGGAATAAAAATTAATATGTTCACATGCATGAGTATATGCCACTTACACCATACATATATATACATCATCACATGATCATATACAAAAATAAATAAATGACTTAGTTCAAATATATATCTTTATGAACTTTCTAAATTCATTTCTGAAGCTTAAAAAGATTCAGTACATGGCTAATCAAAGCAAGTTTTAGCAAAAATTATGACATGTTTACCAGCATTAAAATATGACAGATTAACAATTGTCCTAGTTAGTTCCCTAGGCTGTGGTAAGTACCATGAACCTGGGGAGGCAACGGTATCTTTGACTTATACATTAGTATCATAGTCCATCATGATGGGGAGCTGTGGTGGTTTGAATATGAATAGTCCCCATATACCACAGAGGTCTCATATGCTCCAGATAAGCCTAGTGTGAGACACATTTGCTTCTGTTGCCTGTGGATCAAGATAAAGAACACTCAGCACCTTCTCCAGCACATGCATGCACCATGTCCCACCATGAAGAAAATGGACTAAGCCTCTGAAACTGTAAGCCAGACCCAATTAATGTTTTCCTTTATAAGAGTTGCTGTGGTCATGGCTTGTAATGAGTCTTTCTTTCTCTGTCCCATCAGCCAGCTACAAATTAATGGCATGGGAGTTCTTATTGATTGTGGAAGCTTAGCCTATAACTTAGACTTGTTCCTAACTACCTCTTGTAACTTAAATTAACCCATTTATATTAATCTATGCTCTGTCACGTGGCATTAACTCTCTTCTATCTTCCTTCGATTTCTTCTCCATGTCTCCTAGCATCTTCTATGTGCCCAGATTCTCTTCTTCTTCCTTTCTCTATCCAGAAATGCCACCTATACTTCCTGCCTAGCTATTGGCCTTTGGATTTTTATTACAAGAGTAACAACATATTTTCACCTAGTGTACAAATATCCCACAATAATGGTGTCTCTTCACAACAATAGAAATCCCAATTAAAGCACAAGTTGGTTTCATAGACTGGGGTATTGCTGTGATAGGCCTGGCCATGCTTTTGTTTGGAGGAATTTGGGCTTGGAAGTTTTGGTTAGGAAAGCAGTGGATGCTTTAAGTGCTGATTAATGGGCCACACAAGTAGGGGCATGGAAGTCAGTGATGCTGAGGGTGAACTGAACTGTGGGAGTGTGGATCAAGAGGTTTCAAAGAAGAATGTTTGTATGTATGGTCTAGAGACCAGTTTTGTTCTATTTCGGTGAAGAATGTGGCTGCCATTTGCCCTTGTTAAAGTCTACCTGAGGCTAACATGACGAGTATCGGATTAATTGCTTTAGCAGAGGAAATCTCAAAGCAGCCTAGCATTGACTCTGTCATTTAGTTATTAGCATTCACTCTTATAAAAATACATAATGAAAAGAAGCAACCTGAACAAATTAAAATACAAAATGTACAATTTGAGGAGAAAAGAGGTGCCAAGATGTGGAATGGTGCTAAATCCTATGTTAAAGGATGTAAACAGATTAATAAATGGAATAAAAACAGTGGTGACCTCAGGACAAGACCCCACCCAGCTAAATTTCCAACTTGTGAAAAGGAATTAAAGAACCCCTTAGGTTCAGGAGTTATGGTGACACCTTTACTCTCAGTACTCAGAAGGGAGAGGCTGATAGACCTCTGAGTTTCAGCCTGATTTACAGACTGAATTTCAGGACAGCTAAGCTTAGTTGGTGAAGAAAACTACCACAAACAGAAAGTTGGTGCAACAAGGGGGCCATTTTCCATTCTCTGTAAGTAGCAGAACTTGCAGCATCAAGGATAGAAGAAAGGGGTTATGCAATTTCCTTCTGAGACTACAGAAAGACACTGTGTGTGGTAGGTGTATCCCTGCATGGAGGCCCAGAGAGGCCATTGTATGAAGCTGTGAAATTGAAACCTGGATTGCAGATTGCCTTGGAGACCCCAAAATGTTGGAGGTGCCAGAATTGTGGGAAACCTGCGGAGGAAAACTGCTAACAGGGGGTAGAATGAGCTCAAGAAAAAGAGATGTCTTGCACTCAAAATAAATGAAATGAGTTGGATATATGAAGAGTGTTTTGACATCAGACATGGAGCCACAGAGTTTGGAGTATCTCCAGCTGATTTTCATTCCTGCTTTGGTCCAGTATTTCTTCCCTTTCCTTTGATTTTATAGGGGGTTACAATTAAGAGATTACATGAATCTCAGAAAAGACTTTGGATTTTAATTGTTGTTGAGACTGGGATAGACTACGGGGACTTTCAAAGTTGAAAATGCACTTAGCATTATGTTATGATTGCAATCCTATAGAGACCAGGGAGTGGAAGGTGATGGTTTGAGTACATATGGCCCCCATAGACTCATGTGATTAAATGCTTGGCTCATAGGGAGAGGCAATATTAGGGTGTATGACCTTGCTGGAGTAGGTGTGGCCTCATTAGAGGAAGTGTGTCACCATGGGTGTGGATTTGAGCTCTCATATGCTCAAGCTACACCCAGTGTGGAATACAATTGCTTCTGTACTATTGGATCAGGGTGTATCACTCTCAGCTCCTTCTCCAGCACCATGTCTGCCTTTACACTGCAATGAACATATTGGACTAAATCTCCAAAGTTGTAAGTCAGTCATAATAAAATGTTTTCCTATATAAGTGTTGCCATGGTCATAATGTCTCTTCACAGCAATAGAAACCATAACTAAGATAAAGTCAAGCCAAGAACTCAAACAGTGCAGGAGGTATTGCAGAGGCCATGGAGGATGGCTTCTTACTATCTTACCCTCAATGAATCATTCAGATTTTTTTCTTATAAAACCCAGGAGCAACAACCTCAGTGCACTGAGTCCCCCCACATCAACTGTTAATCAAAACATTATTGCACAGATTTGCCCTCAGACCAATCTTATGAAGACATGTACTCAGTTAAGAATCCCTCTTCCTAAATATGTCCAGATTTGTGTCAGATTGACTAAAAATGACCAGCACAACAATAATCTAATGAAAAGAATACAGATACAGAGAACAAGGGAAACAGGTTTAAAAATAGACATTTCAATAAGAAATCCTCTTTGTATACATAGGTATTACTATGTAGTATAAAATTTAGTAAATGAAGAAAACGTAGAAAAATCAATCTTGAATTGACTGTTCATCTGAGAAAATATAATGAGCATATAAAGAAATAGTTCCTAGAAGCTAAGCATAAGTTCCTAGCTTAAAAACTAGTATTCTAATCTATTTGTTAATGATTCTTGATCACTATAACAAATTTTTTATGGCTAAAGAATTACATATGTTGGTATTTTTTAAAAACTCTTAGCCCCGAGCCTGTCCTATATAATGAAGTCAAACTATATTAAAGGCATAACTGAACAGGAAGTTGTACCCAGTGACACCAAAGCTCAACCTAACCTTTTCCTTTCCCCCCTAAGAGACATTTGTAAACTTAGTTCATTTAGACTCTGGTTCTGATGTCCTTCCAAGATAAAAAGTGACAAGACACACATCTTAATCCATGGCTAAAGAATCTATGTATCCCCAAATAAGAAATGGGAAATAATAATAAACCCCCAATAGAAGGAAATGAGTTGCAAGCTTGTTACAGCCTGCGATTGTATAGTCCACCTGCCACATTGGGGCTCCATCCATAAAACTGTTTTAAAGTTCTCAAGGCTGAGTGCCTTTAGAACAGAGGACTTACCTAGGCTGATTCTCTACAAATAGGCTTTGAAACTGTCAAGACAGGGTCAGGGACAGAGAGCATAGGAAAACAAGACGCATTGCTTTACAATAAACTGGAATGACAACAGAAGAAAGAGATATGTGAACACTTCGAGTTAAAAAAAAAAAGCACGGAATACTGAAACAATGACCTATAGGAACTGCACACAACACAAATGTTACAGAATGAATGAAGGATGTACATTGAGCATTATTTCTGAGAATAATTCTTTAGCACCAATTTAAAATAGAGAAATATTTTACCAAGTGGATAGGAGGAGCCTTTGAGTTTTACTATGTCAGAATGAGAACACTTATTTACAAATAAATATGGGCTTAATAAATATGTAATTTTATTACACAAATTTCTAAAGAAATTGAAACTTAAATCTGATTACTCATAAAGATGACAAGAAATATTTCTTCCAAGGGTGACTTAACTGTTCAGTTGGGTAGGCCAATCACCTGGCCAAGGTACCACTCCCAGGAAGGCAGCTTACCATAAGCCCTGATATGAAACAGGTGGAATAATTACCTATTTAATGATACACTGTATATTTCTCTTCAAAATCCTGCCATGAGCACAGTGTCCAGGAGCACCATGGGCTACATCTGCCCATCTTCCTGAAACCATCATTTCAGATACTGTGGAATCTAAGTATAACTTTTCTGATACTTTGAGCTTCCACACCATTACTCTAAAACCTCCCATACATCATGTCTGCCTGTCCACCTTCACACCACCTTAAATGGTATGGTCATTTTCCTTTTCTCCTCCCTACTCTTCTTGGTAGTTGCTAAGATTTACAACTTACCTGCCCTGGAAGTTTTTCTTTTAGTAAAGCTCTAATATTATTTAAGCCCATTCTTAAATTATTTTATTGAGACTAAGAATGTCATCAGATAATGTCTTGGGCCTATAGAAAAATCATCCTCCATCTTGTTATAACTACCTCTCTGATGTACCCTGGTACCATTGATCTGCTACTCTGAGTTTTTTATTTTGTTTCGTTTTGTTTGGACTTGTACTGACTGAAGTTAGTGTGGTACCCAGCTGCCTCCTTCAGTTTTAGTCCCATACATGTCTAGGCAGAGGTGCTTAATAAGAAGACAAAGAAGAGGGAACCAGAGCTCTCTTCTGATATCCCCAACCTTTAGCAAGGACAGTCTTGCAACCGCTGTTTGAGGGATCCCTGACACACCTGACCAGTTTCTATCTTCCATTCTCACCATTTATGTGAAGCCCAGATGAGGTATTGGGGCTTCTGCATTTTCTCTAAACTGGTTTGAGCATGCTCCATTTGTTTGTTTGTTTGGTTGGTTGGTTGGTTGGTTGGTTGGTTGGTTGGTTGTTGTAGAACATTCAGGTAGGACCAGGCTTCCAGGCTGTCTCTGCCAACTGACTCCTGTCATGTATTGATCTTGTTGTTGATTTATTCCAGTCTCTATCCCCTACTCACCTGCTACACTATCTCTGTCACATTGCAATAGGCATCCAAGAGGAAGTGCTTTCTTAGATATTCTGAGTACTGTGACTCCAATCCCTTGAATCAGTGGCAGCACAGAATAAAAAATCTTAGACAGACCATCCTTATCATGTCCCCAAACCCCAGATGAGTCACTCGCATAGAACAAGTATAACATCAATAGTCACTGTGAGGAAAGTAGAGAATCAGCAAGCAATGCTCTATCCCTGCATTCTTGATAGTCTCTCTCTCACACATATGTCACAAATATAACACAATGATATCCCATGCATATTCAGCATTCTCTTCTATCTTTGTGTGTTTCCTTCAGATTCTCTAAAGCTATTTATACAGATTTAAGGTTGATAACTCTTCTAATGAGTTATAAGGAATATGAGATCTTGTAGCTTTTTAATGTGCCCTTTCCTATATGCACACAGGATGCCACTATTTAAATTCCACAATGGTTGTCTCAACCATTCTTCCAGATGCTTTTATAAATCTGTAAGACACTCATGTTCGGTATTGTATAATGAAACCTCCTTTCAGAAAGTAGACGGGATCTCTGAAGGACTACCGGATCATCCTTCCCAAGTAAGCGCCAGCTGGTTTTAGGTGACTAAAAGATACTAAGAAGAAAATATTGGTAGAATCCAATGTAGCATGCAAAGCTCTCACCAATTTAATCAATTCTTTCACAAAAAAGAGTAATGCTGGGCATTTCAGCATGGGTCAAAGGCGCCTCTTCCTTCAATTTCAGGCAACCCATGGACCAGCCACTCCACCTCCTCATCTGGGGTGATGCTACTACTCTCAGGATGCTTTCTTTATCCTCAGCTTGCACTGCCCAGCCCAGCTCAGTCCAGGATGAAACCTTTCACTAAGGAGAATCTGTTTTGTAGCATTATGTGGCACTGAAAAACCCTGTTTCTTTCTCTTTTTTTTCTTATTTTACATATTGATCCCAGTTCCTTCTCTCTCCCTCCCTCCTACCCTCCCACGCCTCCTCAACCACTTTCCCATCCCCGATTCATAATTCATAATAAGCAAGTATTCTCACACTCTCCAAGCAATACTGTGTGTATACATATATATGTGATATGATATATAGAACTTTTATTACAGTATTTGTCCTTTATCTACCCATCAGTCGTGTTTCTTTCTTTCATTGGTTTTTATTCTTATTTATTTATATCTTATTTTATATATCAATTCCAGTTCCCTCTCCCACCCTTTCTCCCATGCCTCCCACCAACCCCCATTCCGTCCCTCTTCTGCTCCATAGAAAGGGTGAGACCTTCTAGGGGGGATCGTCAATGTCTGTCACATCATTTGGGGCAGGGCCTAGGTCCTCTCTCCTGTGTGTAGGCTGAGAAAGTATCCCTCTGTGGGGAGTGAGCTCCCAATGACCATTCCTACACTAGGTATAAATGCTGTTCCATCACCAGGGGCGCCATACAGGCCTTCTAACTGTCAACCATCCTAGCTGGTTTCCATGCTGTCAGTCCATGAGCTCCCCTTGCTCAGGTTAGCTGTTTCTGTGGGTTTCCCCAGCATGGCCTTTTCACATCACTCCTCCCTCTCTACAACTGTATTCCAGGAATTTGGCTCAGTGCTTAGCTGTGGGTCTCTACTTCTGTTTCTGTCAGCTACTGGATGAAGGCTCTATGATGGCATATAAGTTAGTAATCAATCTCATTATGGGGAAAGTGCACTTAAGATAGCCTCTCCACGATTGCTTAGATTGTTAGTTGGGGTCATCCTAGTATATCTCTGGACATTTCCCTAGTGTCGGATTTCTCTTTAAACCTATAATGGCTTGTTCTATTATGGTATATATTTTCTTGTTCTCCTCTATTCTTCTCCAGAGTCAATCTTCCTGATCCCTCATATCTTTCTCCCCCATCCTCTTCTCTCCTTATCTTTCTCCTAAATTCATTTTCCCTGCTCCAAATTTGCTGTGGAGCCAGCGAGTAAGCCAGAGAAAGTCAACAAGTAGCATTCCTCTGTGGGTTTTGCTTCAAATTCCTGCTGGATTCCTATTATGTTTTCCTTCAATGATGGACTGTTACCTCAAATGATAAGACAAAAAAATTATTTCCTTCCCTAAGCTGTTATTGCACAGAACATTTATCACAGCTAAAAGAGAAGTGAGAACATTGTATACATACACCAAGTTTATGTGCTGCCTCCCTCCCACTGATGATATTTATCTATTACCTGGATGATGGGCACAGAGTGAACCTATACCCTATTTATGGGAAGGAACTAACTTCTAACTTACAGTGAGAACAAACTTCTTTACCAGGCTTAATTACACCCAACTATAATTGATTTCTCATTATTGTTGTGTTATTTTCAGGTATTAAAAAGTTCAATGATTGAATGAATAAGCAGAGAATTTGTCAATGTATATGTCTTATCAAATTGTGACTTATCTAAATATGTCAACCTAATACAACAAATAAGGGTGCATTATTGTATTACTGGGTTTACATATAAAGTCATCAAATCACAGGGAAAGATTTTATAGAAGTCTGCTCTTAGGCTAGTTATTGTTTAGACATAATTCCCTAAGAGAATAAAAGCCTGTGGTTCATTCCCAATACTAAAAACAAAACAAAAAGAGACAAAGCTACACATTTTCAATTATATTATCATGAACATTTACCTCAAAAATGAACCCAAATAATTAGTATTTTACTCAGAGATCAACTCTAAAACAAAATCACTGCTTCCTATCAGCAGAGTCAACTTTTAGAACTACCTCACTATAGAAAATATCCCTTGCATGTCAGAGTTTCAAAAGAGAAGGAAAGAAAAGGATGAAGAACCGTTTGTCAGACAAAACTACCAGGAACTCGTCCTGAAAAGATGACTAGGTGGTTAACAGAGCTTACTAACTGTCTCATGCAGAGCACCTGAGTTTGGTTCCCAGCACCTATATTTGGAAACTTTCAACTGCCTGTAGCCCCAGCTGCAGGGGGATCTGATAGGTGATTCTGGCTGCCAAAGGTACCTGACCTCATGAGCACAAGGTCCCTGCTCCCTACACACATATATGTAATTAAAAGTGAAATAAGTTGTAAAAAAAATCATAAAAATCACATCTAAAATAACCACTAGAAACTGGTCATTGTTAAAGAATAATTGTTTAATTTTTTAAATATACATACATATCTCTAATACTGTTAATCATACATGTTTTATGATTACAAATCTTGCATAAAATAATAACAAAATGTTTGAACATTGTAGTTCATAGTTTATTATAGTCACCTGAAACTTATTCTCCTCTCTTTCTCTCTCTCTCTCTCTCTCTCTCTCTCTCTCTCTCTCTCTCTCTCTCTCTGTGTGTGTGTGTGTGTGTGTGTGCGCGTGTGTGTGTGTGTGTTTGCATGTGCAAACCAGGGACTAACAACAAGACTCTCCACTTTTATTTTGAAAAAAGGACTCTCATTAAAACAAATGATCACTGATAGACTAGTCTGGAGTCCAGCAAACTACAGGAATCATCTTCTCTCCCCTCCCCTTCCTTCCAGCCCTATGTTCCCCCTCTGCTAAAATTATAGGTATTCATGACCTCACACCTTCTTTTTATTTGAATGCTGGCATCCAAACTCATGCATGTAAAAGAAAGTTCTTCACTGATTGAGCCATCTCCCTAGGTGGAAATTATTTGCTCAAAATCTTTGACCATTGGTATGTGTCGATGTTTATTTTATGACTTCTCTAGTTTCAAAAGGTATGATCAATATCTTCAGATAAAACTATCATGAAGAAACAAAATATTTGGAATCATTACACAATGGCATGATAAATATAAGAAATATGGAAAAGGCTGTGAATTGTTATTGTTCATACATATTGGATTAATGAACACTGGTTTAATTAGCTCTTACTACCACAATGGGATATATCATGGCGAGATGCCCAGACACTGTTAAGGTAATCATCAACACCACTGATTGAAGTCTCTTATAAGCTAATATTTTTCTGTATCTTCAACAAAAGTATCAAGTAAAATATTTGTTCATATACCAAAACACACAGAAATATTCCTGTACCAAGACAAGAATGTATTCTACAGATATAAATGTTTTTAAAAGAGCCATGGATGCATTTAGAAGCCACAATGGGTTTTGCCTGATAATTTTCAAATTTATTCATTTCTTCTAAACTGTCTGGGGTGTTCCTAGCTTAGTGATAGCTTCTGAACTAATTCCTGTGCTAATCCAACTTGGATTTCTGATTATGTCTGAAAGGCACTAAGCAAATTAGATATCAGATGGGAAAAGAAATGCTGTTTTCCCAACTTGGCAAGGTAACAGCATCAAGAGACATCTGGATTTCTGGGCTGCAGTTCTGTGCACCAAGCAAGGGAAATCACAGCACAAAGCACATCAGTATAGTTTCACACAACTGCTACGATTAATGATAAGGAGATGAAAGATCCAACTAATGTCTGAAAGTTTCTCCAGATTTCTAAAGCGGTCTCAAAGGCAGCCTGTGTGGAAGAGAATTGGGCTGTGAAGCAATTAAATTTAGTATATATGGAAAACTGGGGTCTGAAGTTAAGAACTTTATACAGTCAAGGTTATTTATTGAATGAGAGTTAACTGAACATTGTGTCTTTTCTACAACTGAGTAGTGTCTACATGAACATCTCTTGAGCTTGGAGTAACATATTATGCAGGAAGATAATAAATATCTTAAAGCAAAAAGTATGTCCTCATATTAGTATTTTTTTTCCTATAAATGAACAAAATAACCCATGTCCTGAAAACAATTTGGTCCTGGTGCAAAAATTAAACAGGAAGTCCAGTGGAGTCATATTGAAAATGCTGATATTAACCCACACACCTATGAACACCTGATTTTTGACAAAGTAGCTAAAATTATACAATGGAAAAAAGAAAGCATCTTCAACTAATGTGCTGACTTAACTGGATGCTGACTTGTACAAGACTTCAGATAGATCCATGTCTATTGCCATGTACAAAACTTAAGTCCAAATGGATCAAAGACCTCAACATAAATCTAGCCACACTGAACCTCTTGGAAGAGAAAGTAGGAGGTACCCTTGAATGAATAAATAATAGCCAGAACCTGGAAGGAACATAAATGCCCCTCAACTGAAGAATGGATGGAGAAAATGTGGTATATTTACACTAATACTGAGCAGAAAAAAAACAATGGAATCTGGATATTCGCAGGAAAATGGATTGAACTAAAAGAAATCATCATCCTGAGTGAGGTAACTCAGTCACAAAAAGGCAAACATGATATGTACTTACTCATATATGGATTTTAGACATAGTGCAAAGGATTACCAGCCTACAGTCCACACTGCCAGAAAAGCTAGGAAATAAGGAGGACCCTAAGAGAAACATTCATGATCCCCTGGAGAAGGGGAAAAGGACAAGATCTCCGAAGCAAATTGGGAGCGTTAAGGGAGGGGAAAAGTAATTACGGAGAAGAGGAGGGCAGAGGTGGGCATAACAGGCAGGAAGACTGAATCAGGGAAAGAATAGAGGAGAGTATGAAAACAGATACCATAATAAAGGGAGCCATTATTTAGTTTTTAAAAGAAATCTGGCACTAGGGAAATATCAAGAGACTTACAAGGATGGCCCCAACTAACAATCTAAGCAATAGTGGAGAGGCTACCTTTAATGCCCTTCCCCAATAATGAGATTGATGACTGCCTTATATGTCTTCCTAGAGCCTTCATCTAGTCGCTGGTGGAAGCAGAAGCAAACACCCACAGCTAAACACTGAGCCGAACTACTGGAAATCCCATTGCAGAGAGGAGGAATGATGAATAAAGGGGTCGAGATCAGGCTGGAGAAACCCACAGAAAATGCTGACCTGGACAATTGGAGTTCATGGACTCCAATCTGATAGTTGGGAAACCACCATAAGTCCAACCCAGGTTTTTTGAATGTGGTGTTATTTGGGAGGACTGGACAGTCTATGGGGCCTCTGGTAGAGGATCAGTATTCATCCCTAGAGTACAAATGGACTTTGGGAGCCCATTCCACATAGAAGGATACTCCCTCAGCCAAGGATACTCCCTCAGCCTAGACACATGGGAGATGGCCCAGGCCCTGCTGCAAATGATACGACAGACTATGAAGACTCCATATGGAAGACCTTACCCTCCCTGGGGAGCAGTAAGGGGATGGGATGGAGGTTGGTGGGGGAAACAAGGAGGACTAGAGGATCGAGGAACTTGGATTGATATGTAAAACAATTTCTAATTTAAATAAAAATTATATAAAAAATAAGCTGTTCATTGCCAATACCCCTGGTTAGCTAAGTAATCTTATGGAAATGTACAGTGGCATTGCCATTATCTTCAAGGACTGTGAACATGGAATCCTTTCCACAACTTAGGAATCAAGAAGTAGCTGTACTTTTTGAATCTTGTTACTAAAGATATATATTTTCAGAAATGATAGTTGTCACAGAGAGAGATTTCCCCTGATAAATGTGAGCAAGATAGATTCAACCCTTTCTGAGATGGCTCACAACTATAGATGACAATGACAACATCCATGCAAGGAGGTCAAAATAGTCATATGAATAGCAGCTTTTGAGGAAAGTCAAGTGCAGAGATGCTGTGGGAGGCGTTAAATGGCCAGAGAGACTATGTAGAGCTCATAGAGATGGCTTAATTGTCGAAATCATGATAAAAACTGAATGAATGAGTTGTTTCTTGTGAAATAAGCAAAGAAGGTAATTTTTCTTTTCAAGTGCTTGCTTAATATTGGTTTCTTTTTGACATAGAACTGACTGCAGGTAAATATGATGCTGTCATTCTTAAAATGACAATAAATCCTTTAGAATATCAAATATACTAATTCATAAGACAGCAGAAAACTTTAAGATGATTGACAGCCCTGTTGAAAGGCTGCCATTATGGGTTAATGCAACCAGACAGCATCATCATGCTGCAGAGAAATAGTTCATGAAAGAAAAATCACCCGATCATTTATTTATTTACCTTAAGAAAGCACTATTAATGACCCCAACTTTCAGCAACATACAACCTATCAGCCAGCAGACAGCTAACTACTGTCAAGACCCTCATGTAATGATGCTCATGATTTTATGTATTTATATATCTATTTTTGAAAATAGATTCTTCTCTCATACAATACTTCCCAGCAACAGTTTCCCATTTACTCCTCCCAGTTCAGCTCCTTCTCCCTTCTCCCCCAGGTCCACTCCCCCTCTGTTTCCTCTTTAGAAAAGAGAAGTCCTAGAGATGACAGCTAAACAGGACAAAACAAGATATAAGGAGACAAGGCAGAAGCTCTCATATTGAGACTGGAAAAGGCAAGAGTTGCTGAAGGTTCAGAAGATTTACAACATTTTTGGCAGTGAAGTGTTTTAAATTTAAAGCGTGTACCATTTTCAATTATATTGACATTGAATACTTTATTGGCTATAGTAGAGTGTGAGCATCCCTTTAATGGCAAATAAAAATTGTGACTCACTTCACTGTATATTTGTTAAGTATACCTAAGATGTGCCTATATTTCAACAAAAAATTACATTTGACATATTGTTCTTGCCTTCTATAAAAGAACCCAAATTCAGACTCCTCATTTGACCAACATACATTTAAAATCACTTGATTCTAATTAGAAAACAGTATTTTCAACTTACATGCTTTTAAAATAACATTTTAGTGCAATTTAATAGGATATTGAAAATAAAACACCAATGTCCAATATGACTATTTTCATAGTATTGAGCCAGTGTTTCAAAGTTTATCTGCATTATTTGGCTATTTTGATATTCACATTTCTATTACATATTTTCTCTTCTCTTTGTCTGTAGCTTCCTAAGACTGGAAACGGTCTTTTGCATTATTCATACTCAGTGATATTAGCACATTTCAGAAGGGATTAATAAGTTTATACCTCTACTGACTTTTTATTTATATACAAATAAATCATCTATTTTAAATTTACACCTGAAAGAGTTTTAATAAAAGTATATCATATTGGCATGTGAGTATTAGCTTTTGACCACTGAAAGTATGCCTGCCACCTTTGGCAATGTTTCTCTAGATGACTACAATATACTGTTTTTATTACTTCATTTATTTTTTAAGATAACATAATTTCATCCTTTTTTCCTTCCTTTCCCTCCTTCTAAACCTTCCCATTTACTATTCATTGCTCTCTTTCAAAATCCTGTCCTCTTTTTCTCATTAACTGCTGTTATAAGGTTATATGCATTGTATATGCATATATATTCATAAATATACTCTGTTTAGCTTGTATAATGTTATTTGTGTGTATGTTTTCAGGGCTGATAGTTTGGTATTGGATAACTAATTGGTATGCTCTTCCTTAGAGAAGACTGTTTCTCCTACTCTCAGATTTCCTTAGTTGTCTGTAGATTATTTATAGGGTTGAGGCCTCTTGGTCTTTCCTATGTCCATTTTGGCGTGTCTATTGTTGTTGCCCTTATTTAGTTCATGTTGGTGCAGTCATGTTGATGCTGCTTTATGTATGTAACTTCTGACACTACTAGGAGACTATCTTTTCTAGAACACAGAGACTCATAAAATAGTACTTTTGTTTGACTTCTTTATGTTAGCATGAACTCTTGGAGATTTATCTCCACTGTATTCATCAGACATTACCACACCATTATTTATGAATGGTACTCTTATACATGAATAAATCATTTTGTTTTCATTTATTATTTATATTGTATTGGAAATTATGTATTATAATTATTAATAAATATTAATATTGCACTTAATTTCTATGTAGATGTATGTCTTTAATATTGGGATAGATGCCTGATATACCCATCTCTTTCCTGATGGACTATGACCCAATTAGCAATAATAAAAATCGGTCAGTAGATAAAAAGGTCACCTTCCATTCCGAGGAATATAGCAATGTTATACTCCAGAGCTGGGTAGAATTGTCTGCCATTAGGCAATACTGGATTATAGAAAAGCATCCCATGAGCAAAGTCTGATTGGTGGTTGTACAGAATGAAGAGGAAGGGAATAGAGAACCATAATGTAAGATTTTTATCCACATGGATATATTCTCCTATTAAGACCTAACTTTCCTCATTCTCCTGTTTTGTTTTGTTTATTTCTTTGGGTAGTGTGGTGGTTTGAAAGTAATTGTTCCCCATAAGCTCATAAGGACTGGCACTACTAGGAGGTGTGGCCTTATTAGAGTCGGTGTGGCCTTGTTGGAGGAAATGTGTCACTGTGGAGGTAGGCTTTGAAGTTTCCTATGTTCAAGATACCACCCAATATCTGAGACCAGTTTCTGTTGCAGACTTATAAGGATGTAGCCAGCACCATGCCTGCCTGCACACTGCCATGCTCTCCACCATGATGATAATGGACTGAACCTCTGAACATTAAGTGAGATGACCCAATTAAATGTTTTCCTTTATAAGAGCTGCTGTGGTCATGGAGTCTCTTCACAGCAATAGAAACCATAACAATGACAGTTGGGTTGAGTTTTCATTTCATTTTGTTTTTATTTAATTGATCGGTTTGATTTTGCTGTTTTCTATTTTGGATATAGTTAAAATTCTCAGCTGTGCAGATCAGTTCCAAGGGAAGAGCACTGACTATTGTAATGATAAAGCCTGAAAGTCCTCTTAGTGGTCAGAGACTGGCAATGATATTTGCTCTGAAAGAAATGTGAGGATGAGGAAAGCATCAGGGATGTGATTAGGGCTACCTTGCTGAATTGGGGCAGAATTTCCTAATTAATGAATCAAAGTTAAAAAAAATATTAGCAGGTCTGAATATAGCATGCAAGTATTTGTCGCTAGGCTGTATAAGCAGAACCAATGTCTGTGATTAAATTGTCATTATTTCCTTCATTAGTTCTAACAAAGAAAGATTCATCTGGGAAGCAGGAATCTCAACTGAGCCATTGCCTCCAAACAGAGTGCCTGTGGGAAGGTCTGTAAAGGCATTTTTCTTGATTGATGGTTGATGTAGGAGGGCTCTTCTCCCTATAGGCAGTGCCACCCCTTGATAAGTGGTCTTCAGCAGTATAGGGAGGGTAGCAAAGCAAGCCAGGAAAAGCAAGACAGAAAATAGCATTCTGCCATTGCCTGTGCTTCAGTTCCTGTCTTTAGGTTTTTGCCTTGGGTTCTTGCCTTGACTTCCCTCAGTGATATACTGTGAGATGCAAAATGAAATAGAACCTTTCCTCCCCAAGTTTCTTTTGCTCATGGTAAATGTGACCTTTATGAAACTGAAAGGCTTTTGCATAGCAAATGGCCATGTGTCAGCTTACAGAATGGGAGAAGATTGTTATCAGTTCCACATCAGATAGAGGGCTAATATGTAAACTATATAAAGAATGCAAGAAAGTTGATACCAAAAAAAAAAAACACCAAATAACCCAGTTAAAAATTCTGTACAGATCTAAACAGAGAATTCTAAATTGGAGAAACTTAAATGGCTGATAAGCACTTAAATAAATGTTCAACATCTTTAGCTATCATGAAAATGCAAAGCAAAACTACTCTGAGATTACTTCTTACACTTGTCACAATGGTTAAGATCAATAACACAGGTAACAGCACATGGTGGCTAGGATGTGGAGCAAGGAGTATACTCCTCCATTGCTGATGGTAAAGCTAACTTGTACAGATACAATGGAAATCAGTATGGAGCTCCTCAGAAAGACAGGAATCAGTCTACATCAAGAGCCAGTTACACCACTCTTTGGCATATACCCAAAGGGCTCTTCAGCCAGCCACAGGGACATTTGCTCAAACAGAAGAATGGATAAATAAAATGTCATATGTTTACAAAATGGAGTGTTATCCAACTGTTTAAAAAAAAGAAACATCATAAAATTTGCAGGCAAATTGATAAAACTAGAAAAAGCATCCTGAGTGAGTGAACCTAGACCTAGAAAGATAAATATGATATGATTTGATTATATATGAATATTATTCATTAAATAAATGATAACCAAGTTACAATCTATAGACTCATAGGCATAGAAAAAAACAGATTATCATTAGGCATAGAGAAAAGAAATGGGGTGGGCCATCCTAATGAAATTTCCAAATAATAAGGGAGACAGAACTTCAGCTGGCCATTGCCTGTCACTACATGAAACTTCCGTTGCTGAGACTGGGTTTCATCGAATTCAGTTATTAGCTAAAGGGGCACACAGAAATTCCCAAACAACCCAACTTGCTGCCAAGACAGTAGGTTGTTCTCCACAAACTGACAGCAAGGCCCCATTGCTGAAAACTATACCCACACAACTCATTTAGCATGAAGAGGGCAGGCTGCTGCCCTTTTTGTTTTAGAATCTTTGGTATGGAAAGGTACTCTGCAGGCTGCCAAATGAGAAACATTAACACCAATATAGCACCCACTCCCCCAAAACCCTTTTATTTATAATTTGTCCTACCTGCAAAATATGCTAGGGCAAAGGTAGCACAAATTGTGGGAGTAACCAACCTATGCCATATTTGATTTAAATCCCACTTCACAAGATGGAGCCCCTAACAGACACTGGGTGACCAAGAATCAGAGACTAGATATCATAGAGACCTATGGTAAAACCAAGTACTACTGGGCTAAAAATAAAAAAGTAACAATAAAATTACTCCTAATGATATTCTGTTATACTCATAGATTGCTGCCTTATTCAGCCATCATCAGAGTACCTTTCTCCTGCAGCAGATAGGAACAAATAGAGACTCTCAGTCAGATATTATTTGGAGAAAGCCACACAATGCTAAATGGAATTTCTCCATAAAATTCCTTCCCTTTGAGCTGAAGGAGTCCTACAGAAGGGAAAGAGGGACTGGGGGAGGAGATGGGATGAAGGTCCAAGAGAACAAGGCCCTCTAAAATAGATCTCAACCTATGGGTCGCAATCCATTAGCAAAGGGTGGACAAATAACCCTTTTACCAGGGTTGCCAAAGAACTTTAGAAAACACAGATATTTAAGTTACAATTTACAACAATAGCAAAATGTCACAGTTATGAAGTCACAACAAAATAATTTTGTGTTTGAGGGCATCACCACATGAGGAACTGTATTAAGGCTCACGGCATTAGGAAAGTTGAGAATAACTGCTTTATTATTATTTTTAAAATTTATTTGTTGGTTTTTATTTAACAGTTTTTTCTTATTTTACATATTGATCCCAGTTCCCTCTACATCCCATTCTCCCTTGCCCCCCACATAGGTCCCCATCCCATCCCCCATCCACTCCCCAGGGATGGTGAGGCCTTCCATGAGGGATCATCACAGTGTGTCAAGTCACGGGTTTGGCCTAGGGCCTGCCCTGTGCCTCTAGGCTAAGGGAGTATCCCTCCATTGGGGAATGGGCTCCTAAAGTCCGTTCTTTCACTAGGGATACATCCTGGATCCATTATCAGAGGACCCATAGACTTCCCAGGCCTAACTGAGACCCACATTCAGTGGATCCCTGTTGGTTCCTATGCTGGTTTCCCAGCTATCAGTCTGGGGTCCATGAGCTCCCCCCATTCAGGTCAGCTGTTTCTGTGGGTTTCTCCAGCCTGGTCTTGACCCTTTTGCTCATCACTTCTCCATCTCTGCAACTGGATCACAGGAGTTCGGCTCAGTGTTTAGCTGTGGGTGTCTGCTTCTGCTTCCATTAGCTACTGGATGAGAACTCTAAGATGGCATATAAGGTAGTCATCAGTCTCATGATCAGGGAAAGGCATTTAAGGTAGCCTCTCCACTGTTGCTCAGATTGTTAGTCGGGGTCATCCTTGTAGGTCTCTGGAAACTTCCCTAGTGACAGATTTCTCTTAAAACATAGCATGGCTCCCCCTATTATGGCATCTCTTTTCTTGTTCTCTTTTATTCTTTCTGTCTCAATCTTCCTGTTCCCTCATGCCCTCCTTCCCCTTCTCTTCTTCCCTCCTCTTCTCCCTAACTCCCTCTCCCTTCCCTTTTGTTTCCAATTTGCTTGGGAGATCTTGTCCCTTTCCTCTTCTCCAGGGGACCATGCATCTCTCTCTTTGGGTGTTCCTTGTTTCCTAGCTTTTCTCGATGTGTGGATAGTAGGCTGGTTATCCTTTGCTCTATGTCTAAAAGTGAGTACATACCACATTTGCCTTTTTTTGTGATTGGGTTATCTCATTCAGGATGGTTTCTTCTAGTTCCATCCATTTGCCTACAAATTTCAAGATTCCATTGGTTTTTTTTTTCACTAAGTAGTAGTATAAATGTTCCACATTATTCTCCATCCATTCTTCATTTGAAGGGCATTTAGGTTGCTTACAGGTTCTGGCTATTTAAACAGATTTAAAACAACTAAGCATAGCTCATATGGACTCAACAGGACTGAAACATCAATCCCAGAGCACACTATGTCCTCTGCATGTGCACCGTAGCTGCCGGTCCATACTTCTATGTGACTCCTGGGTGTGTGGGCTATTAAAAATAATGCTGCTATGAACATTGCTGAACAGATGTCCTTGTATGAATGTTCATCTTTTGGGTATATGCCTAAGAGTAGAATTATTTGATCTTGATGTAGACTGATTCCCATCTTCCAGAGGAACAGCCATACAGATTTCCAAAGTGGCTGTACAAGTTGGCACTACTACCAGCAGTGGAGGAGTGTACCCCTTTCTCCACATCCTCTCCAGCATAAATTGTCTTTGGTGTTTTTGATCTTAGCCATTCGGACAGGAGTAAGATGGTATCTCAAAGTTGTTTTGATTTGCATTTCCCTGATAGCTAAGGATGTTGAGCACTTTCTTAAGTGTCTTTGAGCCATTTTGGATTCCTTTATTGAGAATTCTCTAGTTCGTTCTGTACCCCACTTCTTAATAGGGTTATTTGTTGTTTTGGTGACTAACTTCTTGAGTTCTTTGTATATTTTGGAAATGAGCCCTCTGTCAGATGTGGGGTTGGTGAATATCTTTCCCCATTCTGTGGGCTGCCATTTTGTCTTGTTGACTGTGTCCTTTGCCTTACAGAAGCTTCTCAGTTTCAGGAGGTCTCGTTCATAAATTGTTGATCTCAGTGTCTGTGCTACTGGAGAACCACTGATTTAAAACAACAAAGTATAGCTCATATGGACTCAACCGGACTGAAGCATCAATCCCAGAGCACACTATGTCCTCTGCATGTGCACCGTAGCTGCCGGTCCATACTTCTATGTGACTCCTGGGTGTGTGGACAATTGGTTCTCTGCTTCTTTTGCCTTTTCTTGGGTTCTTTTATTTTTCTGTTGGCTTGGCTTGTCCAACTTTAATATGATGGGTTTATCTTATTAAATTCTGGTTTGCCATGTTTTGTTGTTATCCCTTAGAAGCCTTTTGTTTTCCACTGACAGACCAAAAAACAGGTAGATCTAGATGGGAGAAGAGGTGGGAGGAACTGGGGGTTGTAGAGGGAGGGAAACTATATTCAGATTATATTGTGTGAGAAAAGAATCTGTGTATAATAAAAGGGAAGGAAAAAAAGGAAACTTTCAAATGCAGTTCATGCAATGTTTATAATTTCCCCCAAAAATGTTCTTCTCCTCCAGCCTGATACTTTAGTAGTCAGCCGCTGCCTGTGATGCAGGAGAGCTTCCTCCCAGTGAACTGTTACTAATTTGTTTAATTTAGCCAAACATTGTCACCATCAACTATATTAATGGCAATAATTAGTTGAGGAGAAGAAATTAGCAGATGGGAAGCAACCATATGCCCATGCCATGCTCTTAACTGGTAAAAATTAAGTAATTATGAAATGGGGAAAAATGTTAATTCATATGTCAATGGCATTTGAAATGGCTCCTTCTAGAACTGTGCCATCAATAATGGGAGCTCTTCTATTTACACGCTGAATTAGTTTATTATTGAGAGAAAACAACAACAAAAAGTCCTGCAACATTGATATCATTATCCAGGGCCCACATTCATGAAATATTATCAATATGCTGACTCAATGGATACATTTATTTAGTTCTTCTTGTTCTTGATGCCAAGAAAATGCAATATGCACCTAGGGATATTTGTGAATGGCGAAAGATATGATGCTGAAAGAACCTCTTGGAGAATGGTTTGACTACTTTTGGTTTTCATCGTATTTGTTTTGTTGTTGTTCAAACAGGAAAATTAAAGGATCAGGCTTGTTCAGAACTCTATCTATACTTAAGTAAGATATGAAAAACATGGGTTGTAAGCATGTAAAGCATGAGCTGAGTTTTACCTTTGTATGTACGTCAACTACATAGTCTCCTTGCATCTTCTTGACATTGGAAGATAGCATTTTTCATTTGATTAACTAAGGATACTGGCTCACAGTAGAGCACCATTTCATCTGCTTTATTCATTCCTGGAAGGGAATTATTATAAATAGAAAACTTGTTACAAATAGTTTGCTTCTTTTAGTGGAAAAATAAAGCTATCTGACAATTGTGAGCAATGCAATGACCTTTAAAATATAATTTCACTTTCATGTTTATTTCTTTCCATAGTACCTGCTTTCCATACAATTTTTACAATGATTGTCAAGAGCCATTTTTAATGGTAAGGTAATCAGATTAGACATCCCCTTTAAACATTTAATATTGACATATCAGACTAGCTAAAGCACTGGTTTTTCAGTATTGGTTGAAATTTAGTTAACACTGATTATCAGACAAACACTATCAATGATTATGGTCATTAAGACAATGACAACAAACTATACTTTCATTACCAAAATATGTGCATTTCAGGCAATAAAAAAAGATTAGCTAGCTTTACTTATCAAATGATGATATGAAATGATCCAATAATTAATGTTATCCACATCTTGAAATCCAGTTTTATTTACATATAATTCCAGATATAATGATTTCCTTCAAAAGTTCATTAACTCAACAGAAGAAGATGATGTTGTAGATTAAAGGCTCTGTATTTGCAGCATAAACTCTTTCTACAAAGATTGGAATTGAATAGTGAATTAACCTCATTTTATTCATTACTGTGTGTGTATATGAGTGTGCCTGCATGTCATGGGTAAGCACATGTGGCAGTCAGAAGACAACACTGCGGAGTTGGATCTTCCCTGGCACATTTGTATAAGTCCCAGGGATTGGATTCAGGTATTCAGGCTTAGGTAGCAAGCACTTTTCACTGCCGAGCCAACGTCCCAGTCAAAGAGTGACATTTTAAAAATAGGTGTTTTAGCATTGTCTTTGGCAACACTGGCCTCTGAATGTGCACACATGACAAGAGGCAATCTTATTTTACTAAGTTTATTGACAGATAGGTGAGAGAAAGACAGAGAGAGTGAGAGAGAGAGAATATTTCCTAATAGATTAACACATTTAGGTATATAATTTTTACTTTGAAAACAGTTCTACATGCAACTGTTAAAGGCAGGTGCAAAAAACAGACTGTAAGTCTGACAAACAGCATGAAGGTATAGGTAAGAGGAATTCATTATTCAGTCTGGATTCCCAACAGAGTAAGGTTGTTTGAATTAGAATATTTGTGGTCTTTGTTACACTGATGCTAAACACACTGTTTTTTCAACAGTCAGCTAGAATAGATCCTAGGGAATAGGAAATAGTTTACTTGTCAAGATATCTCTGACTTGTTCACATAAGTATTCAGAAGGCCAATAGGGTAGTGTAGTTAGGATGTAAGACATAAAACCTGGGATGTAATTCAGCTAATAGAGTGCCTAGTGTGTAAAGAGCAATGTGTTCTGTCCCCAATACAATGTAAACCAGATGTGGGCAGGGTGACAAGTGCCTATAATCTCAGCATTTGAGATGTGGAGATAGGAGACTCAACTCAAGGCAAGCCTGGGATAGTTAAGGCCCTATTACAGGGATTGGTGTTGGAGGAAAGAAAATAAAAAACAAAACAAAGAACAAATTCTCAACATTTGCTTAATTTTAAAAATATATAAATTAATTTAAACAAATACAAAGTAATGTAAAACATATATAACTTATATATTATAACATATCAATTATATACTTAAAAAAATGATTGTCTTCTTAAGTAAAACATTAAGCAGAGGTGATACACCAACCAGAGCAGGTAAGCAATCCTCAATTTTATTCCAGAGGTGTAAAGAATGTATTATGTCTGATTATTTCCACTTCCCATAAAACAGTCTGAAAAGTGAAGAAAATTGTTTATAAAATTAGCAGTTGAACCTGGCTTCAAACTAAGGAAATCTTATTTCACAGACATTTTCTTAAGGTAGGATTTTAATTTTGTGACACTTTTTTTAATTTAATATCAAGTTTTTTGAATTATTTATGTTTATTGCTTCACTAACTATTCCTCAGATGTGGCTTGCAAATATTCCTTTGTAGATTGCATTCTCATTCTATCAAATGATTCTTTCGATATAGAGAAACTCTTGAGTTTAGTATCTTCCCGCTGCCCTCTTTTGCTGCTATTGTTTATGCTGTGAGCACCATATCCAGAAAAAGTCATCATCCAAGCTAAAGTCAAGAAGATTTTTCGCACGTCTTCTTGTGGTAATTTTAGTTCTAGAGCTTATGCTGAAAATTTTAATCCATTATAAGTTCAGTTTTTAATAAAATAATAAGTTATAATTTCAATAATATGGTAATGAGCTTGTAACATAAAATATGTGAATTGTACTGTCAATTAAAATAGCTAAATATAGGTATGTGTTATATATAAACATATATCAGTTCTTCTCCTCTAGAAAACAATGGTGAAAGCAAATTGTGACACCAGGTCATGGGGCATTGCAATGACAAACATGATTTTGAAGGACTGTCATGATTTGAATTGGGGGCTGGAAGAGCCACTCAGCACTCAGAGCTCAGTGAGATATTCATGATAATTTTATGATTATTTGTGCTTAAGTTTTGTCAACTGTAACATGTCCTCTTTTTGACATAAAGAAAAATAGAGCCATATCACATGCAAAAACAGACAGAATTTGAAATCATTTTGTTTTTGATGTAAGTCAAATTCAAGATGGTGAGTATTTTATGCTTTACTCCTATATGAAATTTGAGGGCAGCAGACAGAGATAACAACAAAATAGAAGGAGGACTATTAGACAAAAAGAACAAATTCAAGGAGCATAGAAGACAGGACAGAGCTGGGTAGCACATGCCTTTAATCCCAGCACTTGCAAGGCAAAGACAGGCAGATTTCTGTTCAAGGCCAGCCTCGTCTACAGAGTGAATTCCAGTACAGGCTCCAAAGCTAAAGAGAAACCCTGTCTCAAAAAAAGAAAAGAAAAAGAAAAACAACAGGTCAGAGAAGAAAAGAATAGAAGGGGGATATAGTCAAAGCACTTTTAACTCATGTGAATATGTCAGCGTAGAACCCATTTTTCTGTAAATCAATATATAGTGACAAGATATGAAACAAAACAGGAAGAATAGCCACTCACAAACACTTAGAATAAGTTTTAGTCAAATATCTGAGACATGCTTGTCCCATTCAAATTGACATATCTTAGACATCACACCTACTTATTGGAGATGATAGAGATGATATATGAAATAGAAGTAATATTGCTGTATTTGCCTCTCTCAGGCTATTTTGTCTACGCACTAACCATTGCTCATACCCCTTGTCCAGCAACATGATGTTATTATAACAACCCACGCAAACTAAACTTTGAAGTGGCTCTGATGTATGCAGTGAATTATATTTGATTATTCCAGACCTTTGCCAAGGCTCTTTTCTGAAGGAAATAAATTGGGTTTAATTCTATGTGTCAGTTCATTTCACTTCTATTTCCTGCATTCTCTCCACTGAAAACCAAATCAAATTGCTAGTAGTTACAGTTTTTCTAATACATTTCAGAGGCCATTAAATATATACTAAGTTGGCAATGTTGTATTTATCACATATGATGCTCTAGGCACTACTATATGTATGGAATAAAAAATAGACCTACTTTCCAAGGTCCTGTAATAAAGTGTAGCAAAGAGATAGATAAAGAATGCAAAAATGGATCCTGCTTCAAAGGACATATTATGAAGTGGTCTAAAACAATGTGAGTCTATTTAGATAGAAAGAATGGTGTCTTCTTAAAAGAAACTCATAGTCTATTTATGGTTAAAGAGAATTAAGTTTAAGAATAGCATTAAAAATTAATGAAATGTTATAGACTATGAGTAATTTTATTTCATAAAGATTTGAATAATTAGTGAGTATTAGACTTTATTAAATATGTCTAAAACTTTTCTGGAAAATATTCATTGTCCCCATTATTTTGTTCAGTGAATTCTTTAAGAAAAACAAGAGACCTAAACTCTTCTTTTTCTGTTGATTCCTTCCATCCAGATTCAAAAATCACCTTAGTATTACTGTTAAGTACTATACAAGACAGAGACCAAATATCCAGGCAGTACAAAAACAAAATACAAATGCTGAACAAACAGAGGAACCAAAAGCCCTACCTTTAAAATGGCTAACAGAGGAACCTGTCTGGGTAGGACAATGGCCTATGACCTCTGAGAAGTTAGAAGCTTTAGAAAGCCTGGTTCAGGAACAGCTAAATGCTGGAAATATTGAGGAATCAACCAGCCCTTGGAATTCTCCTGTATTTGTGATCAAAAAGAAATCTGGTAAATGGAGAATGCTCACAGACCTGAGAGCCATCAATAAAGTTATCCAGCCAATGGGCTCTCTACAGCCTGGAATGCCCTTTCCTTCTTTGATACCCAAAGAATGGCCTATTATAGTTATTGATTTAAAGGATTGCTTCTTCACTATACCTTTACAAGAACAAGACAAAGAGAAATTTGCCTTCACGGTACCTAATTATAATAATTCTCAACCAGTGAAGAGATATCAATGGAAGGTTTTGCCACAGGGAATGTTAAATAGCCCCACCCTGTGCCAATATTTCATACAAAAACCGTTAGAAATAATTCGTAAACAGTTTCCACAATCCATAATCTATCATTACATGGATGATATATTGTTAGCTGACTCTAAAGGAGAAATACTAGAAAAAATTTTTGAGGAAGTAAAGGAAGTTTTACCTCACTGGGGATTACAAATTGCACCTGAAAAAATACAAAAAGGAGAGTCTATCAACTACTTAGGATATAAAATAGGTCTACAGAAAATTAGACCACAAAAAGTACAGATCAGAAGAGATCGCTACCAGACTCTTAATGATCTTCAAAAATTACTAGGAGAGATTTCTCAACTGCAAACCATAATTGGAGTAGAAGGACATGATTTGAAAAACTTGAAAATGGCCCTAAAAGGAGATAAGGACTTGAATAGTCCACGAATACTATCAGCTGAAGCTGAGAAGGAATTAGAATGGGTAGAAAAGAGGATACTAGAAGCACATGTGGACCGTGTGGATCCAAACCTAGACTGTATTCTGGTTATATTACCATCTAGAGAATATCCTTCAGGGATTTTGATGCAGAGAGAAGACAGCTCTTCAGAAACAATCACTTAAGGAAGCAGAATCTGATATATGGTAAAAAAAAATATTTAATTGTAGTAAACTATTTCTATATAGAAATCTATTTCTCTCTACTATCTAGTATTCCTGAAGTCCCAATTTTTGTAAACCAATGCTGGCTTTGGAGTTGGATTTGGCTTTCCTTCTCTAAATTCAAGCATGTTGTTAAGATTAAATTCATGGTTTCTGCCTTAAATCAAGAAGCCAATTGGTGTAAGGCAGAAGAAAACAAAATCTGGGGACTCATATTTTATATGCAATTTTCTCTCTGAAATCCTAATGTTCTCACATACTTTTAATGCTTATTGTTGTCTTTCCCTAATACATACCTTACAACTTAAAAATTTTACTTTAATATTGATGTGTAACTTTTCCACAAGGAATAATAACAATTCCTAACAGCAGTCTTTGAACTCTCCGGAAAGAAGATGGGGCCCCACATCATCGTTTCCACTTGACTCAACCTGATTCATCTGAACTACAAACATCACCCTAAAACTGGTTTGAGACTGTTTTGCTCGAGACAACTCATGACTAGCTAGCTGTAATGGTGCACCTTTTTATTATACCCTGGCCAGAGTTTCAAATAGAACTAGAGTCAAGAATTTTCTGCCACACAGTGACTAGCTACATATGTCACAGCCAGTTCTGTTGAGAAATTTTCTTCCTACAGGATCCATTGGAGCAATCATCGTCCCATTTCAGCAGGAAGTAATCTTAAGATAACGACGCCCCCTTTCCCTACCCTTGGAATTTTGGGATAATAGTCATCGTCTTTGGGTTGGTTTTAGTTATTTGGGATTGGGTGATGCTTACACTCGGGTTTATCTTTTAGACAGGAATAGGGAATGGTTGGGAAAGGTATGGTTTAGATGGGATATAGGTAGATTAGCCTATTTTCTTGAGAATTTGAGTATGAATGAGATAGTATTTTACAGCTTACATTGTTGTGAACTCTTATGTGGTAAGCTAAGTAAAATTAAGTTTATATTTTGTTATATTGTGTTAAATATTTCCACTTACAATGTTTTATGCACATTATTTTTTTACCATATTCTATGTATGTATACTTTTCTTGTATTCAAGACATTTTGTATATTGATACAATTTGGGATATTTATCTTGCTGCCCTTTATAGTTCTACCTCTTGTCTTGACACTTATACTCTACCTCTATTTTAGGGATTTACATGTATGTATATGTAAATAGTTATATTGTTTAAGTATTTGTTCCTGCTTTACTCAGGAAAGTTTTAATCAGTCTTTTTAGCTAAGTTCCCGAGAATTACAGATTATCTTCACTCACATTTCCTGTACCTATGAGATTAGTCAGATATAGATGGTTAATCTTCAATCACTTCATAGACATTCAGAACATGGCATTTAAATGTTTTAATATTAGTACTCCATTGACATGAGACACTGTTGCTCCTGACAGCACCGTGCACTTTCCCGAAAATATGTTGGACACTATTGTTGCTCCTGCTGGAGTTCAATCTCGCCTCAGCTAATGGCCTGTTGTGCATAGAATTGCCCCCACCTTGACCACTGATTTGGACATGCAGTCCTATGTGCTTGCAGGAGACAAATATAGAAGACTGCTTGACCTTGCCAAGTCAGGGTAAGACAGCCATTCTATTTCCCTGCTGTTGTTGTGGTCTGTCAAGTTCTCTTGGCCTTAGCCAAATCTGGGTGTACCAATGTTGCTGTGAGACCTAGGGTGACTGTTCAGGTGGCTTGCTGTTTCTGTCCTTGCTGCACCTTTTGGAAGTTGTCCATCCGCACTTCCTGTCTATTCTAGTATTGTTATTTTCTTTCTCAGGTCTTGATTAGGTTAAAGATTAAACTATCACAACTATTATTCTCTCTTCCTAGTTAGATATATTAGGTACTAGACTTACGTTTTCCAGCTTAGGACAACTCTATTGTAAACTCCATTGCCCTCACCCTAGGACTAGATATGTAGGTCATTTTGTTCTCGATTTTCCTTTTCTTAGAGCACACTTGTTATTCACTGTTTTGTATATAGTTTTGTATTAAGCCTAAATCTTTTCTTTAGACTAAAAGGGGAATTGTAGTGAGATAGTCCTTCTGTGGCACTGACCATGCCCATTGGGGGTAGAGCCATGGGCAGAAGTGACCTATGGAAGGAGGTCGGAGGGGGCCAGGAAAGGCGCTCTCTTTCTGGAGTGAATCGGACAGGAGAGGATTAGGTTGAATTTCCTGGTGTTCATCTGTCTAGGTTGTAAGTTATTTCTCCCTGAATAAACATCTATTCGGCCTATTTGTTTATTCTGATCCTTATTTACCGCGATATCACTCACATACTAAGAATACTTATTGCTTTTTATTTTATTCCTTTCCATGGACTAAGTATAATAAAAATAAATCTCCAGTAATACACAAAGTGTAGGGTGAGGAAATGAGTCTACCTTTGTCCTCCTCCTCATCTTCCTCCACCTCCTCCTGCTTCTCCTCCTCCATCATCATCATCCATATCCTACTTCCCTTAATCTATATTCAGTCTTCCTCTCTTCATTAAGTGAATAGTGGTTGAGTACTGCGTACAAATAGGCATCTCTTCATGGCCTGGTTAGTATTAATTCATCCCAAAATATCACCTTCTTAGAGCAATATATATTGAATCATAAGCAAACATATTTGCATCTATAAGTACACCAACAATGAAAGAATGGGAACAGAAAAGTAGAGCTTTTACTGTTCAATTACTGGTCCCTGTAATGCCACTCTATTCTTCCCATCAATTCAAAAGTCAAAATGCTATGCAGTTTTCTTTAGTTGTTTTATGGGATCCATCAGAGAATCCTTCAGCTGCTAGGATTCTCTTTGTTGGGAGCATTTTTATTGCTGACTCTGGATTTTTTTGATCTGCTCAGCTTTCCCACATCATATTGTTTTAGGCACAAGTTTCCGTTTCTAGGTATTTCTATATTTCCTTCTAGGGTAACTGAGGAAATGGTTTGCTGGTAGTAATTTCAAAATTACCTGTGCTACTGTTGTACTAGTTGTAACATTTCCTCATTCATTCCTGATTTTGAGTGTTGTCTTTATTTCTTCTTTGTTTATGTAGTTAGCTTTATTCATTTTACTTACCTTTATAAATAAACATCAACTTCATTGACTTTTTAAAATTTGTTTTCTTGTCTTTGTTTGATTAATTTATGTTCTGCTCATTGTCCTTCCCTCTACATATTTGTTCTTCTTTTTCAAGTCTTCTATGCTACAAACTTAAGCTGTTTATTTGAGAGCATTCTTCTTTTGTGAGGTGGCTGTTTTCTCCCCTTTCATAAGTATCAGTATGTTGCAAAAAGAGATAATCCAGAATTTGGAAACAAATATTTACAAACTACACATACGATGAAGGGCTAATAATCAAAATATGTATAGAATTCAACCTAACAATAAGAAAACAATTCAGGTGAAAAAAAAAGCAAAAAATAAAAAAAAAATCTGAACAGATATTTCCTCAAAAGAGAGATCTGGATGATTGACATATGAAGACCCTTTCATCGTTCCTGATCATTGTTGGAGCATGTCAAAATCATGATGAAAACCCGTCTTTTACTGACAGAGATGGGGACAGAGCAGCCCTGCGTGTAGAAATGTGAATCTGTGCAGCTGTGCTGTAAAATCACCTGGAGATTCCTTAAAGACTAAGAAGATGGTTGCTATGATACATAGTTTATAGGGAGGAATTGTAGTAAGTATGTCCAAAGGAGATCTGTACTCCATGCTCATTTCAGCAATATTCACAGTGCCTAAGAATGTGGAAACAACCAAAATGCCTATTCAACAAATGGTATATATGTAGTATACGTTCACTACAGAATACTACTCCATCTTTGTACAAAAGGAAATCTCATCATTCGTGACACTATATATAAACCTGAGGACATTATAGCAAACTACAAAAATTCAGTTGCCAAAGATAAATGTTGTTATGATGTTACACATGAACTATACATGAATCTAAAATCATTTGTCTCAATCAAGCAGAAAGAAAACAGAGTGTTTCTCAAGGAAAAGCTGTAGAATTGGGTCTTGCTTACTTATTTCTCTGGTTCCTCCTCATCCTTGCCCCTCAAAATGTTACCATGGCTACTAATTAGCTAATCTTAAGTCATCAATACTCCATGTGGACTTAGGGATCAAACAGGTTTCATAAAGTATTCAAGGTATTCCATGCACAACAGAATTGAGACACAGCTGCAAAAAAATGAACAGATTCTAATCTATTGAACAAAAAATCCTATGACATTACAGGTGCCATAAACAATGGAGGGTAAGAATAATGGTATTTCAACTGCAACAAATCACTTATAAAATATCAGGTAAGAAGGGCAGTCTCAACCCCACCAGGGCAGGGCATTGGGATCTTGTTCTTAATATAGTTGAAAGACTGTGGCCCTTTTGAGTCAATAGTATGTATAATCTTACTCCATTCCTGTAACGATATTTCTAACTTTAATCTGTAAGACTAGAAGAGGAAGCATTGATTTGGTTCAAAAAATTAATTATGCAACATTTCTTTATATTTCTATTAGTTGTTCTTATTGTCTCCCAGATACACACTTAGAATGATGCTTGCCATCATGTAGTAAATTAAAATCACTGTGAAACATGACTGTCCAAAAAGATTTGAACATGGCAGTCTATAAATTTCAAGAAACAAGATTCCTAAGAATCAAAAAGCTGGGCATGGTGACTTCTGGAACTATGCAGACAAATTGGTTACAATCATTAGGAAATTTAAGCATAGATTTTGATGTATTTGATGTAAAATAAAATTATATATATATATATATATATATATATATATATATATATATTATATCAGGATGAGGCTCATTTAGGAATATTTTCTACATTAAGTTGTATATAAAAAACTCCTTTATGGAGAATGAAGATGCTCTAGGATTCAAGAAAAATGTTGGGTCCAGGATCAAACATTGTAGACTTATAAAATACAAAAAACTAAAGTAAACAAATTAGAACAATACAAGCAAATAAAAACATTAAAACTTATGGGGCCAAAGGCAGGAAATTTTGAAAATAAAAATGAAAATTCCATAATAGATACCACAGTACCTAGAGAACAATGATAGCTTGACCCCGAAACATAACATCTATGACGACTGAAACATTTTTACTGCCTTTGGTAAGAAAACCCTTGCTATCTTGACAGTAACAGAAATTATACATCATTGGCTTGAGTGGTGACTAAGGTATAGACATGAAGCAGGCATCTATCTTCTTAGTAAGTTTTCATCAAAGGGAAAAGCAATGCTGAGTTCCATGGTTAACAGTAGCAGAAAGTTTGCTCCAACAAAACTTAACCCTATATGTTTCTGTGTTGAATTCTTTTCCCTCTGCTCTATCAAGATGAGCTCCTCCTCTTTATTCAGTCTTCAGCATTCATTTCCTCAGAAGCACCACCCTCTTCCCTCCATCTTACCCCCTGCACACACACATAATACAATGTTGTAAAAGATATGATGCCACTATTGGGAGTCAGACACATCCAAGCCCTTTTCAGGACCTTGATGAAGTGACTAAAACAACCAAGTTCTATGTCATTGTCCAAGAGCAGACTTGGCTAGGTCCAGTCTGAGGCTAGGGCTAGGGTCTTGAAGTAGCTAGGGTTTTGATTCCTGAAAATGTAGCTTTTCCCCTTGAAGAGGCTGGAGTGCCAAGGCTGTGGTGGGCTTGGTCTGTGACATACTTGAGATATCCTGTGTTCTCCTTGTGCAGCATTGCTTGATTAGCCTACTGCTAACTTTGTCTTATTGTATGATAGCTTCCCACAACTCTGTCTCACTTTCCCCTTAAAACATGTATACAAGATGCTGTACTTTTTATATACTCGCTTGACATAAAACATAGCTTGTTTTAGTCCTCCAGACCCTAGATTTCCTTTCTTCTTTATTTTCTCATCTCCTGGTCATCCCACTTAGGACCCTGTTACTGAAGGATGGCCTGCTTTTTCAGGTCTGTATAACATTTTAATTTATGGGGGGGTGGAAAAAGAAAAATGTTCAGATTAAGTTTTATAGAAAAAATAGCATTCAGTGTTGACATGACATAAAAATACTTCGAGGTAAAACAATAGTGATATGTCATTCCATGATCTAGATTAACAAGTATAATCAAAACATCTAATGGATTCTCTTTACAGTTAGAACAAGAGAATGAAGGTCATCAGACATACTAAATTTGTATATGCTTGTAAAAGAAATTGAATTTATATCTATTGAGTCTAAATACTAAGTAGGAAACATTAAACTGTTTATAACATACATGGACATGATATTCATAACAAGTTTGCACACAGGGAACTCTATGATTACTATGACAATATACTTAAGAGAGTTGTACAGGATGGTGTTAAGTATGTAAGGAAATTTCAAGTATGTATAATGTATCCGTTACAGAAGTAATTCAATATTGTGAAGGATTATAGCTAAAATCTAATATTGCCATTTTTGCTATGTTAATCCTACCTATCCAAAGGCACAAGAGCTCCTTCCATTTTCTGGTATCTTCTTTAGTTTCTTTCTTTAAAGATTCAAAGTTCTTGTCATACAGGTCTTTCACGTGTTTACTTAGAGTTACCCCAAGACATTTTATGTTGTTTGTGACTATTGTAAAGGGTGATGTTTCTCTGATTTTTTTTCCTCAGCCCATTTATCATCTATATATAGCAGAGCTACTGATTTTTTTAGTTAATCTTGTATCCCGTACTTTGCTGAAGGTGTTTATCAGCTGTAGGAATTCCCTAGTAGAGTTTTTCTTTGGGTCATATATGTAAACTATCATATCATCTGCAAATAGTGAGAGTTTGACTTCAACATACGTATATTCTTAGAGAAACATGATTACTGAAATACTAGTTTTTACCTCAAGCTCTTTGGAATGAATTAATATAAACTTTAAAATTTGTTAATATAATAAATTTAAACACATTTAAAACATGGTTTTCAGTGACTCTATGAACATCAGTGTTTTAGGTATCTAACCAAAACATGATTTTCAGAGGTCCTAACATATTTATTCTTTCCATAAACATTCTTACTTCCAATGTCTAATTATAAATTACAAAATTTAGCTGACAAGCTACAAAACTTGTTCTATATATTACCAAGAAGAATGAAAGTGGAACTTATAGCATTAGTGGCCTACAAAGTTTCTAAAATGTTACTGCTTTAAAGTTTTCAAATTTAAAGAGTGGAAGCAGTTCATATCATATGAATGACTGTGTATATTTCTCTATTTCCCTTTAATGAACTGTTATAATAACCCAAATTTATCTAAATTAAAGTGGATATGAATAAAAGATAAAAGTGTAATGTTTTAAAAAGACCCTTATTTTAAAAATTTTACTTAGAATCAAACTGGGTTTACATTTCAATCCCAGTTCCCTCTCCCTTTCCTCTTCCCCTGCCCCCCCTTACTAGCCCTCTATCCCCTTTCTTCTCCCCAGGGAGAGTGAGGTCTTCCATTGGAGATCATCAAGGTCTGTCATATCATTTGGAGCAAGGCCTAGGCCCTCCACCATATCTCTAGGCTGATAGGGTATCCCTCTATGTTGAATGGGCTCCCAAAGTCCATTCATATAACAGGGATAATACCGATCCATTACCAGAGGCCCCATAGATTGCCGATGCCTCCTGTCTGACACTCACGTTCAGGGGATCTGGATCAGTCCTATGATGGTTTCCCAGCTATCAGTCTGGGGTCATGAGCTCCCCCTTATTCAGGTCAGCTGTTTCTGTGGATTTCTCCAGCCTGATCTTGATCCCTTTGCACATCACTCCTCCCTTTCTGCAGCTGGATTCCAGGAGTTAAGCTCAGTTTAGCTGTGGGTGTCTGCTTCTGCTTCAATCAGTAACTGAATGCTCTAGGGTGGCATATATGGTAGTCATCAACCTCATTATTGGGGAAGGGCATTTAAGGTAGCCTCTCCACTGTTGCTCAGATTGTTAGTTGGGGTCATCCTTGTAGATCTCTGGATATTTTCCTAGTGCCAGATTTCACTTTAAACCTGTAATGGATCCCTCTATTGTGGTATCACATTTTTTGCTCTCCTGTGTTTTGCCGCCAACTCAATCCTCCTGTTCCCTCATGCCCTCCTCTCCCCTCTGATGGGAGATGCCTAAATTCCAGGACAGGAAAGAGTTACACAGAGAAAACGTTTCTCAAAAAATAAAAAACAAAAAGTAAAAGAAACAGAGTAATAATAAAGCCATGTAAAGATATAAGCTCAGGGAGAATCTGGTTACTGTATGGTGTTATATTGTCTTTGCATTGTTTGACTGCTGAGAAAATAACAACAACTGATAAAGGAAATGCTGCTGGATTAATTCAATTTATATATTTTAAAAATGCTTTGACTCCAAGATTTAAGTTCAAGGACAAGTTACTGGGGAACAGGATTTCTATTTTTGTTTCCAAAGAAAATAAAAAGCTGTGGATTCCTTCCAGACTAATGTGGTTTGATCAAGCCAGACCCCCTGAAACAGAGTACCAGGTGATCCTACATTCAAAACAGCTGGACAAAGTAACCTTGCAGACTACAGCCAGGATTTCTGCATCTTCTTAGGATCCCCATGACAGCGCCCCCTATCAGCAGTAAGTAGTTTGGAAAGAACGACGCCAAAATTCCCAAATATTGTGTATAAATGTTTGTTTTCATTTAAATGGGGTTGGTTATAAGTGGTTAATGATCACAGCTAATTCTTTTTAAAGGTAAAAGGGGGATTATGGTATAGATATGAATACTTTGTTTTGGAATGGATTTTCATTTATTGATACAAATTTAAGTTCAATTTTGTCATATGTATATTTTTCCTCTTGTTTCGGTACTGTGTTTGTATAGCTCATTTAGAAATGCAATGTACAATGTAGTACAGATTATAGATAATTACCTATGATAGTCAAAACTTATAGTTAAGTTAGTTAGGATTTCTAGATATACAGAGATGTATTTGAGATGAATAGGCATTCTTCAAACCTTTCAAAGACCTACAGAATATGGCATTTAAAATGATTTAGGGTTTTTCTTGACAATGAGGCACAATTGCTCCTGGCAACACCACTGCGTCAGAAAGGAAGATGGACATTAAAGAAACTCATTATGGAGTTTACTTTCAATATGGCAAGACTAGCCATTTGGACAAGATACTGCTCTTGTCTGGACTGTTTGACTTTGTGCTATATAAACTGGACATGCAGGACCCACAGAAAAGTGATTGCTGATTTAAGATGGACATTGTCATAGCGTTCCTGCTTCATGGAAGAGTCTGCCAGACAGTCTGCTGAAGAGTCTGCCAGGCACACTATGGCCTATGGGCTGAAGATGGAAGATGTCAAAAAAACTTCAGGTGACCAGGCAGTGAGTTGTCTCTGTCATTTCTAGAGTTTATATATTATCCTTCTGTGGTCTTTGAAGGAGTTGAAGACAGATAGTTATGATTATAATTTTCCTTAGTTAAGCTTAAAGATAAGTTACATATAGGACTTTAGACTCACAAATATAGGATAGATGATAGAATAGTTTCTTATAATCTTGCTAAATGTTAATGGACTAAATAGTGTTAACTGTGATTCTTATTTGATAACTGTTGTGTGATATATTTTGCTATGTTAAGGTTAAAACCCTTTTTATTTAGACAGAAAAGAGGAGATGATGGGAGATGGCATTATGTATATATGTTTCTCATACTGGTTAATGAATAAAGCACTGTTGGCTAATAGGAAAGGAAGATAGGAGTGACTAGGAGACAAGGAGGAAATAGGAAGTAGTAAGCAGGAGTCAAGATGGAGAGTCTGGAGAAGGTAGAACCGCCAGCCGCCTCTCCCTGGTAAGACCACGTGGAAATACATAGAAATGGGCTAATAATTAAGACAGAGCTAGCGGATAAGAAACAAGTAATGGAGCCAACAGCATTATATCAAATACAGAGTCTCTGTGTGTTAATTGGGGCTGGCACGGCAGCGGGACAAGACCAGCGGTGGGAGGAAAAAACGTATTCCTTTCACCCCTCCTCTTTTCCTGCAGTCTTTCTCCTAACTCCCTCTCCCATCCCCCCCATTCTCCAAATTTGTTCAGGATCCTTTCCCATTGGGGGGCATGTATGTCTCTCTTAGGGTCCTCCTTATTTCCTAGCTTCTCTGGCAGTATGGATTGTAGGCTGGTAATTCTTGTCTATATGTCTAAAATCCATATATGAGTGAATGCATTACATGTATGTCTTTTTGTAACTGGGTTACCTCAGTCAGGACAGTTTCTTCTAGTTACACCCATTTGCCTGCCAATATCAAAATTCCATTATTATTTTTTTTCCACTGAGTGGCACTCCATTGTGTAAATATACCAAATTTTCTTTATCCATTCTTCATTTGAGGGGCATCAAGGTTACTTCGAGGTTCTGGCTATGAACATAATTGAACAGATATCCTTCTTGTATGTCTTTTGGGTATGTGCCTAAGAGTGGAATTGCTGGGGCTTGTGATAAACTGATTCCCATTTTCCCGAGGAACCACCATTCTGATTTCCAAAGTGTCTGTACAAGTTTGCACTCCCACCAGCAATGGAGGAGTGTTCCCCTTTCTTCACATCCTCTCCAACATAAACTGTCCTTGGTGACTTTGATTTTAGCTATTCTGGCAGGAGTAAGATGATATCTCAGAGTTGTTTTGATTTGCATTTCCTGATGGCTAAGGATGTTGAGCACTTTCTTGAGTGTCTTCAGCCATTTTAGAATCCTCTATTGAAACTTCTCTATTTAGTTCTGTACCCCACTTTGTAATTGGATTATTCAGTTTTAGTAACTAGCTTCTTGAGTTCTTTGTATATTTGGGAAATCAGCCCTCTGTCAGATGTGGGGTTGGTGAGTATCTTTTCCCATTCTGTGGGCTGCCATTTTGTCTTGTTGACTGTGTCCTTTGCCTTACAGTTTCAGAAGGTGAGGTCCCATTTATTGATTGTTGATCTCAGTGTCTGTGCTACTGGTGTTATATTCAGGAATCATACTCCCATACCAATTCATTCAAGGGTACCTCCCACTCTCTCTTCTAAGAGCCTCAGTGTGACTGGATTTATGTTGAGTTCACTGATCCATTTCAACTTAAGTTTTGTGAATGGCAATAGATATGGATATATCAGGAGTCTTGTACAGGTCAGCATCCAGTTATGCCAGCACCATTTGTTGAAGATGTTTTCTTTTTACATTGTATAATTTTAGTAACTTTGTTAAAAATCAGGTGTTCATAGGTAAGAAGTAAGGTTTTTCCCTGCCGGCCTAGACCCACTGCAGCACCAGCCTCAATTAACACACAGAGACCGTGTTTTCGATATAATTCTATTGGTCAGTTACTTGTTTTTTATCAGCTAGCTCTGTCTTAAGTATTAACCCATTTCTGTTAATCTAAGTATTTCCACATGGTCTCATCTTACCGGAGATGTGTTATGCTTACTGGTGTTATGCTCTCCCCAGTCTCTACATGCTGACTCCTCCTTACTACTTCCTCGAAACCTCCTTGTCTCCTAGTCCCACCTATCTTACTTTCCTATTGGCTTTAGTCATTAACCAGTATGAGAAACATATTTACGGAATGACATCTCCTACATCTCCTCTTTTCTGTCTAAATAAAAAGAAGGGTTTTAACCTTAACAAAGCAAAATATATAACACAACAGTTATCTAATAAGAATTACAGTTAACAATATTTAGTCCATTAACATTTAGTAAGACTTAAAGAAAATATTCTATCATTTATCCTATCTTTGTGAGTCTAAAGTCTTATATGTAACTTATCTTTAATCCTAACTAAGGAAAACTATAACCATAACGATCTGTCTTCAACTCCTTCAAAGACCACAGAAGGATAATATATAAACTCTAGAAATGACAGAGACAACTCACTGCTTGGTTAGTCACCCAAAGTTCCTGACAGCACCATGCACTTTCCCTAAAATATGTTGGACACTGTTGTTGCTCCTGCTGGAGTCCATTCTCACCTCAGCTAATGGCTTGTTGGGCAAAGAACTGCCTGCACCTTGACCACTGATTTGGACATGCAGTCCTATGTGCTTGCAGGAGACAAATACAGAAGACTGCTGAAACTTGTCAAGTCAGGGTAAGACAACTTTTCTACCTCCCTGCTGTTGTGTGGTTTGTCAAGTTCTCTTGGCCTTAGCCAAAACTGGATGTACCAACATTGCTGTGAGAACTAGGGTGACTGTCCAGATAGCTTGCTATTCCTGTCCTCGCTGCACATTTTGAATGTTGCCCATCCGCACTTCCTGTCTACCCTAGTATCATTATTTTCCTTCTCAGGTCTCGATGAGGTTGGAGATTAAACTATCACAACTATTATTCTCTCTTTCTAGTTAGATATATTAGGTACTAGACTTAAGTTTTCCAGCTTAGGACAACGCTATTGTAAACTCCATTATGCCTTCACCCAAGACTAGATATGTAGGTCGTTTTCTTGATTTTCCTTTTCTTAGAAAACACTTGTTATTCACTGTTTTGTATATAGTATTGTATCAAGCCTAATTCTTTTCTTTAGATGAAAAGGGGAATTGTAGTGGGATTTTCACTTTGTCTCCTTCTGTGGCACTGACCACTCCCATTGGGGGGTGGAGCCAGGGGCTGAAGTGACCTGTGGAAGGAGGTCTGAGAAGGAGCCTGGGAACACTCTCTTACTGGCAGGACATGGAGATGAGAGCATCTGGTGGAACTTGCTGGTATTCATCTATCTAAGTTGTAAGTTATTTCTCCCTGAATAAACATCTATTTGGCCTATTTGCTTATCCTGATCCTTATTAAATCGCAATATAAGTGTGTGTGTTAATAATTTATTTGATTCCATTGCTCTACTTGTCTATTTTTGTAAAGACACTTTTGCTTAAAAATCCTTTTTAGAACATTTCAGTTGGTTTTATAGACAAAAACATATATTGCCAAGTTGACTTAATTTATTCTCTAAATGAATTAAAACACAGTTGAGATGTAAACAAAATACTTGGGTGCTTTTAACCTGAAATACAGGGCTTGAAACTGGTTTTCAATTTCTAAATTTTATTTGTTCCAGACTTATAAATGAGGCATTACCCATTATTTCTACATAACATTACATTTGGCACCCTTTTGAAATGATACAGGTTATTAACTGGAAAAGAAAGTAGATTACACACAAGGATCCATGTGGCTGGCCAATATTCTATTCTTCATAATTTATTACACACTTGTTGCAATTCTGTAAACACATTATCACTCATCTCGATATTATCCCTCTCTTAAGAAATTAACTAAGCATAACCTAGAAGGTAGTATAGTCATGTCAACCTCAATGACAAAATATGTGTGTAGAATCTAACCTTGCTCCTAGTGATCTGATCCTTGTTTCTTGCCCTTGATTTCTCTATGCAGTCTCTTCTCTGTGACTGCAGAAGGATGCACTTAGAAGGTAGAATAACACTACTGTTATACAGTATCAGTTCTGAAATATGACTCCTGTACCTGAGGCAAAGTGCAGGTCCAGCTCCCGAGATACGTATAGTCTTTCACAGAATCCATGCCCAACTCTTGACTCACGGCAAGTGTCGACTAATGTTTTGAAATAATGTGTTACACAGCAAAAGAAAAAGCAATTAATTTACAGAATATAACGATACGTCTAATAGAGCTGATACTATTGAACACTTTAATAAATTAGCTATTGGTTTTTTTACACCAGTGTTTGTTGAATTTTCACTCTATGTTATTTTATAGCATGAAACATCCTTTCTACTGGGCACAGAGAGGTCCTTTCATTTCAATTAGCTTTTGAATTTTCAGTCTTATGCTTATCTTCCACATCTATCTGTTAAAATCTTGCTTGCATAAAGTAATTATTATGTGAGTTTCTCAGCTTCTTAAGAATCTGCCACCATTTCTCTTTAGCTGTCTTGTGTTTTCGAGTCTATAAGAGATTTTTTTTCACCCTAACTGTGCATAACTGAACCAGTTTTTCCTGTCTATTTTGTGTGTGCATGCACGTGTGTGCATCCCTCATACCTGGCTAATGTAGCCATCTGTGATAGAACAGAAATACAACACAGCTGAAAGGCTAGGTGCACCACAGCACTGGGCACTCACATCAAAATCTTATTTCGTGTTTAATACTACTGCAAGCATACGTTCATGAACTCATTTCTATTTCATAACAGTCCTCTGAGAGTTGTACTGTTGGAGTCCAATTTTACACATGAAAAAAATTGAGCCATAGAGAGTTGAAATAACCTAAAAGACCAGGTACTAAGCCACCTTTTAATAACACAATGTAAAAATTACAGTCTTATCCCTTCTATTCAGTATGGCTTTTAGCCTCTATAAACTGCATCTTCCTTTCTTTAATCTTACAATTTGTTGGGTGTTTTGTGTGTGTGTGTGTGTGTGTGTGTGTGTGTGTGTGTGTGTGTGCAACTGGTCAAAGTACACAGAATAAGTGTCTTTGGTCTTCCTAGCTATAAATGGAACAGGTATATCACACTCCTCTTTTGAAGGCTAAGGGAACACTGTAACAAGATTTTAAAGAGGCAGAGACTGGGGAGGATTGGGGCTAATTGGTACCTTCTGGACACAAAAGGACCACTGCACTCAAGAAATCATGAGGGCTGTGGTTGAAGACATACACAAGAACAAGCCAGTCATGGAGTGAGGGATATTAGAAACTATATACAAACTCTTGGTCTTCTGGATCATGTATGATCTTTGTAATATGCATATCCCTATCAAAAATGCTTTACACATCACCTCCTTCCTTTTTGACAGTGTTATCTGGATCAAGTGATTTAAAGTAACTTTAAATTTAAAGCAATCAGTTCCTCAGCCAAAATGTTACTCAATTTGTCTCTGTAACATCTATATTTCTTTCTCATTTTCTATAATTTAAGATATTTGAATGTGAACACTTTTTCATTTTTTTCTGGGCTCTTTAGTATGTGGCTATTTCTGGAAATGTATCATTTTAACATGTTACTTTGTATTTATGTTCTTTTTGAAACCTTTCTTTGGATAAGCATGTCAGTGTTGCTTGAAATGTGATACTTTGCTGCCCCCAAAACTTACTGCCCCCAAAAGAAAAATACTCTTAAAAATAAATAATCTTAAAATAGTAAGCAAGTTTCTTAAGTCTTAACTGGTTAAGGAAATAACATCAGTCATACAAATCTTTGCTATTATTGTAGACATTTAAGAACAATGGCATCTAGTGCCAATATAATGAAAGGATTGTGGAAATTGTTCAATAAAGCATTTCAAGCTAGCCTGCCACACCAAACTTCAGTATCTCAATGAGGTTTCTCTACCATGTTGATTGGGTATGATCATCAGCAAGGATTAGTATCCTCATGGTCTTGTGAAAATTAGGGAAATACTCTATATGCAGAGGTCACTGCCTGGGACAAAAAGGAATCATGACAGATAGGATCATATCCCAGGAATGGTTTAATATACATCTTCCTTCATTGCTAGTTTTCATAGTCCATGGTTATGGAGTTAATTCTGGTGAGGAAAATTTGACTAGACTTTAGAAATAAGCCAAGATAAATACTAAATTATGTATTCTCTCAACTATACATATCTTGTTCAAATATAGTATTACCTTTTAATTATGAGGAGAGTAATGTTAAGTTGGTAGTGGAGACATTCATTTAAAGTCTACTGAATGTAAGTAAAAATGTTGATACAAAAAGTTATTAAATCAGCATAATTCAAATAGTCTAACCTTGGAAACACCTAGTAATATTAAAAGCTTTTTTAATTGGTTTTGGCTTAGCAGTAGACTTGTAGATATAATAATTGCTATAAAGTTTACTACTACTCAAATTAAATTGAACAGTGAACATGATATTTTTAAAGAGAAATTCTTGATGCACTTTGAAGGAAATAATAGAATTACACATTTCATTTTCTAAATAGTCTACCCTTAAATACAAAGCGCTATCTTAAATCCAGGCTCAGAAATAATATATCTGGCAATAAATATGAGTCATATATTTTCAATAAGCATTGGAAATAAATCCTTCATGTACATTTTTGCTGCTGCAAAATGGCATGGCTTAATCACACCTGGGTCTGCCCTTGCCTCCAATCTGCCTTAACTAGAAACACACAGGAAGAGAGCTGGTTCTCACTAAGTATGGGAAAAGCTACAGAGCTCATTATTCACCTGTGATCTTCCAGTGCTAATGATGGCATACCATGCTCATTTCTCACATGTGATCTTCCCATAACAGCTCTGACATACAGTGTTCACTCTCATGTGACTTTCTCATGGCAACTGTGGATACAGGCAAAATGTAGGTCAGGGCTTATTTCTGGACATAATGTTCCATGGGACATTTTGCTCTTATTTGTGTATGGTATGGTGTATGCTGTCACAAAGATCGCATGGCATATCCACAAAGAAAGAGAGAAAGGAAACCTACAAGTTGGCCTGCTTGTTCATTTGGGGACAATGTTTGGTGACACCTGGGCTACTGCATTTGCTTTGCTCTAAGAATAGCACATGTTCCCAAGGAACCTGCTTTTCTCCAAATGGTGAGGTCAAGCTTTCCTCTTCTAAGTCCTTTATAGAGGCTGCCACCAGAGGCGTGGCCTTCCTAGATGCTATCCCTCAGAAGACCTAGATTAAAGGTGGGGTCTTTCCACTCCAAATCATTTAATTAAGAAAAAAAATCTCTCACAGATGAAGCCAGCTACTTTTTCTGTGGGGGTGTTTATGTGCCACTGTGTGTACTTCCTACAAAGGTCAAAACAGCTTATTATATTTCTGGAACTGTAGTTAGAGATTGTTGTAAGATCTGGGAATTGAACCTGGGTCCTCTGCAAGAGCAGCAAATTGGGTTTTAGTTAATTCCTGATGTAGACAAGTTGACAAACATGAAAAGCCACCACACCATGATTTTCTATATAATTAATAACCATGGATATCCTCTCTGAGAAGATTTACTGTTTCTCCACAGCATAAATAATTAAAGAAAATAAAATCTGCATTCTTGTTAAAGCAAGGGATCAAGTCATAAGTTAGGAAGTTAGGAATGGGAGAACTAAATGAGGGGTTAAACTTTTAGAGAGAAGGATTTTAACTGTCATGATTTGGCAGCTTTCAAAGGAGGCGAGCAACCAATACCCCTACCCAGCTATGATGCTTATGAGCCATATCAACCACTACAGAGAACCGTAATCCTGAGTGTGCATTAATGGCACATGTACCTTGGTGGTAAACAATGGTCTAATTGGCCTTAAGGCCAGATTAACAGGGTGGAAATTGTTCAGAAATCAGATTTCGGAGGAAAACTGCCAATTTACTAAAGTAGCATAATAACTCCTAACTACACTCTAAATATATGTCCTTGTAGTCACTGGTAAGTATAATCCTCACCCCACCCCAATACAAAACAAAACCAAACATACACACACAAAAAAAACAATTAAAAAACTCTTTGCAATAGAAAAAAGACATTGCAGAAAACTACAGTGTATCATAATGCCAGCTTATGAAGCCAGTCTCCATGGTGGATGCACCCTTAAACAACTCCTGCACATAAGGTTCAATGGACATTGTGGTAGAGGGGACTGGAATATTGTAAGAGACAGGGGGACTTGGAGTGCACTGTGAGATTGTATCTCCTAAAAATATCAGAAGCCACATCCATAAAGTGTTACCATCATGACTGCCTAAACACGAGATCAACAAGGACAACAACAATAGGGGAAAGCCTGGAAGGCCTCAACTCAACTCAACACAAACACGCACGCACACACACACATACACACACACACATACACACACATACACAGAGAGAGAGAGAGAGAGAGAGAGAGAGAGAGAGAGAGAGAGAGAGAGAGAGGCAGCTAAAGAATGTTGAAAGTGAGAGCAATCATCTTCCCCAGAGAATGTAGATTGGTTATCCAACACCAAAGAGTCAGATGTAAAAACATACATACAATTCACATCATGCACTAAGCAGATTGTATTTGTGTATTTAGAGAAGCCATGGATTTGGAAAAGACCAAGGAGTTATATAAGAGGATTATGAGAGAGAGGGTGGAGCCAACAGTCCACCCTACGGGACCAACCGTAATTTCCACCGGCTTGGTCTATGACCCCGCCTCCAGTCCTCTGCTGGAGTCCCGGGCCCCTCCCAGAGATCCGCCTATCTCTGCCGGTCCACTCGGAGTTCCTGTGGGCAAGATCCTTGACCCCCAAATCCTGGCCTCTGCCAAAGAATGAGGTCTCAGCTGGAAAGCGCCAGTTTCCAGTGAGATCCCACTACCCTGCAAAACCTTCTCAAGTTCCAGCTCAGCCCTCGTCCTCTTCTGCCAGCTATTGGCCAGAGATATTGGCCAGAGCAATTGGCCAGAGGTCCACTGTGAGTACCTGCTGGAATCGTCTTCTGGATCCTCATCCTTGACCCCATCCCTGGATCCCTGTCTGTGGAGAAACCTCCTAGAGAGCTTGGACCATACAGAGCTACAGATATTGAATCTCAGACCCACATAAGCCCATCGGGGAAGTACCATAGAGAGAGGGGGAGACACCACCAACACCTACTGGAAGAAGCTATGGGAAGAAGGCAATACAAGAGAACACCTAACAACAGAAAGACAAACATGACACCACCAGAATCTAGGGAATCTACACCAACTAGAATGGAACACAACAACAAAGCAGAGGAAGCAGAAGGGTACGACTTAAAAATCACCATCATAAAAATGATAGAGGCCCTCAAAGAAGATGTGAGAAAATCCCTTAAAGAAATGGAGGAAAAAACAAACAAAAAAGTGGAAGAAATGAACAAATTCCTTAAGGAAAGTACAGAAAGCCAAGAAAAAACAATTAACCAGGTGAAGGAAACGGTTCAAGACTTGAAAACTGAAATTGAGAAAATAAAGGCAACACAAACGGAAGGAATGCTGGAAATTGAAAAGCTGGGCAAAAAATCGGCAACGACAGACACAAGCATAACCAATAGAATTCAAGAGATGGAAGAGAGAATCTCAGGCGCAGAAGATAAACTAGAAGAAATAGATCCATCGACCAAAGAAAATCATAAATCCAACAAATCCTTAACACAAAACATCCAGGAAATGTGGGACACCATGAAAAGGCCAAACCTAAGAATAATAGGCATAGACGAAGGTGAGGAAGCCCAGCTCAAAGGTGCCGAAAACATATTCAACAAAATCATCGAGGAAAACTTTCCAAATCTGAAGAAGGACATGCCCATGAAAGTACAAGAAGCATACCGAACCCCAAATAGGCTGGACCAAAGAAAAAAACCCCTCGACATATAATAATCAAAACACCTAGCATACAGAATAAAGAAAGAATATTAAGAGCAGCAAAGGAAAAAGGACAGGTAACATATAAAGGCAGACCTATCAAAATTACACCTGACTTCTCCATGGAAACCCTGAAGGCCAGAAGATCCTGGATAGATGTTTTAAAGTATTAAGAGAACACGGATGCCAGCCTAGGCTACTATATCCAGCAAAACACTCAATCAATATAGACGGAGAGAACAAGATATTTAATGACAAAACCAGATTTTCCCAATATGTATCTACAAATCCAGCCCTACAGAAAGTATTGGAAGGAAAACTCCAACCCACAAAAATGTAGGCAACAGATAATCCAACTACACCAGAAACCAAGGGTGAAGCAGAACAAATATATTCACAATATCACTGCCAACATCAAACCTAAATCAAACAAGCAACAACAATCAATGGTCCTTACTCACCCTCAATATAATGGTCTTAACTCACCTATAAAAAGACACAGGCTAACAGAATGGATACAAAGACAGAATCCATCCTTCTGCTGCATACAAGAAACACATCTTAGCTTCAAAGACAGACATTACCTCAGAGTAAAGGGTTGGGAAAAGATTTTCCAAACAAATGGAAATAAGCAAGCAGGCGTAGCTATCCTAATATCTAACAAGTTAGACTTCAAACCAAAATTAGTCAAAAGAGATGAAGACGGTCATTTCATATTCATATCAGGAGAAATCCATCAACACAAAGTCTCAGTTCTGAACATCTATGCCCCTAATACAAAGTCACCCACATTCGTAAAAGAAACACTACTAAAACTCAAAGCTCATATAAAACCTCACACACTTATAGTGGGAGACTTCAATACACCACTCTCAACACTAGACAGGACCACAAATCAGAAACTCAACAAAGAAACAAAAGAATTAACAGAAGTTATGTCTCAACTGGGGTTAACAATCATCTATAGAACATTCCATCCAAAGAAAAAAGAATATACCTTCTTCTCTGCTCCACATGGAACCTTCTCTAAAATCGACCACATACTAGGTGACATAACAAACCTCAACAGATACAAGAGAATAGGAATAGTCCCCTGTATCCTATTGGACCACCATGCTTTAAAATTGGAATTCAACAACAACACAAATAGCATAAAACCTGCAAACTCATGGAAACTGAACAATGTGCAATTGCACCACTCCTGGGTCAAAGAAGAAATAAAGAAAGAAATGAAAGACTTTCTAATATTCAACGAGAATGAGGATACAACATACCCGAACTTATGGGACACCTTGAAAGCAGTGCTACGAGGGAAGTTCATTGCACTAAGTGCCCATATGAAGAAAACAGAGGATAGTCACATAAGAGAATTAACAGCCCAACTGAAAATCTTAGAACAGAGAGAAGCGAATTCACCCCGCAGGAGTAAATGCCAGGAAATAATCAACTTGAGGGCTGAAATCAACAAAATAGAAACCAGGAAAACAATACAAAAAATCAATGCAACAAAGAGTTGGTTTTTTGAGAAAATCAACAAGATAGACAAACCTTTATCCAAATTAACGAAAAAGCAGAAACAGAACATGCAAATTAACAAAATCAGAAACGAAATGGAGAACATAACAACAGACACAGAGGAAATTCAGACAATTTTCAGGTCATGCTTTGAAAACCTGTATTCCACAAAAATAGAAAATTCAAAGGAAATGGACAAGTTTCTGGATAACTATCACTTACCAAAATTAAATCAAGAACAGACAAACAACTTAAATAGACCTATAACCTGCAATGAAATAGAAGCAGTCATCGAAAGCCTTCCAACCAAAAAAAGTCCAGGGCCAGATGGATTCAGCGCAGAATTCTACCAGACATTCAAGGAAGAACTAATACCACTACTCCTCAAATTGTTCCACAAGATAGAAACAGAAGGTTCATTGCCAAACACTTTTTATGAAGCCACAATAACTTTGGTACCCAAACCTCACAAAGACACAACTAAGAAAGAAAACTACAGACCAATATCCCTGATGAACATCGATGCAAAAATACTCAATAAAATACTGGCAAACCGAATTCAAGAATACATCAGAAAAATCATCCACCATGACCAAGTAGGTTTCATACCTGGAATGCAGGGATGGTTTAACATACAAAAATCTATCAACGTGATCCACCATATAAACAAACATAAAAAGAAAAACCATATGATTATCTCCCTAGATGTGGAAAAAGCCTTCGACAAAATTCAACACCCTTTCATGATAAAGGTCTTGGAGAGGTCAGGGATAACAGGTACGTACCTAAACATAATAAGGGCAATATACAGCAAACCAACTGCCAATATCAAACTGAATGGAGAGAAACTTAAGCCAATTCCTCTAAAATCAGGAACAAGTCAAGGCTGTCCTCTCTCTCCATATCTCTTCAATATCGTACTAGAAGTTCTAGCTAATGCTATAAGAAAACAAAAGGAGATCAAGGGGATCCAAATTGGAAAGGAAGAAGTCAAACTGTCTCTATTTGCAGATGATATGATAGTTTACTTAAGCGACCCGATAAACTCTACCAGGGAACTCCTACAGCTGATAAACACCTTTAGCAACCTAGCAGGATACAAGATAAACTCAAAAAAATCAGTAGCCCTACTTTTTTCAGACGACAAAGAGGCAGAGAAAGAAATCAGAGAAACATCACCCTTTACAATAGCCACAAGCAACATAAAGTATCTTGGTGTAACGCTTACCAAACAAGTAAAAGACCTATATAATAAGAATTTTGTGACTCTAAAGAAAGAAATTAAAGAAGATACCAGAAAATGGAAAGATCTCCCATGCTCTTGGTTAGGTAGGATTAACATAGTAAAAATGGCAATCTTACCAAAAGCAATCTACAGATTCAATGCAATCCCCATTAAAATCCCACCACAATTCTTCACCGACCTTGAAAGGATAATAATCAACTTTATATGGAAAAACAAAAGACCCAGGATAGCCAAAACAACCCTGTACAATAAAAGAACTTCAGGAGGCATCACCATTCCTGACTTTAAGCTCTACTACAGAGCTATAGTTCTGAAAACAGCCTGGTATTGGCATAAAAATAGACAGGTAGACCAATGGAATCGAATTGAAAATCCTGATATTAATCCACGCACCTATGAACACCTGATTTTCAATAAAACAGTTAAAATTATACGATGGGGCGAGGACAGCCTCTTCAACAAATGGTGCTGGCACAATTGGATGAGGGTGTGTAGAAGACTGCAGATAGACCCATGTCTGTCGCCATGCACAAAACTCAAGTGCAAATGGATCAAAGACCTCAACATCAATCCAGCCACATTGAACCTCTTAGAAAAGAAAGTAGGAGGTACCCTTGAACAAATTGGTATAGGAGACCGCTTCTTGAATATAACTCCAGGGGCACAGACACTGAAAGAAACAATTAATAAATGGGACCTCTTCAAACTTAGAAGCTTCTGTAAGGCAAAGGACACAGTCGACAAGACCAAACGGCAGCCCACAGACTGGGAAACGATTTTCACCAATCCTATATCCCACAAAGGGCTGATCTCCAAAATATACAAAGGACTCAAGAAACTAGTCAACAAAACACCAAATAACCCTATTAAAAAATGGGGTGCAGAACTGAAGAAAGAATTATCAATGGAGGAAATCAAAAAGGCTGAAAGACACTTAAGAAAATGCTTCACACCCTTAGCTATCAGGGAAATGCAAATAAAAACAACTTTGAGATACCATCTTACCCCTGCCAGAATGGCTAAAATTAGAAACACCAGTGATGACTTATGTTGGAGAGGATGTGGAGAAAGGGGAACACTCCTCCACTGCTGGTGGGAGTGCAAACTCATACAGCCATTTTGGAGATCAGTATGGCGGTTCCTCAGGAAAATGGGAATTAGTTTACCACAGGACCCGGCAATCCCACTCTTAGGCATATACCCAAAGGATTCACATCCATGCAACAAAGACATCTGTTCAACTATGTTCATAGCAGCACTATTTGTAATAGCAAGAACCTGGAAGCAACCTAGATGCCCCTCAATTGAAGAATGGTTAATGAAGATGTGGCACATCTACACAATGGAATACTACTCTGCAGACAAAAAAAATAATGGTATCTTGAAATTCGCAGGCAAGTGGATGGCACTTGAAGAAACCATCCTAAATGAGATAACCCAGTCACAAAAGGAGTAACACAGTATGTACTCACTCATATATGGATTTTAGACCTAGATCAAATGATCACCAGCCTATTATTCACATCACCAGAGGAACTAGGATACAAGGTGTATTCTAAGAGATTCATATAAAGTTCCTCACAGAACTGGGAAGGGGCAAGTCCCCTAGAGCTCAGGTGAAGTGGGGGAGGATAGCGAATGGAGAGAGAAGTAGGAGAAAATGAGGGGGAGGAAAGGAAAACATGTGCAACCAGGAATATTGAGCCTGGTTAGGAATAGGAGATAGGAAAGAGAGAGAGAGAGAGACAGAGACACAGAGAGAGAACATAAAAAAGGGAGACAATATTGGTTTGAAGATAAAATTGAACACAAAGAAAGGTCGAGAGAACTATAAGACTGCTCCCAACTAACAAGTTGAGCTTCTGTGGAAAGGCTATCATAAATGCCCTTCCCGGAGAGTGAGATCAACAACTAACTTCTCCATGGAGCCCTCAACTAATGCCTGTTGAAAACAGGATCAAACACCCATACATAAACACTGAGTCGAACTAGAACCCAGATGCAGATGGAGAGGACAAGACCATGCGGCAGAAACACATAGAGACAGCTTACCTGAACAAGGAGGAGCTAAGGGCCACTAGACTGATAGCTGGGAAGCCAGCAGGGGACTGACTCGGACCCCCCTGAATATGGGTCTCAGCCAGAAGGACTGAGCAGTCTAAGAGACCTCAGACAGTGGAGCCAGGATGTATCCCTGGTGCACAAAAGAACTTTGGGAACATATCCCCCATGGAGGGATAACTGCCTTAATCTAGAGACAGGAGAGAAGCCCTAGTCCCTACTTCACAGGACCTGTCAGATCTACATGACCCCAACTGGATGGCATTCCCCTACATATGGAATTGTGGTGGGGGGATGGGAGGGGAGGGTGTTTAGAGTGCTTATGAAAGGGCAGGGTAAAAAGGGAGGGAAGGAGAGAGGGAGGGCTGGGGGGGGAAGGGAGGGAGGGAGGGAGAGGGAACTGGGATCGACATGTAAATTAATATATTAAACTAAAAAAAAAATGCTTTGACTCCAAAATTTAGGTTGAAGGACAAGTTACTGGGGAAAAGTATTTCTATTTTTGTTTCCACAGAAAATGAAAAGATCTGGATTCCTTCCAAACTAATGTGGTTTGATCACGCCAGACCGCCTGAAACAGAGTACAAGCTACATTCAAAACAGCTGGACAAAACAGCCCTACAGACTACAGCCAGGATATCTGAATCTTCTTCGAATCCCCCAAGACAGCGCCCCTTACCAGCAGGAAGTAGTTTGGAAAGAACGACACCCAAATTCCCAAATATTATGTATAAATGTTTGTTTTCATTTAATTGGACTGTTATATAAAATTTAAAAAAAGAGGATTATGAGATAGGAAAGGAAAGGGATAAATGATGTAATTATATTAAATCTTAAAAAATAAGTAATTTAAGAAATTATGGTTTGATACTGTGAATATTCAAGAATAAGTTGAAAATAACTTTGTATTTGACCTAAATGTTAAAAAAAACTCTGAAACTTAATTAGCATTTGTTAATCATTTAGAGCCATTTACAAATAATATTTCAGAAAGTAGACACTGAATTGTCCTAAGAATATTTGAAAACTTATATTGAAGTCATAGACATTTGTCATTGTCATAGACATAGATCACTTTCCCCAAAGGAAGTTTCTATAGTACATCATGTGATCCTTTCTACAAATTAAGTCTGGAAGAGCTGTCTACAACTCAACTACCTTTTGCCATTTAGAAATTTTTATTACTTCTTTTCAAAAGACATTTTTATCTTTCTGAAAATGTTGTCATGATTTTTTTTTTTCTTTAGAAAAATTTAAGTCTCCATCAGCCATGAAACAACTATTAGCACCTAACAGGTGGGAAGGTAAGCTAATACCCTCTTAAGACTTAAGGAATGAGGCAGTTTTTTCCCACATAAGAACATACTGGGAACTAAAATGAACACATATAAATTTAAATTTCAATTTTAAACTTACAATTTTGTAAGGAAAAGATTCATATTTATTTTGAAAACCTCATTTGTCAACTTGATGAGCTCTAGAACAATCCAGGAGACAAACATTCAGGCATGTGTGTGGGACACTGTCTTGATTAGACTAATAGACTTGGGAGAATCCTCCCATTGTGGGTGGCACACTGAAAATACAAAGTCAGTAAGCACAAGTGTGCCCTTTCTGTAAGATTATGTTGTTCTCCACTTTCACTTCTTAGATAGTAAGTATAATTAACTCATGTGTAGAGAGACCAAGTTAAGCCAAGAATGTTGATCACATAAGGCAGTCTCTTTAAAGGAAGGTGTGAGTATACCTGTTTTCCATTCAGAAGGCTGGGGTGGTTGCTGTTAATGACTGGGTGACCTTTGCTGTCTGTAGGGCCAGGCCTTACCTAAATCTCTCAGAGTGTTTATCCAGACTCTCCCTCCCTAGACCTTTAGCTTAATTTCCCAGTCAATAGAACCCATCCTTAGGGGAGATGTCACACCTACTTTAGAACCCGCTGGCCTCTGTATTACTTCAGCCAGAGACAAATCTATTACTTCCAATGTCTAAGGAATATACCCTGTCCTGTGTGTAATTTGAAAATGGGTCCATAAACCAACATATATATATAAAGCTTTTCTTTACTGCTTAAATACAGTATTCCAATGCAATCTGTTTCTTTCATGATCTGAAATCTTTTATTGAGTATAGAAAAAAAATCCTCAGAAAGAATTGATTGCCAAATACTCCACAGCACAACATGCAGAAACTCTCTAAAATAAAATGGCACTAGGATGAATTGTCTCCTTAAAAAATATAAGCCATTTCCTTTCACAAGCAGTAATATGGGGAGTGATAAAAATACTAAGTATAGTCATGGAGATAAAAATGCAGAGGAAAGGGAAACAGGAGTTTCTCAGGGCTCAGATGAGTCAGTGCAGACTTCTATGGATGACCAGGGCCAGGGCCGCAGGGCGTTTGGACAGGTGTATATCAAGTGGTACTCAGAGGTGACCTAGGAAGGTCAGTGAAAAGCAGGAATAGACATAACACAGGAAAGAAAAAATTGTCTATTTGAGTTGTTTGTTTTCATTTTTTTCCCAGTTTTGACATCATCTCTGTTTCTCTAAGAAGCTTGATTTAGCTCTTCTTGTTGCTCATTTTTGACCAAAAAATAATAATAATAATAAGGAAAATAGTCACCATGAAATTTTGGGGCTGTCTGTAAGGAAAATCGAAATTGAGAGATTGTAGTGCTTATAAACAAACAGTGACTTGTCAAGGGAGATAAAAAACATGTTCCCAGGCATGTTTTCTCCATATATTTAGTATCTTGTCCTTCCAATCTTGTCTTCATCAGTCTAAATTCTTGTCATGGAAACCGTAATTTAACTAAGCTAATCACAGATAGAGCATATGGAACCAAGCCACTAATTGTCTTAGGAAGTGTGCTTGAATATTACCTAAGGCTTAATGGATACTAAAAGACTCCCCGTGATGCCACTAATTGACTTTTAATTAATTACATCACTATTTGCTATCTTCCTAGTGAAAAGTAATCTCAAAGGAAGTTATTGTTTCAGAAATATTTTTAAAAATGAAGGAACATTTATTTTAAAACAGCATCAAAGAGTTTATTTTTTGGAAATTCTTCTTTTAATCCACTATATGTATGAACACAGAATATGAAAGAATCAGTCCTCTTCTGTGGGCCAATGTCCTTCCAAAGTTATTGAGTCCTAAATGCCAAACCAAAATAGTTCGCCATAGACTCAATGAAAATGTTCTGTTCTAAAGGATGTTCTGACTGATGGTAAATTTAATAAAGTTTTAAAATGTCAAGTTGTTTTAATTCTAAGTCTGTATCTCCTAGAGAATAATGTGTTAAAAATGTAATATCATAAGACCATTCTTCTCCTGGTTTGGGGGTTTTACCATTAAAAACTTTACAAAACAATCAAAATCAAGACTGCTTATCCCTCTTAGAGATCAAAACAATTTATCTAAATTACAAATTTGTAGAAAGCTATTTCCAGAGTTTCCCAATCAAGTACCTTCTTATGATGTCAGGCAATCGAGATTCTAAGTATCCAAGCTAAAACAACTGTAGTGTAAAAATAAAGTTAAAAACCAATAAAATATCAATATATTAGCTAAGTATTATTTGTCTGTACCATTATTTTTCTGTTGCTTTTGATTGATAGGTAAATATTATATTCACTAGTAAGATTCAGCTAACTAAATTGTATGTAATATAAACTTGTTACGGTTAGTGGTAGTGGTATGGGTAGTATACTTTGGTTTAAACCTCTTTACTAGTACTTGATCCTGTCAAACTCTATGCCATTTACTTAGGTGGCTGTTTTCTGCTCCACAAGCCTCATCATTTTCTTTCTTAGAAAAGCTAATAATGACTTCATAATTTTGCAGATAAACTTTCAAGCAATGCTACTTTAGTAAACGATAAGCTGTAGGAAAGCAGGGACCATACCAATGGGGTTAAAGGATCTCCTTTGGGTCTAATATACTGCCTATCAAAGAGCTGCCTCTCTGAATATTTGTCTCAAATTCCATTGTTACTATTCTACATTAGAATATTCTCATAGTATCTGTCTATGTATATTCTTTGAATTGTATCTTTAAAACCATTTGGTTTACTCTTGATAGATAGAAATATTTCCAAGCTTCAGCAATGAATCATAACTGAAAAACAAATTGTTGAAATTATGTACTAATACGTGATTCATGATGCCCTCTCCTGCTTCTACTTAAAGTTTTTATTTATCTATTATTCTTTTTAAATGTCACAAAGTTCCTCTGTGAGAGCATATTTGACTTACTAAGAATTTATGGGTACATTTAAAATAGTAAAAATACATGCCATTTGTGATAATGAATCATAAGTCAATGAACATTTTTTTTTGTACTTCCTCCCAAATTTATTTGGCTGCAATATAAGGTTACTGTTAAGAAACTATGAGATGCTTTCTTCCATTTTCTTCTCTTCTTCAGGATTAAAAAAACTAAAATCTTTTTGTTAGTCTTTTGTCAAATTTAGGTTGTCTATACAGTATAGTTTGGTACAAGGAAAAACTCTAATAGGAAGGTCATTAGACTTATAGTGAAATGTAAGAAAATATAAGAAGCAACCTAGGTTTGGGGGCATTTTCCCCCTCTTTAAATGAGGATCACCAGAGTATAGACCACAGAATGGCAGAGCATGGAAAGGAAAGGTTGCTGTTATAGGACAGAGACAAATATACCGTGGAAGTTCTTCCATGAGATAAACTGTTACAATGCCTATAATTTCAAGTCTTTCTGTTACTGAAGACCACATGCTCAATGGATACAGTCAACACATTTACCTTACCTGGAGAGTTATCATAATATTTAGAATGTTTTACTTCTCTGTTGTGGAGCTTGAAACGGGGGTATCATTAAACAGCATGGGATAACAATAGTTGTATCTTATGCCAATTTTTAAAAAGATATACTCTTTATTTGATGTGTATGAGTATTTGACTGCCGGTACGTCTGTGCTGCACGGGATGCATGCAGTACCCGTGGCGGCCAGAAGAGGGTATCAAACACCCTACAAGTGGAGTTAACAGGCAGTTCTGAGTCAAAAGCTGGTGGTGGAAATCGACCCATTTCCTCTACTAGAGGCAGCAAGCACTTTGAACCACTGAACCTTCTCTCCAGACCCCAAGTAATGTTCTTTCTATACTCAGTAATAAATTTTAAGGTAAAGGGCATAATAATGAATACCTGAAAACATAAGTAAAACAATAAGCCACTAGACCTATTCAGGAAATAAAACATATGTAAATAAATGAGAAATCCCTGAGAATTATAAAAAGTTAAAAATAGTAGAGAAGGCATGCATCTTCAAACTGAAAGATATGGATATTCTGTGCTCAGAGACAAATGGAATTAATAAAACAAACAACGTGCATTAAATGCTAGCCTTATTATATTACACTATTGTTTCTAGTCACGTAATATTCAAGTTGTTTAAAAGGAAAGGACACAAGTCAACTTTTTTTTTTGACTAAGTCTTACTACATAGATCAAGGTTATCTGAAACTGACATGACATACTCTTGTTTTTGCCTCACAACTGCTGAGATTAAAGGTGTGTGATGAACACCTGTATTCTTTTTCATAAAGCCAATTTTCACAACACTACAATTTAATTTGCCATGGTTTTCTATGGTAACCAGCACCTAATGGTCAACTCTGAAAGCATACATACAAGTAACATTATACATACCGAGAAAGTTATATTTAGAAACACACACACACACACACACACACACACACATATATATATATATTCAACAATAATTAGTGGAAAAAGAGGCCATGAATTTGAAAGAGAACAAGAAGGAATACATGGGAATGTTTGGAGGAAGGAAAGGAAAGAGATAAATGTCAAAAATTAAAAGTAATAAAATATTTAAAAGTCACTTTCAAAGGTAAAAAATAGTCATACCTTTAGAATTTTCATTACTTTTTCCATTTACTAGAAATCATTTGGTCAATCTCTCAAATACATAATGAGATCCTGCCTCAAAATAAATAAGTAATAAACAAAAATTTATTAAAGAGGATGGCAAATACTATATGGAAAAATTAAAAGCAGCGATTTACAAAGAACACTATTTCAATATCTATGGTTTAAGCATAAATGAAATAAATCACAACAAAATTTTATACTTATATTCAAATGACAGGCAAAAAATTCCTATTCATTTGGACTTTTACATCATATAGCTTCCCCGTTTTAATTTTTAAAGATAATTGATTTAATTATTGTGCTGTGGACTTACATATTGAAGTATCACACTGTATTCTGTAGTTGTTATATGTTAACTAATTAAAAATAAATACAGATGGAAAACAAACATACGAGATAGTCTACATTATATGATGATGCTATTCCTCGCCTACCAAAGTCAAAACCTAACATCAGCAACACCAAATCCTGATAAGGAAGTGTTTCAAAATGAGAACTTATTCATTGCTAATGACAATGAGAAATGGCTTAGGAACTCTGAAAGACAGTGTCATGATTTCTTGTGAAACTAAACAGTCTCTGAATGATATTTGATCACACCCTGAGACTGTGTTAATAAAGTTAATCTTGAATTAGGGGGTGGAGCCAGAGACTAGCTGACCAGAATTAGCCATAGAGAAGCCAGGAGTATGGCTAGAGCAGATACACAGGAAAGAGTAGGGAGGGACTTAGATTGTACTCTCTTCAATCTGGGAAGTGTAGAGCGAAGGTCAGCTGGTGGCTCTCCACAGCTTCTTTGATCTATCATGTTTTCACTCCAATATCTGAGTCCTGAATATTTACTGGTAAAGAATGATAGACACTTAGGCATATCATGGCTGTGACAGAGCCAGGGCTGAGGGACAGGAAGTCTTTAAAGCCACAGCCTGAGTAGCAGACTGACTCTGACTTCGAGTCCTGGGGTCACAGATTGTAGTTAAAATGCCAGTAGATTCATGTGTAGCTGCTAAGCTGATAGAGGAACCAACAAAGTACTGTATTTTCTATCAAAGTGTTAAATAAGACAAAAAGTCCATTAACGATTGTAAAGAAGCTCGTGGGAGAAGCTCAATGTGATAATCTTCAATGCTGGGAAAGTTATTTCCCACACTATCTTCATTGTTTGCCAAGTTGACTTCAAAATAAAGATAAAAAGTTATCCCTTTGGGGAGAGTGACGAGGACAGGAGATGGTCAGAATAGCAGGCTCACAAGCATTCTTGGTTCTCCTGCTAGGAATTCAAGAAGGAATTCCTGTCTCCTCCTCTCTTTTCTCCTAACTTCTCCTGGAAGCTGGATGTAAGTGTCTAACAGAGACTATGGTCCTGACACTGACCTCTTCTCATGAACAGCTTTGGAATTTGAACTCTAGATTGTCATGATTAAATGTACTATGTCTATTCCTAGTCTCAGACATGTTGGGTAATGTTCATAGGGTGATGGTGGTAGTTAGAATGTAGTTCCAGAGGCCATTGAGAATGGATGTCAAAATTCTGTTGAGGTCCATTAAGGACAAATTATTTCCTCTTGATCAAAATAACAAAATCTATGTGGTCCTGGTAGAAACATAGCACTCTGATCCATCCAAAGACTGCATACCATTGTCTCCTCCCTTAGACAGCTGGGCTTGTCAGTTAAGAGACCACCACTCAAAAGGGCTGCCATTCTAAGGGTGTAAAAGGAAAAATTATCCCCTTAATAAGACAATGTACTTATTCTTCTATGCTGCCATACTGCTTTGCTATCTCATCTGCTTTTCTACATCCTGGGTCAGAAAAGAGTGATTTTTTTTTTTCTTTTCCTTCCCCCAGATTCCAGCCAAAGCCTGAGCATATGTGTGGTGGCACTTTGGGCTTTCTCACTCTTTCTCTGAAGCTGCCTCCTTTTCCCAAGTGGGTGGTTGCTGTCCTCAGTTGCTCATTGTGACTGACTAACACAAAATTCTTGGCTTTCTCGCTTCTTCCTCTATATTACCCTCCTCTCAGCCTGCCTCCCCTGTTATCTTTTCCCAACCTTGATAAAATTGTCTCTGAGCTTTCTAATGAGTACATTAACAAAGTTAACAAAGCTAAGAACAAGTGATCCTCAATCCCCTGATTACAGAAATACCAATTATCTCCTCATGAGAGCTTTTGAAATATTAGTATTGTATTTTAGTGAAACTATGTAGTACAAAAAAATACAATACTAGTGGTAATCAAGGCTGGTTTTGGTGTTTTGTGACTTTCACTTGACATAATTTTTCATTTTAAGGTCCTTAAGTCTGAGCTGAGTACTAGTGTATGTTAAAGATTTCCTTTAACAAGTCTTTAAAAATGTAAGATTGAGTCAAGGGAAGAACAGAGGAGACCAAGAAAAGAGATACCATAATAGAGGGAGCCATTATAGGTATAAAGAAAAATCTGGCACTAGAGAAATGTCCAGAGATCTACAAGGATGACCACAACTAACAATCTGAGCAATAGTGGAGAGGCTACCTTAAATGCCCTTCCCTGATAATGAGACTGATGACTACCTTATATGCCATCCTAGAGCCTTCATCCAGTAGTTGATAGAAGCAGAAGCAGACACCCACAGCTAAACACTGAGCTGAACTCCTGGAATCCAGTTGCAGAGAGTAAGGAATGATGAGCAAAGGGGTAAAGACCATGCTAGGAAACCCACAGAAATAGCTGACTTGAACAAGGGGGAGCTCATGGACCTCAGACTGATAGCTGGGAAACCAGCATAGGAATGATCCAGAACCCCTGAATGTAGGTGTTAGTTAGGAGGAATGGGCAGTCTATGGGACCTCTAGTAATGGATCAGTATTTATCCCTAGTATAGGAATGCCTTACAAAGGCCACATCCACAATATGCACAGTAGCATTTTCTACCTCATTTGAGTTAGATCTCTCTGTGCAGCACTCATCAGATTCTCTTAGAATTTGTGGCTGGAGAAGATTATGCACTACAGACTTTGGTACATGTTTACCCTTCCCCTGTGAGTAATAAGCGATGAAACAAAGCCCCTCTGAAGTGACATTCTCCTCAGCTCTTCTCTCCTGGGCCCCTCGGATTTCAACATTGCACTGTTCTTTCCAGCCTTCAGTGGCTCTCTACTGCTCTGTTCCCTTTAGCTCAGCACAGACAGACAGTGATTTGATTGACCCATTCTCCCTTCCAAATCCTAGCGTTTTACTCACAGTCTTCTCCCTAGTAGAAAATACACCCTTTAAACCGACTCTCCAGCTCTCTCCTCCTTGTTTAGAACAATACATATTTTCTAAAGCTCCTGGAATTGTTTCATTATAATGAATTTTCTCAAGAGCAAGTAAAATCAGCGTGATAAGAGCAAATGCAGTAAGTAGACAACTAAGAAAAATTAATAAGTTTAAGTGGGGAGAAAAAAAACAATTTAGGACTGGAGAGACAGCTCAGTTGTTAAAATGCTTACTATGCAAGTGTGATGATCTGAGCTCAAAGTCCCAGATTCCATATGAAACCAATATCATATCTATGAGTAACCCCTATATCAAAATTAAAGGTAGAGATTCCCTGACTGTAGCTGGAAGTTTCTGTTATGCCACAGCCAATTTGCCAAATAAACCCATGAACACTATATTAATTATAAAACTATTGGCTGATGGCAAGGGCTTCTTACTGGCTAGCTCTTTCTTAACTATTAACCCATAACTACTAATTTATGTATTTGTACTTGGCCTTATCTTATCAGGGAACACTTGACACATCCCATCTTCTAGGTCTCTACATGGTATCTCTCCTGTGGCTTCATTCTCTCTCCTTTTCCTTCCTTTCGTAACCCTGACTATACTACCTGCCTGGTTACTGGACAATCAGTGTTTTATTCATCAACCAATAAGAGAAAAATATTTACAGAAGGATATTCCCCACCATCTGACAGTTTCAAGGCCAGCTATTCTGAAAGAGGCGGCAGAAAGCGAAGAGACCTTGCCTCCAACTAGGTGGAAAATGAGAACTGACACCCATTAACCGTGGAATGTGTGCGTTCATACTCACATAAACAAATGTGCACACATTCACACACGTGTGCATGTACACATACACAGTGATGATATAGAGAGTGTTGGAGGAATAAAAGCACACTGATAGAGACTACAGAGAGTGATGGAAGCAATAGTCTATTGTAAGTTTTCAGACAGAAGTGGAATGAAACCCCCTAACAATAGGAGTTGGGGCAATTAAAAGAAAAAGAAAAAGAAAGTAGGAACTGAGTGACATTAAAACTTTTTCAAGCAAGGAAACTTTTATGTCTATAAGAACTTCAGCCATTTCCATGTCTTTTTCATTTAAATTAGAAACATTCTTATTTTATAATTCAATCCAAGTTCCCTCTCCCTCCCATTCTCCCATGCCTCCCACTGACCCCCCACCCCATCTCTCTTCTGCTCCAGAGAAAGGATGAGGCTTTCTTCTATGGAGGATCATCGAAGTCTGTCACATCATTTTGGGCAGGACCTAGGCCCTCCCCTGTGTGTCTAGGCTGAGAGAATATCCCTCTATGGGGAGTGGACTCCCAATGTCCATTCGTACACTAGGTGTAAATGCTGTTCCATTATCAAGGACCCCATAGACTGCCAAGGCCTCCTAACTGTCACCCATGTGCAGGGGGCTTAGTTCCATCCTATGCTGGTTTCCAAAATGTCAGTCTGGGGTCCATGAACTCCCCCTTATTCAGGTCAACTGTTTCTGTGGGTTTCTCCAGCATGGTCTTAACCCATTTGTTCATCACTCCTCTCTTTCTGTAACTGGATTGCATGAATCCAGCTCAGTGCTTAGCTGTGAGTCTCTGCTTCTGCTTCCATCAGCTACTGAATGAATGGCCTATAAAGTAGCCATCAATCTCATTATAGGGGAAGTGCATTTGAGATAGCCTCTCTGATATTGCTTAGATTATTTGTTGTGGTCATCTTTAGCCATCAGGGCAATGTAAATCAAAACAACTCTGAGACACCATCTTGCACATGCCAGAATGTCTCAAATCAAAACCACCAATATTTATGCTGGAGAGGATGTGGATAAAGAGAAGCACTCCTCCGCTGCTGGTGGGAGTGCAAACTTGTTCAGCCACTTTGGAGATCAGTATGGTGGTTCCTCAGGAAAATGGGAACCAGTCTACTCAAGATCCAGTAATTCCACACTTAGGAATATGCCCCAAAATGCACACTCATGCAACAAGGATATCTGTTCACCTATGTTCATAGCAGCATTACTTGTAATAGCCAGAACCTGGAAACAACCTAGATGTCCCTTCACTGAAGAATGAATACAGAAAATGTAGTACATTTATACAATGGAGTATTATTCAGTGGGGAAAAATTAATGAAATCTTGAAATTCACAAGCAAATGGATGAAACTAGAAGAAACCATTCTGAGCGAGATAACCCAGTCACAAAAGAACAAACATGGTATATACTCACTCATATATGGATATTAGATATAGAGCAAAGGATTACCAGCCTGCAGTTTACACCTCCAGAGAAGCTAGGAAACAAAGAGAGACATACATAGTCTCCTGGAAATGGGGAAAGGGACAAGAATTTCCACATCTTATTTTCTATTTTGGAACCAAAGTTCAAATACTAGCCCTCTCATCAGCTCTAATATTGTGAAAATAGAATAGCCTATTTAACATTTTGCTGTTTAAGTAATTTTTTTTGCTAAAATAGTACAAATTGTATCATTTGACATCTTCATTTATCACATTTCTGACAAGCACCAAAACATAATTACTATCTTTCTATTTATGTATAGTGATACGTTTCCCTGAAAATATACTGTTTTTGAAGAGAATGAAATTTGACCAGACCTTGCAGCCAAGCTAATACTCTTCCTTGAGATCCTTTAATACTATATACTTAATTCAGTGCCCTACTGTGTGCTCAACCTGTTTAAGTTTAATCTGCCCATAAGAGAACAAGGGAGCCAACCTTACTTTGCCTTGGATTGCCCATGCCAATGACTTCTACAACATAAGCCAAGTGCACAGCTGAAGTCTTAAGTTATATATTCTCCCATGCCTTTTACCCCTGGTCCATAATAATCTCTCTCTCTCTCTCTCTCTCTCTCTCGCTCTCTCTCTCTCTCTCTCTCCTCTCTCTCTCTCTCTCTCTCTCTCTCTGTGTGTGTGTGTGTGTGTGTGTGTGTGCATGTACTTGTATATTGTATCCGTGATAAATGTTGGGTGAAACACGTGGATATTAACATCTGGTGAGGTTCTGAGAGCCATTCTGTGTCAGTTTTGGTAAACTTCTTCCCCTATCTTCCTCTATAAAACATAAGATTTCTGTTTTTAAAAATCCTTAATTTCTTCCCCATACTATGATTTCTGTGCTATTCAATAAATACAGAGCAAAGCCCTTCATTAGGCTCAGACATCAACATAGACTAGACACAGGCACAATACACACAGGAAAAAGGGATGGACAAATCAGACACACACAACAGCCAGACTACAGACATTCACTAACCAGATATTACAGAGAGAAAGACTCATGGAGAAGAGCGTTTGATCAAACCAGTCCTTAGAAAAGTTTACATCTCCATCCTTAATGTGACATCAATGAATTTTGGTACTTACTTTGAGTATCTTTGATGCCTTAACTAATTTACTTATGGATTTTCAAATGTATTATATAGACAGAGACCTTGAGTGGCATTTTATCACTCTTTCAAACTAAGTGCATAATTTTCTTTTATTAGATATACACATATATAAACATTATATTATATACATATGTAATCGGAAGACTTTCACTTGAATGTGTGTGTGTGTGTGTGTATATATATATATATATATATGCTTAGTGATACATTACCCATGATTTATTAAAGCTTGCCTTAGATTCAGAAAGCAAAGTCACAAGCTATAGAAACCAGTCACACACCTTTAATCCAAGCAGCCAAAAGCTAGGAGATGATGGTACACACCTTTAATCCTAAGACTCAGGATTAAGAGGTAGATTGATCTATGTGAGTCCAAGGCCACCCAGGTCTACACAAGACTGAATCAGTCTAAAAGAGAATTATAGCTCACACCTTTAATCCCAACATTAAGGAAGTATATAAGACAGAAGCAAAGTTTCAGAGAAGCATTCATTCTCAAACTACATTGAGAATAGAGGATTTTTTCTCCAGCCACACTGAGGAGAGGCAGCAGTTTGAGATTTGGTGAAGAGCTCCTGAATGGATAAGCCTGAACTGGAGGTGAGAGCTAGTGGCCAGCTGCTTTGCTTTTTTGAATTTTAGCTTGATGTTTGAACCCCAATATTAGTCTTTGGGTCTGTACACATACACACACACACACACACACACACACACACACATATACATACATACAAAAAATAAAATATAAAATAAAAATAAAAAATATAAAATCCCTAGAGATAGAGATGACTGAATCTCTATGAGTTCTGGGCCACTGAGGTTTACACAGTGAGACCATGTTTCAAAAAAAAAAAAAAAAAACAAAAAATGAAAGAATTAAAGAAACATAAAACTTGGAAACATTTTCACATGACAGAAAAAACATCAAAGTACTTTGAAATCCCTGACATGACGTGATGTAATAACTAGTGAGAATTCTAAATTATTTTGTGGGATAAAGGAAGTAGCAATACTACACAAAATAAGCTATGTTTTATATGGTAGCAGGAGGTAACATTTATAATTGTAAAATATATTCTACATTTATAACCTCTCAAAATGTTTATTTTGGAAGCCTAGCCTAATATATCATAAATACTATTGGAGATAAATGCATTGATACTGTGAGTGACTTTACATCTGATACTGCTATCTTTTGACTTCCAGTAACTTCCTCTGTTATGTATTCTGTCTAAATTCTCTTAAATCCATCTATGAATAAGCATTATGTTCATGCTGCAGATAAGTCAGCCTCATATCTTTTTGCTTGCAAGCCAAAGATATTAATGCCTAAGAAGTGAAACATCCCCTCACACCTTAATATATATCAGCTCAAAGATTAAAATAAATAATCTACACTAACCAAATTGGATTTATGATTAGTAGAAGCTAGGCAAAATCATTCATGTGACCTCAATAAAGTTGACATGTTTTCTACTAAAAATTTAAATATGAGTTTTAATAAGAGAGTATTTCTTGTGAAAATATTTTCTTACTCCCACATTTTGTCCACCCATAGTGTAAATTTCTCATCACTATGATTGTACTTGTAGATGGAAATAATTTTGGACAACTAAATTCTTCTAAAGAAATCTTTCCCTTTCACTAAAATGTAAGCAGAAGAATCCAGGCTTCGTGGTTGGATGACCTGTATTATTATATGATGGGAGATGCCATTATGTATATATGTTTCTCATACTGGTTAATGAATAAGGCACTGTTGGCCAATAGGAAAGGAGATAGGAGGGACTAAGAGACAAGGAGGAAAGAGGAAGTAGGGAGGAGAGCCAAGATGGAGAGTCGGGAGAAAGCAGTATGCCGGCCCACTACCAGTAAGAGAAATATATAGATCAGCAGAAATGGGTTAATAATTAAGGCAGAGCTAGCCGAAAAGAAACAAATAATGGGCCAACAGAATTATATCAAATACAGAGTCTCTGTGTATTATTTGGGGCTGGTGCAGCGGTGGGACAAGACTAGGTGGCAGGCAGCAAAACCGTACTCTTTACAATTATATTTTGGTATTTTGGTTCTACCCATCTCTAGTTATGAAACTTAAAACATATTATAGACTCTCATGTCTCTTGTTCCCACAATGTAAATATTCACTATTCCTTGATGTCTAATGCTTACCTTGCAAGTGTGACTGATTTATTGAAAGGCACAACACACATGCAAGGCAGGTTAGAATGAGATAGGTGTAGAAAGTTCTCTATAAATTTTAAGTGCTGTAATAGTCCTCCTCTTTTTAGTTTCTTTCCTATCACTGTGAATCTCTTCATGACCAAGTCAACTTATAAAAGCAGTCAACTGGGGGCTTGCTTACAGTTTCAGAACACTTGTCCATATCTGTCATAGTAGGGAGTATGGCACCAGGTGGACAGACTTGGTGCTGAAGCAGTAGCTGAGAGTTTATGTCTTTTCTGAAAGTTGGAGGCAAAGAGCCAGAAATTGGGCCTGGCTTGAGCTTTTAAAACCTCAAAATCCACCCCCAGTAACACACCTACTCCAACGAGGCCATACCTTCTGATCCTTCCCAAACAGTTCTTCCAGCTAGGGGCAACACAGTCAATGATAGGAGTCTATGGGAACACCATCATTTAAAGATCACATCATTATTCTTGACAATTCTTCTTTAAGAATACAGCTGGTTCATAGTTAATGAACTAATGAGCACCCTCTGAGTTACCCAATTACAGATAAATAGATCATTTCTACTGATTTTTAGAAACAGAAATCAGATTATAATTTGTAAATTATATTTTGCTAATGAGCCTCTAAGGGCCAGTTTATTCTATCATTTCCTATAATGAGATCTGAAAAGGCCTCAAGCAAGACTTAAAAATGACATGACAAAAGTGTGTCTACAGCACATTTGCATTTGATTTTCAAACACTAGCTTTAGAAATGACATTGAGAAGGTCTAGGTTATTACCTTGAGTTGCAAGATTTTAGGAAGTTTCCCCAGTTGTAGGCCTTGGTTTGAATCTTGTAAATTGATAATTTTGTGGCTAATTTTGAAAATAGAAAATAAGTGTAGGCATCTTGTAAGGTGAGGGCTGATGCAGACTCATCCTGGGGGAAGGCTTTCTTTGGACAATGACAATGAGTGCAGCTTTTTGGCTGGCAGAAGGGTGTGTGAGAGGAGAGCCATCTTTATCCTCCCTTGCTATAAAAGCTATCCAGGAACAGAATAGTTATAGTACATATTTCCTTTCTTATCAAACACAATATAATCTAATACTATCCAAACCCCTACACTATACAGCAAAATGCTTGAAAATACAGCTACTTAAAACATTTTTCTTTTAGCTTCAATGATTGTGTACCTCAAGAATTTGAACAAGACTCTCCAGGCGTGGCTTGTTTTTCTAGGAAAATTAGGTAACTGAGATTAACATGACAAGCAGGAGATGGAATCAATGAAAGCTATATTTACTCATATGTCTATCAACTGATTCTGACTGTATGATACAAACTGAGACTTCTGCATGGTCTCTCCATGAGTATCTGTCTGCTCTACATCATGCTGCCTTGGTATCCCAAGAAACTCCCTCTTCATCTCTCCACCTCCTCCTCCTTCCCCTCCTCCTTCTCCTTTTCCTTCTTCTGCTTCTTTTTAAGATGAGAGAACAAGTAAGAGACAATTTCACTCCCCTTGCTGAACAAGAACTTAGTATGAAACCAAGGCTACTCTAATTTGCTCTGATATCCCAACTCAGCCTTCTGAGGGTTGAGCTTACAGGAGTGACCCAATATGTCCTGCATTGTCTAACCTGTTACACAACTTTTTAGAAAACAACAACAAAAATGGTTGAGTAAGCAAGGTCATCTTGATTGGAATAGCTCTTGTAATCTCTCTATTGCGATTAACACTTTATAGTCCAGTACAAAGATTTTCTAAATTCAAAGGAAAGAAGTCAAAAGAACGACAAAGTCACAAGACATAACAATGTAACTTAAGAATATTAGACACCCATCAACATGTCATGAGAAGAGAAGAGGGTTTCGGGACCCTACCTATCCCTGACCATGGAGAGACACACCCTTCATTGTACTGTCACTGACATGTTGTTCCTATAAAGAGACCCTCCCTTCTGTTCGTGTGATAACCCTAAAGAACACCCCCACCAAGGACACAAGAGTACAGGGATGCTAGTTTGGAAGAAGGAAGGAGTAGAGGGCAACAAGAGAGGATAATGTCAGGGCAGCAGTGAGTATGATCAAAATTCAAAATTCATTATGTAGATGTATGAAAATATCACAAAGATGCTCATTGTCATGCACAATTAATTTATGCTAATAAAACACCTAAGAAAAAAGAAAAAAACGAATATTAGACACCATGTCAAAAAACATAAAACAAACAAATTACTTCTCAGATTTTGAATGCTGTACTACGTGTATAAATAAATTTCAGGAATTGCAGAATGAAAGCTGCTTTCCTATCAAATGAGATGGGCCTTGAACTAGGCTTCAACAGCCATGCATGATTCCTTTTTAATGTGAGCTTCAATTAACATTTTTATAATATTGTGGTTTACGAGACTCAGTGCCCTCACAAGTTTGTACAATGTCTTTGGTTCTGTGTGGGATAAGCTGTGACATTTAAATATGTACATACATTGCATAATAGATATATACCATATATAATTTCATATATTCATCATTTATTCATGATAAGAATGTTCAAAGTATTCATTTAACAGCTTTGCAACATTCAGCACAATAACCATAATCCTCCTACTATGCAACAAAGCCCCTACTTCATCTCTCAAGTATTTTCACACACTGGTCAACCTCACCCTCTTCTCATATCCACAGAAGAGATGTCCACTCCAATAAAGGTAAAGCACTTCCCTTCCCATGATGGGAAGTGACCCAGTATAATGAGCCTGCTTCTAGTTTGCTAGCCGGTTCCACTACATGCCATTAAGAGAGGCTGTGAAATGGTCCCTGCTGCTGACTGATCTGGCCCTCGATTGTAGCTAAAGCCAAGTCAGTGGTACACAGTATTTCACATGGTCAAGCTCGCATATACCTTCCAGCCCTGACACCGAAGACACTGCTCCATAAGCCCAATTGGCTATGACAATATCTGAGGAAAGATTTTTTTTTTTGTTTATCCATAGAACAGGCCATTGCATCCACATTATTATTCATTGCCAAAGAGAGTAATGAGAACATTTCTTCTGGCAAAGTTAATACTTCAGAATTTGGGAATTCAGTGTGCCCATCCTCCTGAGAGTACTACCATGTATCTACATCCGGTTTTCAGGAACTCGTCTCTCCTAAGGAGCCTTGTTGCTTTAATGTAGATAGCCTTAAGACTGAGTTACTTGCTTTGTAATTCAGCCAATCATATGATGGGGGCTTGTGTTTGTTTGGTTTACAACAACTTCAATCCTATAGCTATGGGAAAGAACATTCTCCTTTAGGGAATACTTAGATAATGAAATTGTTTGTGAGCATGTAAAGCTGGGAAACTGTATCTCTAAGCTCATTATTCTCCTTTATTACTTTGCTTGAAGGTGCTATCAACAATCAGTCAACATTGCTAAATTCCTCACTTTTCTGAAAATGAGCAAAAGTACCACATGTAAAGTCATTAAATTCCTTGTTCCTCATGAGTAGTGACTAAAGAGTATTAAATGCATTTATTTAGTCTTTTGTCTAAACAGTTCATGACACAGATTATCAATGCCCAATTTAATATCACAAGAAGAATCTTTGGCAACATGGGGTTTGATCAAATTAGAAAATCAACTCCAGAAATCACAAAGCCAAGTTAGTAAGTGCATCCTTATTATTAAATTTCTCTAGAAAAACTCAGTCCCTTAGGTTGTGTTAGTCAAATATTCTCTATAGGGAATGTGTGTGTGTGTGTGTGTGTGTGTATACATGGTATATCACATAGCAAAATCACATATATCAGCAGCCATGGAGTAAAGAAAGATGAATATTGTTACTTAGCTCCTTTTGTTCAGTCTAAGATCCAAGTCCAAGAGATGTTGCTGCTTGCATCCATGAGACATCAGGGTAGAGCAATCAATGTTGGAATTTTTAGAAAGCACTGGTGTGTGTGTGTATACATACATAGATACATAATACATATAAATCAGTCTTACCCCCAGGAGAAACAAGACAAAATTAAGTCATATTCATTTAAAAATAAAAGCAAGAAATCAACAATAACTTTAAAAAGAACCGCAAATTCCATTTGGAGTTCAGTACACCAAGAGATAATCTGCATTTCTTTATAATATGCCTTGCTGTACTGGCAACTTCACACATTTTATTGTGAGACTATTGGAGCAAAAGAGTCTCTTGTCTTCCATGGTAACAGTGTCCTATTGCCCGGGCCTCATGCTGATGTGCTGGAGCACACCCTGCTCTGTGCAAAGTGTCCTTGGTCTTTGGCACTAAATCAACAGTAATGAGTATGTCAGTCTCATTTCACAGGCAACTTTTTCATCAGATCTTTCATATTTTTAGGTGAATTGGATGTAGAAAGAACCACAGACTGCAATGCCGTTGAGGGCTTTGTGCAGAAGCCTGGCTTGTTTCACAGCTTTCTAACTCACCATGTGCATGTGCCTAAGGGCCCCTTCTCCAGTGCTTATAGGAGCCCTGTTGTTCACAACTGCATCTAAAGAAAGCTTTAAGCACTGAGAAATGAACAGTCTCAACAGTGTCAAGAAGCATGATGAACACTGTACCTATTGGTAGCCAGTGTTGTGGTTTTGTTCATCTGTGCCTCTTCCCAGGATTCACCTAGAAAATTGTGAACCAGTCTTCACTGGGCTGTGTGCCTATCAAACATGTGACCATTGCTCCCTCAGAGAGTAACTTCTGAATTACTTAATAAACTACTGATGCTCAAATCCTTAGTTTAGAATCTGTGTCTACAACAACCTAAACCAAGATAAGTTTTAGTTTTTAGGAATATAAGAAATATTCATAAAGCATACAAAAAAAGTGGAATTAGCATTAGAGTGTGACATGGCTGAATTCCAGACCTGGTCTCAGCACTTAGGTACCATTGTTTGGTAAATTAAAGTGTCCAAGGATCACATTATTGTGCTCTCTGAACTTTACCCCCAGACACTCATACTGATATCATTCTAAGTCCTACTATACTTCAAATTCTTTCAATACAGAGCCTGCGCACAGCATGACCATTTCCCTGGTTTTCACAGGTTTTGTTTTATTCATCATTTGATTATGGCTCGAGTGCTATTTTATTCAAGACAATGATACTCCCCCTTCTCTTCCCTCCCTTCAACAATTACCATGTCCTCTCCCTTCAACACTTCCCACATGATCACCCTCACTCCCTCAAAATCACGGCCTCCTTTTCTTAAATTATTACTGATACATATATGTAAATGTAGGCATATATAAATGTAATTTGCTGAGTCTGTTTAATGTTGCTTATATGTGAATGACTTCAAATTTGACCACTTGGAATCGTATAACCGATTAGGGGATATGTTCCTGGGGAAGGCTAATTCTCTCTACCTAAGCAGTCAATAGTTGCCTATAGTTCTCTATCAACAGTGAGGACCCACAAGACTGTCTGTCTTAGGTTTCTACAGCTGTGAAAAATCACTATGTCCTAAATAGATAGATAGATAGATAGATAGATAGATAGATAGATAGATAGATAGATAGATAAAACTTTGGGAGGACTGAAATAAACATGGTTTATTTCACCTTAACAGCTTACAGTCTATCATGAATGGAGTCAGGGAAGTATTGCAAGGCAGGGACCTGGGGGCGAGAATTGAAGCAAGGACTGCATAAGAGGGCTGCTTATTGGCTTGCTGTTCCTGGCCTGTTCAGTGTGTTTTTTTACATAGACCAGGACCAGCTTCCCAAGGTGGCACCACCTACTATTATAGGCCCTTCCACATTAAACATCAATCATAAAAGGATTTTGTACAGGCCAATGTAATGGTGGTATTTTCTCAGCTGAGGTTCCCTCTTCTCAGATGGACCCTAGCATGTGTGGAGTAGTACAATATCTTAAATACTTTCTTTATTAATTGGTCAATTATGAATGTCCTTTAATCTCCCGATAAATAGTATATCCACAATCAGCACTGAAATGCTTAATGGATTAGAATGAGTCCAATGGATACCCATAACTGTTTTTCACTTGACCGGAGCATGAGATCAATGGATGGAGTTCTACTTATATGCGAATGAAGATTATTCTGATTATCTTTTAAGACATTGCTAAACTTAAGGCAAACAGGACAGTGCTAAGGTACATTATTTAAACTCTGAAATACATTAGTAATCATCTCTTAGCCTATAAATTATTTTTGACAATTTTTTATACCATTTAAATTGTACACAGTATCCAAAACTATACTAAACCACTGTGTACAAATAAAGACAAAAGTGGGACATTATGGGAGACTACATCAGGCCTCAGGAGCATGCTCAGTCATCATCATTGCTATTAGTATGTGGAAGCATGGACTAATACAAAGACAGTGCCCCAAGAAGGCTGGAAGATAGAACAATGGTGCAAGACCAGAAAAGTACAGAAACTGATGCTGCTTGGTGACAGAGAAGGCTCACAGCACGTTAGTAGGTTGGCCAAGTACCTGGTGCTTCCTTGAGCTTCACTGCAGAGAGAGCACGAGTTAACATAGTTGGTCTTGGAAGTGCTGACCTTGAATTCAAATGCTGTTGAGGTAAAGTGCATTGTCCTTATAATTATCTTTTACTCTAACTTACTTGTACTTGTCTGTATTCTCCAGGCACTCATAAGGAAATACATGTTTGTTTAAAAACTGGAAAATAACCATGGGACAGATGAATGGTAATTTAAACCATCACTTAAACGAACAAAAAAACACCTATTTCAATTTATTTTCCCAATTGTAACATTAAGAGGCTAAAGCTGAACTTCTGATTAAGAAAAAGACAGCAAGGGGCACAATTAATAATAGCTAATCCCCAATCACAGAAGAGCAGCCTATTATGTTGCCTTTTCAAAGCCTATCTCACCCTGAGAGAAACAAAGCAACGTATTTTCAGGATTTATAGTACACGAGAAGGATATGATAATCTCTAAAATGTGATTGAAAGCATCTCACAGAACACTCCAAAATGTTTCTAAGTAATATTAATTGCAGTTTCCCACTTAATTTATAGTAGGATAATGAGAATTCAATCCTTGAAACAGGTTACCAAAGACTGTATGTATTTACTTTGTTGTTGATACTTCCATTCAGCTTTTTCTACAGATTGTTGAGTCTTTAAATGAATCACATGAAGTTTCCATATTAGCATTTAAAATGTGTTAATATGGTATTTACACATGTTAATCCTCACAGCCACTTTGTGAGAAAGGAATAATGGTAGCTTCATATTTCAAATTCTAAGGTTATTTTATTTTGTGTGAGCATTCAGGAATTTTTCTTTTATTGAAAATAGATTTGTTTACACAGTATATTTTTTGTTTTTGTTTTGTTTTGTTTTGTTTTGTTATAAAGCCATTGGCCAATGGCTAGAGCTTCTTACTGACTAGCTTTGTCTTAGCTATTAACTTATTTCTATCAATCTAAGTGTTTCCATGTGGTCATGTCTTACTGGAGAAAGGGTCCAGACCTCTTCTCTCATGTCCTACATCTTGACTCCTCCCTACTACCTCTCCCAGAATCCTCTTTGTCTCCTAGTTCCACCTATCTTGCCTTCCTATTTGCCAACAATGCTTTATTCATTAATCAATATGAGAAACATATTTACAGAATGACTCTCCCATCATCTCATTTCTGTCTAAAATAAAAAGAAGGGTTTTAACTTTAACATAGCAAAATATATAACAAAACAGTTATCAAATAAGAACTATAGTTAACAATATTTAGTCAATTAATATTATCAGGAATTAAAGAAGATTTTTTTGTGAGTCTAAAGTCTTATATGTAACTTATCTTTAATTCTAACTAAGGAAAACTATAATCATAACTGCTGTCTTCAACTCCATCGAAGACCATAGAAGGATAATATATTAACTCTAAAAATGAAAGAGACATCTCGCTACCTAGACAGTCATCCAAAGTTCTTCTGTAATGTTCTATCTTCAGCCTATAGGCAGACTTCTCAGCAAAACAGGAAACTTTAAACTGTCCACTTGTATTGGCAATTTGTCAGTCACTTTTCTCTGTGTCCTGCAGAATGTCTGGCAGACTCATCCATAAGTAAGAACCTGCAGCAATGTCTATCTTGATTCAGAAGTCACTTTCCTGTGGGTCCTGCAGGTCTACTTTGTAAAGCATATAGTTAAACAGTCTACACTAGAGTAGTATCTTGCCCAAATGACTAGTCTTGCCATATTGGAAGCAAACTCCATAACGAGTTTATTATCCCATGTCCATCTTCCCTTCTGATGAAGTTGGCGTCACCCAGGAGTAGTTGTGCCTCAGTTAAAAAAAAAAAAAACCCTAAACCATTTTAAATTCCATATTATGTAGGTCTTTGAAAGGTTTGAAGAATGCCTATCCAATTGAAATTTATCTATGTATAACTATAAAAACCTAACAAACTTAACTATAAGTTTTGACTATTATAGGTAACTATACTATGTACTAAATTATACATTACATTTTTAAATTAGCTATGTAAACAATACTTAAACAAGAGAAGAAATATACATATCACAAATTTGACCTTAAAATTGTATTAATATATGAAAATCCATCCCTAAACAATGTATTCATTTCTATGTCATAAACTCCCTTTTACCTTTAAAAAGAGATTGGTTGTGATCATTAACTATTTATAACCAACCCCATTTATATGAAAACAAACATTTACATATAATATTTGGGAATTTGGGAATTGTTCTTTCCAAACTGTTTCCTGCAGGTTGGGAATGCTGAAATATTACGGGAATCGTAAGAAGAGAAGAAATCTTAGCTGTAGTCTGCAAGGCTGCCTAGTCCCAGCTGTTTTGAATGTTGGATCACCTGGGGCACTGCTTCACTGGGTCTTGCTTGATCCGGGATGAGGGATATTTTTTATATAATTTTTTAATTTAAAATTGAAACAAATTTGTTTAACATGTCAACCCCAGTTCCCACACCCTTCTGTAATCTTTATCTTTTTCTGGCCATGAGTCTTTTATCTGTTAAACAATAGCATTGTTAAAATTAAAGTGGTGGCTATTTTAGCCAGCTGTTACTGTATAGCATTCAATTGTTAGAAGGGCCTCAAAGGTGCCCTGCTGTTTTTTCAATACATGTATACAATGTTCAATGATAAGATAGCACTTCCATATTCTCAAATATTTATCATTTACTTAAAATGGAAAATTTCATGCTTTAAAAAGATACTTTGATACATACCAGAAGTTGTTGTAGCTGTAGTTAACCCTGCTGTATTATAGAACACCAGAATTCTTTGCATGTACTTGTATTTTGGTGTCCAGCATCTGACCTCTTTACATTCTGCTTCTCTATATCTGTCATAGGTTCTGGTCATCAGTGCCCTGAGTTGCTTTGGGGGGGGATTAAATTAACATCCACAAATGCATAAGATAATGCAAATAAGACAAGATTTGTCTTCCTGTGTCTCACTTGTATTACTCATCATGCTCTCTTCCAGTTCCATCCATTTTGTCACAGTGAAAGAAATATGTTCCTTTTCACGGTTGACTAATTCCCTATTTAACACATATACCACATTTCCATGGTCCACTCACTAATGGATGAACACCTTGCTGGATTCTGCATCTTACCCTATGAATATCACTGCAAGAATACTGACTCTTTGATATGCTACTGTCATTTTCAGTGAATAGATTCAGTAGAGGCATTGTTAGATAGAATTCTCGTTTCTACTTTTGGATTCTGAGGAAGCTCCATATTGGTCCCATATGGCAGAATGAATTTATATTCCCGTCAACAATCTAGAAGAGTTTCTGGGTCTCCACATGCTCACTGACATGAGTTTTTCTGTTATCTCTTTGGTAAAAAGCCATTTTTATGTTTTTGGTTGTGAGCCTAGCCTTTAACGGCTGAGCCATCTCTCCAGCCCAGGTAAAAAAGCCATTTTTAATTCAGGTTAGATGATATCTCATAGTAGAAACCATTTTTATTTCCTTGATTGTTAATAATATTTAGAAACTTCCCATATAACCTTTGACCATTTCTATATCTACTTTAGAGAAATGTTTACTAAGAGCATTTAAACATTTCCACTTAGGTTATCTGTAGGTGTGTTACTAAATTCTTTATGTGCTTGGATATTAATCCTTTTTCAGATAAATTATTTGGTTTTTTTCCTCCATTCTGTACATTGTCTCTTGGATGTTTCCTTTGCTGTGAAAAGCTTCTTAATCTAATAAAATCGTATTCACTTATTTTATTGTCTATTGTTTTATAATATTTTCCAAAAGAAAATAAAAGGAAAAAATCACTGCCTGTGGCAATGTCTTGAAGCAAAGATTCATACTCCATTTTCTCCTAGAGTATAACAGCTTCAAGTCTTGATCCATTACTTTATTACATTGTGTGGTGGGAGACAGTCATCTAGTCTTATTCTGAGTTACCTATTCTTCCATTGGTCTTCAACAAGCCTTCATGCCAATTTCATGTAGGCATCATTCCTTGTAATTTTACAGTGTGTTTGAAATTGGGAATTGTAAAAGCTGCTTTAAGTGGGTTTTTTTGTTGTTGTTTGGGTTTGGTTTTTTAATTATTTATTTTTATTTTTCATTCTGAATTGGTGTGATATTTGATATTTTGTGGCATTTGTAGTCCCAGATTAACTACTTCTGATATGATTCCATTAATGTTTTCATAAAGATTGCATTCACTCTGTCAATTACTTTGTGATATTGACATTTTAACCATATTAACTACCTTTTTCTAATCTGTGAACATGGGAGCTCTTGCCATTTTTGCATGTTCTCTTCAATTTATCTTGTTAGTGCTATATTATCTACTCCTTTATTTATTTACTTATGTTTTCTTTATTTTCCCGTTGATGGGAAGAAACACCATAACCATGGCAACTTTCAGAAGAAAAATTGTTGGGACTCAGAGTTCAGAGAATGAGTCTGTTTTGCCTAGGATGCAGGACCCCCAAACATGACCATCACAGAACCAAGTACCAATGCAAACACATGGGTTTCTTAAGAACAAAATGGAGTTCAGGGGTCCAGGAGCACTCCAAAAGCAGCAGATGAGAGGATCAGCTCCAACCAGCAGGGCAATGGGTTTATAAACAGAAAGCCTCAAGCTATGGGAGTATAAGCCTAGGCATTTTCTGATTGGTTTGTGGGGTGTGTGTGTGATACTTCCTGGGTCCATTGGCCCTGGCATTAAGTAAACATTTGGAAATTTCCAATAAAGCATCTTGTGACCTATTGGGATAGCTGGTGACTGTGATGTCTCTTTCCTCAGTGTCAGGCTGATTCAACAGGATGTGGGGGCTCTGGGGAACTTTATATGGTTTTATGGGAAGTGGGTTAAGGGTCTGGTCAGCAGCTTCTCAAGATGGTGTTTAGCCTAAAATGGCAGTCTTGCCTGTTGGTGCCTGAGCTCTCAAGTCCACAGCCATCATGGAGAGGGAGCAGAAAGAATTTCTACTTAACCTTGGTGTGTGTGTGTGTGTGTGTGTGTGTGTGTGTGTGTTTAACAGAAGGGTTAAACAGCAAATCTACTCTTTAAAAAATGGAAACAAGGGCATTTAAGAAACCAATTAATTACCAAGCGGTATTGGTGATTGTAAAACATTTTTTTTTCACAAGCTTTTATTGATAAACGCTTTTAGATTTAGGCAAAAAGAAAACCACTACTAAAGACAAAAAGAAACATGTTATTATAAATTATTCTTTGTGTAGGGTTGAGGACTCTTGGGCTTTTCCCTATCCACTTTGGTGTGGCCTCCTTATTCAACTCATGTTTGAGCAGTCATGTTGGTCAGACATTACAGATTAACTTCTCATATTATCAGGAGACAGTCTCACAGCAAATTGCTTGATCATCTAGATCTTTTATAGTCTTTCTGTCCCTCTTCCTCAATGTTCCCTGAGTCTTGGGTAAAGATATGTTTTGTAGATGTATTCACTAGGACTGGATTCCACAACTCTGTATTTTGATTGGCTGTGGTTTTCCTTAGTTGTATCCCTCTACTTCAAAGAGAAATTTCCTTGACAAGGACTAAAGAATACTTTCTAGATAAGAATTGCTAGAAACAGCAAACCTTCTCCATAAACTCAAAAAAATTCTTTCTAAGATTAATTTTTAGTAATAAACACTCTTATCCAAACATATCTGATTATACTTTCTACTAACTAAATGTGTTATTAATAAGGTTGAAATATAGAAAGGAAACAATTAAGGATATATGACAAAATCTAGAATTAATGCCTTGCATCATAAATTGCCATTTCTAGTACTGAATTGCTATCTGCTTGCTAAGCACATCAAATGATAGTGAAGTATACTGAGCCATATCAGGATACGGGAGAAAAGCTTGCATCCAGGGAGATTAATTAACTACTGTGATTCCCTTACATGCACACAGAGCCATACATTTGGAAATTGTATCAACATTTGATGAATCGATGTAGACAGGTTATGGATTAATATGAGTGTATGAGTGTGGACCCACAATCTTAGAACTCTCAGTCATTGTTAAGAGCCCATGGAGCCCATCTGTCTCTGCAAAGTGAGGGAAAGATACACCAGTGTCAAACACCCAAAAAGGCAGGGAAAGAGAAGCCACTATCAAACAACCCCAAAGCCCTTTACGGGCAAAGTTCTATCCCTGAGGAGAAAGTGCTGCTGGCATACAATTCTGAAATTCTATATCGGCTGGGGAAAAGAAAGTTCTACCCACAGCTGTTGCTTGTCTTGCTGTCCCATCTAAATGTATAAAGTACAGTCAACAAATGATAAAACTTTATTCATATAAAGTAAGACTGCTGTAGACAGGGATGGGAATATTGGTAAGATTTACCAGGAAAATAAAAGGCTATAAAATTGCAGGGAGGTTAAATATATTTGTAAAACCTACTGCTTGAGTTCCTAAAAAAACAAACTAAACAGAGACTTAGTTGAAGCCTAGTGAATGACGTCCTCTCCCAGAGCTCACAACAGGCAAAGGAGCTCTAACATGAGAGATTATGGTGGGAAAGTACAAAGCAAGAATTTCTCTGAAGGGTAACTGGGAAATGTAGAAAAGTCTCTGGAAACAGAATTCCAAGGGAATTTAAAATCCCTCATAACCTACAACTGTGGGAAATACTGAACAGCTCAACTTCAGATTGCCATGACAAGCCAGAATGGTTTCATTAGTTTCCCTCTGTAACAAATCTAGTCCTAAGCGAATGCTTATAGAATGTACCAAAGGCAGACAACACACAACCTGAAAAGACAATATATCTACAACCAGCTGTACTTAAAGAGATACTACACACCTTGGAATTACAAGAACAGAATGAGATAATCTTGGCTATGCTGTTAAGGACATATTATACAATTCTCTAAGGAACAGTGATTACTAGAAAGACTCACAAGACTCCAAGAAGAAAATTGAAAATATAATGTTTCATTGCCTTAATAAAAAGGCACAAATTAAAATTAGCAAATGAAAATATACATAAGGCAAACTTCTAAGACAAAACTGGGCTGTGTTTTCAAATGTCATTCTGATGAAGCTACACAGAGATGTTCTTGATTATCCCTGGGATGACCGATGAGAGTACCAGAGAAGCACACCATTCAGAAGTTCTCACAGGAAGTCTGTGATTTCTTGGCTTGGTTTATTTTGGTTTTTTGAGACAGGGTTTCTCTGTATTGTCTTGGAGCCTGTACTGGAACTTGCTCTGTAGACCAGGCTGGCCTGGAACTCACAGAGATCCACTAGCCTCTGCAGGTATGTGCCACCAATGCTCGGCTATTTCTGAGTTTTTACGGAAACCAATAAGGGTTTCTACTGGACCCCTTTGAGATAAAGCATTATATATATATATATCTTTGTGATATTTTCAAGGAGGCCAGCAATACCAAATCAAGACTACAGTTAAAATTGATTTAATACATGTTCATAGATACCCATGAATACAAGAATCATAAAAGTTAACTATGTGTTATTAATGCAGATTAAGAAATTGAAGAAAAAATAGTTCAGGGAAAAAAGCATCTGAGGTTTATTTAGAGGTTCCTAACTAATGATTTAAAATAAAGCTAACTGAGATTTTATTACAGGCTTTGTATTGAGCCTTTGAACTGTTGTGAAAATTAGGATAATTTGTTATCTTGAATCCATGCAATTTTTTTTAGTCTATTCTCTTCATCTTGTCCTCAACCCTAACAACACACATCATGAAACTATTCCTAAAGACACATGAACAAATATCTATAACTCCATATAGAGAACCAATTATAGCCCAAATTAAGCATGCCACTTCAGGGTTCTAGAAAATACTGAAGAAAGACCCAAGACTCAAAAAGTATGTAAAAGCAAAGAGCGTTTGTTACACCAGCATATACAGGGTTGTTCACCTGTACAAAATGGCGACACTTAGAGGAGTGTCGCCTTTAAGCACAGCTAAGGGGAGTTTTGGGAGTTAGGTCATTTCATATATAATTGGTGAATCAAGCAGCAATTGTACTACTGAGCTTTTAATTGGCTGAGGTTTTGTCTTATCATTTTGGGACATACTCCCACAAGCCTGAGCAAGCCCAGATGTGACTTAGAGGGGAACGCTGGATTTGTCCTTGAGACACTGTAAGGCTGGCTCAGGTCTCATCTCTGAATGAAAGGGCATTTTGGATAAATGGGCCTTTGTTGGGAGACACCTTCTCAGAGAACTGAAACCCAAATTTAGATATGAGTGAGAGAGCTTAATCCCTTCACCACCAAAGTCGAACTTGGTCACCGATGAATTTTACTGGGGTTATTGGCAGGAATGTGGGCAAGGAGTCACTTACAGGAGCAAAAATGACTCCAATCAGCTGCACCACCCAAACTTATCCCAGCATAGATAACAGCTCATGAGAAAACCTGGAACACAGCTTACAGGCAAATTGCATTCCTCATTTCCCTTTCCTCCCTCTAAACCTTCCACATCCCCTTCCTGCTTTCCTTCAAATTCATGGTGTCATTTTTCACTATTATTTCTTGCATGTATATGAATATCAGAAGATAATCCCATTAAGTCTCATCAACATGACTGTCCAGGTGTGAGCCTAATAAGGATGCCAAAAATGATGGGGAAAAGTTGATGGGGCCTCCACTGTACACAAAGAGCTGTAGACACCTGAGGAATGCTGGGAGCAATAGGGGTGGTTTTCCCCAGGGAGAAGCACACCGATTAGTTGCCCTGTGCAAAACTGTCAGCTGTAAAAACACACAAGCAAGTAATATTATGTGAACTGAACAGGAAAAGGTTTATTTTTGACACACCAAATATAATATCCTTAAAGTTTTCATCAATACTTACTAAACAAAGTATGTCTCTAAAGCTTTTAATATGCAATGATATAACTGCTCAATTAAAAAAAAATATTGCAAAATTTAGTTTAAGTTTGCATGTTAAAAAAAGGAATAAGGGAAAATTGACTAAAGTTTATATGAAATGACTATTTCCTTTCTGCTTTATAAATTATAGTTGTCCCAAGTTTCTTCCATTTTTCAAGAAAAATAAAATAAAACGAATATTACTGTTATACTTTATTAGGTATTTTAGCCATAATTATTGCATGTCCGTGCTGTGGTTTTTATCGAATATAACTTGTAATACATCTCCAAAATATGAAGAGTAATAATTAAACAGCATTTCTCTCAAATGATGTAACTCCCAAGGAGTCAATTTCTGATAAATTTTGAAAATAGTTTTATGTAAGAAGTACTTCTATACTGAAGTTCTTTATTTTTGAATAATATGTTTTAAAGTACTACATGAGTTAAGTCATGAAGCAACACATACATCTTTCTAGTTTCTCTGGATTTGAATATCAGTTGATAATGATTACCTAAATTTAATATGAAGTCGGGACTATAAAACAGTGACTTTTCTAACCTATCATTCCTACATTTGCATTAGATGTTTGAAAATAAAAGTTTCATCTCCAAATCATTTTCTAGTATTTAAAAAGACATGATTGCACCATATTTGGTCCTATGTACCACCAAGATCATAACTTATATAATTCAGCACACAAATGAATAGTGCTTCTGGCTACAACACTTATGCACCATGCAAGTTCCCAGTATGTCAAGATGTACATAAAGTCGAGAGAAGTGGCTCTTACATGACAATGACAACCAGCAATGATCCAACTGTACTTAAGGCTCACTCAGCAGGAGTAAAATCATGCGTGGCAGATCTCTGGGGCTAGTGAGGTTATACACTTAGAAAAAAAATCATTTACTGTCATTTTGCTAGATAATTTTAACCATATTCTGAATATTTTCCTGATACCCACAGATAAATACTATGAATTTTATTGATTAATAGATATTGGTATGATACAAAGAAAACATTTATGGAAATACTTTTAACTTTTATTATCATATCTTCATTATACAAAATTAAAATGTGTTTCATTGTGACATTTTCATAAGATCCATAATGTGTATTGATGTACATCTTCTTTAATCTCCCTTCTCTCCTCCCTTTGCTCACTCATCTTCTCAAATATTCTGTCTTCTGTTGCTATGCCTTAGTTTTCAAATCTATTCTCTGAATAAAAACATTCAATATTTGCTTTCTAAGTCTAGCTCACTTTGATTAACATGGCGATCTCCTGTTCCATTTTCCTACAAATGATTTATTCATCTTTATGGTCAAATAGAACTCTATTGTGTGTAGGTATGTCACTTTTCTTTATGTATCCATTGATGAAAATTTAGGCTCATTCACTGTTTTGGATCTTGTGAATACTACAGATAAAGACTGATGAGGAAATATCCAAACTACCTAGTTTTTTGTTTGTTTGTTGGTTTTTGTTTTGTTTTTATAGGAATATATCCCATACTGACATAGCTGGCTTACATAGCAGTTCTATTTTAGTTTACTTACTTTTTGTTTGAGAAATTTCTATAATGACTTCCATAATGGCTGCACTAGTTTACATTACCCCTAACTGTACAAAGGTTTCTTTCTCCTGCACCCTCGCCAGCATTTGCCTTTTAATTTGTGTTGGGAGAATGAAAGTCCTTCTACCCTAAGATCTCCAAGGAAATCAGGAATGTTAAACACACAAGATTGTATTTTAAATGTAAAAGATGTAAAACCTGTTCCTCCATCCAGAAATCTGGGCATTGGAAGTGATTACTAGCCTAGTGATCTATGATATCTGTGGAGCCAAGCCATATCAGGTTTCCACAACCAGAACCAAAGATGGCCAGTAATATACATGACCCTTACATTACCTCTCCCTCAGTCCCACAACCAGGCCCAGTGGTGGCTAATAGTCCACATGACAACTACACTATCTATACAACTGAGACCAGACCAGACCCTTAAGTTATACAAGTAGCCTATCTCCAGAACCCATCTTCTTGGAAGAATTGACATGTACTCTGAGTTTTGTTTCTATGTAATTATGCTTCCTTATGCACCAGGGATTGTATTACACAAACAAACTGTTTCCAAATTATATTTGCTTAAATATGCTGGCAAGAAGCTATCTGGCTTCAGATTCCCTGAAGTTTGATCAAGGTTAACAAAGTCAATCTAAACCGAGTTTTCATTTTCACCTCTTCATGGATCATTGTCAGCCTTGGCACCTGCAGAGATCTGCTCAGATTTGAAGACAGCCATTCTTACTAGGGGTAAGATAAAACATCAATGAAATGTGTTATTGCAGAAAAACAGCAAACATCTAAAGTGTCTCTAATTATGTTCATTTCTGAGTCCTTTCAAATATTTCTACCAATGCTTAAAAATCTCAACATCCTTCCAAAAATAAAACCAAGCATCATACACTCACCAAAAGTTTTGCTTATGAGTTTAAAATGCCAGAGATTTGAATTTTGCAACCAAAGAATCTAGAGTAACATAGTTCAGATCCCCATGCTAAATTTATTTAACACCTCATAGTTGCACACATAATTTTTGTTTCTTACTCACTGATGTTGCTGGATCAACTAAAATTCTGATACTTAGTACTCAAAGGTAGCAGTGGCATTTCTGATTGTTGGAAATAGATTGATAAGTTTGGAATCTTCTTCATCCACTTATGTGAGTTTAACCTCAATTTTCTCATGACCAAAACAAAGAAAGAATTTCCTAACTTAAAATAGTTAATACGATAATGTTAATAGAACTTGGCATGCAGAGTTTGAAGTGCATCAGGGTCACTCAAAGATTGCATTTGATTGCCCTTTTTCTGATTCCTATGTGACATTTATCTCTTGGTATGTAATACCTTTGACCTTTTATTATGTTTTCTAAATCCTAACACAGTGTTTAATACAATATACATATCACAAAAATAGGTTTCATAAAAAAATGAGTCAGTTGTTTATTCACTGATGCAGCATTGAACTTTATTTATTGGAAGGGCACATTCTGTACAAATAAAAAACAATTTTACCCAATGATTTCATTATTAATTAGAAAAACAGCATACTGTATATTGATCTGATGTCAGCCATTAAATCTTGATCTCACTGAGGAGCCTGCCAGGCTAGTTTCAAACCAATGATCATCACAATGATGATCCCAATGAAATTCAGTGTATTTCAGCAAACAAAACAACAACAAAAAGATAAGAATGTGAGAAATGGACTTCTAAGAAAGAGGGGAATAGAGGCGAAAGTGGGATTATAGTAACTGGGATGCGTTCCATATATGAAGTTGTAAATCAAACTTAATAAAAGATTATATATAGCTATGATTCATTCTCTACAGAAAAAGACATCATTGTTAAAAGAATCTGAGAAATTATTTATACTATTTAGACCTACCTATATCCCAAAAATTCAACATAAAATAATATCTAAGTATGGAGCTGCAGAGATGGCAATTGTCCTTGTAGAGGTCTGGACCTCAGTTTCCAGCACGCAGGAGGCCAACCTCCAGATGCAACTCCAGCTCTGTGCTCTCTGTCACCCATTTCTGGGTTCTTCATGTATTTACACTCACCACTTCCCATATATATAAGAAAAAGAAATCTTAAAAACTTCGATGTCTGATTGATACATTTTTATAGGGGATATTAAGCAGGTAGAAGTGATTCTTGGAGGAAAGAAGGGGATGATAGGGAGTAATGTTATAAAAATATATTGTAGGAATTTCTCAAAGAATTAACAAAGTATTTATTCAAAAAGAACCATATAACCACATACATTTTAAGTTGTCATTTAAAATTCATAATTTAATTGTGGCTACCTCTGTAGCAGAAAAGGAATTGCATATATACACTCACAGTTCTTTTATAGCAGATGTAAGATCTACATAAGATCAAGTCAGGAAGAAAAAAAAATATTGCACCATGGGGGGTGGAGGCAGAAGTGAATGAACTCCTACCTAGCTAGGGAGCTATTTGTAATCAACAGCTTCCAGGAGAGCAGGAGTTTACTTTCTTTAATTGTGTGGCATCTGATGGGTTAGCCACCCTCCAGTGGGAGGTCCCACTTCTAAAAGTATATAGCCAACAAAAATTGAACTTGATAGATTTAAATTATAAGAAGTGGGTGGGTATGGAATGAGGGCTAAGCCTGGCAGGAGTTGGTAGAGGGGAATGCATATGATCAAATTAAAATGTATGAAAATATCACACAGTTAATAAAAGTATTTTAAAGTTAAAAATCCTGGATAAAAATAGTCTATACTTTTAATCAGTGTGTTAGTATAGTCTAGTCGAGTTCTTTCTGGACTTAATCATTTTTGGATGCTCTCATGTTGAAATACTTAGGTTTTTTTCTTTAAGAATTTTGATTGGAGAAAAACAAAGAATAACAATAAAAAATTAATCTAGCAACAGTGGAAAGGCTACCGTAAATGCCCTTTCCTGATAATGAGATCAATGGCTAACTTATCCACCATCATGGAGCACACACCTACAACTAAACAATAAGTCAAACTGGAATCTAGATGCAGAGAGGGAGGATAAGACTAGGTTGCAGAAACACATAGAGACAGCTGACCTGAACAAAGAAGAGCTAATGGGCCCCCCAGACTGATAGCTGGGAATCTAGCATGGGACTGACTCAGACCCTCTGAACATGGGTCTTAGCTAGAAGGCCTGAGCAGTATAAGAGACCTTGGACAGTGGAACCAGAATGTATCCCTGGTGCACAAAAAGACTTTGGGGGCACATTCCCCATGGAAGGATATTCCCTTAACCTAGAGACAGGAGAGAAGGTCTAGTCCCTACTCCAAATGACTTGACAAATTTAGATGACCCCTCCTGGATGGCATCACCCTACATGTAGAGTGGGGGGGGATGAGAGGGGAGGGTGGTTGGGGGGCATGAGAAGGTGGGAAGGAGGGAAAGACGGAGGGAGGGAGAACTGGGATTGATATGTAAAATAAAAATTTTAAAAATTAAAAAAAATAAGCTAATTTTGTTGAAAGCTCAAAACAGACCTCACAAATTTCCCCTTTGAAATTCCAGATAACAGTCTATGTATGTTATCCCCAATTTTAACCAGAATCCTCCCCAAAAGACAGCTACCATTATATCCATCATTATGTCACAGTCAATTAATTACATGAAAGTATAAAACATTGCTAAATCATAGGCTAATCATTGTGCATATTTATGTTAACTCTGAGTCCTTGTAGGCACAGATGACATCCACAAGGTGTGAGTGCATGTCTGTCTCAGGTTGATTACCAGTTATGGAGTAGCTCTTATTACATTGCTTCTCTGATGGTGCCTCTGAAAACCAACAAGGAAATGCTATTCTCTTGTAAGGAGTTAGATCCTGGCAAATGCCTAGCTACAACAATAGCCAGGACTCAAAAACATTTAAGAAAAGTCCAATTCAAAGTCCAGTTGTTCATAACTGAAGAAGGACGTGCATCATTTATAGTTACTGCTTCTCTTCACAATTGACAGATGGTTCCCTTCAGGGGAGCTATTTTAGTAAGTTAACAGATATATGCTTTTCTCCAAAATGCTAATTAGTCCCAGTTTTATGGTTAAAATACTTAAAGAAATTGTATGAACTAAAACCTCATTCAAATTAATGAAAAAATGTTATATACCCTGTTCATTTTATATGCAAATATTGAGGAATGTTTCCTTTTCTTTATCTTAATGTGTGAATATAAACAAAAAAATACATTCAAATCACATGTATTTTTATTTTTTGTTGTTGTGTTTTAATGACATTATTACCAGCAAGTCCCTGACTAAGATCACAAGAACATGATGAAGAGCCACTCCAGAGACTATTTCAGGGAACAGTTTTTGCTTGATTGATTGTGACAACTGCTTATTTAATGGAAGCCTATCTACTGTGATGGATTGGCACACTGCCTTGGATTCAACAGTGAGCACACATACCACCAGGGTCTCAACATAAAGAGGGCAGACTCATCAGCAGACTAGACCAGCTACCAGCTACCACACTACATCAGAACTCAGAGTCCTGACTTCTGGGATATTCAGGAGCATGGTGTGCCAATCTTCTTATTTAGAAGGGCAGTCTGCCATGTAGGCAGGCCGCCAGGTCATGCCTGCATTTTCTCCTATATTTTAACATAAAATATGTTTAAATATGTCTGGCCTCCCACTGAAAGAAGTGAAATGTTTAAAAGGATACATATCCCATGAGGAAGAACTGGCCTTAAGTTCAAGTAGCCAGGGCTTAACAAGCATACTTCTAAATGATAAAGCAAAGAATGCTGTTTACAAGTCTTATTTTGAAATAATGACATTTTTGTTTGCTTAATTTGCTTATATTCACAGTGTAACTATACATCCTCCCTAGATTTGGCTGAAGAGGTCAATACAAAAGGAACAAAGTGCACTTTCTGCCTTCAGAAATACTGTAACTTTGCACCTTGGATTTCATTGATGAAGATGACATCAAGAGACTCTAAGAGCAAAACTGGCTGAACATACCTCTCGGCAGTGGAGCACAGGCTTAGCACACACGTGGCACTCAATTCAGTGCCCCTAACACCACTTGAGGGGACAGGGGACCTCACTAATGAAGTGGACTTTCTTTCCAGTCTCAGTCTTTCTGTTTATGAGACTTGTCTTGAATATGGATAATTTAGTAGACAGTACTTTTTTGACCAACGATGTAAACCTTTTCCATATTTGTTATAGATTAAAGTTTCTACTCTTTTTTTTTTAAGTTTCGGTTGTCAAGGGCATGAGTAACAAAATATACAAACAAAAAATAGTAAGTGGATAATATTGTCATCCACCAAGAGGAAAACTGTTATTAGTAAATACATATGACACAGCACTGTTTCCTGCTAAATAGAATAATGGTGTATGTCTGTATAAAGTAAGAAAAAGTGTGCCTTTTATAGGCATACATATAATTCACCCTTGAAAAACATTGCAAAGCATATATGATGCAGACATCATTTGTAAGAGACCTTGCTGTGCATACAAAAGAATAAGTGAAATTGGGTAGACCACTGTAACTCATTGTAGGACCCTATGCAGACTTCGGAATAGTTTTAATAACATATTTAATAAAGGTTTTTAAGAATTGTTCTATTTCAAGTATGCTAATCTCGTTATATTAGATTTTCTTTGCCCGTCTACTCTAATATTCTTCAAGACTTATTTCTTGGTGAGCATTTCTATATTGGTTGGGTGCTTCCTTAGAAAAAGCAAAGCCCAAAGTTTAGTTCTCAACACCATACGAATGGTAAGAAAAACCTACTTTGCTTTTCACTTTTAATTTTCTTTAGATATATTGTCATGGTTCATATTCAGCAATCACTTCTTCCTCTTGGACTTGAAAATAAAACTCAAGTTCCACACTGTAAAATGAGGGGAAGTAAGAAATTATTAGAAACAGAAAGAAATGCATATGCATCTCTATCATTTTTCATTCCCTCTTCCTTACTTTCTTCTCAGTGTTTCAATAATATACACAATCCTGCTCTGTGTGGGACATATATTAAGTTTTAACACCATCTAATTCAGTGTGCATGCCCATCCTTTCCATTTCTCAGTGTGTAGTGGCCAATTGCCCATTCACAGGGTTCAGTTACCCACACACTGCTCAACTGACCAGTTCAATTTTCAGCTTTCCTACTGTTTTGAAGGTGATAAAGTAAGGTGTTTTTCACTCTATTATTGTCTAGACACCTGCACAATAATGAGACCCTTGACTAAATACCGTGTAAGCAGAAAGACTACATTGGGATATTTTCTGCTCTATGTTTGTTACAGACATTGTGGGTTTCAAAGATACATGAATCAACTAATGTGGTCTGATCACGCCAGACCGCCTGAAACAGAGTACAAGCTGATCCTACATTCCAAATAGCTGGACAAAACAGCCCTACAGACTACAGCTAGGATATCTGAATCTTCTTCGAATCCCCCAAGACAGCGCCCCTTACCAGCAGGAAGTAGTTTGGAAAGAACGACGCCCAAATTCCCAAATATTGTGTATAAATGTTTGTTTTCATTTAATTGGACTTTGTTATATAAAATTAAATTAAAAAAAAAATATATATATATATATAAAGATACATGAATCAAAATATAGATTGAGTTTCTAAGCTTTTACAGGATTTTGATGCCTATTTGCCATAAAGTATTAGGCCCAATGCTCTCTATTCTCCATTTCTCCCTCCTCCCCATGTCCTACATCCCATCCCCATCTACTGCTCAGAGGAGTGTCACCAAATTCTGGGATACCAAGCTGAGGCAGGACAAAGGCCCTCCCCCCAAATCAGGGTGAGCAAGGTATCTCACCACAGGTAATGGGCTCCAAAAAGCCAGTTCATATACCCAGGATAAGTCCTGGTCCCACTGCCAGGGACCCCTCCAAAACAGATCAAGACCTATAAACCTCTATCTACACTCTAAAGACCTAGTTTGGTCCCATGCATATTTCCCCAGGTGTCAGTCCAGAGTCCACAAGCTTTCCTGATGAAAGCTTAGTGATGAGTCACTCTTGTGAGTATAAAATTAAGAACTATGGGGGAAATATATTAATATAATCATTTAGCAGAATATTGGTATTAAGTTCTTTCCTAGAGTATACAACCTAAACAGGAATGAGTTTTTGGGCCCAGTTAAACACCAAACATGTATTGTATCTTGATTAGTGGGCTTTAAATCCAATCATACAGAGGTATGTTACTCCCATAATGTTCATGCCACTAATTGTTATTTAAGTTACTTTTCTCAGGGAATATTACCATGGAGTACTGGTTATTGAGAGAAACATAGTATCCTGTGATGTGGTGTGGTGTGGTGTGTGTGTGTGTGTGTGTGTGTGTGTGTGTGTGTGTGTGTGTGTGTGCATGCGTGCACACTGTGTACTGTGTATGTCTTTCTTAAGCTAATTGGACATCTAGAGTTGGGTTCTCAAAAATATTTTTTCGGTACAAATATCTGTTTGACCTCTTTACTGTAGGTATTTGGATCTTTATTTGCTGTTACCTCCATTTGTCAGGTAACTGTGTATTTTGGATATTTCCAAAATCTTTAATGGGCCAGTGTGAGGCCCTAATAAATCTGATTGCATTCTGGTATCTTGAAGCTTAGAGGTAACACTTTTTTACAAAAAAGAAAAAAGAAAAAAAAATCTCTTTAAAGTTAGTGGTTTCCTAGTAATTTAGTAAATAATGGAGAGAGAAATTTCCAGATGTTCTGTATTTTCTTCAGAAATTGATAAATGAAATCAGTCTTTCTGCCTCTTGATTTGATTTTTAGATCTGAGAGAAAAAACAAAACAGGTTATCTTTGGTTGTCTGAAAGCTATATTCAGTCATTTCTGTGCACATGAGTTCTAGGAGCTTCCTTATTTGCTATAACCCTTGGGCTTCAGTGGTTTGACCATCCATCCTCCAGAGGTTATTGCAACTGAATCCTAGACTGATCTCATAATGAGGTGTCAACAGACTAGTATCAGTATAAGGGATAATAAAGATTTTTCTATGGACTCAAATGCAAGGCTCCTCTCTTCATATTTTGGCATTAGTAGTAACAATTTTCAGATTCTTTTTAGAATAATAAATGGAGATAGAGATCATTCCACACAAATGAAAATTTGAATATGGATTCCTTACAAAATGAAGATGAAAAGAAAGGCATTAGCTGCATCAATTGTCAAATATCCTAATTTATTGTACATCCTGTACTTTTGATGTTAAATAAGACATTGCTAATGTTAACTAAAGCATTACAGTTATCATATAATCCACAGTTCATCCTAGAATCTATCATGTTTTTTTTTCAGATGTATTAGGTGATGAGTAGGTTATACAAATATCTGCATTGGGTAGATCCTAATTTAAAATGAAGTGTATTTATGAATTGCATTTAACCTATGTATTTTGAAGTGAATCACTGGGGTTCTCAGGTAATTGGAAGAATTCTGACATAACATTCTCAAATAAAAATCAAGATGAATAAATGACATAAACAGATGCCTTTCCCCATTATTTGGGGCAAGGGAAACTTTTCTATTTTGTTGTTACATTTACTTCAGTAATATGTTCCAAGAACAATGAGTCGATGACCATGCTTAAACTTCATTCATAAATTACTAACATGGGCTATTTGTTTTCACAGTGAGCTTTATTTAGTCCATTGGACATTTCAATTATGCAGCATTGGATTCAATCATTTATTTTTTCCAGTTTTTTTCCTGTAAGATATTGGTATGACAGAGCATTCAACACAAGTGTTTATCAATTCTAACAATGTCTCCTCTATAGAAATATATGTTACTTCAATGGACCTCCCTCTTTGAGTAACTCAGTAGTTTCATTTCTGGGGCATCAGAATAAGTGAAGTTCATAGTCCAAACAAAAACATTTAGCCATTAATTTCTCCTCTATCTTTTGACTGTTCTTACTTCAGTCAGTCAAGGAAATAACTGCTTCCCACAAGCAATCAATTTCTTTTAAACCCAGGGAGATGAATTATAAACCCCTCTCTGAAAATGTAACTCAATAAACAAGTTATTTTATCATAAATTTAGACTCTAAAATCTGAGAAACACAAACTTATTTGCAGCACAAGCAACTAATGTTTGTGTTGTCCGATAATAAATTTCAGTAACCTAAAAAGAACAGGAAGAGTGTTACAGAGAATCAGAATATTTTTCCTTTAATAATATTTATTCAAGGACTACACTAAAATATTTTGACTGGTTTATCTCTAGGAATATAATTATCAATAGGCATATTAGTATGTTTCTAGTATACTAACCGAAATATCTGAATAAACAAGTGATATCTTTAAAATAAGATACCAAACATCAGAGTTGGATTAAAATTCTACTGTGAAGAGAGGAAATTATAATGAAACTATTTATGGTTAAAGAAAAAGGTTTGTAGTCTAGCCTCACTATTTACACTGTTTCTAGGGCTCAAGAAACCTATAACAAAGCAGACATTAAATATGCGTTCTTCAAGTTCTGCATATTGAAACCAATGGAAAACAAATCTCCCAATAGCAGAAGACAATGAACATTCATCTTCTCTATGTCTAGGGAATGGTGGTAGCAGTAGGAGAAAGGACACAAATACTCAAAACATTATCATAAAAGCCTTTTATTGTATCCCCTTCAATCAAAATGGTGTGCATACATATCATATGTGTGGTGTGCATCATAATGTGGTCAATACTTTATAAATTACATCTTCTAAACTGCTCCAACAATATGTGTAAAAAATGAGATAAAGATTGAACATAAGATTGTTCCCCAAAACACTCATCCAAAGCTGGTGGGAGTGCAAACTCATACAGCCATTTTGGAGATCAGTATGGCGGTTCCCCAGGAAAATGGGAATTCGTTTACCACAGCACCCGGCAATCCCCCTCTTAGGCATATACCAAAAGGATCCACATCTATGCAACAAAGACACCTGTTCAACTATGTTCATAGCAGCATTATGTGTAACAGCAAGAACCTGGAAGCAACCTAGATGCCCCTCAATTGAAGAATGGATAAGGAAGATGTGGAACATCTACACAATGGAATACTACTCTGCAGAAAAAATAATGGAATCTTGAAATTCACAGGCAAGTGTATGGCACTTGAAGAAACCATCCTGAATGAGGTAACCCAGTCACAAAAAGAGGAACAAAGTATGTACTCTTTCATATATGGATTTTAGACCTAGAGCAAAGGATCACCATCCTATAATTCACACCACCAGAGGAACTAGGATGCAAGGTATATTCTAAGAGATTCATATAAGGGTAAGGGACAAGTCCTGCAGAGCTCAAGGGAAGTTGGGGGGGCAGCGAATGGAGAGAGAAGTAGGAGAGAGAGGGGGGAGGAAAGGAAAACACGTGCGACTAGGAAGATTGAGTCAGGGTAGGAATAGAAGACAGGAAGAAGAGAGAGAGAGAGAAACGGAGAGAGAGAAATGGAGAGACAGAGAGAGACAACATAAAAGAGGGAGCCATTATTGGTTTGAAGAGAAAACTGAACCTAAAGAAAGGTCTAGAGACCTACAAGACTGCCGCCAACTAACAATTGGAGCAACCCTGGAAAGGCAACCATAAATGCCTTTCCTGGATAGTGAAATCAACAACTAACTTATCCATGGAGCCCTCATCTAATACCTGTTGGAAACAGAAGCAAACACCCATACCTAAACACTGAGTTGAACTAGAATCCACATGCAGACAGAGAGGACAAGACCAGGTTGCAGAAACACATAGAGACAGCTGACCTGAACAAGGAGGAGCTAACCCCGACTTATAGCTGGGAATCCAGCATGGGACTGACTCAGGCTCCCCTGAATATGGGTCTCAGCCAGACAGCCTGAGGAGTCTAAGGGACCTCAGATAGTGGAACCAGGACATATCCCTGGTGCAAAAAAAGGACCTTGCAAACACATACCCCATGGAGGGATAACTGCCTTAACCTAGAGACAGGAGAGAAGCTCTAGTCCCTACATCAAATGACTTTACAGATCTACATGAGCCCACCTGGATGGCATTGCCCTGTTTGTGGAATTTGGGCAAGGGCTGGGAGGGGAGGGTGGTCAGGGTGCATGTGAGGGGGCAGAGAGGGTAAAAGGGAAGGAGGGCAGGAAAGAAGGAGGGAGGGAGAGGGAACAGGGATCGACATGTAAAGTAATAAATTAAATAAAAAAATTATTTTACATAAAAAGGTTGTTCCCCTATATCTTCATATACACTATTAAATTGTTTCGTGCACCACATGAAAAATATGACTGACTTTCTTAGAGACCAATGGTGTAAGACATAGCAACGATTAAACATATATGTTTACTAACTTAGATGAAATGATGTCTACTTACTTTTTTAAAAAATCTGATGTTATCAAATATCAGACTTTAATGTGGCAATTATGCATTGCTATGGGAAAATAAATCCATATATTCATTTTGGATAGCAACAGATATTTTTACATTATACAAACTGATCAATTATACCCACAGAGAATATTTTCTTTTTTATTATTTTTATTTTTCTTATTTTACATATTGATACCAGTTCCATATCACTCCTTCCCTCTCTCTGTCCCACCCTCCCATGCCCCTCAACCACCCTCCCCTCCCACCTTCTGCCACTCCACATGTAGTGTGATGCCTTCCAGGAGGGGTCATCTAAATCTGTCAAGTCATTTGGAATAGGGACTAGGCCCTCCCTCCTCCCTTTAGGTTAAGGGAGTATCCCTCCATGATGAATGTGCTCCCAAAGTCCTATTGTGCACCAGGGATACAGCCTGGTTCCACCATCACAGGAACCTTAGACTTCTCAGGCCTTCTAGCTGAGACCCAAGTCAGGGGGTCTGAGTCATCTATTGCTGGATTCCCTGCTATCAGTCTGGGGGCCAATTAGCTCTTCCTTGTTCAGGTCAGCTGTCTCTATGTGTTTCTGGAGCCTGGTCTTATCCTCCATCTCTGCATCTGGATTCCAATTTGGCTCAATGTTTACTTGTGGGTGCCTGCTTCTGTTTCCATCAACTATTAGATGAGGTCTCCATGATGGTGGATAAGTTAGTCATCAATCTTATTATAAGGGAAGGGCATTTATGGTAGCCTTTCAACTGTTGATCAAATTGTTAATTGGGGGTCAGGCTTGTACGTATCTAGACATTTCTCTAGAGTCAGTTTTCTCTTCAAACCTATAATGTCTCCCTCTTTTATGATATCTCTCTCTCATCTATTCCTCCCTTGACTCAATCTTCCTAGTCCCATGGGCTTTCCTCTCCACCCTTCTCTTTCTCCTAGCTCCCTCACCACTTGCTGCCCCCCATACTCCCCATGTGCTATATATGAATCTTGTATCCTACTTTCTCTGGCAGTGTGAATTATAGGCTTGTTATCTTTTGTTCTATGTCTAAAATCCACATATGAGCAGGTACATATCATGTTCCTCTTTTTGTGACAGGGTTACTTCATTCAGGATGGTTTCTTCAAGTTCCATCCACTTGCCTGCAAATTTCAAGATTCCATTGGTTTTATTTCCACAGAGTAGTATTCCATTGTATAAATGTGCTGAATCTTCTTTATACATTCTTCAGTTGAGGGGCATCTAGATTGCTTCCAGATTCTTGCTATTACAAATAATCCTGCTATGAACATAGTTGAGCACGTGCCTTTGTTGCATGGATGTAGATCATTTGGATATATGCTTAAGAGGAGGATTGCCTGGTCCAATGGTAGACTGATTCCCATTTTCCTGAGGAACCGCCATACTGATCTCCAAAATGGCTGTATGAGTTTGCGCTACCACCAGCAGTAGTGGAGTGTTCCCCTTTCTCCACATCCTCTCTAGTATAAGTAGTCATTGGTGTTTCTAATTTTAGCCATTCTAGCAGGAGGAAGATGGTATCTCAGAGTTGTTTTGATTTGCATTTCCCTGATAGCTAAGGATGTTGAGCACTTTTAAGTGTCATTCAGCCTTTTTTGATTTCCTCTATTGAGAGTTCTTTATTCAGTTCTGTACCCCATTTTTTCACAGGGTTATTTAGTGTTTTGTTGACTAGTTTCTTGAGGTCTTTGTATATTTTGGAGATCAGTCCTCTGTCAGATGTAGTATTGGTGAAAATCCTTTCCCAGTCTGTGGGCTGCTGTTTGGTCATGTAAACTGCCTTACAAAAACTTCTCAGTTTGAGGAGGTCCTATTTATTGATTGTGCTATTGGAGTTATGTTCAGGAAGCAATCTCCTGTACCAATTTGTTCAAGGTTACCTCCTACTTTCTCTTCTAAGAGGTTCAGTGTGGCTAGATTTATGTTGAAGTCTTTGATCCATTTGGACTTGAGTTTTCTGCATGGCTATAGACTTATGTGTCTATCTGCAGTCTTGTATACACCATCATCCAGTTGTGCCAGCAACAGTTGTTGAAGATGCTTTCCTCCTTCCATTGTATAATTTTAGCTGTTTTGTCAAAAATCAGGTGTTTGTAGGTATATGGGGTAATATAAGGATTTTCCATTTGATTCCATTGGTCTACCTGTCTATTTTTGTGCCAATACCAAGCTGTTTTAAGGACTAGAGCTCCATAGTAGAGCTTGAAGTTGGGGATGGTAATGACTCATGTTGTTCCTTTATTGTACAGGGTTATTTTGGCTATCCTGGGTCTTTTGTTTTTCCATATAAAGTTGATTATTATCTTTTCATGGTCTGTGAAGAATTGTGCTGGGATATTAATGGGCATTGCATTGACTCTGTAGATTGCTTTTGGCAAGATTGCCATTTTTACTATGTTTATCCTACTTATCCACAAGCATGGGAGATCTTCCCATTTTCTGGTATCTTCTTTAGTTTCTTTCTTTAAAGACACAAAGTTCTTGCTATATAGGTCTTTCACTTGTTTGGTTAACATTACCCCAAGATACCTTATGTTGTTGTTGGCTATTGTAAAAAAAGGGGCTGATTTCTTTTTCAACCCCTGTGTTGTCTGTATATAGTAGGGCTACTGATTTTTTTGAGTTTATCTTATTTTCCTTATAGTTAGTTGAAGGTCTTTCTCAGCGGTAGGTGTTCCCTGGTAGAGATTTTTTGGTCACTTATATAAACTATCATATCATCTTCAAGTAGTGAAAGTTTGACTTCTTCCTTTCCCACCTGTATCCCCTGATCTCCTTTTGTTGTCTTATAGCTTAGCTAGAACTTCGAGTACAATATTGAAGAGATATGTAGAGAAAGGGCAGCCTTGTCTTGTTCCTGATTTTAGAGGAATTGCCTTAAGCCTCTCTCCATTCAGTTTGATGTTGGCTGTTGGTTTACGGTATAATGCTTTTATTATGTTTAGGTATGTTCCTGGTATCCATGATCTCTCTAAGACCTTTATCATGAAAGGGTGTTGAATGTTCTCAAAGGCTTTTTCAGTATCTAGGGAGATGACCAAGTGTTTTTTTCTTTTTCAGTTTGTTTATATGGTGGATCAAATTGATAGATTTTCATATGCTGAACCATCCCTGAAACCCAGGGATGAAGCCTACTTGGTCGTGGTAGGTGATTTCTCTGATGTGTTCTTGGATTCTTTGCCAGTATTATATTGAGTATTTTTGCATCAATGTTCATGAGGGACATTGGTCTGTAGTTTTCTTTCTTAGTTGTGTCTTTGTGAGGCTTGGGTACCAAGGTGATTGTGGCCTCATAAAAAGAGTTTGGTAATGAACCTTCTGCTTCTATTGTGTGGAACAATTTTGGGGGTATTGATATTATCTCTTCTTGAGTTTCTGGTAGGATTCTGCAGTGAAGCCATCTGGCCCTGGGTTTTTGTTTTGTTTTGTTTTTTGTTTTTTTGTTTTTGTTTTTTTTGTTTGTTTGTTTGTTTGTTTGTTTTGGTTGGGAGGCTTTTGATGACTGCTTCTGTTTCATTAGGGCATATAGGTTTATTTAAGTTGCTTATCTGTTCTTGATTTAATTTTGGTAAGTGATAGTTATCCAGAAATTTGTTCATTTCCTTTGAATTTTCAAATTTTGTGGAATACAGGTTTTCAAAGTATGACCTGAAAATTTTCTGGATTTCCTCAGTGTCCATTGTTATGTCCCCTTTTTTGTTAATTTGCATGTTCTCTCTCTCTGCTTTTTGGTTAGTTTGGATAAAGGTTTGTCTGTCTTATTGATTTCCTCAAGAAACCAACTCTCTGTTGCATTGACTTTTTGTATTGTTTTCCTGTTTTCTACTTTATTGATTTCAGCCCTCAAATTGATTATTTCCTTGTGTCTATCCTTCTGGGGTGAGTTTGCTTCTTTTTGTTCTAAGGCTTTCAGTTGTGCTGTTAATTCTCTAATGTGACTATCCTCCATTTTCTTCATATAGGCACTTGTGCAATGAACTTTCGTGGTAGCACTGCTTTCAAAGTGTCCCATAAGTTCGGTAGGTTGTGTCCTCATTCTTGTTGAATTCTAAGAAGTCCTTCTTTCTTTATTTCTTCTTTGACCCAGGTTTGGTGTAATTGAGCATTGTTCAGTTTCCATGAGTTTGTAGGTTATCTATAATTTGTGTTATTGTTGAATTCCAACTTTAAAGCATGGTGGTCTGACAAGATACAGGGGACTATTCCAAATTTTTGTATCTGTTGAGGTTTGTTAAGTTGCCTAGTATGTGATCGATTTTAGAGAAAGTTCCATGTTGAGTGAAGAATGTATATTCTTTTATGTGTGGTTGGAATGAATGTTCTATAGATGTCTGTTAAACCCAATTGAGGCATAAGTTCTGTTAGTTCTTTTGTTTGTTTGTTAAGTTTCTGTCTGTTTTTCCTGTCTAGCAGTGAAAGTGGGTTGTTGAAGTCTCTCACTAAAAGTGTGTGAGGTTTTATGTTAGCTTTGAGTTTTAGTAGAGTTTCTTTCTTTTTAGTAGTAGTGTTCAGAATTGAGACTTTGTGCTGATGGATTTCTCCTATGGTGTATACTAAATGACTGTCTTTATCTCTTTTGATTGATTTTGGTTTGAAGTCTAACTTGTAAGATATTAGGATAGCTACATCTGCTTGCTTCTTGGGTCCATTTGATTGGAAGATCTTTTCTCAACCCTTTACCCTGAAGTAATGTCTATGTATGAAGCTTAGATGTGTTTCTTGTATGCAGTAGTAGGATGGATTTTGCCTTTGTATCCATTCTGTTAGCCTGTGTCTTTTTGTAGGCAAGTTAAGACATTAATGTTGAGGGAAAGTAAGGACCATTGCTTGTTAATGCTTGTTTGTTTTAGATTTGTTGTTGGCAGTGGCCAAAATATATTTGTCTTGCTTTATACTTGGGTACTGGTGAAGTGGGATTATCTATTGCCCATGTACTTGTGAGCATAGTTAATTTCCTTGGGTTGGAGTTTTCCTTCCAGAACTTTCTGTCGGGCTGGATTTGTAGATACATATTGTGAAAATCTGGCTTTGTCATTAAGTATCATGTTTTCCCCATCTACAGTGATTGAGAATTCTGCTGGGTATAGTAGCCTGGGCTGGCATCCTTGGGCTTTTAGTACTTGTGAAACATATATCCAGGACCTTTTGGCCTTGAGAGTTTCCATGGAGAAGTCAGGTGTCATTTTGATAGTCTGTCTTTATATGTTACCTGGCATTTATCCTTTGCTGCTCTTAATATTCTTTCTTTATTCTGTATATTAGGTGTTTTGATTATTATGTGTCGAGGGGTCTTTTTTCTTTGGTCCATTGTATTTGGTGTTCGGTATGCTTCTTTACTTTCGCTTCTTTACTTTCTTTCATGGGCATGCCCTTCTTCAGATTGGGAAAACTTTCTTCAATGATATTGTTGAGTATGTTTCTGCACATTTGAACTGTGCTTCTTCATCTTCTTCTGTGCCTATTATTCTTAGGTTTGGCCTTATCACAATGTCCCACATTTCCTGGATGTTTGTGCTAAGAATTTGTTGGATTTAAGATTTTCTTTAGTTGATGAATCTATTTCCTCTAGTTTATCTTCAGTGCCTGAGATTCTCTCTTCCATCTCTTATATTCTGTTGGTTATACTTGCATCTGTACTTCCTGATCATTTGTCCAGTTTTTCTATTTTCAGCATTCCCTCAGTTTGTTTTTTCTTTATTGTTTCTATTTCAGTTTTCAATTCTTGAACTGTTTGAGTTGTTTTCTTCTTGTTTTTTTTCCTTGTCTTTCCTTACCTTTTTTTCCAATTTATTTTTGTTTTTTCTTCCAGTTCTTTAGGAGATTTATCTCATATAGTCTTTGAGGGCCTCTATCATTTTTATGAAGATATTTTTAAGTCATTCTCTTCTCATGTGCTTTGCTGTGTTCAGGTCTAGTTGGTGTAGAGTCCCTAGACATGCTTGTCTTTCTATTGTTAGGTGTTTTCTTGTATTGCCGTCTTCCTATCACTTTTTCCAGTGGGTGCAGGTCGGGTCTCTCTCTCTGTATGCTATCCCCCAGTAGGCTTAGGTGGGTCAGGAGTTAGATGTCTGTAGCTCTAGGTAGTCCAAGCTCTCTAGGAGGTCTCTCCTCAGGCAGGGGCCCAGCAATGGGGGTCAAAGATCAGGCAGGTATTGACTCAGGGTGGTCCCAAATAGATGATTAGATAGGTGGGTCTACTATCCTCAGAGCAGATCCAGGAATTTCCCTGGCCATGGAGGGATTGTTGGACTTGCCCTCTGTTCCAGAGCTTAATCAGAGCAGTGGGGCAGTGGGCTAGGCAGTGAGTGCACAGGGTTGGAGGGGGTTGTGGATCAGAGCACCAGGAGAGCTCACTCTGGGTAGAGGGCACAGGGGGTATCAAGATTCAGGGCCAATCCAGGGAGTTCCCAGGGAAGGGTGTGGGGGGAGATTCAACCCAAACTTCCAGACTCACCCCCAGCAGAGGCCCAGTGATGGAGGTCAAAGATCAGGCAGGTGGTGGCTCAGGGTGGTCCCATGTGGATAGGCGGGTCTCTGGCAGAGGCCTGGCACTCTGGCAGAGGCCCACCAATGGGGCAAAATGATGTCTACTTTCAATGCTGTATAAACGTGGCCATTCCTAAAACCGTTTTAACATTTATTTTTCAGAATTTTCATGTTTCCACACAGTTTTGTTTTATATCAAATAATGTTAAAAGCCCTAAAAGAATTTTGAATATAGAGATTCAACTGTTCTAAAGTATTGGTTTATAATTATTTAGAAAGCAGAATTTTCTAAAATTTTTGAGAGGGGTAGAGGAGAGGAGAGAGAGAGGATATAATCTGCAATACCAGTTTATAAATCATAAATCACATCACATTTATTGTCTTAATGTTCTGATGCTGGTAAAGAGACGCCATTGCCATTGCAACAATTATTAAAGAAAACATTTAATTGGGGATTGCTTACTGTTCAAATGTTTAGTACATCATCATCATGACAGGAAGCATGATGGAATGCAAGCAAACATGGTTCAGGAGAGTGCTGAGAGTTCTGAAAGGATGGAAAAATACAGCTTAACTCTCCAATGACCCCAGGAAGCTGAAAATTTAGCTTAAAAGCCCTAAAATCCTCAAATTCTAGACCCTGTCCTCTGCCAGTAAATAGGCAAGGACACTCCTTGCTGTTTACAACAGACAGGCCCTTGAGTATGTAATCTTGGCCTAGTAAGATAACAGAAAATGAGCTGACTAACCATTTACCTGACTTCGTAAACTGCTTGTGAAACCCCCGCCCCAGTGACCTATATATTGGCTTTGTTGTAACCCTATAAAAACTGTCTCAATTCTGCCCTTGAGGTCCTCAGTCCGATGACTGTGGACTCCAGTGCACTTGGAATAAAAATTCTTCATGCTATTTGTATCAAGACTGTTTCTCATGAGTGATTTGGGGTGTCACCTTTCTTGTGTGGGAGCGTGAAGGTCCATGCTCTGCGGGTCTTTCACTTCTACATCCAGATCTACAGGCAGCAGACAGAGAAAGAGAGAGACTTCTGGGCCTGGCTTAAACATTTTAAAACACCAAAACCTACCCCAAGTGACATACTTTCTCTAACAAGACCACACCCCAAATCCCATTCAATAGTACCACTACCTAAGGACCAAGCATTCCAATATATGAGTTTATAGGGGGGACATTCTTTTTCAAACTACCACATTTATATATTGACCAACTACTAGAAGTCTTATCAAAAACCTTTGATTTTCAAGTAAATATGAGTCACCATGGGAACCGTCTTAAGAAGGATTTTTGTTTCTGTGGGAAACAGACAGGGTCTTGTTTCCAAACAATAATTGATGATATCCAAAATGTTTAACTAGTATAAAACATACTAAAATATAAGTTGAACTATGACTAAATTTTAGAAAACTCTTATAACTATTGATGGATTCGTTTCACTTGCCTGCTTTACTCAACATCTTTTATCCCATGAGATTGCAAGAGAGAGAAAGCTACATTATCTTCATCCATTGATTTCTCAAAGAAATTAGGGCCATAAAATGGAGTGAGAATGATCGTGAGCTACACACACCTCTACTGCATCCTGGCCCTGGTGTTTCAAATTCTTTCACTGTTTCTCAGTTTTCTCATTCACAAATTAGAAATCGTAATACTAATTACAGATGGAAATTTCTGTCACATTAGTGTAAGTGTTCATGGAGGACTTTTACATTTGGAGGGGAAAGTTTTTTGTTTTTGTTTTGTTTTGTTTTAAAAAAAAAACAAGACATATAAGGAAAATAGTGTTGAGAACATCTCTCAATACATATAAACTAGTAACAAAGCACTGCAAAAATATGATAATGAGTTTCCTCAAAGATTCTTCACATCTAGAAGAGGCTCATGAAACATTAAAAATTAATGAGCATCTAAGCCTTCCCCTAACATCCTAATCATATGTAGCATGAGTCCTTTAGTGGCTAATGTCACTGTCAGCTATGTATATGATATGTAAAGATGCATATGTCAACAGCATATCTTTCTCTATAGCTCATGACTAACTGAGTATTACTCTACCCAGTATATGTTGTAACTAATGGCATTTAATTCTTTTTAAAAAATGTTTATAATTGAAACTCAATTAAAATTATATTGGTAATTCTATTAAATTAGCTAATAATTATAGATTATGTTCTTAGAAATAGTCTTAGACATTGTGGACTTTTGGGTAAAAGGTGGACATGAACATTTTTTACACAAAGACAAGTGAAGCCAATGTCCATGTAATGTGTGATTATAGCGTGTGTGTGCACGTGCGTGTGTGTGTGTATGTACATAAAACTATGGTGTGAATAATGATAAATACTAATAATGAGAAGATTATACAGAATCAGCACAGTGGATCCTCACCAGCTCTAGATCATGGTTTCATCCTTTAATCACTCTTTCTTCAGTCCACCTTTTCTTGAATATACCCTGAATCCAAAAATAGTCTTTGCTGCTTGTCTATCTATCTGACATTTAACAAAAACATATCCTTGGTGCTCCATTAAGCCCTCAGCCCATTAAACAGTAACAGTCTTCTTCAATGTGGGTCTTCTATGCTCAACTCCAACTACGCTCAACTACAAATCAACATTTTATGGGCATACCCTCAAGGTGGTCTCTAGATATGTACTTTGCCAATTGTCTATTGATCTGATAAAGTCTATAACTAAGAATAAACCATTACTATTATTCAATTTTAGATTTATATTTGGGAAGAAGGGGTTGGTGTAAGTAATCTACTTACTAACATAGAATAAAGTTAATGCTCATGTTCTGTCCTTAATAATGGGAAGTTTAGGTTTGGTTCTATTGTTCTATAACTACTATTTGATTGAATGATCTACCTGTGAGCCAAAAATTCATATATTATAATTAATCACTCATTTCTTAGCTTCTATTTAATAATGTATCCCTTGTACTTTTATAGCTTTCTAAAGTCAGAAAATCCAAAACTTTCAGAACTATATCTAACCCAAATTATTCTATAACAGCCGGAATGCCCATCTTCACATTTCATTCACCCTTCATACCAACTTTTGCTGTTAAGAAACAGGGCTCAAAAACACTATCTGTTGAATCTTTTGATCATTCCACTTTCTAGGAAAACACAGAGAGTTATCAAATTGCTCCCATTTGGCAGCTACTCACTTGGTCTTCCTACTGAATTGTATGAGTCAATCCGACTCTACTTACAGCTCTCTGGAATTGATGTTGTATTCACAGATTCTGTTAAAAGCTTTACTACCTTTCTTTTTCATTAGTTTCAGGGGAAAAGGAACAATGTAATATCATTGGGTCATCAATTTTAACTGGATAATGCACTTGTTTTATTTTAAAAGAGTTTATGGTTTTGTTTTGTTTTGTTTTGCATTTTGTTATGTTTGGTTTTGTTTTCCTCTTGCAGATGAGCTAGTAACAGAAGAACATTGCACTGCATCTTCATTGCAAATTCAGCTTCTCATTTGAACTACTTTGGAAACTGTTTTACTGATTGTTAATTTTATTAGAGAGATGGGTTGAAAAATTACTAATATACTAGACACCTACACCTAATGTTAGGTATAATTGTGCCTCCTATTATTTTATGGACATTATATGATAATTCAGCATGTTGTTTAATCTCCTTATGCCTAAACTCTTAGCTCAAAAATTGTAATATAAATGACATCACCATATTGGATGCTTATAACACAAGACTGATATAAGGTTTATAAATGTAATGCTTGAAAATCCTTTAGTACATACAAAATGCTCGGTGAATTCAACTTCTATTTTTATCAGATACGTTTTCTATACTTATATGCTTGGGCATTCTATACTTACTATACATACATTATGCAGTAGACTTTTAATATAAAAGATATATGAGTTAATATACACATCACTACTTTACTGAACACAAGACTAAGCCTAAAAGAAGATAGTACCAAAAATAAAGAGAATGATATTCCTGAGTTTAAACTTAGTATCTCAGTGTTCAAAGCTTATGTTCATTGTCACTATCCAGGATCAGTAAAAAAAATAAACATTAAAAGATTGTATATTTGTGGTTTATGGGTTACCTCCAAAGCATAACTTCCTGAAAACAGAACACTAATTTAAGGCCAAGTATGTACTGTCTTATTCTTGTTAATTATTCTGTGATATTCTTTGGAGAGTATCAGTAGCAATATATCAATGTCATTAAAATGTCACATGATTAAATTAGCGTGTCAGTCAAGAATATCAATTCCTCAATAAATATATCCCTTCATGTGAGACTTTTATTGATTCACCCTAAAATATTTATTTATTTCAATTACTGAGATTCAAAGAATGTTTTTCTCAATTCTCCTTTCTCAATATCCAATATTCTCTCAGTCACAACACCCTTTAATTAAAAGATATATAACTGATAAAAAATGTAGAAATAAAAAGATTTATAAGAGTAAAAGTCACAAACAAGTCTAAATCAAACAATAATCTCTGATGGCAAAAAACATTTAATACCTCCAGTTTCATTTCTATGTACACACAAGGGATTTCACTGCTCACGCATTAAAAAGTAAGATATACGTTTGTTTTTAACTTATCATTTTAATACATCCCATATCACTAATGGTATCTCCGAGATGAGAAATTATATGAGATCTACTGGGTAAATTGGGGATGGAGGGTGTTATGGGGGAGGGGAATGAGAACATGAGAACAGGATGGTCGAGGCAGGGAGGAACACAGTGGAAGAGCAATGAAAGAGATATCTTAATAGAGATATTAGGTGCAAGGAAAACCCTAACTAAGACTCCTAGCAATAGTGGAAAGGATGCCCAAACTGGCCTACCCCTGTAATTAGATGGGTGAATACACCAACTATCACCATAGAACCCTCATCCAGTAATTGATGGAAAGAGACACAGAGATCCAAAACCAAGAATCAGGCCAAACTCCAGGAATCCAGTTGAAGAAAGGGAGGAAGAAATATACAATCAAGGGCAGTCAAGATTATGATGGAGAAATCTAACTCATGGAAACTCATGAACTCTAGACCAACAGCTGTAGAGACTCCATGTGGGGCTGAACTAGGCCCTCCTTATGTGGGAGACAGTTGTGAAGCTTGAGCTATCTGAAGGGCCCCTGGCAAGAGGATCACAATACAAATCTGGTACCTGAGCTAGCTTGTTGTAGCTCATTCCCTGTGGTGGGATACGATGCTCAGTCTTAATGCTTGGCCCTGCCCCAACCTATTGTGCCAGAATTTGTTGAATCTCCATGGGAGCCCTTAAGGCAGATTGGACTGGAGGTGGACTGTGGGGGAAGGGAAGGATGGCAGAAGTAGGGGTGGCAGGGACAATTGTTATTGAAATAGAAAATGAAATTTAAAAGAAAAAAATATAAAGAAACATGATCTTCATAAGGATAAAAACTCATCGATGAAATATGACATTAATAATTTTATTGATATTTCAAAATCATTTTATAGTTATACTTTTAATGTCTTTACACTAAACATAAGACCACGATGTATGTAATTTTTTGTAAATTTGTGTGAAGTTCGGATTATGTCCTTGCATCAAGTCACCAGGCATCACTAGCAGTGAAATTAAGTTACAGGAGGAGAACTTGTTCAATTACTATTTTTGGTATCTATTAGTAAGTTATTTTGTAGTCCATAAGCTTCTACCTCATTAATGATATATACACTCCCACTGGACAATTTTTTTAGAACACTTACTCTTTCCAGGGGGAATAATTCATAGGATCATTGCATACAGTCTCTTTACACATTACTTACCATTCAATGCTTTGCCCTGTAATATCTGTGAACAGCAGTAGAACTTGCTCATACACAGCAGGAAAATTCATGTTTTCATCCTGTGTTTTCATGTTTCATCCATGTTTCTAGCAGGATCCTCTTCCCCTTGACATCCTAGTGTTCCTAGACAAACTTCCCAAAGTCTTTGTTTGCTCTGCTGTTAAAAGAATATTTCAATCCTGTGTTGTAAGGAAGAGTGAGATTTTCACAACTATGTTTTTCAGAATAAATGTTCCATAAGTGATAACTATATAAACTAAGTTATGTGATAAATTCATCTATAATTTGCGCTTGTATGCTGTTTTTACAATGTCTACTGTGACTAGGTAATATTTTAACTGTTTTCTTCAAAAGTTCCTGTCTGAAAATTTTGCTCTCAGTGCGGTAATGATAAAGCTAGCAAAAAGTTTTCAGGTCATTGGAAGTACTACATTCACAAGGTGTTATTATAGTTTGCTTGTTTTGGGATTTTTTTTTGTTGTTGTTGTTGCTTGGTTTTGTGTTGTTTTGGTTTTGGTTTGGTTTTTTGAGACAGTATTTCTCTGTATTGCTTTGTAGCATGTCCTGGAATACACTCTGTAGACCAGGATGACCTGGAACATTTGTTTAAGAGGTTGTTCCAAGAGCACATAGAAGCCTCCATGGATTACTTTTGATTAACCTCTAGGCATGTACTGCTCACCTCTTGCAGGTGCCCCCAGGTGTGCTGTCATCCACACTGAATGGTGGAGCCAAAAGTCCCTCTACGAAATCTGCACAGATGGGGCTGCCAGCTGTGACTCAACAAACTTCTCTTCTGTATAAATACCATCTGATATCTCATGATAGCAACAGAAAGCATACTAAGGTCTCTAAGAAAAAAGTATAGTTATAGACACTCTGTAGGTAATCTGCATGGAAGCCCAAGTAGCACGTGATTACCAACCGTATGCTAACACTATAATAAAATGAGAAATCACGAGCTTTTGAAGGACGCAGGGGAAAAAACCTTCTGTCAGTTAAAGTCCATAAGAAAGCTATGATTTTATGCAAATACTCAAGCAAGTTGTCCTCCTTTGAAAGGGAGGGGGGATCTACACTAGAGAAACAAAAGTAGATTCAAGGCATATGCTAATTTTCTGAGATCTCGCTGTTCTTGTCACTTTAGCTGTATATATCTTTGCTTCCCACACGTGTGTAGCAGAGAAAGCAATAGCTATATGGATGATAATTCATTGCAAGTGATATACATTTAGGAAGTGATTCACAAGTCAACAGAAGACAAAAATGATCAAAGAACTGACTCCAGATTCTCTTTTTTGATGTATACTTTAATGAAAGATTATTATAAAATAATATCAATAACTGTTTCTTTGTAAATAAAACCTCTGTGGAAGTGATTATACTCTCACTTCCATGGGTCATTCATTTAATGGTTCTAAAAGGCCACTGCATTTCCTAACGATTTAATTTCTTATACTCTCAACCAAATCTTCTCAGCCAATTAGGTATAAGAATTCTATTTTAAAGTCACTGTTTGAAATAAAAATCATGAGTGTTACATGAATCACATCTGTTTTCCTGAGTTTTATCAGAAAAAAAAAATATACACAAGAATTGGTGATGCTGCCTTCAGTAAACTGATAAGACAAACTCTTGAAGATGTCTGCAGATTTTATCCAGAACTGTATAAGTTGAGGATATGAAAGATACACTGTTATTGCTGTCATCCAGAAATGTGAAGAATGGTGACCAACATCAAGTGATGTATGATGAGTCTGTCTTAGGATACACGAGGGAAATAATTGGAAGCTCAGAAAATAAGACACCACCACTAAAAGTAAAATAAGAAAGATTATAATAAACATTATATTAAAACTGTTAAGACTGTTGAATCTTATTGGTGTAAGAAAATCGGGGGGAAATGCAAGACTAAAACAGTAACTATTCTAGGCTCTAGCGTAGGCAATTACATATTTCAAATACTAATTGTATGCTAATTTTATTCTAATACATAGAGCTGCAAAAGTTGATTTTCATGTTTAATTCAGTTTGTTACAAAGATGAATAGAGAATTTGAGTGTGTGTATAAAAAAATGTAAAATTTCTATTTGTGATGACTAATCGTGACTGTCAGTTTGACACACCTGAAAAGAGGGAACCTCTTCAACCTGTAGTCTGTGGGGATGTCCGTGGAGCACTTTCTTGACTGCTAATTTATGTAAGTGGGCATGGTCTAGTATGAATGGTACCATTCCTAGGTAGGCAGGTTTAAATGTGTAAAAAGACAGCAGAATGTGAACCTAGGAGCAAGCAAGTTAGATAAGTTTCTGCATGGTCTCTGCTTCAGTTCCTGCCTCCAGGTTCCTGTCTTGAGTTCCTGCCTTGGCTTCCCTGGATTGTAGACTGTAGCTTATAACATGGAATAAATCCTTTCCCCCACAAGTTACTTCTGGTCATAGAGTTTATCATAGAAACAGAAAAAAAAAATAACACCACCATTCTAGGAAGTACAGAGAAAAATTAATGAGCATTAAATGAACACATCTAGGTTTAAAACAAAATCTAACATGATCTTTTGTGAATTCTGTGAAGATAGCAGGTCTCCTCAGACCTTCTGAGCAAGGGGGAAGGACCAATAACCAGCATGTTACGTCTACCTTGAAGCCTGCTAATGCATTTTCTTAACCAAAACATAAAATAATGTCTTCTCAATATGATTTAAGATACAGACTAACTTCCAAAATTATTTGCAATAGAATGTGAATTTTATCCACAAATGACACAGTGAAATAACACACATTACTAAATGGTCATGGTTTGATAAACCAAAAGTGCTCTTAATTCAGTATTCAACTGAAGACTATGAATTTTCTGTCTGAAACAAGTGATGGTATGCTAAGCACATAGTATTTCAATTAAAATATTTAATTTAGACTCTGTGCTGCCCATCATTATAAAATTAAATATCTTACTTATAGTTTATTTGCAAAGAGAAACAAATTAATTAATAAGTGTAGGCTGGTGCAGAAAGTGCAAAGCTGCGATAAATAGAACATTATAATGAGCTGTGCTGTCCTGCAAACTTCCCTTTGAAATAGAATAAATGCAATTATATTTAAATATCAAGTAATATAGAAATGGTTATGAAAATATTCTTCTGAGTAGATCCAGAAGTGAGTACATTATATATCAAACAACTTGTAAAAAGAATGATCCTACCTACATTTAGGGTAGGTCTTCCCACATCAACACAGTCTGGAAACCCCATCATATATGTAACTAGAAGTCTGTTCCCTATATTATTCTAGATCCTGCTGAGTTGACAGTCAGTATTAACCATCTTAGCATTGTCAGTAGGTCAAGATCATTAAAGATACATGCCAGAAAGTAGATGATGAACCAAAAAGTGGACAAATGTTGAAGAGCTTTGTTTCTCACTCCTGAAATGTATTGGTAGATAAGTGTTTGCTTTGATTTACTTTTAGAAAAACCACAGTAGAGAACAGGGAAAGTACATACTAAAATCTAAATGTTCTATTATGAGCCTGTCATGGAATCCACAAGAAAAAGAAGAGGAATTGGGCCGTGGAAGTAGAACAGGAGTGTCAGCTAGGTTTTTATTGCTGTGATAAAACACCACAACCATAAGCAATTTGGGGAAGAAAAGATTCATTTGACAAAAAGATCCAAGGTCACAGCCCGTTGAGAGAAGCCAAGGCAGGAACAGGCGCAGAGGCAATGGAGGGATTCTGCTGAATATACTGTTTCTCATGCTTTGCTCACCCTGCTCTGTTACATTGTTTGGACCATCTTCCCAAGGTAGCACTGGTCACAGGGAGCATTCCTGCATCAACCATTAGTAAAGTAAATTACCTGCATGCTTGCCTAGAGGCCAGTCTTACCGATGCATTTTCTCAGTTAAGATATCCTCATCCCAGATAGATCTAAGTTTGTGTCGAGTGGATAAGAAACAACCAGTACATGGGTGAAAATGAGAAAAATAATGATAATAAAAAGCTACAAAAAAAACTTAACATCTATTCTTCTAGTAAGTATTGGATTTGTGGCATAACAGAAAAAGAAGAAATGCAAGGTAATCTAAGGCAATTTCCAATATTTTAGTTTGAATAAGTTCACCCAGGTTTATCACTTTGTGTTGGCCATCTACTACTGGGCACAAATGTACACTTAAAAATGGCTTGTTTCCCCAGTGAAACTCCTTTGGAGAAAACAAATTTTTAATTTGCAAGTGGTCATCAATTGGAAATAGCTTTTAGGTAGGGGTGGGTGGATGTATCCACTTTTCATCTCAGCTTTGGGACCCTTTCTGGTGCAGACCTATTCAGGCCCTGATCATCCTGCCTAAGTCCCTGTGAGTTTATACATGTGCCAACTGCTTTGTGTCTAGAATGCCTTGATTCCTTGATATCTGCCACTTCCTCTAACTCTTACACTCTTTTTGCATCCTTTTCTACAGAGTTGCCTGAACCCCCAAGGGGAGAATTGTTGGAAAGAACACATTTAGAGCTGAGAGTTCTAGGGTCTCCCACTCTTGGCACATTGCTCAGATATGGGTCTCTGTTTTTGTTTCCAACTACTGAAGGGTGGTTTTTATTTTATTTATTATTATTTTTTGATGATGGCTGAGCAAGGTATCTCTTAATGATTATAGCAGAATATTGTTAAGAGTCATTTTATTACTATGCCCCTTTAGCAGAACAATAGTAATTGGTTTTACCTTAAGTCCCCAGCCTATCTAGTTTCAGGTTTTTGCCTACCCAAGTAGTGTTAGATATGGGTTCTTTCTCATAAAGTGGTACTTAAATCTAATTAGATATTGGCTTGTTATTCCCGCAGTCTTTGTACCATTATCATACCAGTGTATCTTTCAGGCACTCCCCACATACATTGAAGGGTAGCTGTGTTGATGTTACCATTTTTCCTTTGGTAGCTCGTGGAGTATTTTCCAGTACTATGAACTAAACAATAGCCTGTGGAAGTGAAAGCTCTTCATACATCCACATATAAGTGAATACATACCGTATTTGTCTTTCTGGGTCTGATTTACCTCCACCACAATGATTCTTTCCTAGTTCCATTCATTTACCTGCAAATTTCAGTTTTAAACAGCTGATTACTATGGTAATTAGAGAAAAATTTAAAGAGCACCTGTCTGTGCAATTGAATGGACTGTATTGATTGACGGGGTATCTTTGTTATTACTGTGATAAAATACCATTGTTAAGGCAACTTACAGAAGAAACAACTAATTTGGGGAAAACAACTCCAGAGGGTTAGGTCCATAATGGGCTCAGTGGGTCAGAAGACAGCAGACATTGAATCGCAAACAGGAAACTGAGATAGTGCACTGGAAAGAACGCGTAGCTTTTTGAACTTTAAAATAGTACCCTAGTAACAAAATTCTTCCAGAAAGACCACACCTCTCAAATCTTCCCAAATGGAGACCAGCTGAGGACCAAACATGCAGAAGCCTGAGAATATAGGAAGCATTTCACTCCCATCACTACATGGTTTCCCAGCAGCAGCCCAGAACTCAAAAACTAGAAATGAATTGATAGGAACACAAAGCAATTCTGATGAAACAGCAAAGAAAAACATGTACATCAGGGGGCCAAAGGATGCTGAGGATCCGAACTTGATGAGAGCAGTATTTCAACATGGAGAGAGTAAAATGAATATACTGAAACAGAGTTTTATGCAAAAGTTGTCACACAGAAGGTTATTGACATAGACATGAATCTGGAATTTAGACAAATTCTGTTTTCCAAACAGCAGCAGTTCCTCCACTAGAGAGCAGCCATTTCCTGAAACACCATTTTATCATAAACGCTTATTTGGGGAAGGGCTGCTAAAAATTCATATATCATTAACACATGACAAGTACCCACTCTCTTTCATATGCGGTTAGCGAATAGCTAGAGCCCATATTCAGTATATATTCTCAGAACTGTGGCTAGCAAATAGAGAGGAGTAGAAATACAATCTAGAGGCCACAGGATCATTCTAAGTCCCTGCCTGCTGGATCTTTGATACCCATCGCCAGGCCTCTGCTAGAGGTGAGTCTGGGACCAGTTCAGGTTGAATCCCCCCCAAACCCTTCCCTGGGAACTCTCTGGATTGGCCCCGAATCTCCCTCCCCACCGTGTCCTGTCCCCAGCCAGAGCATTCCTGGTGCTCTGATACACACCTACCCATCCACCCACCCCCCACGAAAGGCCTGCCCACCTTCCACCCTGTGCCCTACCTGCCCACTGTCCCACTGCTCTGGATGAACACTGGAACATAGGGCAGATCCAACAATCCTGCCACCTTCAGTGAACCACCTGGAGCTGTTCCGGGCACACTAGACCTGCCTATCTACCTAGGACCACCCTTATTCTCCGCCTGCCTGATCTCAGACCCCCCTTCACCTGGCCACTGATGGAGCCTGATCTTTGACAACAATCGCCCGTCCTCTGCCTGAGGAGAGACCTCCTAGAGAGCTTGGGCAACCCAGAGCTACAGACATTGAATTTCTGACCCACCAAAGCCCACCAGGGGAGTACCATAGAAAGAGAGAGAGAGACCCCACCTGCACATACTGGAAGAAGCGATGGGGAGATGGCAATACAAGAAAACACCTAACAATAGAAAAACAATCATGACACCACCAGAATCTAGGGAATCTACACCAACTAGACCTGAACACCCCAAAACAGATGAAACAGGAAAGAACATCTTAAAAAGTATCTTCATAAAAATGATAGAGACCCTCAAAGATGTTGTGAAAAAATCCCTTAAAGAAATAGAAGAAAAAACAAACAAACAAAAAATGGAGGAAATGAACAAATCTCCTAAAGAGAGTATGGAAAGCCAAGAAAAAAACAATTAAACAAATGAAGGAAAAAGTTCAAGACTTGAAAACTGAAATAGAGACAATAAATAAAACACAACCTGAAGGAATGGTGTAAAAAGGAACACTGAGCAAACGACCAGGAACTACACATACAAGCATAATCAACAGAATACAAGAGATGAAAGAGAGAGAATCTCAGGTGCTGAAGATAAATTAGAGGAAATAGATTCATGGACCAAAGAAAATCTTAAATCTAATAAATCATTAATCCAGGAAATGTGGGGCACCATGAAAAGGCCAAACCTAAGAATAATAGGCATAGAGGACAGCAAAGAAGGCCAGATCGAATTTGCAGAAAATATATTTAACAAAATCATTGAAGAAAACTTTCCCAATCTGAAAGAGGACATGCCCATATGCCCATTAAAGTACAAGAAGCATACTGAACACCAAAGACACTAGACCAAAAAAAAAAAAAAAAAAAAAAAAAAAAAAAACCCACCCGGGAACACATAATAATCAAAACACCTAACATACAGAATAAAGAAAGAATATTAAGAGCAGCAAAGGAAAAAGGTCAAATATATATAAAGACAGACACATATCAAAATTACATATGACTACACCATAGAAACTCTCAAGGCCAAAAGGTCCTGGATAGATGTTCTACAAGTAATAAAAGTCCACAGATGCCAGCCAAGGCTACTATACACAGCAAAACTCTCAATCACTCTAGATGGAGAAAACAAGATACTTAATGACAAAGCCAGATTTTCACAATACATATCTACAAATCCAGCACTACAGAAACTTCTGGAAGGAAAACTCCAGCTAAAGGAAGTTAACTACCCTCACAAAGACATAGGCAACAGACAATCCCACTTCACCAGAACACAAGGGTAAAGCAGGGCAATTATATTCACAATACCACTGCCAACAACAAATCTAAAACAACCAAGCATTAACAATCAATGGTCCTTACTTTCCCTCAACATTAATGGTCTTAACTTGCCTATAAAAAGACACAGGCTAATAGAATGAATATAAAGACAGAATCTATCCTTCTGCTGCATACATGAAACACATCTAAGTTTCAAACACAGACATTACCTCAGAGTAAAGGGCTGGGAAAAGATCTTCCATTCAAATATACCCAAGAAGTAAGCAGGTGCGGCTATCATAATATATAACAAGTTGGACTTCAAACAAAATCAGTCAAAAGAGATGAAGATTTTGTATTCATCGAAGGAGAAATCCAACAACACAAAGTCTCAATTCTGAACATCTATGCCCCAAATACAAAGGCACCCACATTCTTAAAAGAAAATCTACTATAACTCAAAGCTCACATAAAACCTCACACACTTACAATGGGAGAATTCAACAGCCCACTCTCAGCACTAACAGGACCACCAGTCAGAAACTTAACAAAGAAACAAAAGAACTAACAGAAGTTATATCTCAATTGGGTTTAACAGACATCTATAGAACAGTCCATCCAAACACAAAAGAATATACCTTCTTCTCTGCTCCACATGGAACCTTCTCTAAAATCAACCACATACTAGGTGACATAACAAACCACAACAGATACAAAAGAAATGGAATAGTCCCCTGTACCTTATCAGACCACCATGCTTTAAAATTGGAATTCAACTTCAATACAAATCGCAGAAACCCTACAAACTCATGGAAACTGATAAATGCACAATTGCACCAAACCTTGGTCAAAGAAGAAGAAAAAAAAAACAAGAAAGAAATAAAAACTTCCTAGAATTCAATGAGATTGAAGGCACAACATACCTGAACTTATGGGAAAACTAGAAAGCAGTGTTACCAGGGAAGTTTATTGCACTAACTGCACGTATGAATTAAACGGAGGATAGTCACATTAGAAAATTAACAGCACAACTGAAAGTCTTAGAACAAAAAAAGGGAGGAGTAAATGCCAGGAAATAATTAATTTGAGGGCTGAAATCAATAAAGTAGAAACCATGAAAACAATACAAAAAAAAAAAAAAGTCAATGCAACAAAGAGTTGGGTTTTTTTTTTTTTTTTTTTGAGAAAATTAACAAGATAGACAAACCTTTATCCAAACTCACCAAAAAAAAGCAGAGAGAGAATATGCAAATTAACAAAATCAGAAATGAAAAGGGGGACATAACAATGGGCACTGAATATATACAGACAACTTTTAGGTCATACTTTGAAAACCTGTACTCCAGAAAATTTGAAAATTCAAAGAAAATGGACAACTTATACCAATATTTCTCAAATTGTTCCACACAATAGAAGCAGAAGGTTCATTACCAAACTCTTTTTACAAGGCCACAATTACCTTGGTACCCAAGCCACACAAAGATACAATTAAGAAAGAAAAGTACAGAACAATATCCCTCATGAACATTGATGCAAAAATACTGGCAAATCGAATCCAAGAACATGTCAGAGAAATCATCTACCAAAACAAAGTAGGCTTCATCCTTGGGTTGCAGGGATGGTTCAACATACAAAAAAAATCAAACTTTCACTATTTGCAGATGATATGATAGTTTACATAAGCGACCCAATAGACTCTACCAGGGAACTCCTACAGCTGATAAACACCTTCAGAAAACTAGCAGACAGGATACAAGATAAACTCAAAAAACAGTAGCCCTATTTCCTATTTTATTCAGATGACAAAGGGGCTGAGAAAGAAATCAGAGAAACATCACCACATCACCCTTTACAATAGCCACAAACAACATAAAGTATCTTGGGGTAATGCTTACCAAACAAGTGAGAGAACTATATAAGAACTTTGTTTCTTTAAAGAAAAAAATTAAAGAAGATACCAGAAAATGGAAAGATCTCCCATGTTCTTGTATAGGTAGGATAAATATAGTAAAAATGGCAATCTTGCCAAAAGCAATCTACAGATTCAATGCAATCCCCATTAAAATTCCAGGACAATTCTTCACTGACCTGGAAAGGATAATAATCAACTTTATACGGAAAAACAACAGACCCAGGATAGCCAAAACAACACTGTACAATAAAGGAACTTCAGGAGGCATCACTGTCTCTGACTTGAAGCTCTACTATAGAGCTATAGTCCTTAAAATGCCTTAAAATGGTATTGGCACAAACATAGACAGGTAGACCAATGAAATCGAATCGAAAATCCTGACATTAACTCACACACCTATGAACACCTGATTTTTGACAAAACAGCTAAAATTATACAATGGGAGGAGGAAAGCATCTTCAACAACTGGTGCTGGCACAACTGGATTATGGTGTATACAAGACTGCAGATAGACACATGTGTCTATCACCATGCACAAAACTCAAGTCCAAATGGATCAAAGACCTCAATTTAAATCCAAACACTGATCCTCTTACAAGAGAAACTGGGAGGTACCCTTGAACAAATTGGTACTGGAGACTGCTTCCTGAACATAACTCTAGTAGCATAGACGCTGAAATCAACAATTAATAAATGGTACCTCCTCAAACTGAGAAACTTTTTTAAGGCAAAGGATATAGTTTACAAGACCAAATTGCAGCCCACAGACTGGGAAAATATCTTCACCAATCCTATATCTGACAAAGGGCTGATCTCCAAAATATACAACAAGCTCAAGAAACTAGTAAACAAAACACCAAATAACACTATTTAAAAATGGGGTACAGAACTGAATAGAGAACTCTCAATAGAAGAAATGAAAAAGGCTGAAAGACACTTAAGAAAGTTCTCATCATCTTTAGCTATCAAGGAAATGCAAATCAAAACAACTTTGAGATGCCATCTTACTCCTGCCAAAATGGCTAAAATTAGAAACATCAATGACAGCTTATGCTGGAGACGATGTGGAGAAAGGGAAACACTCCTCCACTGCTGGTGGCAGTGCAAACTTGTACAGCCATTTTGTAGATCAGTATGGAGGTTCCTCAGAAAAATGGGAATCAGTCTACTACAGGATCTGGCAATCCACATCTTAGGCATATACCCAAATGTTCCACATTCATTCAACAAAGACATGTGCTTACCTATGTTCATAGCAGCATTATTTGAAATAGCAAGAACCTGGAAGCAACCTAGATGCCCCTCAACTGAAGAATGGATAAAGAAAATGTGGCATATTTATACAATGGAATATTACTATGCAGAAAAAAAATCAATGGAATCTTGAAATTGTCAGGCAAGTAGATGGAACTTGAAGAAACCATCGTGAATGAGGTAAACCAGTCACAAAAAGAGGAACATGGTAAGTACTTGCTCATATATGGATTTCAGACATAGAGAAAAGGATCACCAGTCTATAATTCACACTGCCAGAGAAGCTAGGATACAAGGAGGATTCTAAGAGATTCATATAACATCCCTCACAAAAGGGACAAGATCTTCAGGGCATATGGGGAGTAGGGGGGCAATGAGTGGATTAGGAACTAGAAGAAAGAGAAGGGGAGGAGAGGAAAGCTCTTGGGACTAGGAAGATTGAGTCAGACGAGTAATACAGGAGAGAGAGGGGGGAGCCATTATAGGTTTGAAGAGAAAACTAAACCTAGAGAAATGTCCAGAAACCTACAAGACTGACCCCAACCAACAATTTAAGCAACAGTAGAAAGGCTCCCATAAATGCCCTTCCCTGATAATGAGATGGATGAGTAATTTATCCGCCATCATGGAGCCCTCTTCTAATAGCTGATGGAAACCGAAGCAGACACCCACAACTAAACACTGAGACGAACTGGAATCCAGATGCAGAGAGGGAGGACAAGACCAGGTTGCATGAACCCACAGAGATAGCTGACCAGAACAAGGAGGAGCTAACGCCCCCCCCAGACTGATAGCTGGGAATCCAGCATGGGATTGATCAGATCCCCTAAAGATGGGTTTCAGATAGAAGGCCTGAGCAGTTTAAGGGACCTCAGACAGTGGAACCAGGATATATTCCTGGTGCATAAAAGGACTTTTGGGGCACATCCCCCATGGAGGGATACTGCCTTAACCTAGAGACAGGAGAGAAGTCCTATTACTTCAAAAGATTTGACAGATTCACATGGCCCCACCTGGATGGCATTGCCCTACATGTGGAATTTGGGTGGGGGATGGGAGGGGAGGGTGGTCAGGGTGCATATGAGGGGGTGAGAGGGTAAGAGAGAGGGAGGGAGGGAAGGTGGAAGAGGGAACTGGGATCCACATGTAAAATAAAAAAATAATAAAAAAAGGAAAATCAACCCCCCCAAAAAAACAGGTGCCGGCCTTCAGATAACAGCAGGACTCTGAATCTAACCTTTTGGATCAACTCTTCTCCAAAATCCCTGAATAGGAAAATCATCCTTAGCTACTGATACTTAAGCTTTTCTTTTCAAATGTGTGTGTATATGTATGTGTATGTATGTACATATATATATATATATATATACATATATATATATATACATATATATATATATATTTGTTCCATCCTTACAAACTAATATGAGAAGATAAATTGAAAGAATCCTTAGAAGGCCCATGATCTTAGCACCCTTCCATATTGTTAAGTATTCCAATATTTTTCTGTGTCTTCTTTTGGGTGTCTCAGGGAGAAATATAGCTGGATGCCTTCATGCTACATTCTCCGTATCTGATATGACATGTGAGATGAAGTACAGTCAAAACTTACTAAAAAATGAAAAAACAACAACAAACAACTTCCTGTTGAGATGCAGAGAGAAAAGAAAATCTATAATATATCATGATCCTATTAAGCAGAAACTGTAGAACTCATTTTTAATAGCCTTACCTATAATTTATTACACATTTCTGTGGAACTCTTGGAAGAAATAATACCTGGTAACTATTCTGTTCCACATGCCATTGTTTGAAAAGAGGGTTTTGTCAATGTGATGGCTACCAGGTTGCCTAAACCTATTTTTAGTATTACCCTTTTAGTTGTGTTTCAGTACCTGTTGTCCATTGGTGCAATAATCACACCCAGCTTTTGAAGAATGTGTAAAAATACAGAATGCCCTAAGTCATAACCTAGCTTCCACTGACTCTAGTTTCTCCCAGTCCGTTTCACCTGATAAAGTAGAGATGCAGAGTGGTGATTACAAAGGGAGCTAACAGGGATTCAAGTGTTCCTTCTACACTGTGGTGTTGAAGGAAGCCTGCTGAAACACCACATACCCAGAAGTCAATTAGAGTGATGGCTTTCAATGAACACATTGGAAACTGAGTTTCAAAGAGTTAAGTATGTGGAAAATCAAGAATATGTTTATTCCTGAGCCCTTGTGCACCTGCCCAGAGATTAATCAAGGGAGCCTTGCCTTGGAACCTTCTGAAAAGTTGCCTGTGATGTCCACGTAATTGCAGATCGCCTCCTGTGGTTTCCACACCACAAAGCACTCTGGCTGCACAGTTCTCACCTCTCTCAGAAGTCAGGCCAGCAGGTGTGCTTGCAAAACAATGTTCAGGCGTGAGCACAAGCATTGGGAGCCACAGAAGTTCATGGGCACACACACATTGCCCAGTGTGGGGAAGAGAGACCTATACTGCACGGATTTGTTTTAGGAACGTTTGCATTCTGAGTGCTGGGGCAATCATTCTAACCTGAGAAGAATCCTCGCGTGGGGTGGGCGAGCCCATCTGAAAGGAGAAAGCAGAAAGCAGAGCGGGCAGATTTCCAGTAATGAGGGTTAGGGTAAGAAATGATTTGGTGCATGCTTGAAAGTGGGAGCAAGAAAAGGAATCTCAGACTGAATATTTAACTCCAAAGCTGAATTAAATCCCGAAGCCTATGACACGGAGTGTATGCCCCCACTGCCAGCTGCTGAGTTCCTACTCACTCCCCTGACATTTACGTGCTGTGGTGAATGGTTAATTGTTTCAGGAAAGTACATCTCACTGAAAAACTCTGAGAGCAAAGTTAAACGAGTGAAGATGATACTGGAAAGATTTGATTGTGCGGAGAAAGCGTGTCTTTCCTGTGCCATCAGCCGGCAGCTGCCTGTAGAGGAACAGAGAATAAACGAAACCAGAATGTGGGCTGGAGAAGCAGAGAGCCTAGAGCTGTAGCTTGCAGGGGGGGGTGGGGGAGGGAGGTGTTCGTCAATCTTGCAACCCGCGACGTCACGGAGACTGGGGACTCCTGGAGACTATATAGCGCGCCTTCAGTGCAGATCTCCGCTCTCCAGCTGCTCCTTCCTGGCAGGACCCAAGCGGGAACAGTCTCTCTGGTTCTTCCCTGCCCCGCAGAGTCGCAAACTCTCAGGACTAAGTGTGGCTTCTGCTCCACATCCTCTGCCCCATCCCAGAATCCCAGGAACCGGTACCTTCCCTACCCGCTACCAGGCAGTACCCAAGACCACCGTGTCCAGGGGTTGGAGCACTTCAGGGGAACCGGCTCCCGCTGCTGGCCGGAGGGTGGCAGGTCCCTGGCTGCAAACGCCAGCCATGGCCTCAGTCCCCTCCGCGGAGAGCTGGACCGACGGGACGACCGGAGTGGGGACCCACGCAGAGAACCTGAGCGCTGCGTTGGGAGTCACTGAGTGGCTTGCGCTCCAGGCTGGCAACTTCTCCTCAGCTCTGGGGCTGCCGATGGCATCCCAGGCACCTTCCCAGGCCCGGGCCAATCTCACGAACCAGTTCGTGCAGCCGTCCTGGCGGATCGCACTGTGGTCACTGGCCTATGGCTTGGTAGTGGCTGTGGCAGTCTTTGGGAACCTCATCGTTATCTGGATCATCCTGGCCCACAAGCGCATGAGGACTGTCACCAACTATTTCCTGGTAAACCTGGCTTTCTCCGACGCCTCCATGGCAGCCTTCAACACCTTGGTCAATTTCATCTATGCTCTTCACAGCGAGTGGTACTTTGGCGCCAACTACTGCCGCTTCCAGAACTTCTTTCCCATCACAGCGGTGTTTGCCAGCATCTACTCTATGACAGCCATTGCAGTGGACAGGTGAGGAGAGGGAGGCAGGAGAGCTGGGGGAGGCGGGCCAGGGCGAGGAGAGCAAAATGGGGCAAGCAGTCGGTATGGCTAAAAAGAAACGACGACCCAAGTGGGTCTGCTCCCACCGTTACCTCTCCAGCCCCATCTCTCTGGAATAGGGCATGTAGAGGGACAGCAGGAGACAAATGACTACTGTGAAGATGTCTCATTCCAAATAGGCAATCAACTAGAATGAATTGCTTAGAATGTGTATCCCATGGAAAATTAATTGTTGTGCCTTCTTTTTTTTTTTTTTTTTTTTTTCCTTTCTTTTCTGTTGGTCAGCCACTATGCTAGAAAAAAAAAAAAAAAAAAAAAAAAAAAAAAAGCACACTACAATGAGTCTCCCATGCCCCTGCCACCATGTTTCTCTGGAATCCTGGTCTTACTCATTCTCTGATCTCTATACCTGGCCCAAAGCCAGCACTCTCCTAACCTCTCTTCCAGGTCTAACAGAGGTAGCAAGCTTTTGGCTAAAACGTCTTGTTTTTTTCTATGATGTTCCTGGTTACATTTAACGTCTAGTAACCCAAGGGAGATCCGTGTGCCTGGAAGGGCATAACGAATTTTCAGAACACATAAAACATTACATCCAAAGAATAAGTGGTTACAAAATAAGATGCATTACTTTATAGCTCTTTGCGAGAGAGAGAGAGAGAGAGAGAGAGAGAGAGAGAGAGAGAGAGAGAGAGAGAGAGAGGTTCTTCATCTAAGGTGAAAATTCTGAAAGCTTATTAAACCTCAAGTATTTGTTACTATATTTAAGTTTTTACAAATTCCTCATGCATTAGCTTTCTCTTATAGAACATTAGGAAGTGCACAGTCTTGTGGAAACATGGATGAACCCTTCTCTGTTAGTGGTTACACTTAAATCCGACTTTACAATGAAGATGAACAGCTCACAGCCAGATGATACTGCATTGGCTTAGTGATTGACACTTGCCTAGGCTTAATGTCTGTTTTAGCAGTCTCAAGACTGCTTTCTTACATTAACAAGCTCATTATTAAACAAAAGGACTAAATGAATGCTAGTTATTACAACACTCAGCTATCATAATGAGAAAAATATTTGATTTCTTGAAATATGAACAAAGAGGTTTTAATAGTGTAAAGCTGCAGACCATTTCTTACGTCATGCCACACAATACTAAACTGAAGGAGGGATGGATGGATGTGTCTAACTAGGATAAACTAATGCACAAAAGCACTTTTTAAAGGTCTTCAGTCCTGTATCATCCCCCTCCCCTCCATCTCTGATCTTCCACACATTTCTGCTGGAGACAAAAGTGAGTGCAAACAGTGACCTCAGTTTGGAAAAGTGAATCCCCTTAAGCTTTCTTCACAGAGGCAGAAGTGAATGTTTCTTTAGGTTTACCTGCTGTTCTTGGTTTCTTCTTAGACGAATTTCTCATGTTTGAGTTTTGAATGCTGTGATGGGGGAAGAGGTGGTGGCATTTAATGCCACAGAATTAGTACAATCTTCTTCAAGTGCTAGCAAGGCAACACATAATTTGATGGAAATTCTAGTGTGTGTAAAATTGGTTTCTGAGAAGGAAGGACTTTATATTTCCAGTTTTATTTAATCAACATTTCTTGGATGGCTTTGGCATTATCTCTACTGATGATGCAAAGCTATTTCATTATATTGAATGGTTTTAAATAATATGACTTTATATTTATTCTTTTTCGCTTATTTTATAAGAAACATCGTAAAACTGACTCTAAACAAAACACAGCATACAGCTTGTTATGAAATTGCAGAATGCTTACTTCATGCACTGTGACTCTCTTTTGTTTAAATTTTTATTTAAAAGAGTACACTTATTTGAGCAGATAAATTTGCCTTAAAAATATAGATGTGGAAAAAACCCTATTTGAGATAATTTTTAGATCAAAGAGTACAACAGATTAAAATTCTCTTTTGCCACTCCACGGACCCTTTCAGCAATGATATCTTATCAAACACAGACTGGGAGAGCTGACCCTGTGGTGTTTGCAACCCTGTCATAAGATAAACTTTGCAAAATTAGTCTTTTTGAGGGGGCAAGAGCATCATGAGTTCTCAGGTTACAGTTACATGGACACACTGTAGCACTTAGCCGCCATCATTGCTAACTACACATTCTTTTCACAGAATGCATAGTTGCTTGAATAGTGAATGCTTTATTAAATTAACCATAAAATTAAATAATCTGCCATCGGTTCTCGTTAATAAAAGAACATGCCACCAGGTGGGTCCCACCAGTAGCCCTCAGGCTTTGTGCACCCCAGGATAGCTGTGTCTGTGGCTCAATGCTTTTGTGAATGACAGCATCGTAAGGTAATGTGAAAGGGGGGAGTGCCCTGATATAACTGAAACACTGGTTGTTTCATGGTAAATGTTCTCTATCCTAATATAACATAAACTGGCTTATAGGACCCCATTCTGAATGGAAAGCACACTCATTTCAATCTGCTTCTTTACCTAAATTAAAAGCTCCCCCGAGTGTGGAAGGAGAACAAGTTTGACATAGGCATCTGCACTTCCATCAGCTGTGCGAATGTTTGCAAGCCTCCTGTGACACCTAGAAGACTCAGGGCTTGAGAAGGGTTATTCCCTTAATGAGCAATTGACAGAAACAGTCACACATTTATTCAATAAAAAGCATTGTGTCTTTTTGAAACCCATTCTGTGCTAGTAGAATTGATTGCTTTATGTTTCCACTCTGTAAATAAGTCCACCAAAGACTAGAATGTGAGATCACAGGTTTTAGCTTTCTACTGAAGTGTGGTGCTTACTACATTATTAAAAATTCCTGACAGCCTGGTTGCTGCCTAGAAAATCACTTCCCTATCATCATTGCCATCTTGATACCCAGGCCCCAAATGCAAGGTAGAATTGCTGGCCACTACCTAGTTGTATTTCTCTACCATTCTCTCCGAATTTGTCTTTCTGAAATAAAATATTTGTCTGTAACACATTTTTAAGATGCCAAACCTTTCCAAGATCATGCTGAGAAGAAAAGACTTAAACTACTTCAGTCTGACCAGAACTGGTGCATCTCCAAGCCTTGAAGTTATGATGCCTAGTAGTTAGCTGTGAAACCCGTAGTATTGGTTTGACTGAGGCTGCCTTTAGGACTGCTAGAATCTAGCACTTATTTATACCACACATGTTGCATGAAAACATGTAACAAGTTCTTTGTTACCTGAGTTTCAGTTGAGAGTGTAGATGGTAGACAATTACTAAGAGAAGAGTTAATACACTAAAATGTGTCTTCTGTTCAGTAGTTGCATACAGTATTTGATTTAGGGAGATATAGGAAATAAATGTTTCCTTCCATTTTCTATGCCTGTATTTTGAGATGAAATTAGACATTCTGGCAAGTTTTTTTTTTAATCTAGTAAAGGATTATCACCGGGTACACAACCAAGTTTGAGCTGAATATTCAAATAACTTTCTAAAATTCGATTTGCTTTTTCTTCCTGATAAATCTTGGGAAGATAATTTCATATGTTTTATGTAACTGTCCAAAAACAAAGTCACAACAAATGATAACTTACTTTCTTTAGATTTAGACACATACTGAAATTCATAATTATTGAAAGAATTGCTAGATGAACCAAGAAATAGTGTTTATCCAAACAAGTGAAAAATGAACTTACTTGCTCTCTTCATGAAGTATTTGGGGGTGTTTCTAAGATTAAACTGAACAAATAGAAACCTACAATATAGGAAATAGTGAAGAGTTGATCTTAAAGCTGACTCTAAAACTATGATAAATGTCACATTATTGCTAAAAATAAAATAGGTATAATGATTTTGTAAATGTTTCTAGAAATCCTTTTACCTATTGGAGTTGAGATCCCTGAGCCAATTTTGCTCTATTCTTGGGGATAACCAACTTTTTATACAGTTACAGTTCTTTATCTTTATTCCAGTTATACATGTCACATTACGTAGTCCATAAGATGAATTTGCTGATGCCAACATAAGATCAATCACTTGATATCATTGAATTATTAACAAAATAATAATAATGCTATGTTTGGGGAAATATTACTTTCAGGAAATACCATAAACTTTTGGCTCTCTTGTAGTTCTTTTTTAAAAGCTTAAAAATCCATTTCTATCTAAAAATTATTTAGCTATAATATCTATATCTATAATGGTAAAAGTTCTGTTACAAAGCTATTTTATCTTTTTTCCATTCTTTTCATTTAAATTAGAAACAATCTTATTTTATATATCAATCCCAGTTCCCTCTCCCTCCCATCCTCCCATGCCCCCTACTAGCTTCCCATCCCATCCCTCTTCTGTTCCCTAGGGAGGGTAAGGCCTTCCAAGGGGGATCATCAAAGTCTGTTATATCATTTGGGGAAGGGCCTAGGCTCTTCCCAGTGTGTCTAGGCTGAGAGAGTATCCTTCTGTGAGGAATGGGCTCCCAAAGTCCATTTGTATACTGGAGATAAATGCTGATCCACTACCAGAGGCTCCATAGACTTCCCAGACCTCCTAACTGACACCCACATTCAGGGGTGTCTGGGTCAGTCCCAGCTGTCTGTCTGGGGTCCATGAGCTCTCCCTTGTTCAGGTCATATGTTTCTGTGGGTTTCACCAGCTTTGTTTGACCCTTTTGCTCATCACTTCCCCCTCTTGGCAACTGGATTTCAGAAGTACAGCTCAGTGTTTAGCTGTGGGTGTCTACTTCTGCTTCCATCAGCTACTGGATGAAGACTCCAGGATGGCATTTAAGGTAGTCATTAATCTCATTATAGGGGAAGGACATTAAAGATAGCCTCTCCACTATTGCTTAGATTATTAGCTGGAGTCATCCTTGTAGACATTGCCCTAGTGCCAGATTTCTCTTTAAACTTATAATGGCTCCCTTTATTAAGCTATCTCTTCTCTTGCTCTCTTCTATTCTTTCTCAAATTCAATTGCTTTATTTATTTTATTTTTAAGTGTATTGTGCATGTGTGTGCACATGTGTGTGACACATACATATACAGACATGTATGTGTCCACAGAGGCCAGAGGCACTGAATCTCTTGGTTCTGGGAATTGAACTCAGTAGCCACCTGCTGCTAAGCCATCTCATGAGCGCTGTCAGGGCCAGTTCTTATTAAATTAATCATGAGTACATACATAATGAAAGCAATAAGTGCATATTTACTCATTAGATTAATATGTAAGGTCAGCACAACTAAGTTACAAACAGTGGTGTGTTATATAATGGGAAAACTCCAGCTGATGCCAAGAATACACCAACAGTAAGTAGGATAAGCCCCCAAATAACCTGTAGTAAATAGGTACCACTGAGGCATTGGTCAAATTGTTGCCTTCTAATAGGCATGGCTTTACAAACCAAACCCTTAATATATAGCCCATTATACCAATATAACCTGAGAAAAGAAAAGAGAGAAATAGAACATTTACAAAAGAAGAAATAAAACTATCAAGCATCAAATGTATCCATTGTTTATATTCAAGATTTCCATTTCCTTACCAACTATTTTCTCATTAGGCCACTCAAACCTGATTTCTTTCCCTATTTCTAGTCAAAGAACCATCTGATCAATTCCAGCAAGCATATCCGTTCTCTGATCATTGAGCAGGATTCATTTAGGGACTTCTGCCTGCAGGCCTCTCCAGTCTCTGGCTTATCTGGCCTGTCCATCCTCCCTGGCTGCATTTCTGAAACTCCACTTGCATGTAACAATTGCATTTTAGGCTCAATTCCAAATACTGAATCCATTTTTCTTCTTCCTTTATTTTCTTGTTTGTCCTCAAGTTACCTAATCTAGACAGGGTCTTATATTTATCACTTAGAAACAATGTGGAATTTCATTTTGTTTGTTTTATATTGAAAACTATTTTCTTCAGATTATAAGTGGCAAACAGATACCATGAAAATGTATATAGGCAAATTAAAATTAGTTTAAAAAGGAGAGTGGAGAATACTGGGTGTTTACACACACATGCCTACATATCTGCATATTTTTATTTCTTCCATCCCTGTAACACAAGGCATGACTGGGATAATGTAGCATGGCTATTGGGATAAAGGATCTTGATCACTTAGGAAAATTTATTGTCAAATATTCTATGTCACTCAGCCTCATTCTAAGGCTTTTTTTTTTTAATTTTTCTAAGTCTGTAAGCTTATGGATTGCCATACAGAAAGGGAAATAAACTAGTAGCATGGCTTAAATTGACTGTACACACTATATGCCATGTCTTCTGAAGAAACTCAGATACTTACTTTTGAGGAATGCATTGAATGGTTAAAAAAGACAGTATCTTTGAACAAAATTGTCATGAATAGAAAAATATGTTCTCTACAAATTTTAACTAGCATTTATCTGACTGGATAAAGGACCAGCACTAAGAAAAACACAGTGAAAAAAACTTCTCAAGGTATTTGCCCTATGTCTGAACAGTTTTATGTGATCTCATCTGACCCAAGGGTAAAGTGCAAGAAAGACAAAACACTGTTTACTCTGGTAATATTTGTCTTGCCTTCAGTTTGAACATAGCAGGAAAAAAATATCAAAGCTTTCATGCATGGACAAAGCTTTCCAGACCCTGTTCACTCCAGTCCCTGTCTGTCATCCGGATGCATCCACTTTCACACTGTGCAGTTGGACTTACCTTTGGGCTACCAGCTAACAAATAACACCATGGAGACTTATTATTAATTATGAAAGCTTGGCCTTAGCTTACGCTCCCCAACTAGTTATTATAAATTAACCTGTTAATGTTATCTACATTCTGCCACATGACTCAGTTGCCTCTCCTGTGTATAGTATGTCTGACTTCTTTAGTGTCTTGCTGGTGTCTCTCATGCCCCTAAATTCACCCCAAGTTCCCCTCTTTGCCCAAAAGTGCGGCCCGTTTTCTCCTGCCTAGCGTTTGGCCAGTCAGCTCTTTATTAAACCAACCACAGTGGCACCTCTTTACACAATGTAAACAAATATTGTATTATGTATATTTGTGAATTTTTTCATTTAATTACTATAAAAAATATCACACTGTTGTATCATCTTTAAATAAATCTGCTGTTTCATTGGATATGCAATACAATTTTGGCATTATAATATATATAGGAATGTTTCTTACTAAATTTTGCTTTAATTTTTATTTGTATAGATAATGAGTATATCTGATGTAAAACTTACAAAACACTTGATTCACAGACTTAAAATCCCATTCCCAAACATTCTTTATGTTCAGGCTATATGTGTTCAATTGAATAACTTACATTGTGTCTGAAGGTCTGAAGACATCCTTATATCCCACATATTACCTTTCTTCCAGTCCTTTGCCCCATTTCAATAAATAATACAAGGAGTCACCCAATTCTGAAATAGCTCACATCAATTATATTTTCCTCCATTCCCCTGGTATAAGTCACCCCCATGTCTTTTTGTTCATTCCACTAGACTAGCGGGTCTCTCACGTGATAGCCCAGAATGATTCTTTGAAAATAGATGAGAAGTTGTGTTTCTTGTACTGTGACTCGGGTCCTGCAGTGATCCTCACTGATAGTGGAAAGGATAAGATGTTCTCAGTCTGTGATTGAAAATACCTACTCTGTTTCACACTTTCAGATTTTCCTTCATATTCAACAAAACCTTTGATCATAGTTTTCCTGTTTGAAATTCTCTTCCAATTCTCATCAAATGTGTACTTCCTCCAGGTGGCATTGCAAATGTCACCCCCACCAAAAAATAAAAAATAAAATAAAATAACTTCTCAAACTTTATAATTTAAATTTCATTCATAAGCTATTTAGTCAATTTTCTCTAACAGCCTTGTAGGTATAATGAAAGCAGGTTCAGCTATGAGCATGATAAGAGCTTAAACATAGAAAAACAGCAGCTTTGACCTCAACAAGGAGGAGCTCATGGACCCCAGACTGACAGCTGGGAATGCAGCATGGGACTGAACCAGACCCCATGAATGTGAGTGTCAGTTAGGACTGGGAAGTCTATGGGGCCTCTGGTAGTGTATCAATATTTATCCCTAGTGTACAAATGGTCTTTGGGAGCCCATTCCACATAAAAGAATACTCTCTCATCCTAGACACATGGGGGAGGGCCTAGGCCCTCCTCCAAATGATATAACAGACTTTGAAGATCCTGTATGGAAGGCCTCACCCTCCCTGGGGAGCAGAAAGGGGTGGGATAAGAGGTCAGTGGGGGGGGGGGGAGAGGAGGGAAAGGGAACTGGGATTGACATGTAAAACATGATGGTTTCTAATTTAAATAAAAAATCATAAAAAGAAAACCAGCAGCTTTAAGAATAATTAAATCAGTGAAGACTAGAACTGAGTTTCACTTTTTAACTATAAAACTAACAGAAAGCCACGAAGGTTGGCTTATACCTACAATCTCAGCACTTGAAAAGTTGAAATATGATTGTTGTGATGAGTTCCAGGACTGCCTGAGCTGTATTATGAGAGCCTGGCCAAACCCCCCCCCCAAAAAAAAAAGATCAAAAACTGACTAATATACAGCAAAGATAGCATTCTTATACCTATTTCAGTGATATTACCTTTATTCTGATTGCTGTTAACTGTTCAACCATCTCTTCAGCCCCCAAGAATAACAATGGACTTCAATAAAAATCCACATTAGAAAATTTTTCTAAGCCAAAATCTCAATAATGCAGCTCTCATGAAAAATCACTACAAAGGAAAATAAATACTGGGTCATCTAGAAGTGAAAATCATTGTAGAAATAAAAACTTCTAAGTTGAAATTTAGTTCAAGTTTTCTGTCTTAGGCCCAAGAATATAAATGCAACAAAATCATCAAGAATATCCAAATTTCTTATACTAATTTAATTTTGTGTTCCTCGATAGCATTCCCTTTAAACCTCTTCATCAACGTAATTAGTATTTACTAGTGTAGTGTATGTAAGCTATGTGTGTGGATGAAAGGACACCTTTTCAGGATTCAGTGTTCCTCTACCACCCTGTGAGACTTAGAGAACAAACACATCATGGCGTTTGGTGGTAGGCTATCTCAAGCTATCTCACCACATACACCAACTTCATAATAAAGCAGAATGCATTCATCTTCTACTGCAACAACTCTAAATCATATATCGTAACATGAAAGCCAAATAAAGTAATGAAGAAACTCTTTTAAACAATTGAAATGTAAATGGTGTAGTCAAGGGCTTTAAATTCCACTGAGTCCCTACAAATCAAGAGAGCAGATACAAATAACAGAAGCTTTACAAGAACAGATAGTTTATCTGTGCTATCTGCCCTATTGCATACTGAAACAGTACACTCTTATCTACAACCTCTTGCTCTTACACTTTTTTCATCCATTGTCCCATTTACGGATAAACAACTTACCAACTTTTAATATTTACATGTTCACCAGTTGATGATCTCTGTGATGATTTTCACCTGGTTGGAATAAAGTGGAAATCTCAAAGTAATTTTAATTTGCATTTCCCTGATGGCTAAATATACTGAACATTTTTAAAAAAAAAATTTTTTAAAAATGTTTCTCAGCCATCTGAATTTCATCTTTTGAGAACTCTGTTTAGATTTATGTCCTGTTCTGTTGCTGTTGTTTGCTTGCTTGCTTGCTTGCTTGTGTTTTAAATGTTGTCAGGTTGTTTCCATGACATTTAGTCTTCTAGTTTTGTACAGTCAAGGTACTGACCATGTGCCATATTTGTTGGCAATAAAGATATGTTTCCAGTATGAGGCTGTTTCCTCGCTTGAATGATGGTTTTCTCTGCTGTAGAGAAGCAGTTTGGTTTCAAATAGTCCCATTTGTCAATTTTTTTCCAATGCTTGGTGTCTTAGGGTTTCCATTGCTATGAAGAGACACCATGACCACAGCAATTCTTACAAAGGAAAATATTTAATTGGGGTGGCTTGTTTATAGTTTCAGAGGTTTAGTCCATTATCATTCTGGTGGATCATGGTGGCACATAGGCAGACATGGTGCTGGAGAAGTAGCTGAAAGTCCTACATCTTGCAGGCAATAGGAAATGGTCTGAGACTCTGGATAGTATCTTGAGCACATACGAGACTACAAAGGCTGCCTTCACAGTGACACACTTCTTGCAACAAAACCACACCTACTCCAACAAGGCTATATCTCCTAATAGTGCTGCTCCTATTAAGAGCTATTTTCTTTCAGACCATCACACCTGGGCTACCAGGGTTCTAAGCAGAAATCCCATTCTTATTCCTACAAGATAAAATACATCCACTACTTTCTTCTCTATCAAGTTAAGGGTATCAGTTCTTATGTTAAGGTCCTTGATCTGAGTTTGTATAGATGATAGATATGAAAGTACTTCATTCTTCTACATGTACCTATCCAATTTGACCAGTATCTCTTTTCCCAATTGTGTAGTATTGGCTTCTTTGTCAAAATTGGGTCTTCATAGGTTCTATGTCAAAATCATCTGTTTTATGTCAGTACCATGCTGTTTCTATTACTATAGCTCTGTGGTATAACTCAGAATCAGGGATGGTGATATCTTTGGGAATTCTTTGATTTTCAGAGAAGTTTTGGATATCTTTTTTGTTTTCTTCCCAATTAGCTTTAAGAACATTATCTCAATTTCTGTGAAAAACAATTGTTTTTAGAATTTTAATGGGGATTGCACTGAATTTGTAAATTGGTTTTGGTAGGATAACTAGTTTCATATATATATATATAATTTAAATTCGAAACAAGCTTGTTTTACATATCAATCCCAGTTTCTGCACCTTCCTGCCCCCCCCCCCTGCTTCCTCCCTACCAACCTCCATCCCATCCCCTTTCTGCTCCCCAGGGAGGGTGAGGCCTTCCATGGGGAGACTTCAAAGTCTGTCATATCATTTGAGGCAGAGAGCAGGCCCTCCCCCATGTGTCTAGGCTGAGGGAGTGTCCTTCTATGTGGAATGGGCTCCCAAAATCGATAGGATAATGTAAGGAGTACAGGTTTTTTCCTCCTGCCGCCACTCTTGTCCCGCTGCCGCGCCAGCCCCAAATAATACACAGAGACTCTGTATTTGATATTATGCTGTTGGCTAGGTGCTAATTTCTTATCGGCTAGCTCTGTCTTAATTATTACCCATTTCTATGTATTTCCACGTGGTCTTACCGAGAGTGGAGGAATGGCGGTTCCGTTCTCTCCAGGCTCTCCATCCTGACTCCTCCTTACTTCTCCCTATTTCCTCCTTGTCTCCTAGTCCCGCCTATCTTCCTTTCCTATTGGCCAACAGTGCTTTATTCATTAATCAGTATGAGAAACATATATACATAATGGCATCTCCCATCAGGATAACTATTTTCATAATTTTAATCTTACTAATCCACAAACACTAAAAGGTTTTTCAATCTTCTGGTAAATTGTTCAATACCTTTATTTAGTGTTTTAAGATTTTTATTATAAAAGTCTTTTACTCCCTTAGGATTATTCCAAGATATTATTGAGACTACTGTGAAAGGGATTGTTTCTCTGATTTATTACTTGATATGTTTGTCATTTGTATATAGGGAGGCTACTGATCTTTGAGTGTTAATTTTATGCCCTGGTACTTTGTTGAAAGTGTTTGTCAGCTGTGGGAGTTTTCTGGTGGAGCCTTTGGGACATTTATATTGAGATTATATACTCTGAAAATAGGATAATTTGTCTTCTTTTCCTTATTTTCCCTTTCATCCCCTTCACTTACCTTAATCCCCCAGGTGTGACATCAAGGACTACATTAATTAAGAGTGGACATCCCACACTATTTTCTGATTTTCTGAGTTTTTCTTCATCAGCATGATGCTATCTATGGGCCTGTTATATGTTTCCTTTATTATGCTGAGTTATTCCCACATATCCATAGATTCTCCATGACTTTTTTGATGAAGATTGGGTTTTAGACAGAAGTGCAACTTCCAACCTAGTATAAAGGTTCTGTAGGCTTAGACGATCCTCTCTTCCAATCATCAGAAGTCTGTGCATATCTCCCTGGAATCTCTAGGATGTCCTGTGATTCTGGGTCAGACTCTACACTCTGTTGTTTCCAGGCACTTGGTAAATTAGATGACTGATAAGTAGGCAGAAAAGCTGATCTGAGAGACCTATCTGGATTTCTGGTCTGAATCTACTCTGAGCCTGTATGGAGATTGAGAGTGACTGAAAGGACTTTTATTTACGTTTTTTTGGGGGGGGTGTTAATTGTAATTTTTTTAATACTTTTCTTATTTAATTTATTATTTTACATGTTGATCCCAGTTCCCTCTCCCTCCCTCCCTTTTACCCTCTCTGCCCTCTCACATGCACCCTGACCACCCTCCCTTCCCATCCCCCCACCCCAATTCCATATGTAGGGCAATGCCATCCAGTTGGGGTCATGTAGATCTGACAGATCATTTGAAGTAGGGACTAGGACTTCTCTTCTGTCCCTAAGTTAAGGCAGTATCCCTCCATGGGGGATGTGTTCACAAGATCCTTTTGTGCACCAGGAATACTTTTATTTACTTATGTATACAATTCTTTCTTTCAAAAACATATGTTTAATATGAAGGCAAATTATTTATTTATTTATTTATTTATTTATTTATTTATTTATTTGGTTTTGGTTTTTTGAGACAGGTTTTCTCTGTATTGCTTTGGAACCTGTCTTGGAACTAGCTCTGTAGACCAGGCTGGCCTCAAACTCAACAGAGATCAGCCTGTCTCTGCCTCCCAAGTGCTGGGATTAAAGGCATGCGACACCAAAGCAAATATAACTTTTTATTCTCAATAGAATATTTCCCACAATTTTATAAGAAACCGAAAGCTCATGTTTTCCTTTTATTCATTCTGTTACCAGTTTACTTCTAGAATATCAAGCAATGACACTGACTTTGCCTTTACACATGACCCTAACAACAGAGGTAGGTTATGTGTATCCATTTCTACATACTTTTGAAATCGCACCATGAAGATAAGTAATGATGCATTGTGTAGTATTTTCCACTAATTTTTCTATAGCTATGTTTAAACTATTGACTTATTAGTTTTAGAGAAAAATAAATATGGCATTTTAAAATTAACAAAATTGTCCCACACATACCATCATCATCTCATAACAAGCTGACTGCTCATAATGTATAAATGCTTTTTATGTTAACTAGTTTTTTTACCTTGCTATGTGCTTCTATTTGCTACTCATTGAAGACTGCCAATTTGCTTCTAAGTTTGCTTTGTACACCCTTTGAGGCAGCTTATAACTTCAAATTATTTTATTTTTAACTTAAATTCACTAAACTCACCTAACATGGTAGCTTACACTTTTAATCACAGAGATCAGGAGGATAAGGTAGAAGGACCATGATTCCCAGGTCAGCAATGGCTATATTGAGTTTGAAGACAACTCTGCTGTATAACAAGACACTATCTAAAGTACCCACACCAAAAAAAAAAAAAAAAAAAAAAAAAAAAAAAAAGTCCAGTCAAAATTTACTTTGATTGATGCAAAAATCTAGGCTGTTTAATGCATGAATAAGCTCGTCGCCATTATTTCATGAAATATTTCCATCATCACAAAGGAACACCCTTGCCTTCTCCTAAACCCTAGTTGTGACTTTTCCATCCCTGTCACTTTGCCTTCTGATGTAAAGGTCACATTAGCATGAACATTCAGTATGCAATCTTTGATACTGTGTATTTTTGCCCACTAAAACATTTCTGGTATTATCTAATGGTATAATCACATTTCTTCTTTATTGCATCCCATTGTGCAGCTGTTCCAGAGTTTGTCCATCTAGTCCGCGTGGGGCACCTATGGCTTCCTAACTTTAAGAAACTATAAAGAGAGCTGCTACAGGCATCTGAGACCTTCGTCAAGTGTCAATTGACTAAAATAAGAGCTTTAATCTTGTGGGCCATCCGTCCTCATGTCTGTTCCTATGCTACTAACACTCTCTGAACCATCTTCTCTTTAAATGGAATTTGTAACAAGTCTTCTAAAATTTTCTTCCTTTTTAAGATTTTTTTTTCATCTAAAACCTGTGAATTCCTATGTGACATTAGGGTGAGCCTTTATAAGGAATTGGACTCAGAGGAGGGGGGCATTTACAAGGATAGTGTTACATGTTCTGAGAAATTTGGAGGACGTTGTCAGTTGAAGAATATTGGGCCTATTGGTCCATATTCATTTCTTATGTTTCAGTTATTTTCAGCAATGCTTTGTAACCTAACTAAATGAGCCCTGCATTTCTTCTTTATTAATTTTTATCTTAGGTGTTGTTTTTTAAAGATTATCTTAAATGCCATTTTAAAAGTTTTCTTTCAGATCTTTCATAACTGGTCTAAATTTGCAATTTGTCTTACTGGTTATTTGGTCTGATATTAGTGTAGTCAGTGGTTCTTTTACTTTTACTAATTTATTTCAATTTTATTATGGTGTCTATCCATTTTTTTTTATTTCAATCCACTAGTCTACATGAGTTTATATTTTTTTTTTAGTTCATATGGAATTGAGATAAAATTTGATGTTACTTTCTTTCAGCCTAAAGAACATCTTTCAACATTTATCTAAGGTGGGTATATTTGAGCAAATTCTAGCAGTCTTCTTTATCTGAGAATTTCTTTAATTTAACTTGCATTTAACTTTAATTTAACTTTATGTTTTATATTCAGATATATGATTCTCTTTCAGTTAGATTTTTTTAAATACAAGGTTGAGATCAAAGTCAGTATTTTTTATATATGAATTCCCAATTGTTTCAAAACATTTGGTGAAAAGACTACCATTTTTCCATTTAATTGCCTTTCCACCTTTGCCAAAAATCAATGAGCCATATTTTTGGAGGTCTATTTCTGGACACTTGATTTTGTTTCATTGATCTTTGTCTGTACCAAATCCACAGTCTTGATTACTGCAGCATAGCCTAGGTCTTAAATCTGAAAGTGTGACTCCAATCTTGTTTGCACTTCTTTCTCCATTATATTTTTTTGTCATTTCATATAAATTTCAGAATGAGCTCATACTGTTGCAACAAGCTCCTACGTTACAATACTTGCATTAAATCTGTAGGTCAATTTGGAGATCGTTAACATTCATCATGCTAAATTTTCCAGACCATGTCTCTCTTCAGCATATTCAAGATGTTTTAAGACAGTATTTTATATATTTCAAGGAAATAGATCCTGTATGTTTTGTTAGATTAATGTGTGAATGTTTTTGGCTTGTGAAATAATATTGAGTTTTTGTTTCACATTGTTTATTGGCAGTATATAAATACTGTTGATATTTTCTCAATTGATCCTTCATGAACTCACTAATTAGCTTTAGGTAGAGACTTTCGTAGATTTATTTGCATCATTAAAAGTATTATTTTGTGAGAAGAGAGATATTACTTTTTCCTTTGAGTATACCTGACTGCCAATCCTTATCTGTGATTTTCTGCTCCACAAGCACAATGTTCAATAAACGTAATACAAATGAACATTCTTGCATTGTTCTTATAGTAGGGAAATGTACAGAATTTTATCATTAAACATGTTATAAGTTTAAGATTCTGTAGACTATGAGATTAAAGAAATTATATTGGCCTTTTTTAAATTTTACATTAGAAACAAGTTTGCTTTACATGTCAATCCTATTCCCTTTCCATCCATCCTTCCACGCACCCCAAAACCACATCCCATCCCTTCCATGGGAGATCTTCAAACTCTATCATATCATTTGGAGTAGGGTCTAGGCCCTCCCCCCCATGTGTCTAGGCTGAGAGAGTATCCCCCTATGTGGAATGGGCTGCCAAAGTCCATTCATATACTAGAGACAAATAGATCCACTACTAGAGGCCCCATGGACTTCCTAGGCCTCCTAACTGATACCCACATTCAGGGAGTCTGGGTCAGTCCTATGCTGGTTTCTAAGCTATCACTCTGGGGTCCATGAGCTCCCCCTTATCTTCTGTTTTTGTTTATGCTTTCTTTCTTTCTTTAAATACTTTATTATTTTTTTACATATGGATCTCAGTTCCCTCTCTCTCCCATCCTCCCAGCGCCCCCTCCCCATCTCATTCCCCATCCACTCCCCAGGGAGGGTGAGGCCTTCCAGGAGGGATCATAAAAATCTGTCAAGTCATTTGGAGTAGGGCCTAGGCCCTCCCCCATCTCTAGGCTAAGGGAGTGTCCCTGCATGGGGGATGGGCTCCCCAAGTCCCATTCCTGCACTGGTTCAGCTGTCAAAGGTCCCATAGACTGCTCAGGCCTCCTGACTGAGACCCACATTCATGGGGTCTGGGTCGGTCCTATGCCGGGTTTCCCTGCTGTCAGTCTGGGAAAGCTCCCCCTTGTTCAGGTCAGCTGTTTGTGTGGGTTTCTTCAGTGTGTTCTAGACCCCTTTGATCATCACTCCTCACTCTCTGCAACTGGATTCCAGAAGTTCAGCTCAGTGTTTAGCTGTGAATCTCTGCTTCTGTTTCCATCAGCTACTGGATGAAGACTCTATGATGGCATATAAGGTAGTCATCAATCTCATTATGAAGTAAGGGCATTTAAGGTAGCCTCTTCACCATTGCTTAGATTGTTAGTTGGGGGTCATCCTTGTAGATCTTTGAACATTTTCCTAATGCCCGATTTCTCTTTAAACTTATAATGGCTCCCTCTATTATGGTATCTCTTTTCTTGCTCTCATCTATTGGTCCCTGACTCAATTTTCCTGTTCCCTCATGTCTTCCTCTCTCCTCCTCTATTCCCATTCTCTTTCTCCTAACTCCCTCTCCCCTCCCCCATGCTCCCAACTTGCTCAGGAGATCTTGTCCCTTTACCCTTCTCCAGAGGATAATATATGTCTCTCTTAGTGTCCTCCTTGTTTCCTAGCTTCTCTAGTTGTATGGATTGTAGGCTGGTAAACCTTTGCTCTATGTTTAAAAATCCATATATGAGTGAGTCATACCATGTTTGCCTTTTTGTGACTGGGTTACCTCACTCAGAATGGTTTCTTCCAGTTCCATCCATTTGCCTGGGAATTTCAAGATTCCATTGTTGTGTTTTGTTTTTGTTTCGTTTTGTTTTGTTTTTCTGCTGAGTAGTATTCCACCTATAAATACCCCACATTTTCTTTATCCATTCTTCAGTTGAGGGGCATCTAGGTTGCTTCCAGGTTCTGGCTATTACAAATAATGCTATGAACATTGTTGAACAGATGTCCTTGTTGTATGAATGGGCATCTTTTGGGTATATGCCTAAGAGTGGAATTGCTGGATCTTGAGGTGGACTGATTCTCATTTTCCTGAGGAATTGCCATACTGATTTCCAGAAATCATTTTATATTTTAAAGTTCTGTATTTTGAATTCCACTGGATATGTTTCCTGTGTTTGATGTGTTCATAGGTTCAAAGGTTAGTTTAGATCAAATTGATTGATTTTTCAATAAAGTATAAGCTCAAATATTATTAGTATTAATCAGTTTTCACTTGGGAACTCCTGCTAGGGGATTGACACTTTCTCATTAACACTGACCTCCTGTGCAAACAGGACTCTGGAGAAGGTACAAGCAGCAAAAACAAAACCAAGCTCTGTAAATGCAATGAGAGCTTCTGACTGGTTGTGAGATAGATGCATTTGTGCGAGGCAGTTTCATGACAGAGCCTAGCAAGTCTGTTTCTCATTAGTTTAAAGAAATACTTCACAGGTGCATAAAAACACAGCTGACAGTGAAATGTGAAATCCAAAGTGAATCTCCACAGACTCAGAACAGCAATTCTAACCGTATAGAAATTCACTGGGATGCACATACTACAGAGAAAGTTGGGGTCCCATCTTAGGGTCTTAGCTTCATTAGTAAAGGAATTTAAAGTGTGCTCAAATGGAACCACAAGGGTAATTTTGTGAGGGTTTAAAAGAAAAACTGCAGGGCAGTCAAGCTGTAAAATTTTGGCAATTGCCCAAAGGGTAATGAAAGGGAGAGAAAAAACAGCCATGCCATGTAAGCTGGTATGGCTGTCAGACCCAATGCCCACAAACGCAAAGCTTTATAGAAACAGTGATGAAGCCCAAATTGTCGAAGGCGTCAGGGAAAGCCCCAAGTTTTAGGGAAAGCATCCTATACAGAAAAGAGGAAGAAGAAAAGATAAAGGGGTTTTCTAAATAACTCAGGCAGGCAGACCCTTCCTAAGCTACTGAGAGTTATTATTATTATTATTATTATTATTATTATTATTATTATTATTATTATTATACAAGTCTTAGGAGTTGGGAGTCTTCCTAAGTGTTATAACTTACACTAAACATGAATAAACTCTGGATTTGACCCTGAAAAACACACAAACACGTGGTGTATATACATAGGCACAGTTGATTTCTGAGAATACTGTTTTTTGACGGAACATGTCTCTGTCAGAGAGAAGGGGAGGGGAAGGGAGAGGGAAAGAGTCATGAAAATTGGAATTTATATTAGGGCTTTGTGGCTAATTTCATAATAAATGTTGGTGTGTAGCTTTGTGGTTTTTGTTTTTGTTTTTTGTTTATATTTTTTTTTTTTTACTATATTTACCTGGTTTTGGCACCAGGCTAATATTACCCTCAAATACAAATCATAGAGCCTCTAGGTTTCAGTTATGCTTCATTGTGCTTCATTTTGTGTTATTTCGTTTGAATTTTTCATCCACCACTAGATGAATATTTAATAAATATGGACATCATTCGGAATGAGCAATTATAGTATTAAGGAATGTCTCTGTTCTAAGAAAATATCTACAACATTCTCTTTTATGATTTTGAAGACACTTCCATAGTGATATCAATTACTCCACTTAAGACTTTATGTGTTCCTTGCTCTTTGTGTAATTCCATTGCATTATCATCTTCAGGGATTTTTCCAGAGTCAGCTTTCAGGTTCACCTATTTTATTCTATTCTTCTGTTGAACCTGTATTGATTTCCTCCCTTTTCTCTTGCTGAATTTGCTTTTCTCTTATTGTTTTCTGTTTTTTTTTTTCTTCATAGCCTTTATTTAAAGTTTCTTTTTCCTTTCTCTGGTACAAAGCATTTGGTCCTGAATTGCATCTAAGAGCTACTGTAGGTGATCACACTGGTTTTTATATTCTTATATACCTAGTTCAGTTCAAGATATTCTTTTAGGTTTTGAGAACTCTTTGACCCATTTTGTGACAGGTAGACTTTAAGATAGTTCTTGCTATCTCTGTCTCCCAGTCATATTCCCCTTTAAAAAAAATTATCTCCTGGTAAGTGATCAACCTCTGATTTGCATATATCCAATAAAATGTGGCAAATGACATAAGATGATGTTATCATAATTACCTAACTTTATAACTCACACATCACTAGCAGATAGGCCTAACAGTTGCCTTTTTTTTGTATTGATGACTGAAGAAAAAAGTTTGCATGAAGCTTGTGGCCACAAGAACATGTTCCTGATACCCTTTGAAGGTTAGACATAGAACTTTGATAGTCAGTGTCCCAGAAGCAAAAGCACTCAGCTTACAGGATCTAAGTAGAAGACCGAGTGATGTCTTCAACACATTTCTAAATCATAGAAATTGAACCTTATTGAATTTGTATTGTTTATACACTGAGTTAGTGCACATTACATAAAACTAAGATATAAATCATTGAGTTAGTACAGTATATTGCATAACATATCAACTGGGTTATAGCAGAGTTCTGTATAATGCCCAAGCTTAGAGATTTTCCAGTATTGTAGAATGATCATCCAAGTATAACAATTGTCATCTTCATCAACACAGTTGTAACTACTTGAAAGAGGCCCTGAGATTGAGTTTGTATACTGTTGACATTCTGTTTAGGATTAATAGAGGAATATTATAGCACCATCTATTCAGTTTCTCATGCCCTCACAGCCAATTAGATGTAATTCACCTCCAATTGCATGTGACATTGTTGTCATATGGTGACTTTATAAGACTGTAAAAAGTTGAACACTCTTAGTGCAACACATTTTCTAAGATTCCAATCTTATAAAACTATGGAATATACAACAATGTTCAATACATTATATTTGACTACATTGTTAGTGTATATATTCCCCACACTATAGCTTTTATTTTTGTCTTAAAGTGCAATTCTTCTACTGACTGAAACATTTATGGGATGTAGTCAGTGGTAGAGTGAAACACACATTAAGACACACATGCACACGCGCATGCATGCGCGTGCACGTGCACACACACACACACACACACACACACACACACACACACACACACACACACTGGGGTGAAGGGGACCAGGAGAATACTAATAGAAATCTTAAAGGTTTATTGTCAAATGGTGCATCAGATTACCAAACAACAACCTCATGTGTACACAGGGGTAGTTAACCTTTTAATCTTTACTGTCTGTGTATAAGTAAGCACACTCCATGATGTCTGGAAATTAGGAAACGACAAATGAACATCTCAGAATGCATCCATATCATCAAGGAATTCGTGACTTTACAAAATGGATGTTTGTAATAAATTTCCAAAGGTTTATTTAGGACATGAGAGAGATAATAGTTTGAATAAATTTTATAACATCAATAAGTAAGTAAAGTTTAAAGATTATTTGATGTATGGGAAAATAGAGTTCGATGGGAGAGGGGATAGAATAATATATGTAATATAAAATCTTCTTGTGTTTTAATGTTATTTCACACTCAGTTTGGAAAGTTAATTCTTACAGTGGCTCATTGGTTTAGGGGTATGATTCCGTTTTAGGAAAGTTAATTCTTAAATACCCTATTTCATCACTTTGAAATGCAGACAAAACAGAAGAAATCACTGCATATAAAATTGCATGAGCAAGCACAGCAAGAAAACCAATCAATCAAAATAAAACATTTAAGGAAGGAAGAGAATAAGCTCAGAGACAACCAACAAATTATAATCTCTTTAGGAGAAGTTTTCAGGTTATGGTAACAAGCAGGTAGCTATACAAAATAATTGTCAACTTTGTAATCACTCCATTAACACTAAGTGAGACTATAAGTGAGATTCTTTACTCTAGACAGTTAAAACAATCCTCACATGGTGAGAAAATAAAGCTGGAAAATCTATAGCTCTCATCAATAATCTCAGGTAATAGATCAGTTAAGTAAAAGCTGCTGTGAACTGAGAAACTGACCTCCTAATCAGGGTTCCATTCTTAGCTGCACTGGAAGGAACAAATGAAATGCTGTTGTGTATATAGCAATGATGATGTGATCACTTAATGATGATGAGAAGGAGATGTTCTTTACTTAACCTGAAATGGTTAAGTAAAGACCTTCCAATGGACTGTCATGAAGGGATGTGTTTACAATAAAACACACTTGTCATGTAACCCAAACAGCTTTAAATATTTGATTGACAACAATGCCAAAATATTTTCTCATATTAATATGAATGTCTCAATATTATGTATTATAGAAGATTTGAAAATATGGCAAAATAGAGCCAGGCAGGAAATCCAAACAAAAATACTGAAAGAAAGAAGGCAAAGTCAGGGAGATGCCTTGTAGCCGCCAGGGAAGCAAGATGGTAAAATATAGAATAATAGAAAGGGATTAATTTAATTGTGAAGTCTAGTTAGTAATATGTCTGAGTCATTAGCCAAACAATAATAATTAATATTAAGCTTCAAAGTGGTTATTGGGGAACTGGCAGGCAAGATAGAAACCTCCATTTACATATAGCACCCAACATCTGGCATGGATACATATACAACCTAAAAAAAAACTTTAAAAAGGGATTTGAATGCACAAAACCATAGCCACACTGGGCTTCTTGGTCTCACAGTGTCATTCACATCACAGTGCGGAGGAGTTGAGGCATTCCATGCCTTGCAGTATGCTGCGTGGTAGATTTAGCTTTTACGCAAATGACCAAAAAAGTTTGTGGACAGTGTGGTACAAGCTGCTTGGTGGCAGCATAGACCAGAGTTAAGGCAATAAGCATGGCTCCCAAAGCTGGTGGTAAACATAGCCCCACCAAGCTGGAAAGCCAAACGAGGCAGAGGCAGCAGTCAAAGCCATTGCTTTAGTCCTAACCATGCCCACTTAACATTTTTTAAAAAACTTCCCCTGGACAGAAAAGGACTACAGATACACAGAAAGAACAGTTTCAGACAAAATAAATAAATAAATAATGCCTTTAAATGGTTCACAATGTGATTGATAAATGTGCCTGGTCTTGGGACAGACAGGATATAAGACAGAGTTATAGATTAAAAAAAATAATTTAATGATAATAAACTAAGTCCTTAAAGGACAAACAGAGCAAAAGAATTATAATGGGCCATGTAAAGATGGAAAATACACAGAAAGTCTGGGTTATGTATATTATTGTGTTTTCTTTTTATTTTTTGACTGTTAATGAGCTAACTGCAGAGAGACATTTGATTGTGGGGACTGCTAAGCTAAACCAACATAAGGGTATCTTGACTTCAAAATTTGCATCTAAGAATATGTTGCTTTGGAAAAGAAGTTCTGCTTTTATTTCCACAAAAGATGAGAAACTGTGGGTTCCTTTCAGCCTAATATGGTTTGATCAAACAAGACCCTCTGAAATGATGGCCCAGGTGATCCAACATCCATGACAACTTCAGGACTGCTGGCTGACATTCACCAACCACACAGGATAACCCAGTCAGGACTTTAACATAATTATAATTTTTATTAGGATCCCTATAAGATTACCAGCACCACCAACCAAAAGAAATAAGTCTAGAAAACTACATCCAAATTTCCAAATATTGTTTATAAATGTTTGTTTTCATTTAAAAGGGGTTGGTTATAAATGGTTAAAGGTCACAGTCAATCTCTATCTAAAGAAAAAAGGGATATGATATAGAAATGAATAGTTTACATTGGTATGGATTTTTGGTTTATTTATACAAATTTAATGTCAATTTTGTTATTGTGGTCATGCCATTCTTTTAAAAATGCAATATATAGTTAAGAAATACAAATTAATAGTCATTTATAGTAGTCAAGCTTATAGTCATGTTAGGTTTTCTAGATACAGAGATATATTTCAAATGGATAGGTAATCTTCAGACACTTCAAAGACCTACCAAATACAACATTTAAAATGTTTTAAGAACTTAGACTTGTCTTGACAGTGAGACATATCCACTCCTGGTAGCACCAATCTCTTTCATGAGGATGACAAAGAGACTCCTAATGGAGTTTACTTTCAATAGGACAAGGCTAGCTATTTGGGCAATAAAGTATACTTACCTGAACTACTTGATGGTGTACTGCATAAACTGGACATTCGGAACCCACAGGAAGATGACTGCTGGACTTGCCAAAAAAAAAAAAAAAAAAAAAAGTGGGACAGTCCTTCCGGTTTCTTGCTTCTTGAAAGAGTCTGCCAGACATTCTGCAGGACACAGAAAGATGTGACTGGTGAATTTTGCCAAAATAGGTGGGACAGTCCTTCAAAGTTACTGCTTCACTGAGAAATCTGCCAGAGACTCTAGGCCTATAGGCTGAAGATAGATGTCTCAGTGCTATAAAAGAATTTTAGGTGACTGTTCAGGCAGCCAAATAACCTCTGTCTTTTCTAGAGTTTTGGAAGTTGTTTACAAGGCACTTACTGTTCATTTAGGTAATATTATATCCTTCTGGGGTCCTTGATGGAGTTGAATACATATAGTTACCATTTTTCTTATTATAAAAGACATTAGATATAAAACTTTAGACTCACAGAGATAGAATAGATGATAGAGTATTTTCTTTAATTTTTCCAAGTACAAATAGAGTAAATATTTTAACTGTAATTTTTGCTTGGTGAATGTTTTGTTATACATAATCTTACTATGTTAAAATTAAAACTGTCCTTTTTAATTAGGCAAAAAGTGGTAGATGGTGTCAGATGTCATTCTGTACACTGCAAATATGTTTTGTTTTTATTGGTTGATAAATAAAGCTGATTTGGTCAACGGTCAGGCAGAATAGAGCCAGGCAGGAAATCCAAGCAAAGCTATGGAGAGAAAGAAGGTGGAATTAGGGAGACACCATGTAGTCTCCAGGGAGTAAGACCTGAGCTATCAAGGTACAAGCCTCATGGTAAAAAATAAAATAACGGAAATGGGTTGATTTAATTGTGAAAGCTAGTCGGTAATGTGCTTGAGCCATTGAACAAACAATTATAATTAATATTAAGCCTCAGGATGGTTGTTTAGTAAGTGGCTGAGGAGACTGTAGGGGAGGAAAAGAGAAGCTGGTCCACGGGAACCTGAGGAGACAGCAAAGCTTCTATCCACATGCCATTGCCTCTTCTGTCACTGAAAGTTTTTCAAACTATATAAACCACACAAGAGAAAAAATATTTGCATATCACCATAAAGAACACCTTTCATTTCTCTGCTCTCAAGTACCTGGCACTAAAATATATGCATAATTTGGAAAAGGTTAGAGAATACCTTCAATTAAAGGAGTAAAGAGAGGCAGAAAAGAACATAGTTGCTTAGCAATATAATAATGTGTTTCTCCTTGCATGGAATTTAAGATGTTACAAACTCAATTTTATCACTCAAAACTACTCCATAACGAAAAAGAAAATGAAAAACAACAGCAAACTCATCATCAAAAGTTTAATATGGTGGGATTTGCCATGATTCCTGCATTCAATCTTTGTGGTTTAATTTCTTTTAAAGAAAAGTCACGTGCAATCTACTACTTAAATTCTGTTAAGGAAAAATTTTCATTATAAACTATCATTTTATCTACTCTTAACACAGTCCTCTAGAGCCATCATTACTTTATAGACTGGGGATTGCATAAATGTAAAATCGTATCTTCTAAAGTTTAAAAGCATCTTATTTTACTGTTAATAAACAAACCACAGTGTAGAAGATTCATATTCTATTCTCCCACACAAATTCTTCCAAACTCACAAGAAACTCATTGTTATGGCTGTTATTGACCTTTTTTAAAATTTATCTTTTGAAAACTACAGGAACAACCAAGCTTGCCTGGGCAAGTTCTTGTTTGATTCCATGTGAGAAACCAACATCAAACATGCTGACCTGGGCACTAACACCCACCTCAAGGAAATAAGGAGAATCTATCCACCTCACTTTAAGATTGGGAAATCCATTTCCCACATGTTTGAAGGTGTAGTATATATAAAGAGGTTTTAGTTGTAATTTTGTGGCAGCATGAATTCAGACCTCTTGCCCAGCAATGGATGATGACCATGGATTCCATGACAACAGTTTTCCCTTCCCATTCCTGTCTGTGCACCCACCACAAATGAAGAACTTACAAACACAATTCCTCCTAAGCCGAGCCTCGGTGGAACATCACACCTTGATATAGTGAAAGAATGCCCTGGATATTCTGGACAGAGGGCAGGTAGAGCAAGGAGAGGTGCGGGTCTCTGGGATGAAGCCCGGAGACTGAATCCTGAGCACCTGAGCATGGGGGGTGGATGGAACAGACCAATGCAGGAGCCACTACAGCACTGGGTGGCATTCTCCACACCTGGGAACAGAGGATTAGTGGCATAGGCCAGCACACAGCTCCAGATAGCCGTGGAAGAAATCCTGGCTGGCTATTCAAGATCTGGACCGAAGACCAGGAGGAAGAGCCCACAGGAACAGCCCAGACTTATGCCTGTGCACCTGGGCACTCACACACTCTCTCACACACAGTACTCATAAATATGAGTATTGAATTTACATCATCCTCACTGCCCCTTCAACTCCTCCTGTGTTCTTCCCATTCATTAACATCAATCTCAGTCTTTAATAATCATTTTACACAACACACACACACACACACACACACACACACACACACACAATCCTGTTGCAGTTCCAGCTGTTGAAAACAAGCCATGATTGCCCGCTTAGAATATTGGATGAATTATACTAGATACCTATAATAGTTACAAAACAGAAAAGGCTTGTTTATGAAGAATAAATAAAGAAGTTACATCAAAGTGTTTAATTTTCAAAAAACATCCAAGTAATTATAAACACCTTCCTTAGTTATACCATAAAGATGGTAATAAAAGTATTAGAGGAGCAAGGATGTGTGTAGAAGTCTAAGTCCAAAGGATGAGTGTAAGAATTGTCTTCTTTAGAACAGAATAAAATACTTTCAAAAGTGTTAAGATGATGGAATAATTGAATCCTGAGGAAGCCTCTTGTAGCTATTACTTAAGAAAGAACCACATACAGAAACTGAAGTGGGGGGCATTGCCCCCTCAGCTAATTGTCTGGGAGAAGCCAGGGTAATCACAGGAAAGGTTTAGGTTCCTTAAAGGAATATACTGTTGACAATTGTTAGGATAAAGTTCTTTCCCTATTCTGTAGGCTATCATTTTGTCCTACTTACCATGTCCTTTGTCTTCCAGAAGCTTTTCAGTTTCAGGAGCTCCCGTTTATTGATTGTTGCTGCCAGTGTCTGTGTTTCTGATGTTATGTTTAGGAAGTGATATCCAGTGTGAGTGCATTTGAGGCTACCTCCCACTTTCTCTCCAGTCAAGTTCAGTGTACCTTGATTTATGTTGAGGTCGTTGATCCATTTTTGTGCACGAAGATAGATATGAATTTATTTGCAATCTTCTATATCTTGACCTCCAGTTATGCCAGCACCATTTGTTGAAGAATGTTTCTTTTTTTTCCACTGTACAGTGTTGGCTTCTTTGCCAAAAATCAGGTGTTTATAACAGTGTGGATTAATATGAAGGACTTCAATCTGATTACATTGGTCAATGTGTCTGGTTTTAAGCCAATACCCAGCCATTTTTTATGACTATGGCTCTATAGTAGAGCTTGAAGTCAGGGATGGTGATGCCTCTGAAAGTTCCTTCCTTGTATAAGATGGTTTTAGCTATCCTGGGGGTTTTGAAGTTGAGTATTGTTCCTTTGAGGTCTGTGAAGAATTGTGTTGCAATTTTGATGGGGATTGCATTGAATCTGTAGATTGCTTTTGGTAAGATTGCCACTTTTATTATGTTGATTCTACCTGTAAGAGAGCACGGGAGATTTTTCCATTTTCTGATACCTTCTCGAGTCTCTTTCTTCAAAGACTTAAAGTTCTTATTATATAGTTCTTTCAATTGTTTGGTTAGAGATATCCCAAGATGTTTTATATTACTTATGGCTATTATGAAGGGTGGTGTTTCTCTGATTTCTTTCTCAGCCTATTTACCATTTGTATATGGAGAGCTCTGATTTTTTAAAATTAATCTTGTAACTCCCTACATTACTGAATGTTTATCAGCTTTAGTAGTTCCCTGGTAGAATCCTTAAGGTCACTTATGTGTACTATCATATCATCTGCAAATAGCAAAAGTATGATCTTTTGTCTGTGAAGGTCCAGAGGATTTTTTGTTCCCACAAACCCAAGCACGCATTTGCTCCATTCATACTGGTGAGCAAGTTACTATTGCTAGGTCAAGATACAGGACAGGGAGTGTGACAAAATCAGTTCCAAACTGGTCTTCAGCAATAAGAAAACTTTACTGCGTTTGTCCTAATGGGTTCTGTATCTTGTCATTCCATTACTTCCATCAAGCTGTTAGAGAAATTCAATGGCTGGTGACCAGGCCTTGTCCTAGAAACATTATCTCTAATCCAAATCAAAATAGGCTCCATGTAACTTACTGTCTCCAATCTCCCACCAACCATTCTTCAGCCCAAATATGAATGTTTATTTTCCATGTGCCCATGTCTCTATATTTCCGTATTTCCCATTTTTATGACATCAGAGATATTTAATGAGAGCCCATCCAGTCTATTTATCCTTCAGGGCTTTAACCTAGAATTATGTTCTTTAGAGAACATCTAATATATAATATAATATAAACATAATTTTTTGTATCATTCAATGGACTGCCTTGGCCTTGTCTTTGTAGATTTGTCCCATTTGAAACTGATGCCTAGTGAGGTCATCTGATTAGATTCTGATGTGGTTTAGACACTGTCTGTTCTCTAGAGACAGGTGTCTTCAAAGTGTCTCAATGCACAGATATTAAAGGTGGTGGAACTTTTACATGTGAGAATAATGGAAACTGGTCAGTTCAGGTCTGAGAGAAGGTGATGAGACAAAAACAGGATCAGCCACTCCATGGCTGCTGCCCATCTTGCCCTGTGATCTCTGCTTTCACAAGTTGTCCTACCACTGTGGTACCCAATCAGGGAATTCTCAATAGCTGTTTTCAGTCTTTAGGCTCCAACACTATAAGCTATATGCATTTTCTTCTTTATCAGTCACCCAGATTTGGGTTATTATTTAAAACAATAGAAAATGGATTCATTTGGCATCTGTTACATGGGCTTTGAGCAATTAAAATGGCATTTGTGCTCACTACTATATTATCATGCTGTTTGGAATACCACATATGCATTAACTTGATATTTCATTGAATAATTTAATAATAGACCAGAAAGGAGAAAAATGCCTTAGGTTCCAAGAGCTGGCATGATGGTTCAACAAGTGAAAGTACTAGCCATGTATTTGAAACTAGATGCCCAATTTTCAATCCCCAGAACCCATGTTATCCAGAAAGAGGAAACAAATTGCACAGAGTTGTCTTCTGATATAAATAGTATATTCACATATGTTCAGATAATAACAAAAATAAGATTTAAAGTTCCAAGATTTCATACTACTTTGTGAGAGCATAAACTGATTCCACATAACAGTGTACCTATCAGAAAATAATTTATTTAAAGTTACGATAACTATAGAAAGGAGTCAATTAAAAATTTGGAGTTTTGTTTTTACCATCTGTGTTATAGCTCCTAGAAAGTTCTTTAAACATATACGATCAATTGATTGTATAAATATCCAAATGGCATTTATAAGCTTCTAGAGCCACAAAAGAAGACGAATTGTGACACAATACACAGTTCACTAGTGCAGCACACTTCATTGACAAGTGTGCTTGGCTCTAGAAACACCCATGAAGCCATAACTGACTATATTGTGATACAGTTTGTACTTTAGACGCAGCGGCAGTGAGAACAAAACATACTTGCCTATAGTTCCTGCTATTGCAATGCCTGAATTCAGCGCTTCTGGATTTAGAGATAAAAAGGCTACTTTTGATGCTCTGCTTATAGCTGTGTCCTCCTCTCTCATGGTCTTTTTTATTTGTTTGTCTGTCTGTTTGTTTATTTGTTTTGTTTTTAATATTTTTCTTATTTTGAATATTGACTTCAATTCCCTCTCCCTCCCATCCTCCATGCCCCCCCGACCCCCGACCATCTCATTACCCCCCTGCACTCCACAGGGAGGATGAGGCCTTCCAGGAGGGATCATCAAAGTCTATCAAGTCATTTGGAGTAGGGTCTAGGCCCTCCATCCTGTATCTAGGTTAAGGGAGTATCCCTCCATGGTGAATGCACTCTCAAAGTCCTTTTGTGTACCAGGGTTACATCCTGGTTCCACTGTCAGAGGTCCCTTATACTGCCAAGGCCTTCTAACTGAGACCCATGTTCAGGGTGTCTGAGTCAGTCCAATTCTGATTTCCCAGCTATCAGTCTGGGGGTCCATGAGCTCCCCCTTGTCCAGGTCAGCTGTCTCTGTGGGTTTCTGTAGCTTGGTCTTGACCCATTTGCTTATCACTCCTCCCTCTCTGAATCTGGATTCCAGGAGTTCAGCTCAGTGTTTAGCTGTGGGTGTCTGCTTCTGTTTCCAACAGCTACTAGATGAAGGTTCTAAGATGGCATGAAGGTTAGTTATCAATCTCATTATCAGGGAAGGGCATTTAAGATACCCTCTCCACTGTTGCTCAGATTGTTAGTTGGGGTCATCCATGTTGGTCTTTGGGCATTTCTCTAGAGTCAATTTTCTCTTCAAACTTATGGCTCCCTCTATTATGGTGTCTCTTTTCTTGCTCTCGTCTATTTGTCCAGTCTTCCTGGTCCCACATGTTCTCCTCCCCTCCCTCTTTTCTTTCTCCTAACTCCCTCTCCACTCACTGCCACCCCCCTTGTACCCAATATGCTCAGGAGATCTTGTCCCTTTCCCCTTCTGTAAGGGTGCTTGTATGAATCTCTTAGATATCATATTTTCTCTGGCAGTGTGAATTGTAGGCTGGTGGTACTTTGCTCTATGTTTAAAATCCATATATGAGTGAGTGCATATAAAGTTCCTCTTTTTGTGACTGGGTTATCTCACTCAGGATGGTTTCTTCTAGTTCCATCCATTTGCCTGCAAAATTCAAGATTCCATTGTTGTTTTTGTCTGTTTTGGTTGCTGAGTAGTTTTGCATTGTATAAATGTGCCACATCTTCTTTATAGATTCTTCAGTTGGGGGGAAATGTTGTTTCCAGGTTCTTGCTATTACAAATAATGCTGCTATGAACATAGTTGAGCAGATGTCTTTGTTGCATGGATGTGGATCATATGGATATATGCCTAAGAGGGGGATTGCCAGATCCTGAGGTAAACGATTCCCATTTTCCTAAGGTACCACCATACTGATATCCAAAATGATCTTTGTGTGACTACCAATGCCATTGTTTGCATCTATATGGACTCGGATGAGTACCAGAACATCTGGAGATACGGTAATTCTACTTCTTTCTGTTGCCCTCAAGGGAGATTGATAAGGATTTCTATTTTTGTACAACTATGAGTGATTTTAATCTCTTTAAAGCTCAATTTTCTTATCTATAAAACCTATCTTTTGATAGCACTTATTGATGTGGTTATTTTAGGCTTTAACGTACACATGGTGAAGTGCTGGCTATAGTTAGTAATCAGTGATTGCTAGTAGTATTATCTTCATCATCAAAAACATGAGGGGTGAATGTTAAGTAGCCTTGTATGCCAACTATGTGTTACACATTCTGTGAAGTTCACTTTGTTTTCTTAACAAACTACCATTTTTATAAATGTTTTTATATTTTCTATTTTTAAGCTTCAATAACTATATATATACACATATATACATATATAAATATATATATATACATACATATATATTCACAATCTGATGGGTTTGAGAAAATGTATTTAACCATGATACTGTCACCATAATCAAGTTGCTAAATATAATCCAAAACTTCCATTAGGGACAGCATGGATGGAGTTTTATTTCATTTTGTTTTTGTTTGTTTGTTTTGTTTTTTTGTGTTAGAAACTCTGAACATGAGAGCTGGCCTCTTAACACATTTTCAAGTTCCTAATATTACTTAGTATTATAGATTCTGTGTTAAACAGATTTTAGAAAATTATTTCTTGCATAAATGAAATTTTATGCCCAGTAAAAATAATTACCAATTTTCTTCTCCTTCCACTATTCTATCCTCTGCTTCTATGAATTTAAATATTTTAGATGTTTCATATCTGTGTAATATTGCAGCAAAGTGAAATAAAGCAATCACATGTAGACAAAGAGGATATTTGTATCTCTAATTCTTATATATCACATATACTGAATTAAGAATATTCCTTTAGGTAAGTTGTAACTAATATTAATAACAATAGCAGCTTATAATTTCCAATATATCTACTTAAGGACTAAAATTTGCCTAAAATTACATAAACAAATAATAAACTATACAATTCTCCTTATCCTTGACTCAAGGTTGCTATGGTTATTGTGTGTGTGTATGTGTCTGGGTATGTGTGTATGCACAGGCCAATACTACAATACTTTCTCTTTATCAATATTAAACCTTAAGTATAATCTCTAAAAGACACAAATAAATAAAATTATGTTTGCAAGCACAAATGAACCACATTGAAAATGAAAAAAAAAAAACTGTGTTTTGTTTATTGGTAGAAACATGTATTAAGCTGATTTTATAAATATTATTTTCTTTTCTAATCAGTATCCAAAATCTGTCAATGAACCATATTTTATCCAATTTAAAGCTACAAATGACTTTTCTCCCCATGTTAAAAAAATTCCCAAACTCTGAAGAGTGGATTGCAATGGGCACATGGAAGTGTGCCCTGTGAGCTGCACGGGCACATTCACAAATTAGGCTGTGGATGATTATGTAATAAACACCATGGATTTTTCCTGTGGTGCAACAGAAATTCAACTTACTGCACAATATGAAAGACAAACCTCTATCCAGCTTGACATAGTCACCCCAGCTGAATCCTGAATTCTTTTACTGCTTTAAGTGTGAGATTCTTTATCATTGTCAATCATCTAGATATTATCCATGTTACCTAACCCTAATTTTCTATTAAGAAGTTAAGCCAGGAGAGGCATAAAAGAAATGATAATTAGTGTCTGGAAAAATAACTCAGTGACAAAGCACTTTCATGGCTAGGGGCAGTGAGGCCCACACTTGACTCTCAGCACTGACCAAAAAAAAAAAGAAAAGAAAAGAAAAAGAAAAAGGAAAAGAAAAGAAAAAAAAAGCTGTTTTGGTAACAAGCCTCTACTTTCAGGCATTCTGTAGATACCTTTTCAGTCCATCCAACAGACATTTATGAATTCAGATAGTGTTCTAGACACAGCACCAAGTAATCAATACTTTCACTTATGTGGTTTCCATTGATCCTTCCTGCACCACTAAGGTGTGGGTGTTCTTAATTCTATTTTAAAAATACTGAAGCTGAGTTTCAGGTGGTTAAACAAGTCTCGGAATAGGATTTGACCCCAGATCTGCTCATTCCTGAGAAAGTGCCATTGCCATCTATCTGTGTGCTACCTCTAGACGCAAAATCCTTCTCACCTTTAGTGCTGGGGTACAGCTATGAAAGCACCTTGGAAGCTGCATCTTAAATTCCAATAAAGAAGGAAATGACAGATGCTCTACTTCGTTTCACACAGGTATATGGCCATTATCGATCCTCTGAAGCCCAGACTATCTGCCACGGCCACCAAGATTGTCATCGGGAGTATCTGGATTTTGGCGTTTCTACTTGCCTTCCCTCAATGTCTTTATTCCAAAATAAAAGTCATGCCAGGACGTACTCTTTGCTATGTGCAGTGGCCAGAGGGTCCCAAGCAACATTTCACGTGAGTTAATTCTCCTTGACGGTTTTTAAATCAGTCTATCAAACATATAGGGAAATGAAGATTGAGAGGAAAATGATGCAGTGTGGACACAGTCATTCACCTCAGGACAGTACTTGGAGAAAGACATGTAGAGATGCACTGTGGTGAGATGTGTTGATTTGTAAGGCTATAAAGGTTTTTAATTGGAGATGTGATGGCTTCTGTTGAAGAAGCACTAGCTGTTCCTAAAAGGGAGTGGTAAAAGCTGGCAACAATGTGCCAGCGACAGCAGGATATTATTGACTGGAGAGCTAAGAAGTGGGAACTAAAGGCCAATGTGTTGATTGCTCTTTTAGAAAGCATGGCTGGCCTGGAGGGAAGTCCTGGCAGGTGTGGTAATTTTGATTTGCTTTCATTTGTGTGTATTTGTTCATTTCAGCATGAAAAGGCCTGGACACTATACTAAAAGGGAAACAGGCATGCCATTTCATATTTTAGTCCTAACTTGATAAAAGTAAAAGAGAAAACCAACTGTCTAATTGATTTTTTCTGTTCCTGTAAATTTCAATGAACTTGTTTGTTTTCTTGTTTTTCATGACATTGAAGATAACAAACGTTGCCAACAACTATCAATCTTTTGAAACAGGGTCTCTCTATGTAGCCCTGGCTGGCCTTGAACTCCAAGAAATATGCCTGTCTCTGCCTCCCAAGGGTTGGGGTCAAAGGCACGTGCAGCCAAGCCTGGCCTGTAGCCAAGCCTGGCCTCCGGTCACCTCTTACGTAGTTATTCTATCCAACTCTTCTCTCCCAAGAGTCCAGAGGATTTTTGTTTTGGTTTTGATTTTGGATTTTTTTTAAGAGGATGAGAGTTTATTCTGGAGCCATTCTGGGTGACTATGACCCATACACACAGATTTAGGTTACTTCAAGTTCCATTGTGGAAGCAGTTTCATTCAGTTTTACAGAACAAAGAAAGTCATAAATCAAGACAAGTTTAAAATGCATCGGTGGATATGACAGAGAGGCGGGTACATCGAGATGGATGGAAATGGAAACTGTTCTATAGACCTAACCTGATATTGATGACATTCTTAGCTTTTAGGCTGGTGGAAGCTAGTGGTCTGCTAAGTTAATAGGTTCCAACTCATCTTCGCCTATCTGTAAAAAAGATGTTAGTTCAGACAGAGGTGGACAGGGAATGTCTATTCCAGATAGCTAGAAGCAGTGAAGATAAGGAAAGTAGACTTTGTACCTGCCACTTTCCAATCTCTCCATAGTATTCTAATCAATCAGTCATTTAGGCATGGCTTATATTTAGGAGTTTTCATTTCCAGTTTTGTCTCTTGACCAAGAGGAAAGTACTGCTAACCGGAAGGCAGCAAGGATATTAAGCTGTGCTGTATTTAATTTTTATTATGAATGACCTTAGCTATAGCATGTAACCGGTCTGAGTCACTTCCCCATTGATTTTAAATCAGTACTTAGTACAAGGAAGAAAATAGGCGAGGAAGTTTAACATTTATTTTATGGTGTCTTTGACTCACAGAATCAACTTGCCTGGGTTCATGGGGACTCCCAGAGACTGAACTGACAACCAGGAAGCCTGCAAGGGACTGACCTAGGCACTCTGTTTAACTTCGTCTTCTATGGGACTCCTAACAGTGGGAACAAGGGCTGTCCCTGACTCTTTTACATGCTGTTGGGAGCTTCTCCTCATACTGGGTCGCCTTGCCCAGCCTTAATACATAGGGAGGTGCTTAGTATTGCTGGGACTTGTTGTGGCACGTCTTGTTGATACTCATGGGGAGATCTGCCAGAGATCTGCCCTTTCCTAAACAAGGCAGGGAAGAAGTGGATTGGAGGCTAGGATGTGGGGAGGGACCTGGAGGAGAAGAGGGAAGGAAACCTGCACAGTTATAAACTCATTAATTTAAAGCCATCAAAAGAAGGTAGAAACCACACACAGCATGTAAAATTATGTACGAGCCAGGATCATACACATTATGTTTCCATGTCACCCTAAAGACATCCTTATCACTTTGATGGAAAAGTATGGAATCATAGAGTTAAATTTGGCAATTTGTAAATCTGTGTGTTTATCATCACACATGATGTGCTTGCTATCCAAGTTAATAAGGCAATCGAATCTACCGTGACTGTGGAGACATGCCTGCAAATGTTTTTAACCTGGTGCACTTGAAAATCAAAAGAAATGCACAGTGTGGTTCAGAGTGCCTAATTCCTCTTTTCATGCAGAAGAAAAAAATATTTTGTGAATGCCTGATGTCACAAGAATAAATAGGACAGTCTCTTGTGGAATAAAGTACACATCATGGCTGGCTTATTCTCCCCTATACACTTACCTTTGAGGATTCAGTTCAATAGTTTATCTCAGAAATTACTAAACAAAGGACCAAAGAGTAGGGGTATTCAGCCTTGATTCTAAGTGAAAGGAATATGCCTAAATTAAGACAGTCTTCGTTTATAAATTTTCATTCATAAATTACAGGTTGGAAATGGGCAATGAAAACATTTGACATGTGACGCTAGCCTGTAACGTTCATATGATGTTTTGATAGCTTTGAGAAATGAAGACATAAGGATAAGGTGAAAATAACTGTTTGTGTTTGAATGATGATTTAAAGCCCCAATTTCTAAGTCCCGTGTGTCTCACTCCGAAGGATTCTTCAGTGTGTCTGTGTGTTTCTCTGCAGGTACCACATTATTGTCATCATCCTGGTGTACTGTTTCCCACTGCTCATTATGGGTGTCACCTACACCATAGTTGGAATTACTCTCTGGGGAGGAGAGATCCCAGGAGACACCTGTGACAAGTACCATGAGCAGCTGAAGGCTAAACGAAAGGTACTGTCCCATGAGACTGGGGTAGACCAGGTCACTCCCGAGAGGGAAGAGAGAACTGGCCGGTGTCATTCAATATGGTGTACTTTCATATCCAACCTCAGCCTTTCGAAGTGCATCCTTTGACAGAACTTTTCTCTTTTTGTTGTTGCTGGCATTCTGCAAACCTCGGCCCTGGAAAGTCTGTCAATGTCTGTCTGCAGTATAAGTTACATCATTACCGATGACTGTGTTGTCATGCCTGTGGACCATTCTTGGTTACTTCACCTGAAATAGTCAGTTTTGCTTAGATGGAATCCAGCTCATTTGATTTCTGCACGGGTATCTGCTTTTTATGGTGTGTGTTCGGAGCACTTCAGCTGTACTCGGAAATCCACTCAAAGCTGCTTTTATCCAATGGCTCACTAAAAGTTAGAACAATGGAATTTTCTCGTCCACCTTGTGTCCTGTCCCCTTCCTTCTCCCCCCTCTTTCCCGTCCCCTCCCTCTGTCCCTCTCTCCTCCTCCCCCTTGTCCTCCTCCCCACACTGCCCCTTCCCTTCTCCTCTCTCTTTCCTTCCCTTCCCCGTCCCTCCTTCTTCTTGCTTTCTCTTTCCCTTCTTTCCTCTCTGTTCTTTCCCTTCATCAGCAACAATATACACCTGCTTAAGGAAGGAGAATTTCATGACTGGCGTTCCACACTTCGCTGAGCGACTTGAAAAAGTGCTGTTTCTGATCCCTAAACTAAAATCCCTAAAACTTACTCAGAAATGGGCGTTTTGCAACATTTGTTGAACATGCCAGTCATCGTTGTTTATTTCATTTAGAACTGATTAATCTACTTGTTGAACTACTACCTACCTCATACCAGTCCCTTTAAAATCTTGCTATAACCTTAAAACATCTTATCTACCACTGTCTCACACACACAAAAAAATCCAGTATTTAAAATATCGTATTAGCAAATGGCTTCATTTTGACATCACGTCTTCTACTGACAAATGATGCCAAACAATACTCATGTTGAATTAATATGCATCACAACCTTTTATATTTAAAATTTATTTTGACTAGATACAGATATGATCTGTATATATACATACATATATATATATATATTTCATATTGTGTTTTAGAAAACCTCATCTTAAAAATGATATGCAAAAACAAACTATTCCTTTAGCACCCAAGGAAAAACTCTAAGGCAGGAGTGCTTCAACAATATGCTCATTTTAGATGTATCTTCATTTCCTTTGGAATCTTTTATTTTACTATTATCATCATCACCATCATAGTCATTATTACTAGGGAATACCATAATATGTCTCAGGCTCTGTATGGAAGGTTAGAGGACAACTTTCACGAAATCCAGTTGTATTATTACAGATTTTAATTTTTTCATATTCATGTAATGTTTTCTAGTAAAAGTGAAATTTTCATATTTGTTCTTTTATATTTTTAATATGAAGTTTTATTGAGAACAAAACCAAGAGGAAGTTTGTGTCTTTCTCCCTTTGCCATTACTGGTAACAATAAGACATAAATGTGCCCTTGATTTCATCATCTACATTTGCAGATTAGAAATACCAACTCAATCTGCAACATGACATTTCTAGAATATTTCAGAAAATATGGCATTTTAAAGTTCTGATTCCTTTATCTTTCTCTGACTGGAATAATGTAAAATTGATATCCCAGCCATGGGTATCTCCTAGCCAAATCTCACCTCAACCATGAATTTCTTCACAGTTTATCCATGCTTCTAACACTGTCTGCACAGTAATCCTCATGTTACCTTAATTTTAAAGTATGGACATCTCTTCGTTTCTTCTTACATTAAAAAATGACTACTAAATTTATTTTATCAGCTACATAATAATTGTGAGAGATGGCTCAGCCATTAAAGGCTAGACTTACAACCAAAATATAAAAGTAATCATATATATATATGAAAATATCCTGTTATTGTTTGAAATATAGTGTCTCGACACATAATGATTGTCTCATATTTTTCATGAAATCACACCTGTAATTCCTACCTTGAATATTCTTTGTAATTATGACTTGTTTCCCAATAAATAACTAAATCACTGATAATATTATGTCTCGAGACAGAATAAAAAACCACTGGATATAATGATGCAAATTAATCATGACTAAGAAAACAACTCCATAAACAATTTTTGATCTAGTCACTTAAAAATAAAATATTGACAGATGTGGCTGACTTCTAAAATATGTGTATAAGAATAAACACACTTTATATATACTTAAATAAAATTGGTTAGCATGCATGTTGGCACCTGTAATCTCAGCACTTAGAAAGCTAATGTAAGAAGATGGCAAATTCAGTGCCAGCCTGGTCTACAGTGAGTTCAAGGACAACAAAAATTCAAAAGAGAGACTGAGGCATTCTTCCCATCTCTGATATCTATAATCTTTAGAGTTGTTCTTCAGACACTACATATTAAATTCTTTGAAGAAAAGCCAGTGCACTGTATTTCCAGGCTCATGAGACCTAGTATATTCAATACTTTTAATGAAAATGAGCTTTTATAAAAATTGGGATTAACCATCCCAGTTTTTACATATATATTACCTAAGTATGTGAATTGAGAATAATAGCACTGGCTGTAATCAGCTCCAGATAAAAAGGCATTAATCTTGGGAAATAAATTAACACTCTCCCCCAAGCAACAACACATCATTAACATTATAGTGTAGAACCTGAAAGCTGGTCTATGCTTCATGGACCTTTGGAATTTAGTAAGAACTAAGAGCACAGTAATGTCAGAAGCTACACCCATAAAGTCACATCAACATGGCTGCCTAGACATGAGCTGAACAAGGACAATAGCAATAGACACACTAAGGGGAGAGAGTAAAGCCCAAGAGGCCTCAGCTGCTGAGAGATAGAGAAATAGTCTTTCGCAGGGAAGAGCACACCAACTGATTATGAAAACATACAAATAGCATTATACAGACTGAGCACACACACACACACACACACACACACACACACACAAACAATTAATGTAAAAAAGGCAAGAGAGAAAAGAGGTATGTATGGGAGAGTTTGGAAGGAGGAAAGGGAAGGAGAAACTTATGTAATTATACTAATATCAAAAAAATAAAAGATAGTATAAATAAAAAGAAACAAAAGAGAACTAAAGAGCAATCTGTATTATTTTTCCAACATTTTAATCACATGTGAGAAAGTGGACTTTAATAGAAAAATATGCACAATACAACACATTAATAAACCTTATATATATTTTACAATTTCAGAGAAATTGCTATGTGTCACAGTCTAATTAAAGTAAACATTCTGACTCTAAAATTTTGTACATTGCATACCTACTGTACTCAAATATTTCAATTCATGTGTGTGTGTGTTTGTGTGTAGAACTCCAGCACTTCAAGTGAAAGGAGATTCAGCCAGATGCAAAATATGAATGTCAGACAGGTAGCAGAATTGCTAAAGCTTAGCTTCATTTCTTTTTATGCTTTTACCATCAGTGGCTATTGATTAAAAATCCTGTCAAAGTTACTTCTCGAGGAATATTGACTATTTTGACCACTACTATGATGTATTAATATATATTTAAAATTGAAGTGACATTTTTATAAACTCTTAAGGAAAACAGCTTTCCTACTGCGGAGCCATTTGTTAATATGCCATAGAAATGCTTAAATCCTACTGTGAGAATGATGCACTACCTAGAAAAGCAAACTGAACCTTGTATGCTTTCTTCTACTAATTGGGAGACAGAATCACAGATTTTACTAAATCACAGATATTAACTAAATTTTCACAGATGAATACTATTAAAACTATTTAACTTCAACATAATCATCAACATAAGTATATAACTAAGCTTGAAATCTTATCTCTCTGTGTCTACACATATGTATATATGTTGTGAGTGTTAGCATGTGCATGTATGACAGCAGAGGTTGACACTCTATGTGTTTTTCTATCACTTTTTGCCTTATTTTGTGGGTGGTGAAGCAGGTGGGGACAGTGTCTCTCACAGAACCTGGTTAGCTAGACTGGGATTCTCTTGCCTCTGTTCCTCAAAGCTAGGATTACAGATGGCACAACCACCTGGATCCTTAAGTGGATGGTGGAGATCCAAACTCAGATCACATGCTTGTGCAAGAAGTACTTCATCTGCTGAGCTGCCCTCCCCCCGCCAGCCTCCTGCAACTTTATCTTTTGATTTAACGTAACATAATGACACATTGAAAGTTAGTTATTAAAGGTTTTGTTCTCAAACCACAATCTGAGTTAAAAAGAACTGTTAGCATTCTAGAGTTAGTGTTCATAAACAGAATATAGAATGTTGCATCCAGTACTGATTATATGGCTTAGTATGTAAAGATGCTTGCCACCAAGTCTGCCAACCTTAGTTGGAATCCATGAGAGACTCAAGTTGTTCTCTGTTCTCCACACATTCAGTATCACATACAAAATTAGCAAACACATACACGATAAAGAAGTTAAATGTAATAAAAAAGAATGCTTAGGCTATAGCGTTTACCCAGATCCCTCTGGTGTTAATATCATAAAGATTCCCAAGTGCTATGCCTCACAGTTGTGGGGTGCCTGTGCTGATAACCTTTTCTCCTTTGTCATTCTCCATGAGACCCTAACAAATTGTAGAAACATTATCTATTATTTTTAATAATAATAGGAAGATATGCTGTTAAACACCTTTATGTCTTACTTTTAAGTATATATAATCATACACACACACACACACACATATATATATATATAAATATGCAAGTATATACCAACTATTTTAAGAGTAGATTTTCTAGGAAAACAAAGCTAAGAACTAAAAAATAACTTTGAAGTCTCTTCCACGTATCACAATGTCTCCACCAACAAGAAAAAGTAAATACCACATGAATTCTAAATAGAAACTAATGATTATTTGTCAAACATTTTTCATTTAGCTTTTTTGTTTTAACTGAAGAAATAGTGTTGGAATATACTTGCTTCATATCTTTCTGAAGTATACAAATAAAATAACCCAGCAGAGAAAGATGGAACCTGCAGTGGCCCTTTTAAAGCTTCACTCTTTTAGTAGGAAAGAAACAAAAAACAAAGGCACATACATCAGAAACTTCTGACAGGGCTGACTCACATTGGCACTCTGTGCTTTTAATTGAGATAATGCAACTAAAGCACAAGTAGCTGTCTGTGCACTCTGGCTAACTTCTTCTACAAGCTGCAATCAGAGAGCCCTTTGCAGCTATGCTGTGCATTCATTGCCAGCCCCATGTCTAAGTCCTTCAACTGATAATCTTCCTGACCTCTGTGGCTGACAGTGGAAAAGATTCATTTTGGAAAGCCTGTGTTTCTTTCAGGTTTTCCAGTAATCCTTGAGAAGTAAAAGTGTTTATCCCTTTATTAAAAAATAGGATGGTGCAAATAGGTCTTGACTGCTTAACAAGGACTTGAAAAGATTTCCAGAGATTATTCTTCATATCTCACATTTGGCAATTACAGGTCCAGGCATCTTGTATTTCTATCAAAAAACAAATCTTAACACATGAGATATATAACAATTGTCAATATTTCAATACTATGTAACTGATCATAATGTGTTCTTGTGATGGTAAATGAAAATTCAAAATAAGCAGAGCTAAGACATATAAAAATAGTAGAGAACAATTTATTATCTGCAACCGGAAAGAACACAGAAGTTATTTCCAAAGCAATATTCTCCTTGGACAAAGAAAGCATGCATATTTATCCAGGGAGATTATATGTATTTATAGAGAAGCTGGCTTATTCCTAAGCATGCTCACTTTAAGATCATGGAAATGAAAGTGCTGGAGAGAAAAGTATATTTTAATGGCTTATTAATACAAAAAGCATGCCTCTGAAAGTGTCTAACTCGTCTAATGGTTAACAATTGGCCCTGAGTCATTTTATTCCCCACCTTTGAGCAGGTCATGGATAGTTATTATTCCCAAGGATGATAAGGAGGGATACCCTACCTCTGGATGACAGGGATGCTGTGTGATATGGATGCCCTACCTCTGAATGATGGGGATACTATGGATACCCCACCTTTGAATGATAAGGATGCTGTATCTTTCTAGTAAGAAAACTGAAACTTGATACTAAGTCAAGATAGGTATAATAACTACCCAGGACCACCTACAATCATAGCCAGAGAACATTATATTAGTATATTTGTGACATATATTTAACTGTTTCAAGGTACATTTAAAATATGAGCTAAAACATAAACTATCAGTAAATTAATATTTGTAATTTATGAAGATTGAAAACTAAATGTGCCAGAGAATACAAACCAAAACATAATGAAGCAAATAGAATAAGTTATAGAATATATTGCTATCTCTTATCTATAAATATATTATGTATTATTTTAAGTTTGGTTAAAACACAATACTATATACTTAGAAGGTCAAAGCTGCATAAACAAATATTTGAATTAGACTAGTAGGACAGCAAGAATAATTTATATTTTCAATTTCCTTATTACTTTAGTTCTTATTTTAGAGTAAGTGTAGGTTCTGGTACAAAGGAGTGCGCATTTTGAGACTCACTTGAGTCTTGTCTTTTATTGCTCTTTATTCTGGCACAATAAATTCAAGGAGTCATACTTTGTACTTAAAAGAAGAGTTCATAGTTAATAAAACTAAATAAATACTGTCCAAATAGTGCTAGGCTAATCCTGGCAGGACACTATTTTCCAAGTTTATAATATTCTGAATTTCCTCATTTATAGGAATGAAGTCTTACCTCTGTAGAAGGAAGCTTTGGGTTTTCATGTATGTGAAACATTATCAGATTTAAATTGTGTTTTATTGACAATTTAATTTTGACAGAGTATATTTTAGAGCTGTCATCTGGTTTTGTTTTTTCTTGGGAAGGGCCTTTTATGTAACATTTCAAAGGGTCTGTGATTGAGTTCCCTTTAGGGCAGTATCTATGTAGTTTAGGGTAAAAGATAAAGTTTTAACCAGCTTTTGTGATGTTTTCATACAGCTTGGCCCAGGGAGGATAATGTGATTGGTGTCCAACATCTAGGAAATTGTACCTATTGCTTATAAAATAAAAGCAAATCCATTGTCATTTTGGATGAATAGGGATAATATGAATTTGGAGATAAACTTTTTTATAATAAGTTGAATGGACTTGGGGAGAATTTAACAATTTTCTCATAACCAAATCTTTCTTTCCTATCTAATTCCCCCTGAGATAAGAGACACACTGTAAAGAATGATAGCGTGCCGAAAGGAGCCTTGGCAGGACAAAGGACATATTTTAAATTCAAAAGAGGGTCACTTCCTTCAACTACCAAATTTTTACCTCTCTTTTCCACCAGAAACAAAGATTGGTATATTTAGCAGGCATGCACAAGTTAGAGCTAGTAGCTGACCTTAATGAGAAGGTATAAAAAGCTCCACTGTATATGACTGAGAAAAAGAAAACCAGACATAATGGGGGCAACCGGGTCCCTTCTCCCACAGGAAAGAGCCCATTAGGGGCCCCGCGGCTTTTGGGCTCTGTTTTGAAGTTTACTATAAACTGCAAGGCTGTCACTGGTACCGTGGAGAGAAATGATCTCTGTCTATTCCTAGATTGTACCAGCAGCATGGATCACTGAGAAGGTGCATCTGGAAGCTGTACAGAAAGTTAACGTTTCCCCTTTTCTTAATCTGAGTGTTTTAAGATGAGTTATTGTTTCAGATTTTTTGACAGAGTTCTGAATAGGGAGCTTTCGCCTCATTAGAAAGAAACCTCTGTATAATAAACTCACCATGGGTCATTAATTATAAAATCGTTCTTGCTGACAATCATACATTTTAGCATTTATTGCAGGCTTATTCTGAATATCCATTTTGTCTGAAATTTGCCTACTCTGTATGAGTTCTGAGAAATAATGTATTAGACGCTCTTATGCCACTGGCAGTAGAAAAATCTTAATTGTCAAGCGAGGTTTGGCTGTCCCATGGGGTCCTCCTGGTACTGAACCAAATTATCTGGATCAGATCCTGCTGCTTCTAGCTGCTTGTCAGCCAACGGGAACACAAGCACCTAAGAGTGAAGTCATGACTGCCCCGTGATGTAAGGGGACACTTAAGAAAGCAGGGCACTAGGCAACATAGAAATTAAAAGTCGGAGGTTCAATAAACCATGTGTCTTCCCTCTCTTTGAATCAATGCTTTGTTTCGTCTCTGTTCTGTGCCCTCATTACAGGACAATATAGAGTGTATGTTTCTAATATTGAGCAAGCTCAGTATTTCTTTTACATATATCGATGGTAATCGGAGCTCTTCAGAGAAAATCTAGGTTCTGTTAAGGGACCGGATGGGGAGTGCTGTGGTCCCATCAACTGTAATCTGCTTTAAGATGGGAGTAGAAATTAATTTGGCTTTCTTCCTTCTGCTACTGTCCATCCTGCTGTGGATACACAATGATGTTGGACACAGCCTTTTTGGTAACTAAGAGGTCACTCTCTAGGAGCTGACAGTACTCAACCAAGATGATTTCTTCTTTCCTTTGAGTTATCAGGAGGAGGCAGAATGGAAGGCAACTACCAAAGGGGGCCTTACTTTTTCTTTTTACTCTTTAGTCCATACCTATGCTGTTGAAAGCCTCAAATGCAGTCTCTTCCAACTGAGATTAGCCTCTGACTATACAACTCTAGAAGGTTTCTTTTGCTCTTTCTTTCTTTCCTATTTTTTAAGTTAGAAGCACTAGGAGATCAGAAGTTAGCCTGTAATCTCCGGAATTACCTAGTTATCATCTTTTATAAATCAAAATTTCTTCACTTAAGCCTTATTAATTAACTTTAGGACAAAAGTCTTATTTTATGACAAAACATCATAAAAATTTATTTCTAATAGTTGCTTTGCTAAAAATACATATTTTTGTTCTTCAAATCTCTTTTTATATTTTCCTCACTATTTGCTTGTCCTTTTGGCTTTATTTTTATTCTTTTTTAAATTTATATATTGAAACACCATTTTAAGAAATTTCCAATTTAGATATAAGCATTTTCCCAAGAAAATGATCATTAACAGAATGTATTTTACAAAATTAGTAGCTTTTGTATGTAGAATTACATGTCTCAATGTGAATTAAATTTTTTAATAGCAACAATTTATAGTGAAGGCCCAAGAGAAAGGCAATTTTGAATTACCAGGTATATGTCAACAATATAAGTTACATGTGTCACATTTGTTAATAGGGCCAAATATATGTCACTTCTTTGAAACTTAAGAAGCTAGGGTTAGTTGTGGATGTCATTTTAAAACAAATGGTTGTGCTGAGCTCTCTTGGCCTCAGAGCAAGGCTGCTGTTGCCTCTGAGCTTTCCACTCAGAAATAGTTAACCATTGCAGGCTCTGGCTGCAGACTCTTAAGGCATCACAGAACTGCTCGACAATCCCAGCCTTGGATACGGACCTCTACTGATGCTTGATGCCTTATACAGACAGCCAAAAACAACAGTCACAAATGAGAAATATTTCTAAACAAATGTGCATTTGAACCATTTACACATGAACTGTACACATGAATCCCAACAAATAATATTTAAAGTTAGCTGGATGTTAGTGGCACACGCCTTTAATCCCAACACTCGGGAGGCAGAGGCAGGCAAATCTCTGTGAGTTCAAGGCCAGCCTGGTCTACAGAGCAAGTGCCAGGAGAGGCTCCAAAGCTACACAGAGAAACCCTGCCTCAAAAAACCAAAAAAACAAAACAAACAAACAAAAAAAAAAAGGCCTTTCTCTGTCTCTGAATGGTGTGATCTCCTGTTCGGATACATAGAAAGCAATGAACAGAATAACTTAGACATCTAATAAAGAGATATATCCCCAACCAGCTAACAACTCAGGCAAAACAAATGCTAACAAATCTGAAGACAGTATAAAATGATAATTAATGAAAGCAGAGGCCATGAATTTGAAAGAGAGAAAGGAGGGTAAGGGATGAAAGGGGAAGGGGAATGACGTAACTATATTGTAATTTAGGAAACACACATGCAAGCTACAAGGGAAAGTACTTTCTGAACACAGCAGGGTACATGAATGTGTGCAATCACAATGTTGTCAGAACATTTATTTTATTTTATTTTATTTTGAGACAGGGCCTCACTATGTAGCCCTGGTTAACCTTGAACTCACTATGGAGACCATGCTGACCTTGAACTCACAAAGATCTGCCTACTTCTGCCTCATGGGTGCTGAGATTAAATATGTGAGCATTGATGCCCAGCAATCCTTATTCTCCTCAAAAGTCTAAGGTAACCTATTTACGTCATATAAACTGGAAGTGTTTGGGCTAATTTAACAGTTTTATTTTATGTGCATGCTCACTCTCCTATAACCAACTTGACATCATGCCAATAATATATTAACACAAGCATACATGTAGAGAGAAAAATAAACATGTCCATCCGTATAAACATATACAAAATACGTTTTAAGCCAGGCATTGGTGGTGAATGCCTTTAATCCCAGCACTTGGGAGGCAGAGGCAGGCTGATCTCTGAGAGTTTGAGGCCATTATGGTTCCAAAACAATACAAAGAAACCCTGTTTCTAAAAACAAAAAGAAAACACATTTTAAAAAAATCACAAATATTTTATAACATATGTTTTAACCTTGTAATAAAATTATTATATTTCATTAATAAAATTAATGAATTTTATTAATAAAAATTTAATTAATGTAATTTTCTCAGTAGTTCACATCTATTTTTCTAGCCCCAACTCTAATCTCAAATCTGTTCTTTTCAAGGTTTAACTATCAGTTGTAATCAGAAATTTTGTCTCCTGTATGTAGCAGTAAATATAAGCATGATTTAAAGCATACTACAAAACAAAATGTCAAAGGTGATGCTTGCTATGAAACTACGTATCTTATGTATTAATTTTAAGAAGCAATCAGAAGAGAGGCATAGATATCTTTAGAAACAAATTTATTTTGTAATGTGTTTTAAAATGGTCAACAAAAATGTTGTAATCATGCTGTGGTGACTTATTTGTAGACACATTTAGGATAACTTGCTTTTACCCAGACATACAATACTACTTTTTATGTTTACCCTACATTTCCATTACATCCTTTAATTTTTTGAGGTTATAATATAGTTACATCATTTCCCACTTCTCTCTCTTCCCTCCGAACCCTCCCAAGTGTCCTCTTGGCTCTCTTTCACTACATGGCCTCTGGTTTCAATAACTGTTGTCACATGCACATAGGTATGTGTATACACATATATTCCTAATTACAATCTGCTCATTCTGCACCTTGTTACTTGTATGTGTGTTTTCAGGCATGACAGTATAGTATTAGACAATTAGCTTTTGTCTAATAGCTTTTTAAAAATACACATGACCTTTATTTTTACTCATGAAGCTCAAATTCAGTGACATGTAGAATTTTCAAAACTTTCAGCTAATTAAATACTCAGAAATACATAGGTCTTATTGCTGTATGTGTTTGTAATTTTTTTCCATTTATTGTTTTTTCTTTTTTTTTTTTTTTTCCTTTTTAATTTAAATTTGAAACAAGGTTGTTTTACTTGCCAATCCTGGTTCCCTCACTCTCCCATCCTCCCCTATCACCCCCAACAAACCCCAGCCCATCCCCTATCTTCTACCCAGGGAGGGTGAAGCCTTCCATGGGGATCTTCAAAGTCTGTCACATCGTTTTGGGCAGGGCCTAGGCCCTCCCTCATGTGTCTAGGCTGAGAGAATATCCCTCTATTTGGGATGAGTTCCCGAACTCCATTTGTATACTAGGGATAAATACTGATACACTAACAGAGACCCCATAGACTGCCCAGTCATCCTAACTGACACCCACATTCAGGGGTGTCTGGATCAGTCCTATGCTGGTTTCCCAGCTGTCTGTCTGGGGTCCATGAGCTCCCCCTTGTTCAGGTCAGCTGTTTCTGTGGGTTTCTCCAGCCTGATCTTGGCCCCTTTGCTCATCACTCCTCCCTCTCTGTAACTGGATTCCAGGATTTCGGCTCAGTGTTTAGTTGTGGATCTCTGCTTCTGGTTCCATCAGCTACTGGATGAAGGCTCTGTACAGTATGAGCACTTTTACCTGGTTTAAGTCAATGCATATGACTTGTTTCTTATTATTGCTTCTCCAACTCATTCTTGTCTCAAAGTCTTTCTCAAGCTTCTATCATGATCAACACATTTTAGTCACAGTTTTTACATACTTTTTTCTCATTTTATTAGTTCTTTTAAAATATCATAAATATGTTTGATCATATTCCTTTCCCAACTCTCCCCAGATGCAGCCCCTTCCCAATGCAACCAACTTTATATTTTGTTTTTGTTTTTAAACCCAAAGCCAATTTGTGATGTACACTTATTATTTGATGCACAGCCTTCCAGTGGAGAATAATTGACCTATTAGGGACTAAATCTTAAAGTGTAACTACTCCCTCCTCTCTCAGCCTCTCAAAATTGCCAATAGCGCCTCAGTCAATGGGTAGGATTTCTCTTCTTCACCTCCCCTCCATGCTGGGATTTTGTCTATCATGAGCTTGCACAGACCTTCTGCATGCTGTCAGAGCTATTGTGAGTATGTGCATACACCCCACTGTGTCCAGAAAGAATTGTTTCCTTATAGTTACCTACCAACTCTGATTCTTACAATCTTCTCACCCTTCCCATGGAAAAGGGGGTTTCTACATATGTGACCCATGTAGAGCTGAACATAACTTTCTTACTCTCTGCACTTTAAACACTTAAGAGTCTCTGTATTAATGACCATTTATTGAAAGTTTTATTACACGGGTTTTTAAAAAAAATGCCACAGGCTGTTGAGTAAAACTCAAAATATTAACTAAAGGGGTCTGGCTTAAAACTACTTTCAACTTTTGCATTATGCTGATTTCAAGTATATTGAGCTTGTCTATAGTTTCCTCATGTAAGACCCTCAGAATGAGGAGTCTTCCAGGTTCGGTCGGTACCCCAAGAACTCAATGTCCAGTCCAGTTGCTGCAAAATGCAAGAGGCTTTAATGAACAGGAAACGTTTGCACAAACGGGCTCCTCCAGCACGCAGGCTAGAGAGAAGCCCCCTCCCCTGGGCACAGGTGTTTTAAAGGCAAACCCACAAGCTTAGGGAGGGGGTGGGACCCTCTGTCCATTGAGTACCTGACCCTTTAAGACCAGATGGTCTGCTATTAGGGTCAATAGACCTTAGGGCCTCAGGGTGTGCTAATTAATCTTGTCTGGGCAAACCGGAATTGAAGCTATCTCTTTGTTTGCTAACGACCCTATTCACCACCTGCTGACTCACAAGAAAGGAGGGGCAGTGTGAATTCTTGTTATCTCAGGGCCTTGTGAGGGGAAGTTAGCAAATTCCAAGGAACAGATATTGGTTTCCAGGTTAGTCCTTCATTTCAAGTGTGTGTGTGTGTGGGGGGGGGGGGGTCTTTAACTTTACTTTTTTGTCTTTCACTCAGTGGGTAAAATTGACAGTAATTGATTAGTTATTTCTTTAATTACTAATACAATTACATGTGTATAACTTCTTTTAGCCTATAAATGCAAATGATGACATCTTTTCTCTTCAGTTTCTATTACATCTTTCCCCACACCTACAACTAGTCCAAGATAATTGGGGGGAAAAGAGAAAAAAAGTATGTTTTTGACTTACATTTGGCAAATATTTCATAGACAAGATAATATGAAAGAAAATATGAACAGGAATAACAGAAATATTGATCTTTAGAATATTGACATATACAGAGCCAAGTCATGGTGTTTTTGTGTAGTAATTATTCATAATTCTTCATATGAATATTCATGTATGTATTTATACTTAGTGTATGTAATATATTTTGTGTACATCAGAAGTCTACCTGATGGCAAAACAATGATAAAGTCTGAAACTAGCTCAAAACCTGTGATGAAAAAGTGATTAACAATTCTATAACCCATTACTTCATTTTTAAATTTTTAATTATTTTATTAATTTTTAGATAACATAGTTATTTCAATTTGTCTCTTCCATTTTCTTCCTCCAAAACCCCCATATACTATCCCTAGCTATCTTTCAATACATAACCTCTTTTTTCATTAATTGCTGTTCCATGGATATATATATATATATATATCTTTCTAAATACATAAACAAAGTTATTCACTCTATATAACATTATTTGTATGTATATGTTTATAGGCTGACCATTTCTTATTGGATAACCAATTGGTTAGCTCTTACTAATCTTACCATCAAAATAATGATCTCACTTGTATAAGAAATATATTTAGAAAGCTGAACCCAGACAAGGTAAATACAATGAAAAGGATCAATGTGGAAAACTTTTAATAATGTCTTATTTTAGTGACTGTTTAGATATAGTCACTGAGAGGGGAAAGAAAAATATTCTCTTTCATTGTTCAATTGTTAATAAAATGAACACACCACTGACACAAAGTAGAAAGTCTGAATCAGGTTGGAGACTGATATCTGCAATCTCAATATTTAGCAGGATGATAGAAGAAAATTAATTTCCTGAGCTACATAAAGCTAGGAGAGATAGAAATAGAGACAGAGAAGGAAGGAGGGAGGAAAGGAAGGAGGGAGGGAAAGAGAAAGGGAGGAAGGGAGGAGGAAGAGAGGGAGATAGGGAGGGAGGGTGGGAGGAAGGGAAAGAAGGAGGGAGGAAGACAGGGAGGGAGGGAGAGAGAGAGGGAGGGAGGGAGGGAGGGAGAGAGGGAGGGAGGGAGGGAGAGAGGGAGGGAGGGAGAGAGGGAGGGAGGGAGGGAGAGAGGGAGGGAGGGAGGGAGGGAGGGAGAGAGGGAGGGAGGGAGAAAGGGAGGGAGGGAGAGGGATTGCTTTTATGACAATCCAGCATGGTTTTGTGACAGGGACAATGAATAGGACAATCCAGCAAGGTTGAAATGACTATGTATAAGTGGGGGTATGTACCACTTGATAACTTCACGAGGAAACTGATTGTAACCTATGTGGGCAATCAGATTTTCCTTTGGGCCACCAACACACAAAGAAGGACATTGAGATTTATCAAAGCTTGGCCTTAGATTAGGCTCTTTTTTTTCCCAATTAGGTCTTATAACTTAACCTGTTTTTACTAATCTATTTTCTGACACATGGCTTGGTTACCTCTCTTCTGTACCATGTGTCCAAATTCTTCAGTGTCTTCTTGGCATCTCCCACATTCATCCTGAGTTCCTCTCTTTCCCTGTATTCCCACATATTCTCTCCAGCTACTGGCCATTCAGCTCTTTATTAAACCAATCACAACAGCCCATCTTTACACAGTGTAAACAAATATCCTGCAACATATGTGCACAGGTTCATATTAGACCACTCTGTTCTCTGATTAGAAATTTTCAGTTTTCTAACAGGAGTGTTCTAACACACTTCTAAAGTGCATAAAAACCATGAACACAAATACCTAGTATACTAGGAATCATAAACAACAGCCCACTCATGTATCCTCTGTCAGTCTCCTGACTGTTGGAGCCTAGACAAGATGGGGACAGAAAACAACCATTTTGCTACACTATTTGTATTTCCCCATTATTTTGCATTTAATTTATACTTAAGTAAAAGAAATAATTCTAACCAATACATAAATTCTAAACAGAAATTGTCCTTTTTATAGAGATTACCAGTTGGAAACTGGTTATACAATATCCCTAGGAAAAGATGAGTTAATACTGACTGATCATACATCTATTTTGGGACTGACTTCAGAAAGTTCATACCACCTGCCTCATATTTTTGGCCTGGTAATTATATGGCTTGCGTGGATAACAGTGTGTTGTCTCATAACTTCTAATCCACTGTCAGCAGGAATGGCATTTGTGGCTGTTTGTTCAGCATGGTGACAGACTGATTAGTATTGACTAATATCTTTATGTTTTCTTTGGCTTCTATTTTTGAAAGACTGTTTGAAAAGCACTTACTGAGTTTGAAGAAATCTGTCATCACAAAATAGAACAACTACAATTAAACCCTAAGATTGCATTGGGTTCAAGAAACTATCTGCTTAATTTTTAGTGGCTCAAGCAACTATTTGGATATGTTTTCAGTGGCTCAATCAACAACAGAAATTATCATATTAATGCCATAGTAGTAATCTATCCACTGAACTTCTCTTATTTTATTCATCTAACCACTGGAATGATAAAATCTAGATATACTTTTTCTTTCAGATGTTCAGCTTCTTTTTTTAAATAATTATAAAGGTATAATATACCAAATCACAGTTGGTGACATACATTCACTGACTTAGACCTGTCAACACTGTGAGATAATGCTTTGCATAAACTGATAGTGTAATAAAGACCTAAAGTATTTGACTTGATTGAAATTGTGGTGTCAAGTAAGTGGAAGAGACTGCTATGGATCTCTGTCTATCACTAAATTCAAGGAAAGGATCAATTGTCTTTCAATTGCCCTTTATAGTGCGTTATAGTTAAAGTGAATGTCATAAAAAGGGAGGAGATAAGCTTTTAGAGGTGAGAAACACCTCTAAAAGGTCTGGACAGATGGCTCAGAGTTAAGAGCACACACTTCTCTTATAGATATTACAAGAACACCCACTTCAACTGAATCACAACTGTCAACAACACCAGTTTAAAAAGGGTCCAGTGCTTCTGGATTCTAAGGGTACCTGCACTAATGTGCTCATACACACACAGTGACACACAATTGGAATCACTCCTGCCTCCAGACACTTTTTGCATGCACCTTGCTGTTTTGTTTTCTTTCGAGGTATTATTTAATTAGCAATAATCCTGTTTAGTACTCCTTTTCTGAATTCTCCCTCACACTTTACAGTAACAAGGAGTTTTTTCTAGAATTTTTGACATTGAGAAAGGGGAGCAAAATCTTCTGGAATATGTACATTGAATCACACATACTTTGGAGTATAAATAAATTATACTAATAAGTATTACACTCTATGAAAGTAAGTTGGTGCTTGAAAATGATTTTGAAGGCTGCTGAGTTAAAGAATAATGAACAGTGCAGATAAGCAGCAATCCTTCTCTATTACCAACAAAACAAAATTCCAACCAATAGCCTGATGAAGCTGTGCTATTGCCTGCTATGGTGTGCAGTCGCCTGTTACAATTCATATTTTACTACATCCTATAGAAGCAATCCAATCTTTGACTTTCAATTTCTTATAAACGTATAATATAGGGAACTTCATACTTTTCTATTCATTCATCACTTTGATGAGAATACATGATATCTACTTTCCTAGGTATATCGAGTGCAAATTATAAAGAAACATGACGATGTTCAACGAAATAACCCTGGACAAATCTGAAATCTGTCTCCTTTAACTCTAACCTACATTCTCCATTCCTATTATAGTGAGGAATTCCAGGTCTCACACACACACACACACACACACACACACACACACACACACACAAACTATAAATTGTGTTCAGACAGAATATCTTCCTTTTTGCTTCAGGGCCTATGGGATGATTGAAAATTGTATTCAAATGTTGTGTAAGCTTAATAATTTTAGTAAATTACCTTTTGATTTTCTTTCTTTTCCTCCACCTAGTTTCTGACCTCCCCTATAGCCAAACAAACTAAAAGTTCCCTATATCCCTCTTACTCAGTTCATCTCTTATCTTCATGGATCTTCCCTTAGTCATAGTTTGACTGACATCTAAAAGATTGACAGTGCTCTGTCCTACATATCAGAGTTTAGCCAGGGCTATTTCTCACTCTGCATTCTCTGAGTGTTTTATTTCATCTTCCTGACATAATTATCATCCATACATCATGAAATGAACTTGTGTGGTTCAATCTGGTTCCTCCTCTATGAGTAATATATTTACATAGTCAGCTGCATACTACACAACTTTGTTTTGACTATTTCACAAATATGTTAAACTCATAACATATAAAACTCTGAGTTTAGAGCCTGGCTTGAAAATGCATTCCTCTTTTAACTAACTACCCAGACATTAGTAAGTAGCATTTCCACTCACCATAGAGTGTAAGCATCCAGGTGCCACTATTCAGAAAAAGTCAATCTGGAACTTTCTCTCTTCTATCTAACCCTCATGCAATCCCTCGGTGAGTTCTGAAGACTATCCTCCCTAGAAATATCACATATCACACATCCCTGCTTCCTTTGAACTCCACTGCAATTCTCTTCGGGATACTTCCACTGCCTGCCAGGACCATCAGAGAAGACTCCTGAGCGGCATTCCCTAGGACAAGTCTTGTTATCAAATTCATTCTCCAGAAGCCAAAGTGATGTTCTTTTTTAAAATATATATATAAAACATTTTATTCTTATTTAATATGCATTGGTGTTTTGCTTGCAAGTGTGTATGTATGAAGGTGTCAGATCACTGGAATTGGAATTACAGACAGTTGTGAGCTGCCAGGTTGGTGCTGGGAACTGAACCCAAGTCCTCTGGAAGAGCAGCCAGTGCTCCTCACTGATGAGCCATCTTGCCAGGCCCGATGTAAGGTTCTTCAGATAAACATCAGTTCATGCAATCTGTTTATGATTTTTAAATAGTTTTTAAAATATATTTAGTAAAGTAAATCAAAACAAATTTCGATCCTTGAAAATAATGTATAAGACCCTATAGAATCTTATTATACCTTAGTAGAAAAACTTAATTTTTGGTAACTATCATACACACAGCACATTCCAGGTACATTTACTCCATCGAGCTTTCTTCCTCTTTAGTCATTCATATTAGTGTTAGGGCCTCCATTGATGTGAGAGTTTCTCTTCTTCCTTGACATTCATGAATTTCAGCTGGAACATTAGTTTCTCCAAGAGCTCATAATACTGTATTCAACAATCTACACATGATCATTTTCTCTAAAGAATTTGCCATAATTATAAATACATTCACATATTTGTTATTAAGTAATAAAAATGTCTTTATTAGGAGGAAAGAACTGTAAAAACAGAGCTTTTTTTTTCTATTTAAATTCATTACTGTATTACCAGAACCTAGGGCCTTTGTTTCTTTAGAAATACAGCATTATTATAAAGCAATTATGATCTAAGGATATAATATTAAATAAAGAAAATAATAGTCCATTTCAGTATATGATCTTATGTGGCTCAGACAGTTATTCTTTCTACATGCCTGATAACATGAAACAAATGGGTAATAAAGATTAATTGAATTTGACTGTAAAATATTTGAAAACATTTTATTTTGTTCATTTAAATAATTTTGGAATTCATACAGTGAACTTGCTATGCAAGTGGTGAAGTGAGGCTAGCTAAAAGATGGATCTTTCAGTTATCCACCAGCATAGAGCCCTCATCTAGTAGCTGATGGAAACAGAAGCAGACACCCACAGCTAAACACTGAGCAGAACTGGAGTCCAGATGCAGAGAGGGAGGACAAGACCAGGCTACAGAAACCCACAGAGACAGCTGACCTGAACAAGGAGGAGCTAATGGGCCCCCAGACTGGTAGCTGGGAATCCAGCATTGGACCCACTAACTGAACCTGGGTCTCAGTTAGAAGGCCTGAGCAGTCTAAGGGACCTCTGACAGTGGAACCAGGATGTATCCCTGGTGCACAAAAGGACTTTGGGAGCACATTCCCCATGGAGGGATACTCCCTTAACCTAGAGGCAGGAGGGAGGGTCTAGACCCTCCTCCAAATGACTTGACAGATTTAGATAACCCCTCCTGGAAGGCATCACCCTCCCTGTGGAGTCGGTGGGGGAATGGGATGAGAGGGTGGGGGGGCATGAGAGAGAAAAAGGGAGGGAGGGATGGAGAAGGAACTGGGATCGATAGGTAAAATAAAGAAAAATAAATTAATTAATTTTAAAAATTTCTCATAGCATGATTTGGGGAAAGCAGATGCCTATTGCTGTTAAATAAGGATCAGGATAAACAAATAGGCTGAATAGATGTTTATTCAGGGAGAAATAACTTACATCCAAGACAGATGAACACCAGCAAGTTCCACCGGATGCTCTGCAGTCCGAGTTCCCCCAGCCAGAGTGCTTTTCCGGGCTCTTCCTCAGACCTCCTTCCACAGGTCACTTCCGCCCATGGCTCCACCCCCCAATGGGCGTGATCAGTGCCACAGAAGGACTATCTCACTACAGATGCCCTTATCCAATGATATTTACTCACTATCATGGAGTCTGGTAAGTTCTAGGGACACAAAATAAATGATACATATGCCCCTGTTCTGGACCAAAGGAACAGAAACATTTTCCATGTTAGGAAATATGAGTATTAGAAAGAATGAAAGAGTGATACGCTAAGCCTCCTCAGACATTACCCTGCACTGCAGGGAAGATACCTACAGGCAACTCCCACAGGACAGTTTTACAAGCAAAGGCCAAGGATCAAGACTTCTGGGGAAAATGTGTGTGTGCAATTAACATAGCTTTGCTTCACTGCAGAAAGAAGTAAGATCATGTTTTCCACACCCTCATGACTCACTTCTGCAAACACTACAAAGAAATGGCTTTATTTCAGTGACCAATCTAATTTTCTACTGGATTCAGTGCAGGAAAGAATAATCTTAAATAGCCTGGGTTTATGCTACTTCAAAGAGCAAAGAAATTAAGGTTTTACACTTTCAAGATGAAAGGCCAACTTCAAAAGCACATTGAAAAATTAAACAAGAAGTCTAACTCCCCCCGTAGAGAAAAATCACATTGAAGCAGTAGTTGGTACAACATTGTATTAAAAACCACAACATATTAATCACCACACTGTATTTTTAAGAGGGCTAGCTGATATCAATATATAGAAAAAGCATCTGTGGTTCTGACAAATAGTGTCAGCATAGGCTTTCTCTGCCAGGAAGTTTCAAACTCATAGACCTGTCAATGTGGCACTTTCTGTTCAAAGGGGAAAAAAGTAAATGAAGCTTGTCTTCCTTCTGTGCATCTCAAGCCCTGATGGTAGCTATTTATCAGGGCTAAAGTAGTCCTTCCAGGTCTGTTATGAGTATCCATGAGATTGTCAAGGATTTACAGTCCTACGCTTTTGCTTCCAGATAAATGAATATTGTAAAAGTGTGTTATACTATATGAGGCCATAAAATACTCCAAGTAAAGTCCCCATGTCACAACTTTTACTCGGAGAAGTCTGTCCATGCTCTGTAGATTTAAAGCTCTCCTTCAGCCTTGAGCTGCCCACACCATCTCACCTGAGTTTCTCAATCCTTCCACATTTTGGCTTGAGAGAAATATCCCAACCCCCAGAGGCTTTTAGGTGATATTTCTTGGAGGAGGAATATTTCATAGGTTCCATTCCAGGTGACCATTGATGACATGATAAAAGAGAGAGAAAGTAAAGAAGAGCTTTTGCTAATGCAGAATGGAGCCCCAGTGATGATCTCATGCGTTTGAGATCTTGAAAAATCACTGCATTTCCTTGTGTTTTTAACCCTTCCTCCCCCAAATAGAAAAATAATTCCTCTGTCAAAGGTTTGTTGGGAAAATGAAATGAACTCACACACTTAAAAGATGTCTGAATTTATTTGTTAAGTTGGTATTTTCATATGTACATGTTCTTATACTTTGTCCTCCTTCACCCTCCTCCCACACTGCCCATACTCATTGCCTGTTCCATCACTGTGAAGAGACACCATGACCACAGCAACTTCTATAAAGAAAAGCATTTAATTGAGGATTACAGTTTGGGATTTAGTCCATTATCCTCAGGGCGGGAGCATGATGGCACATAAGCAGACATGGTACCTGAGAGTTCTACATCAATCAGAAAGCAGCAGCAAGAGAGAGAATCTGGTCATGGCTCGAGCATGTGAAAACCGAAGCCCACGCCCAGTGACATACTTCTGATGAGGCCACACCTACTCCAACAAGGCCACACTGCCTAATCCCTGTCAAGTGGCACCACTCCCTAATAGCTAAGCATTCAAATCTATGAGCATTCCTATTCAAACTACTATATCCCCTCTAGCTCCTCTTGGTAGTCCCACTATTCCCAAATAATCCCACACTTCTGCTTTCATATAACATACATTCCATTACATTGTTTTCCCTCCTCTCTCTCTGTTATGATTTTTCCTTCTCTTCTTCTCTGTTTCTGTCTCTCTCCTCTCTCTGTCTCTGTATCTGTCTGTCTGTCTCTCTCTCTCACTGCTTTCTTTCCTAGTTTTATGTTCTATAAACACACACACATATGCATAATATATATGTATTGTGTATATATATATATGTATGTATGTTTGTATGTATACATACATGCATGTGTGTACATATATATATGTGTGTGTGTGTGTGTGTGTATAAAATCTAGTATTCTATAAATGAAAGAAGATGTGTATTATTTAGTTTGGCTTATTTTTCCTAGTAGAGCAAATTCCAGTTTTATACAATTTTTTTTCACAAATGCTGTGACATCATTTATCTTTGTTGCTAAATAGAATTCCAGTGTATGTATGCACATTTTTTATCCATTCATCTACATGTAAGCTATTGAAAATAGTGCAACAATTATAAACATAGATATATAAATATAGTTGTGTTGCATGGGATATATACCCAAGTAGTATAGTTGAGTCATATGGTAGTTCTACTGTACTATTGCAAGGAAACTCCATAGTGACTACTATAGTTACTGCATTAATATATATTCCTGATGGGAGATGTCATTCTGTATATATGTTTCTCATACTGGTTAATGAATAAAGCACTGTTGGCCAATAGGAAAGGAAGATAGGAGGGGCTAGGAGACAAGGAGGAAAGAGGAAGTAGGAAGGAGGAGTCAAGATGGAAGACAGAGAGAACAGAATGCTGGCGGGCTCTCTCTCCGGTAAGATAAGACCATGTGGAGATTAATATAAATGGGTTAATACTAAGACAGAGCTAGCTGATAAGAAACAAGTACCTGGCCAACAGCATTATATCTAATACAGAGTCCCGGTGTGTTATTTGGGGCTGGCGCGGCAGCAGGACAAGACCAGCAGTGGGTGGAAAAACCTAACTCCTTACATATTCCCACTTTCCTTGCACCCTTACGAGAAGTTATTGTTATTTTCTGACTTGTGTGAGATGGAATCCCATGGAGAGTATTTAGATTTTTTTAAATAAAATATAATTACATCATTTCCCTGTAGGTCATTTTGTTCTCGATTTTCCTTTTCTTAGAACACACTTGTTATTCACTGTTTTTTATATAGTTTTGTATTAAGCCTAAATCTTTTCTTTAGACTAAAAGGGGAATTGTAGTGAGATAGTCCTTCTGTGGCACTGACCACACCCATTGGGGGGTGGAGCCATGGGCGGAAGTGACCTGTGGAAGGAGGTCGGAGGGGGCGAGGAAAGGCGCTCTCTTTCTGGCGTGACTCGGACAGGAGAAGATCGGGTTGAATTTCCTGGTGTTCATCTGTCTAGGTTGTAAGTTATTTCTCCCAGAATAAACATCTATTCGGCCTATTTGCTTATCCTGATCCTTATTAACCGCAATATTTCCCCCATTCCCTTCCCTCTCCCATATCACTATCTCAAATTCATAGACTCTATTTTTTAATTATTGATATACATAATATATATTTCTAAGTATGTAAATATAACCTGAATAGTCTATATAATGTTATTTATATGTAAATTATTTCAAAGCTGACCACTTAGTATTCAAAAACCAACGTATAGGATTTTCCTGAGGGAAGACTATTTCTCCTGCTCTTGTCTTTCCTTGGTTGCCTGTGGCTCTTTGTCTAGGCTGAAGCCACATGAGATTTCCAGATCAGTGTGTCATCCTCATCCAGGTCTTCTTTAGGCAGCCATTGATGAGGCTTTGTGGTTGTAGCATCTCTGACATTTCTATAGGTTATTTTTAATTTTATTTTTAAAGTTGTAACATAATTACATCATTTTGTCCTTCCATTTCTTCCCCCCAAACTCTCTAAACTATCCTCCTTGCTTTCTTACAAATTCATGGTCTCTTTTTCACTAATTGCTCTGAGTATGTGTGTGTGTGTGTGTGTGTGTGTGTGTGTGTGTGTGTGTGTGAGCACGCGAACGTGCGTGTGCCTAAATGTATCTGCTCACTCTGTTTAATGTTACTCATATTTATGTTTTCAAGCCTGACATTTGATATTGGATAACAAACTGGCATGCTTTTCCCTGGAGAAGACAAACTTCCCACTTTCAGCATTCTGCAGTTGCCTGCAGTTCCATGCATAGGGTCAGTGCCTCAAGGTCTTTCCCCTGTCTGCTCTGTGTTGTCTCTGTTCAGTTCATGCTTGGGCAGTCACATTGGTGACATTTTATAGGTATAACTTCTGGCATCACTAGAAAACACAGCCTAAAGGAAACTCCCTGATCCTCTGACTTTTATAATCTTTCTGTCTCCTCTTCCTCAGTGTTCCATGGAAGCTCTTTTATAAAATATATCCATTGGGAACAAAGCCACAACTCTGCATTTTGATTAGATGTGTTTTTCTACAGAGGTCTGCATTTGCTGCAAAGATGTTTCGCTTACTACATAAAGCATTAGATGACACTGTGAATACCAACAAATATATAGAATGTAGCTGGGAATTACCCTGGTTTAGTAAAGTGGTTGTTGTTAGTTCTCTCTCAAGATCTATGATGTCACTGTCCCCAGGTAGTTATCTAGGTTTCCATTACTAGTCATGGTTTTCCTCTTGCTGAATGAGCCTGAAGTTCAATTACAGAGCCGTTGGTTACTACCAAAGCATGTTCCACTATTCTACCCTTGGGGTTATCACACCATGCTGGTCAGTGTTGTAGTTTAAAAGCATCATAGCTAGGCCTACATGTCTGCTTTTGTGTCAGAATTATACGGTTGTGTTACTATGACATTATAATATAGTTTAAAACCAGGTGTTGTCTATGACACAAACAACATTGTTCTTTCTGCTTAGGATCAAGCTAGCTATTCCAGGTTTTATTGATTTTTTTTTCTTTTTCTAGATCTTTGAAGAAGATAATTGAGGTTTCAATGGTGCTTATATTTGTCCTGTAGATTTTTGGTAAAATAACCATATGCAATATGGGTTTTGCCAATCAATAAACACACAAGGTCTTCCCATCTTCTAGTGTCTTCAATTTTTTCTCCATCGCTTTAAATCTTTTATTATAAAAGTCTCTATTTTGCTTGGTTAGGTTTGATTTTGTTTTGTTTTAGCAGTTGGTAGTTCTTTGGCCTTTTATTATTCTCTGATTGTTCATTATTGTTATGTAAAAGGTTATTGATTTTTGTATGCTTATTTTATATCCTGCTAATATACTGAAATACTTATCAGACCTAGGGGGTTTTCTGTGGAGTCACTAGGGATTTTCAAGTATACTATAATGTCACCTGCAAATAGGGAAATTTTATTTATTTCTTATGTGTATCCCTTTTATTTCTCTTGATTTAATGCGCTAACACTTTAAGCTCTATAATAAGGTGGAAGATAATGGACACTATTTCACTTCTGAATTTTTTAGGAAATACTTGTAGTGTTTCCCTATTTAATACAATGTTGTTTGTAGACTTGTTACACATAGTCTTTCTTATGTTGAGGAATGTTTACACAATTCTTTAGTAGATTCAAGACTTGTATCATACAGGGATGATGAACTGTAGGCTGACTTTTCTTTTACACCTAACAGTTCCCAAATAACTGACACAGGTATTTAGTATTAATTACAAATGCTCAGTCAATAGCTCAGGCTTATTACTAACTAGCTCTTACAACTTAAATTAACAAATTTCTATTGATCTGTGCTGCCCTGAGGGTCATGGTTTTTATCTCTCTAGCATGTCATATTTTCTCTTCATCTGGATGGAGACTATTGACTCAGCCCTTCTTTTTCCCAGCATTCTCTCTGCCCCTAAAATCCTGCCTAGCTATATACTAAACAGCTTTTGATAAGAGAAACACATTTTCACAGTGTACAGAAGGATTATTCCACAGCACTGAACTTTGTCAAAGGACTTTGCTAAAGAAATTTAGACAATCTCATTATTTCTGTCCTTAAGTTAATCTATGTGCTATTTCCAATTTATTGAATGACAACAAATAGTTACAATGTATAATGCTATTGTGTTCTTGAATTCCGCTGCAAAACTGAGAATGTATCTCTGATGAGAATTCATCAGAGAAATTGGTCTATGGGTGTTGTTGCTATTGTTGCTGTGTCCTTTATCCAATTTTGGTACAAGAGTATTGCCGACTTTGGAATCAATTTGGAAGGCAGTATCCCTTCTCATTCTAAATCATAGAACACTTTAAGGAGCAATGGTCTCAGCTCTTCTCTAAAACTTGGTAGAATTTGAAGGCAACCCGCTCGGTCACAAACATTGTTGCTTCATTCTAATTATTTAATATAGATTAATATAGATTTATTATGTTCATGTATTTTTACTTAATTCAGGAAGTCCTGCCCTTTCTAAAGAGAAAAGAGGAGTAGATGGAATAAAGGAAGGTTAGGGGTAGTGGCCAGGAAGAGAGGATGGAGGGGGAAATGTCGTCAAGCTAGGGAAGTAATCAATTTTAAAACTCTTCAGATTTATTCACTTTTTCTGTATTTTCCAATTAGGGAAATATAAATATTCAATGACCTCCTTAATGATTATCTGGATTTCATTTGAATCTGTTGGAAGTACCTCTTTATCACTCATTTTTTATTAATTTTGGTTTTGTCTTTCTTTGATATGTTTGGCTAGGGGCTTGTCAATCTTATTTATTTCTTCATAAAACTATTTTTACATATTGTTCTTTTGTTTTTGTTTCATTCATATCTGCCCTAAACTATAAATTTTTGTCACTACTGATTGGGAATTTGACTTCTGCCAATTTTAAGGTATAACATTAGGTTTATTATTTGTAATCTTTCTGAAATTTTATGTAAACATACATAGATATAAGCTCTCCTCTTCAGAAGTGCCTTTCCTATACCACAATGGCTCTAGTAAATTGTACCTTCATTTTTATTTGATTCACAGAATTCTTTTAATATCCTGCCTGATTTCTTCAAAAATGTACTGATCTTTCAAGAATGTTCCATTCTGTTTCCAAGAATTTGTGTGGTTTTCCTGGCTATTGAATTCTGGGTTCACTACACTATGATCTAATAAAAATGAAAATTTTATTCTGAATCTTTGTATTTGCTAAGAGTTGACTAGTGGACCAGAATTTGGTCACTTGAAAATATTTCATGGATGGCTGGAAAGAATACATATTCTGCTCCTGATAGATAAAATATTCTGTGGATTCTGTTAAGTCTTTTTGATCTATAGTATAAGTTAAGTCTGACATTTGTTGTCTTTTAGTTTGGAGACCTAACAAAAAATGAGTGTGGGGTTATTGAAATCATGTCATTACTATTAATTGTATAAGACTGTATGCATCTTGCCTGGTCTACATAGAGTTACATGATGGCTAGGGCTACATACAGAGACCCTGCCTCAAAAAAAAAAAAAAAAAAAAAAAGAAAAGAAAATGAAAGGAGGAAATGGAAATGGGAAGACCCAATATTAGATAAGTATTTATAATTTTACATCTTCTTGATGAGTGATTCTCTTTTATTAATATATAGTAGCCTTTTTTCTCTCCTGAATAATTTTGGATAGAACTCTATTTTCCTGGTATCAAAATGGCTACTTTTTGCCTATTCACTTGTTAGATTGACCTCCATCTTTTGACTCTCAGTCTATAGTTGTATTTACTGGTGAGGCACACTGCTTGACACAAACAAATATTTCTAGCCAACTCAAACAGTCAGAGTCTGTATTGGTGAGCTGAGGCTATTTACATTTGAGATTATTATTAAAATAGATTCACTAATTCCTGGGAATTTGTTCATTGTTTTTGTGACTGGTTGTTTTAGTGTTTGTTTGTGTTTGTTTTCCCCTCTCCCCTTTGACTTATAAAGGTTTGCTGCTATTTTATGTTGGGCATGATAGATTCCTGCTTTGCTCTGCTTTGTTAATATTCTCCTCTGATGAAATCCATTCTTTCTTTTGCTTTCATCATCTCTATACAATATTCTTTTAAATGCCTGGCAGTTCTGGATTGGAAGTTATGATCTGCCTTACTCTGTGATTGTCTTGATTGTATTTATTATTCTATAATTTTTATTAATTAAGTTTATTCATTTATTTTACATCCTGACTGCAGTTTCCCCTTATTCTTCTCCTCCCTTTCCATCCCCCATCTCCTTTCTGCATCCCCACCCAGTCTACTCTTCAGTTTCTATACAGAAAGGACAGGCTTCCCATGGACATCAACACAGCATGGCATATCAAGTTGAGGTAGGACTAAGCTCCTCTCCTTGTATTAAGGCTGGGTAAGACAACCCTGTATGAAGAATAGGTTTCCAAGCACCAGTCAAAGTGTTAAGGACAGCTTCTGATCCCACTGCTAGGAATCCCACAAGTAGACCAAGCTACACTGTCACACATTTGTAATGGACCTAGGTTGGTTCAATGTAGGCTATCTTACTATTAGTCCAGACTCTATGAACTCTTATGAGCCCAGATTAATTGTTTCTGTGGATTCTCTTGTAATTTCCTTGACTTCAACAATTTTTTAAGAGGCAGATTTTCTGGGTATTACAATCTTGGTTAATTATTTGCTTTCAGGGCTTGAACTGGGCTGTTCCATGCTTTGCTGACTTTTAGAGGTGCTGATGAGGACTCTGATATTTTACTGATTGTCATTGTAGATGAGTCAGCCCTTATCTTTTGCAGCTGTCAATATTGTTTCTTTGCTTTATATTCTGGCACCTTGACTATATTGTGGAGAGGTTCATCTCTGGACCTTTGTACTAGAGATTCAAAATGCTTTTTGTGTTTGGATATTCATTTTTTCTTCTAGAAATTGGACATTTTCTATTACAATTTCATTGAATAAATAATCCAATAAGTAAATATATCATCTATGACTTATTTCAGGTCCTTCTTATATCCCAGTCTTAGGTTTGGTCTCTTTATCATACTCTAGAGTTTTAAGATGTTATGGTCATCATCTTCCATTTCCAAGATACTACCAGGATGAGTTTCTATGGTGATTCTCCAAAAGAGATACTGTATGGCTTACAGAGAAAAGAGATGGTTTAGTAATGGATTTCATAAACCTCAGATATAATTGAAACTGTCACTCAAGCTTAGACTGAAGAATGAGTCTTTTTATGTACTGGACAATGCCTTCAGCAGCCCAGAGGTATAAACAGAAATTTGTTGAGTAAATAGTGAGGAGAAAAATGCAGTAATAGATGCTTAAATGATAGAAAATAAAATCCTTAACTAGACCATGAGTTGAAAATTTTGAAAATATTGCTGGCCCATTCTGATTTTATTAGAGAAAAATCTGAAAAGGAATAAACAGTAACAGGCTCTCTATATTGTCTATTTCCATATAACAAGTCAGCCATCTCCATAAGTAAGGCAGAACTGTAATACATACCCATAAAACAAGCACTTGGGAGGCTGAGCAAGTAGCAACATGTGATCAACACCAGTCTTGGATACAGAAAGACATGATGCCTCAACAAAACATAAAGGGGAAAAATACTTGCCAAAAAATGGCAACCTCAACTAGCAAGATCTGCCCCCTGGCAAAGTAATGGCATGAACATTCTGAAAGTAACCAATCACTTTCTTTTTTGATTTAAATCCTACCCCATAAAATGAAACCAATACCTGTGGCTAGGCAGGTCATAGGCCCTCAGGGAGAACTTATTACTATTGTTTTAGTAAATACACCTAGTATGAAACAAACTCACAGTGGTATATCATTATACCCATAGATTAATGCATCTCTCAGCCCTCATCAGAGAAGCTTCTGTTTGAAGGAGATGGTAATTAGCATAGAAACTAACAAGTAGCAAGAGTGCAGAAAATAAGAGACTGAAGAATGTGCCCTCCTAAATGGAACACACACAACAATTCCTGCTCCCACAGCTCAAGGATCATTGAGGAAGATGGAGTGGGAAGAGAGTAAGAGCCAGAGGTAGTGGGACACTACAAAGAAACAGTATTTTATGGACACAGTGGGGCAGCTACACATATGAACTAAGCACTTGTGATAGCATGTCAAGTCCTGTACAAACCCAAGGCCAAATCCCAGCTTGGAGAAAGAACTTGGACATGAAATCCCACCATAACCATGGAACTTTTGGAGATCATTAGCCAATAGGTAAGAGAGGAGCAGTCAGGGTTTTGTTTTGTTTTGTAAGTGTGTGGCTCCTACTGAGTCAGCTAGGCTCCAGTGGAATGCCACACATACATGTATATTTAAGCAGCAAAAATTGGTCATGATACAATGACCAATTTTAAGGATACAATATTGTATGTACAGAGTATGGAGACTGGATCTGGGAGAGTTGAAACAGGAAGGGTGACATGATAAAAACATAATATATGAAATTCCCAAAGAACTAACAAAAATTTGAAAAGCTCCTATTCCTATTACAAGAGTCTATACTCTGTTATGTATTTTACATATTTTGACTATGTGCACTATGAATAATGTATATTTATTACATTTGTATTTATTTACTCATATACATACCTCCAAAGTAGACAGTGCCTTTTAAACTATATTTGACTTCTAAAAAATTAGATGTCTCACAATATTTATCATATTTGGGGATCTCCTCTAAAATTTATTGTTGAAATTTGTCTTATTCTGATTGATGCAATACTGATAAGTAAGCCTTTTTTCCATTAATTTAAGATTATGAACTTTGAACTGGCTGTTTTCTATTTTAGTTCTCTTCAAACAACAAATTGGCAGAGGTGAACACTTGAGTATGATAACTAAGAAACATCATCAAAAGGATTCACTCTTCAATCTAAGCTTAAGTGACAGATTCAATTTGAGTTTTGAGTTGTATGAAAACCAAGACTAATCAGTCTACACTCAGAAAGCAATCTTTCTGTGTAATTGTCATTCCTTTTTTGATATGGGAACTATCATGGAAAGCAGATCTTGTGAGAAAAATCAGATTTAATCTAAAAGAGGCCAAAGTGAGAGGAATAGATTCCCTGTTCTATCCTGTACACTGCTACAAGACAGTCTACAAGCAATCTAAACCACCATGGAGAATTACTTTTCACAAGGATCCTACACAGCAATTTATTTCTTGTTTTACTTGAATGGAGCCACATTCGTGTACTATCTACCACAAAAATGATATTTCAGACACTTGCACAGGCTACCATAACAAAACACCTCAGAATACTTGCCTTAAACAACAAATTTTGAAGCCCCTGAGTTCAAGACCAAGGTGTCATCAGGTCTGACTACTTACACACAACTACATCTTTGTTTCTTCACAGGGTCATTCATCCCTCTGTGTGTGTTAGCTGTCAGATTGGGTCAACGCCCATTCCAATGACCTCATCTTAGTTGAAATATCTCTTGAGTGGCCCTCTGTACAAATAAACCATATTCTTGAGTTGCTGGAAATTGAAACTTTAACGTATGAATTTGAGGAGGCTACAATTCAGCCCATTTTATTCCAAATCCTTTCTTAAATGCAAAATGCATGTACTTTATCAATTCTTAAATTCAAATTCATATGTATATATGTATACACACACACAATCTTACTTAAAATATGGGTTTAACTGAAGGAAGATCTCCATTCTGATACAAATTCTTTCTACCTGCAAAAGTTGCTGTGCAACAGGTTTTTTCCCCAGATGACACATTCTCTCCAGGGAAAAGTCAATGAGACTCAGGGGGTAAACAAAAGATCACATGTCTAGAAGAACAGAAAAAAACTCTTGATGGCTCCTGTCCCACATTGTACAAAAGAATAAATACCTGCTTAGGAAGACAACAGGCCAGGTGCAAACAGAACTTTTAGCTGTGAGAAGAGATTCCATGGGTCTGTCCACTGCTTACAAGATGCTCAGAAAGCTCCATGCTTGCCACTTTTGTGAGCTTTTCATGATGTACACAAGTTTTTAGACACCCCTGTTCTTTTAAGTAATCCGTCACATATACTTCAATTAGCAACCTCCAGAAATCTCATTGGTTTGCCAACTTGAACGTTTCTACCATTGGGCCATTCACAGGTTCCCATTATGGGGTGAGTAAGTGTGTGTGTGTGTGTGTGTGTGTGTGTGTGTGTGTGTCTGTGTGTGTGTGTGTGTGTGTGTGTTTCATCTCCCCAGAAAAAGTCTGTCACACAACATCTGTGGTGCCAGACAAGTTATCTTACAAAATACAAAGGCAGAAAGGCCACTCTGAAGAGGATAAACCAGGAAAGAGTAGGGATGGGCTCCAAGACTCAGAAATAGCATTCTGAAATATTTATTACATCAGGACACCACTTTTCATGAACAAATTCCACATTTATTTTTCTGAGACAGCAGAATACCAAACTGGAAAATGCAAATAACAAAGTTCACTTTCTCCAAGTCTTGAAGGTTAGAAAGTTTGAAACATAGTGGGATAAATTCTATTGCATTTAAATAATTGAACAAAGTGCTTTACATCTGTATTCTCTGGGCCAGGGTGGCAATAGAGCCCTGTTAACCACGGTCTTCCTTCCATTTTCTTGAAGGGAAACATGTTTGTACCACAGAACAACTCTACTATCTGGCTTGCAGTATGCTTTCCCTTGTCTGGCCCCATCTCTGTCCCCAAATCCAAAGCTGACAGATTTTCTACTAGTGAAAGTTATCATATTTCTGACATCCACTGAGACACCTGGTTAGGTCCTTATGTCATTTCCTGTAACCCCTTCACCAATTGATGGTGTATATGCCGTATTCCTTCCAGAAAACACTTTCACGTTTCTGTGATGTAGATTCACAATTTTTGTTTAAAATTCCTCCTTCATCTATTTCTTCTCATACTTTGTCAGCAACCACAAGAGAGCATATATATGCCTTACTCACAAGCTCTACTTTTCACAATCATTAGAACATTATCTGGCTATATTGTTTGCCATCTCACAAAAATTGTCTTTCCTCCAATAACACTGTTGGAATTTTATCCCAGAATTCACCAGACACAGCTTAAATATTCATATCCTATGAATGAATACTCCATCTATTGTTATGCATGCACATCTCTACAACTATAAAACCCTTCTCTGGTGTTCTCACTAAAGCCCACACTAGAGTTGCCTTTTGTATCTACTGTTTTGTCAATAGTGTCTTAGAGGAAATCCAGGCTCTTGATTACCTACAAAATTCCTTGAACCAACAATAGCCTAGTTCCAAGCACATTTTAAAATAGGTTTTGCATCAGCACCCCACTTTTCATAAACAAATTCCACAGTTCTTTTTCTGGGGCAGCCAAATGACAGACAGGAAGATGTAAATAACAAGGGTTACTCTCTCACAGTTACAAAGGTCAGAAGTGCAAAGGAAACATCAGCACAGGTTGTTTTTCCAAAGCTGTTCTACTTGCAGAAAGGTGGCATCTAGGCCTTCATCTGCTTTCCCATGAATGTGTCTATATGAAATCATTTTTTCCAATAAAACTACTATTCGTATTGAATGGAGCCCACTATCTTGCATTTTGACAGAATCACATTTGCAAAAAAAAAAAAAAAAAAAAAAAATCTATCCAAATAGGATCACATATGAGAGACTGGTTGCTCAAAGACCAAGATGTAACATTTGGAGGGTACATTATACAGGCTAGGGAAAACCTCTGTAAGTTATCTGTCATTTACTGCCATAATCCCATTAAATCAATCTCTACTCCTTTTGCTTTAATATATTTTCATAATGATATACATCTCCTTTCTATGGCCACATCCTTTTAGTTGTGTTAATGTCATAACACAGTCCAAAGAATGCTACATGGTTCCTTAGGGAACCGTGAGAGAGGCTCAATAAATATAAATAAATAAGCCAAGGCAAGGAGTCTTTTACTCAAGTGCATTTTGTTCTCTGGATTGTTCTTGGACATGGAGTCATGCCTCCTGTGACAAGTATTGGCCTTTAATTTGTGAGACAAGTTTATTCTTGTTAGACATCTTTACATAGCTACAGAACCTGATCTGGTGAAAGAATATGCTGTGTGCTGTCGTCATTATACCCTAAATCTGGATATTCTGTGCTTTCTCACATTGAATTTATAGCATGTACCAGTTGACTGTGTTTAAATTGGTCTGTCCTGAGGAAGTTTTGGGAAAGGACTGCTCTGTTAATACTTAGTGTGCACTTACTGGTGATTGTTTACATATTTTTCTGAACTCAAACAATCTTCCTTGGATCACTGCTTTCTTTGCTACCTTCCTGAATAAAAGTACACTGAAACTGAGGTAAACTGTCTACAGCAGTGGACTGTAGTCCACCTCATTCCTTCAGATCCCAAGTTCAAAGCAGATCTGCATAGATCAGTGAAAGCTGACAGATAGTACTAAAGTATTACAATAATCCCAAGACTGTGTTTCCAATTAGAAAATAAAAATGACATTAAAGTCAATTGTGACTAACAAAGTATAGAAAATAAGTTGCAATTATAATTTGTATATGCAAATAGTTCAACTGATCCCTGAGTATAGATGTTGTCTTTACTCATGTGAGATTCATACAACTTCCTATAGGCCATATTATGGGTTTCAGTTGTGTAGATGTCCATGTTAGTTAGATTTGGAATAGTGTCTAATTTCTGGATGGCCTTAACATCATTACCATAATACACTTACAATATGCCTATTATCTTGAAATTTGCTGAAATAACTGACAACACACAGAATTATTTTTTACTTGGAATGAATTTTTTAAGCGCTGTCTTTGGAACTGAATTGCCAAAACCAAGCTTAAATTACTATTGGAATAATGTTTTCAATCTAAATGTTTTTCTTTTTTGTTGTTTTTTTATTAGTAATTTGTACTTCAAATAAGAAGGCCTGTATTTTTCAATGCAATGTCCACTTAGGTTTCTAACACAGAAAACAGGAACAGGAAGGGATAGGATGTGGTCTATTGTTAGTTCTATATGCTCTGTGAACAAATACCCACTTGTGTATGTAACAAAAGGAAAATGAAACGTTATCATTCTGGGCCTTGCCAGGTTAGACTGCAATGCCTGGAGCTCTTCTTGTCTTTCATATTCAATCACAGCAGGATGGATGGTTTTGAGGTTTAGGTCACAAGGAAAGAACTGGCCTAGGAAATTAAAATAACTGCCAACTATTATAAAAAAAAAATATATTTCCAAGTGCACTTTTTTGTGTCTGAATGTCTAAGTAGTTAATCCCATATGAAAGAAAGACTTTAATTAGCTTTCCACAGAGCATATAGAATTAACCAGTAGACCACCAGTGAATGATCTGTGTTTTAATACTGCCTGTGTGATTAAAGGAGATTCTTAACACTAAAAGCAGGCACTTGGCAGAGGAGATGGTTCCACTGGTAAATGTGTTTGTCATCAAGCCTGGTGACCTGTGCTGGGTCACTGGTACCCACACAATGGAGGAGACAAACAACTCAAAGATGTCCCCTTACCTTCATGGATTCCATGGCATACATGTGCCCACACACATGCACAAACACACAAAGATAGGTAGGTGAAAGAGAGAGAGAGGGAAGAGGGAGAGAGGGAGAGAGAGATAAGATAGATAGATAGATAGATAGATAGATAGATAGATAGATAGATAGATGATAGATATGTAATTAAGGTAAATAAATAAAAACAGCCTTTTAAGTACTATGTCACTTGTCTGTGCATCATTCTCCTGTTTCCTGTTGCTGGTAAAATCCTGTACCAAAGACAATGCAAATACTGCCATGAAAAATCCTACTGCCTCAGAAGCAATGTACCTTCTTCAACTTCAGAAATAACCAACACTTGATCAGCCTTTCGATCCAATTGAGTTAAACTTTGTTAGGACATGATGAAAGATTTTAATTTCTCCATCCCAGACTCTCCTCTTACCTAAAATTCACAGGTAGTATAGGTTCCTATTGACTGAGTCTCTTTTCTGCTTGGCTGATGTGGCCTGTCTGTGATCCATCCAGCCCCATCCAGTCCCATCCAGCCCCATCCAGTCCCATCCAGCCCCAGCCAGCCCCAGCCAGCCCCAGCCAGCCCCAGCCAGCCCCAGCCAGCCCCAGCCAGCCCCAGCCAGCCCCAGCCAGCCCTGTACACATCATGGCAACTGCTTCTAACACTCATGTGTTTGTCATTGGTCAAACGTGGTGCTTCAAAGGGTACTTTTCCTTTTTTAAAGTTGATTAGATATTTTTTAATTATTTTTTGGGTTTTCTTTTTTTTAGTTTATGACATAATTCTCCCTTCCCTTTGCTCCCTACAAATCCTCTCATATACTCCTCCTTACTCTCTTTCAAATTTATGGCCTCTTTTTTCTTTACATGTTGTATATGTATGTGTATATACATAAATATTCCTAAAACATGAATACAACCTGTTCAGTAGGTATTTTATGAGGAGATGATTATAATTCTGTAACTTTAGCATTTCATAAAGCAATATAATTTTCCCATCAAAAAAGTCTACTTTTGTATTTATGTAAAACCTAGAATGTGAGTGAGATGACTCATCAAATGAGTGCTTACAACTAAACCTGACAGCCTGGATTCCATTTACAAATACTCTGATAACATTAAAGGATCTTCATTCAGTATTATGCAGAATAATTTCACTCTTAGGCATTTTTGTGTCTATGAATGATTCCAATAAGCTCCACATCCATTTTCAAGGATGGTTCTCTGGCTGTTTATATTTGCTCAAAATGAAATATATGCCTTATCCAAGGAGCATATTTTGATATTACTTGTACACTCATTCTCTCTCTTGATTTACCTAAGTTCATTTGACATGAAGAAATAACAGTAAATAACGTGTATGTTTTATATAAATAACCACTCTAAATTAATTGAATGAGTGACACCCACAATGCACTACTGTGTATAATCTTGGACACTATTTAACCAACTGCATGCCCTTTAATATCATTCCCTTTATATTCACTTTCATTTTTTTATTTAAAAGTTTTGATCACTCTGTCCGGGTGTCTAGAATACATCAATAAAGTAGTAAAAAAAAAAAAAAAAGTACAGAGTAAAGCTAACAAATAAAATGAAAATAGGCACAGACTAAGCAGTACTGGTTGTGCAAGAAAGATTCACATTATTAAACAAGAGTCTTGATTGATAGCTGTTCAAAGGCTTGAGAGAGATGAGAATATTAGCCATTGAAATATCTAGCAGCAGAGTTTTAGGGGAAGAGGTATGTCAAGGAGAATAGTGAAGGGCAGAGGCTTGCCTCAATTGTTCCAGAAAGAATAGGATGTTCTTATATCCAATTTCATTCAGTCCAGTATCCCTTCAGCATACAGCTAAGTCTTACATTCAGCTAATTATTGCAATAAGCAAGTCCATGTAATGAATACTTTCATTTTATTGACAAATGTATGTATCATCACATTGCTAGCATCTCACAAGGTTCATACATTGTTATCATTTTCATTATGCTATAAGCATCACAAGAAGCATGTCCTTGTCATTGTATTTCCCAATATATATTTCTAGACCCAAGCAACAGAACAAACGTTTTCAGATTTAATTTGAAAAACAAAGATTTAAGAGTCTGAGTATAACTTTGTTCCATAAATGGCAGCAATTAAATCTTTTAGTCTTTAGTTTCACAATGAAACAGAGATCATAACCTGTTGATATGTGTGATGCTGAATGAATTAATTAGAGTAGCTTTGAGTTCTACAAATACATGAATAAGAAACATGAGACTACAGAAATGTGATCTCCAGATAAAATGAAATTTAAAGAATAATGACAAAAATCAAGTAACTTGATAGAGCCAATGACAACACTCTTTGAGCTATTGACCTGGATTTTCTGCTCTAATGGTCAATTTCCCATGAGGTCAGTACTAATCACCTGTACCGTGTAGTGTTTAGACCCTAAGGGAAGCATTACCCTCCACATTGGCCATGTCAGGCTTTGTCTGTTTCTAGAATAATGTCTCTCAAGATTCTTAACCTTGCCAACTCTCATCCAAATTCAAACCTTGCAGTCAAACGGCAAGAGGAGTTCATAAATAATGTATTTTTCTGCTTCTGTGATGCCTCATGGGCCATGCATCAGGGTATTCCTTTAAGTTGTGCTGCTATGCCTTAAGATTGTCTTGTTGGATAAAAATTATTATGAAATATTATTTTTAATTATTAAAGAAGTATGAATATATTTGGGATACCCAAGTTACAAGAAATATTAAAAGAGGTAATCATGTCCATGATGCAGTGTGTGGGGCTTTTCATTCTTTCTTGTAAACACAGGAGAGATTTTACTTCATTTATAGACATAAAACGTACTTCCATTCATTTCCTTTCACTCCTGGGGTTGCTCATTGTGCATATATTCTTTGCCTGCTTATTTATCTCCAAGTACATTAGAGACTAATCCTGTGTTTGGTTCTCTCTGCCTTTCATGAACTCAAGGACAGGTAGAGAAAAAACAGAAGTTGGCATTTTTGTGAGACTTTTCCTGGGGAGACACAACACAACTTCTATTGACTCCAGATAGAGAAACAAAGACAGACCAGAGTCCAACTTGATGAAGCAGGAGTTTATTCAGATTACTTATAGGAGTATGGATAAGGCATTTCTTGGAAAAGAGACAAGTCAAAGACAACTACATTACTGAGAAACTCACACTAACACAGTGGATGCTGTCTTGCCCAGGAAGGCTGCATACCTAGAGCTCTATGTGTGACTTATAAACAATGCATCAGAGAATCTCATCCCCTGTGGTTGTTGAATGCCTCCATATCCATGGAGATGGGGAAGAAGCCCATGAATCTTAGAATTTTCACCTTCCCTAGATATGTAAAGTTTGTTTATTTCTTGGGTCTTGTAAACTTACCTCATCCTTCCTGGAGGCCTTAAGGAACCTTACAGATGTTCCAACTAGGAGGAAATTGCTATACAATACTTCAACCCTTTCTCCAACTCTTACATTCTTTTTGTTCTCTCTTCTGTGATGTTTCCTAATCCATGGAGGGGTGTTATAGATGGCCATCTACCCTTTTAACCAATGCATGTTGATAGGTATTGAACTTGGGGCCTCTTGCATGAAAGGCAAGTGCTATGCCACTGAGTTTTATCACCATCTAGATGCTCATCCACAGCCACTGGAGAACTATGTAACAGCACAGTCACTTCTCAGGGCTTCGTGGTTACAAGTCTTTATGATAACCCAAAAGGAAGTTTTGTTCCATGATTTAATATGGGTGAAAAGGTTATGTACAGCAACAGAGGCAACTGTATCACCAAACACTGACTCGGGCACATCCCTAGAGTGCTCTGCATGACTTGGAGGCAGCAAACAAGTCAGATCTCTTCTTCAGAAACTGTTTGTTATTTCTGTAACCTAAGGCAGGATCCCCAAGAACTTGTAATGTTGAACTTTCTGGGATATGTGTATTGTTTACTCTTTGAGTCCCACATGAGCCTCCCACTCTACTCCCAAAGGAAGCATTCCCACTTAGAGCTCCCTAAGCTTTAAAGGGTCTTCCTTCAGGAGGGGAGGTTTCAACTCTGAGGGAGTTGCTACACAATTATCATCCTACTCAAATAGAATCTTCTAGGATATTAAATTTCAAAATTATGGAAACAAAAAAATGAAGCAGTATCCGAAAAGATTCATTTGGAGATTCTGTGGGAAGGACAGGGATTCCTCTTCTTCTTCTGAAAGCAACATCCATCTCTACCTACTAGTAAATGATAATAACACAAATAAATCAAACCAATCACTTACTTATAAATTGAAAGTTAGTGAAATTTCCTTAGATTAATAATTAATAATTACTATTCAGAGAAAATGTCTCTACAAAATAATACTCAGACAGTTGCCTAGTGAGCAAATATTAACCAAATTTAATAGTCTGTAGCTCTGAGAAGACTGTAGTAAATAGTGAAAAGCCAGCCCATATCTTGTAGAATAATATACCTTCATAATAACTTAGTTTCCCTAAATATAGTTTCACTGCTACACATTACATGTTATCACAACCAAACCTAGATCCTGCCTCCCTCTCAGATTTTTGTACGTACTTTCTCTAGGTCAATTTTTGTGTGTTTATATAATACAAATAATCGAACCAGGCTATTATTATGCATTCTAGACAAATGCTCTACCATTGAACTAAATATCCCTATCTCTATTCCATACCAATGAAAATATACTCATTTATCTTTGTATTAGCGTAAGTTACTATTAGGTAGAGATGGAATTGTGGCAAATATACCTTTTGATATTTAGCTTAGATATATATATATATGTATATAGGTATACATATATATGTATATAAAAATATATTTGTTTTTACCATTTACAGTGCTTCAGCTGTTCATAAGTTGTGCTATATATTGTGTGTATTTAGCTATATTGCTTAAAAAATAACTTGTAGAAAGCTACTGAAACTATTCTACTGACTTTTTAAGTCACTCAAAACGATTTTATCCTTTCTCTCCAGGTTGTAAAAATGATGATTATTGTCGTGGTGACATTTGCCATCTGCTGGCTGCCCTATCACATTTATTTCATTCTCACTGCGATCTACCAACAGTTAAATAGGTGGAAATACATCCAACAGATCTATCTGGCCAGTTTCTGGCTAGCAATGAGCTCAACCATGTACAACCCCATCATCTACTGCTGTTTGAATAAAAGGTAAAAGCAATACTGCTGTCACGGGCATCTTACCACTTCACCTTCCCTGGAAGCACATGTCACCCTGGCTTCTTGGTTCTGATTTAAAGTTCAGACATGGGACACAGTGGAAGAACTCAGAGGAAAACACAGAGCTTGCTGTAGACGTTTCTTAGTTCACAAAGTATTCTACCTTAAAACTGAGGGACTCGGAAGTGGCATTACAGCAGTGGTCCTCAACCTTACTAATGCAGTGACCCTTTATACGATTCCTTGTGTAGTGTGTGACCCCCAGCCATAAAACTATCTTCATTGATATTCCATTACTGTAAGTTTGCTACTGTTATGAATCACAATGGAAACGTGTATATTTTCCAATGGTCTTCAGCAGACCCTGTGAGAGGGTCCTTAAACCCCCAAAGCTGTTGTGACACACACAGGTCAAGAACCACTGAACTAGAGGTTTGCCCTGGGTGGTTTTTACATGGGCCAACCTTCTCCTCTTTAAACCTTCAGAATTTTATCTACCAGTATAAAAGAAATCCTCATGAGTGAAGTTTATCCGCAATCCCAAAGATGGGAGAGTTCTTCAAAGAAAATAAAATACACTTTCGACAAGAGAGGGAAATAATGCCATACATGATGAACTCTGTTAAGAAAGTTCTCCTGCCAATATCCTTCAAAATGGGTATAACTATCAAGGCAAGGTGAATTCCTGCCCTTCCCACACAGCCTTGCAGGCTGACAAAGAGTTGTACTTTCCATGGAATGGTGAAAATGTTGACAAGGTCAAGTAAAAGATCCTTTCAAAAAAAAAAAAAAAAAAAAAAACATCATTTGTGTCAAGTGTGCTGGCACATGCCTGTTGTCTCAGTAGAAACTGTGACAAGAGGATTGTGAAATTTGCATTGAGTAAAGGATATGCATCGAGATCCTGTTTTTAAATAAAGTAAGAGCATTTATAAACAATTTAATACTATAAAGAAGATTAACTGTGCCCTCCATATTTTACAAAATTTAAAAAAAAAAATCCTCACCTTCTTGGTATATTGAACACAAAGAGGAGTAAGATACAGTTCCCATGTGGTTGAAAATTCCCTCAATAAGCCAATGGGTTTTATACAACAGTAGAACTGGTTCTCTATGTAAATGTAAGTAACTGCACAGTCTAATTTCCTAGCTTGGGAAGACACCAAGAGATCTGTGCCTTAAGTTGATTAAATACATAATTAATTCTTTTTAAACTAATTGTATAAGCCAGACCTCAATTTAAACCACTGTACAAGCAATAAATCTGTTTTGAATCAATGTCATTTAATCACAAGGTTGTCATATATTTATATATGATTAAATAAAGCCACTAAAATTAACAAGTAATTCTAATATTAAATGAATCTAATTTGCAAATGTGCAATATTTCTGGAAAAGCCTTTATGAAATAGAGGATGCCATTTTTAAATACTTTAACAGGCCAGCCTCTTGCAATTAGTTATGTAAATATATGAGATCATTGCCAACAAGTGGTTTGCCACGGTGATAAACCCCTTGCCATGCTTTTCCAATTTGATGAATTATTTCCCCAATGATGGAAATGATTCTCTTTGAACAAGAACACACAGCACTCATTCTGTAGCATAGAATCAAGCCTCTGTAGAAATTGACTCAATTCAAAACCACTGTAAGCCTACATGCTTTTCAGGGGCATCTGAAGGAAATGCCCACTTGAAAAACGTCTTTTCTCTTCTGCCTCTCAGATTCCGCGCGGGCTTCAAGAGAGCATTTCGTTGGTGTCCTTTCATCCAAGTCTCCAGCTATGACGAGTTGGAGCTCAAGACCACCAGGTTTCATCCTACGCGGCAGAGCAGCCTGTACACCGTGAGCAGAATGGAGTCAGTGACCGTGCTGTTTGACCCCAATGACGGGGACCCAGCCAAGTCTAGCCGCAAGAAAAGAGGGGTGCCCAGAGACCCAAGTGCCAATGGCTGCTCCCGCAAAGATTCCAAATCTGCGTCAACCACGTCAAGCTTCATGAGCTCACCGTATACCTCTGTAGATGAATATTCCTAAATCCATGTCCTGAAGTGAAGGCTGTTATGAAGCCTAGGTCCCCCATTCTCCTAACCATGTCAAGTCCCATCCTAGGTACTTTGAGGAAGCAGAAGGGTAATTACTAGGAAGGGATACTTTAATCAGAAAGAGGGAATATAAATATAACAAAATCTAACAACATATCAACCAGCACAAAGTCTTCATTTTATTCTTTAAAAACTTTAGGACCATAAGCAACAAGCACAAAGTGTGAGTCAGAAAAATGCCCTAAGTGTCCAGTGTCTGTCATTTAACAATTGCAACGCACCTAGCGACACAGAAACAGCATAGAGGTTTCTCAAGAGATTGAGGCTTTACAATACATTACTGAGCAAAGGGAAACAATGCCTATATATAACAAGTTCTGTATTGCTGTGAAAATGGAATGGCAGATGACTGATTTTCCCGCAAGAGCGATGAATAGAGAGTGGTGGATGGTCAACCTCAAAGATTAGGAAGATTTGAAAGTCCTTGCTCAGAAAAAATTCATTTTGTAGAATGAAAATTTTCAGAAATTCCCTCTAAGACATTTAGCAGGAAAGACTATACGGTCAAGTCATTGCCCAAATATACATGTTTTTCTCTTACTTTTTCCAAGGAAATAATTTCAAAAGAAACAAAGAGTCATCATTTAACTTTGATTACTAGGTGTTTTAAGTGCTAAACTAAGTCAAATTTAAAACTTTAAAGGACAAAGAACATTCTTACAATCCTCTTTATTTTATTGTTTGCACATTAAAAAATAAGTAAATTGTAAAACACTAAAAATATCTTCTAATGCAGAAGGAAAGACTCACATTTGCCTCTGTAACTCCCTATCTGGATTTAGATAACAATTTAATGGTTATCAAGCCAGACACTAGAATCTCCAAGTCCCCAAGCCAGTTGCTTCCCACTGTAGAACAAAGAAAAGAAAAAAGTCACAACACATTTTATAATATGTTGTCCTCCTCCTGTTTTCTCCCTGGGATAAGAAAAGGCCAAGGGGAAATAACATAATATATTTCAAGTGTAAGTTGAGAACAGAAGGACATGTTGAAAAATATCAAGATACGTATTGGTAAATCAGAGAAGAAGCAGACCTGTGCATTGCTGGACAGAAAAGGAGACTGCATAATAGTCTAGGGACATGAGCTAATTACAGATGAGAAGAGGACAGCACACATGCTTCCAGGAAAATAATTCTGCTTTCCTGTGCTTGGGTAATGAAAAAAAAGAAACTAAGTAGTGACACTTGTATGTGTGTATGTATGTACATATGTATCCCTTTCTAGAGCTTGTCTGACTTACTTAATGTTTATTTGTATTTTTGGGCGGTCTTCTTTCTTGGACTTATAATTTCTTCCCTTATGATTTATGTTTGCAATATATTGTGATATTTCTCTTTGTTCAGTTACAGGATATGTATGATTTTCCATCACATTCAGGCATGTTTCCAAGGCCTAGAATGAAACAGGCAACACCTGAAAATGCAGATTGTGTCTTCCAGACTCTGTTCCTTAAAAGTCATCTCTCCTTCAGATTCTACAACTATTTGTCCAGGAAATCATAAACCCTCTGGGAATGAGCTATGCCCTACAAACTTGTCTTTCCAAACATTCAAGTGGGCTGTTAAGACTATCTCTCTAAAATAATTGTCTTTAACACCTATTTCCTTTTTATGCTCCACCAACATAAGAACCAAATACTTTTTTGAAGAGTAAGACAAAAACAATTATCTGATGATAAATCACGGTTGATTATCATGTCATTAGTCTCTTGGCCTCCTCTCCTCTTTGAAGTCCAAACCAAAAATACCTGGTTGCTACACAATTTCAAGTGTTTAAAATACTAAGTCATATATGTTTGAGTGTACTTTAATAACTCCAACAATTAGGCAGCCACATACATATATGAATGTGCAGATATACACTATCAAAATGAATGCAATGATTAATGTAAGGACTGAATTCAAAATTAAAACTGAAATGGCAGGTGGTCATACAGGCTTGCCACAAAACCATTCAGTGGCATCTGCGGAGCTTTTGTGTGCATGTTTCAACCCAGCAACCATACTAAGTATCTCACTGTTTGAATATAGTGTTTAAAATCTTCATTCTACAACATCTAAGTGCTTATCAAATGTAAAAGTATCGTGAGAAAACCTGATTATGTGTCATTTTCTTCTTAAATTTATAAATATATGTGATTATGCTCAAGGTGTACACGTTCAGCCTTGAAATGAGAATGTGAAGTTCAGCCTTCAAATTCAATGCAGTCAGTCACCCCCAAAACATGTTTGCAAAATGTAACTCCTGGCTTTCACATTAGGGAAGTTCACTAGAATTTTCTAAGAGCTCTCTGAGGTGACTGTTGCCGTAATCAGTTGTCATGACTTTTGTTTGGACGTTTTAGCAGATCTGATGCCACTTTGTTCACCAACAACCCTCCCTTCTGCTGGAACTGTTGCCCCTGAGGCCCACGCACTAGCTTTTTAGGGCCTTGTAAGGCAAACTGACATCATTTGCTCAAAGCTCATGGTAAACCAAGATGTAACAGGCAGACATTTCTAAGTTTGGGAGTTTAAACAATGAAAGTAAACTGAATATGGCCGTAGGAAAAGAATAATAAGCCCTTTTCACTGAAGTTCAACACAGAACTGCCGAGTAAAGCGAATGGAGGTCGGCTTCAACAGTGCCAACTTTAAAGATGATCACTTTTGCATATTTGACAGAGTTTACATGACTCTGCCTCCAAAACCCAATCTACCCTCCACTGTTAAAGTTCAGACCAAATCTTTTTCACTATTTACAAACACTGACTCAGAATCCTAGATAGGTGGTTAAAATATCCCAGTTTTTCATATTTTAAGTGGGGGGGGGGAACTAAAATAGTTTGAGGGAAATGTAAAAAGAAACAATTGAACAGTATTTTAAGTTCCTATTTTAAAAAGAAAAAGTGAATTTGAAATCAGCATCTTGTTTTGTTATGTACATTCACAGGCAGGACAGCAACAACCCTGGTTACTGTAGAATATATTTTTCAGTGCTTCTGTAAAGTGCTGTATTACTCTACCTCCCAACATTAGGATGCTGACATTTCTAACCCAGCAGCCAATTCACATTCTCTTTGGCATCTGGTCGTCTCTTAGAAACAGGTACCTGACCAACTTCAAAGCGCTTTCATCTTGCATCATGCACCAATGCCAGAAGGCTTGATATCAAACCCAAGAAACACAAAATAAATTTGAGAATAGCGCTGGCCAGCTCAGAGTCTGGACTGGATTTTTGTTACTGCATAATCCCCTCAGAAAACCCCTAATTGGTGTCTGGACAATCATTCCATCAAATAAAATGGCAACAATTTAACAGCTGATGGGAACAGCCAGCTTCCTTTGCCTTTGTCCATGTGCCAAAAGTTAAGGGGCCAAGCATGGCTCTGGCCATGCAGAGTAATAGGATTGGAGTAAATTCCCTTCAGGCTGAACAAGAACTGAAAAGATATCCATTAGGGTTTTTCAAGGTCACTAATTGTCTTGTTTAATATATATCAGTGAAAAATCTGTGTTTATAAGAAGTTCACATGCATATAACTTGTAATTAGTGAATAAAGTATTTTCATGTGGTAATAATTATACTAGGTATATTTAATAAGTCCATACTCTTCGCATATGTGGTAATAAATGACAAAATTAATTTCTACGTTTTCATTTAAATTCATTAAAATAACATGAAATTGTTAAATCCTTAGTATCTTTCTTTGCAGCTATCAAAATACATCCTAGGGAATAGTCTATGAATTCTGTGCATACTCAGACTACCATCTGTCAAACTACATTGTATTTTGCTGCTTGTCTTCCCTCCTGAAAAGAGTTTTCCAGATTGCTTTGATTCAGGAAAGAACAGGTATTTATGAGATGCACAGTTATCAAAGAATAAAGAATATTCTTTAGGGAGAGCAGGAGCAGAGGAATTTAATTACTGCCAATGTGTGTCTGAGGGTAAGATATTGAGTTTCAGAACTGTGGCCTCCAGCCTTTTCTAAGGGACAAGGATTTGGTCCAAGACCACTATCATCTCTCTAGAACTTCATTCTAAGTCCCATTTAACTAATCAACACAAATAGGAAATAACAATTTCCTTATCGTGCAGATGTGAGGATAACTCACTGATACATGAACAGGACAGAGCTAAACAGAGAAGTAGCTTTAAAACATCTCATTATTACATTTGCAAAAAAATGGGGAAGCCCTTGTTTGCCTGAGTCATTGTTTCTCTGTGCTAAGTTATTTCTGGGACTTTCAGTTACCAACATAGGGCTATTTCCAGAGCTCCAGAGTCCTGTGTGTTGCATATGAGTGTTCCTAGATTTTGTTCTTGTACCCTGGACCCTGGGATGGGAAAGTTGTGCAAGTGAAGAGTTAGCAATGGCCAATTAACACAGGAGTAGCTTGGAATATATGAATCTAAGTTCTTTCTTTAGAAAGAAGCAGTTAATTACAGACATGTTTGAGTTCAGGAATAAGAATATCAAATTACACATGATAATTATGAATAATGGAAAATAGAGAATCCTTCTCTAACGTTTACTTGGAAGATTCACTAACTGCTTCCATGTGTTTGGCATGATTCTATGAGTAGTGTCTAGCGATATTTTCATCTCAGGGGACAGCAATGACTTAAACTGCCTATTCAGTTTTAACAGTTGCAAGGACATTTTCCTTCATCTAGTCTTCCATCCTCAGTTGGACACAAACGTCATCTCCAACCAACTCAGTACAAGGAGGTAGCAAGACCTCACCCAACATACATCCAAAGCAAAGAAATTCCTCCATTCCTCCACTGTATAATATGTGTGTGTATGTGTGTGTGTATGCATATATGTGTATGTTATATATATACACAATATGAATTGTGAAAAACCTACTTTAATTTATAATCTTTCTTGAATTATTAGAGTAACTTTATCCCATTCCCTCTTTGAAGCTCATCCTCAGTGCAGTAAATAGCATGGTTCCTTTTAAACACTGCATCATCTTAGTCTGCACTTAAATCCTTCTAATGCATTCCCATTTCACTCAGACTGATTCAGTGGTTTGGACTGGCCTTCCTGATGTGATGTTCTCACGCCATCTCCTTACTGGGATCTCTGGCTCTGTCTACACTGACATTTCTGTTCTAAACTGTGCTAAGCTTGTTTCCACAAGGAAGACTCTTATACTGGTTATTAATTCTGATTAGAGTGTTTCCACCAGAATCGAACCATGGCAAACATCCATTTCCTTCAAATCTTCCCCTATCAAATCCAATCCCATCATATTATTTAAAATTTCAAATCCTCAGCCACATCTTTTATTAATTATTCTTCCTAGTCTTCTATATTGGTTTTGGGTTTTGCCTTGGACTTTATAGCCTTCCAAGCTATCACATAATTTACTAACTCACTGTATTTATCACATATTTCTAAATTGAAATCTAAGTTCTATAAAGGCTTGGATACCATGAATAACTGTGAATGAATCAATATTCATTCACTCTTTTGTAAGATGCAGAGTAGACTGTATTTCTTCACATGTCCATCATGTCTCACTATCAAAGTCCACAATTGTCTCTCACTGTCAAGATCCTATTGGCTCATTCTTCCTTCTTTATGATTATTGTCTTGTTACTGTCCTGGATTTGAAATATGTTCTGGGATTAGATGTATGAGCTGACATTTGAAATATGCTCTCTGGATGCCTTGGCTGCCTAGTTTCTTTACTAAGCCCTAGAATGGGAGACATCAACGAGAATTTACTAAGAAAGAAGGGAGGTCCAGTTTATTAACACACGAAGAACAGCAAGCAATGGATATCATCACATTTTCTCTTTCAACACCTCCAGCACTAACTTCTCATGTACTTGCAAACAACTTACCAACTAAACCTTTTCCTCAGCTAGAGGTGGAAATCAAAGTTTCTTCTCAGAGCCTGTGAGTTTTCAGAAGCAATGTCTCTTGTTCCCCTTCATAATCCCAGGAAAGCCGTGTCACTGCTCTGTAGAAATGACTTTCTAGATTAGCTAAACACCTTGCTTTAGTCTTTCAGTGCTTTGACGGATATAGCTCTCAATGCTCAGAGTGGTCATAGGGGATTCCAGTTTGAACTGGTTTTGGTCTTGAACACAATATGAAATTCTAATCAATAGAAAATAAGTATTACCAATGGTCTACAATATCATGTGAGGTGAAATTATTATCTATGGTTTCTTTGGATAAGACAAGACTTTGAAAGGTCAGGTGACATTTACACCAATATATGGCAAAAATATTTGTTGTTACAATGGCTAACTAAGGGTGTAAGTTGTATTCTTACAAACACCTATAGTGGAAAATTTAGAGGATGAAAACAGAACCAAGGACCGTTGACATTGCAAGCTACCACTAAAGTAAACTCTAACAAAACAAATACATACATTATATGAAGATTATTATGTGTATTTTTCTGTTATATCTTATTGTCTTATGATACCTATAGGATTGAAACAAAGGTGCTCTTCTCTGTTTTACCAAGTACAAAATTCTCACACATACAAAACAAAAATATATGATTGGTATTTATCCACAAAATTTTAATGTGAATGAGCAATCCAGATGCCTCAGGGAAAAGACTACAGTTCAAAAATATAACAGTAGGGAGTGGCAAGATGGCTCATCAGGTAAAAGCAGTTCTTTGCAAGTCTGATAGCATGAGTTCAATTCCTGAAACCTCCCTAAAGGTAGAAAGAAAAGAAAGAAACAACTTCATAACGTTTTCCTGTGACCTCTACACATGCACTACAGCATACACAAGCTCCCTTGGGCTCAGAGAGAGAGAGAGAGGGAGAGAGAGAGAGAGAGAGAGAGGGAGAGAGAGGGAGGGAGAGAGAGACAGAGACAGAGACAGAGACAGAGACACAGATAGATAGACAGACAGACACAGACACAGAGAGAGTGATGATGATGATTTTTAAAAAGATGAAAAAAGAAAACATGGCTCCAAAGATTGGGAGGAAAACATGGTAGAGAGAATGTCCTTGGGAAATCAAGGCATTTAGAAGTGCCTGTGTAGAGTGGGGTGTTTAGAAAAGCCAAGCACATGTCCTAAGGAAGAGAAGCCTGGGTCTATCTGGGTAGCTGTAGCAAAATACCACAATTGAGTAGCCTACAAAAGACACAGATATGTTTTTTATGGTTCTACAGTTGGTAAGCTTATGAGAAGTTGTCAGTATATATGATTTCATATATAAGATGTTTTTGTTATATAGTTGTCAGTCTTCTTACTGTATGCCCAAATGGTGAGAGAAGTAAAGAATTTCAACATGTAAATTTTGGACAGACATGAATACTCAGTTTAAAGTGATAGATGAACATATGAAATTTTACAAGTCACTAAGCATATGTGACTGGTTTATTTCAAGGCTCAATGGGTACCTGATAGTGTCTGACAGGTCCCAGCACATATCTATTCTGTAAAATTGTTTATAAAAAATGATGTGTCTTTTTTTAGCATCTAGTAGTCAGAGAAATTATTGCCAAACATTAAATGAACACAATCTAAATAAAAGTGGATTGAGCTCTCCAAACAAAAGGCAGATATAGACAGAATGAATAGAAACAGTGTCCCAATGAAGATTGTCTACAACAAAAGCCATGAATGTGGTAGAAAAGTTTAGCTCATGTAATAAGAAACCAAGAAAGAAATGAGTTATCAATGCAAACAATAAACAAAATAGGTTTTAAGTCAATATTTATTACAAGTTAAAAAGCAGTTGCTGTACCATAAAAACACAATTGTAATACATAAGCACCTATCAATGAATCACAAAATATATGATATAAAATTAACAACCAGATATACAAAATGCTTCTCAGTAGTAGTTGGACAGTTTAGCATCTTCTGCATTTAATAACAGAGAGTATAGATGGGTTAACAATAACAAAAGAGAGAACATGACTGTTAAAAAAACAAACTAGATCTATCACATAGCTATGGAATTCTATGTTATGGGAATTCTTTCAGCCAATAGTGTTTCAGGTTCCTATTTCCTGTAGCTGTATAAATAATGATGTTAATTCTGTTTCATTAGGAACAATCCTGTTCCCGACAATAACAAAATGTATGTATAGTTTAGATGTGCATAGAGCAGTCCCCAAGGTAGGCTGTACTTTCTTTAATTCACTAACTCACAAATTTTATAAAGATTGATGCCATACCAAATATCTTCTCCAACCAAAATAAAGTAGAAATCAATTCACAAGGAGAATTAAAAGAATCAAAGGTTTAATTGTAGAGATTAAACACCATATTATTAAACAGCTGCAATGGCTAATTGTGCCAGTTTAACTTGATTACTGGGTGCCTTTGTATTTGGCTAAACATTGTTTGTTGGCATAACTGGCAGTGTTTCTAGAAAAAAAGAGTTTGAATCTGTGGGCTTCAGTGAAGCAGGGCTGCAATTCCCCTGTTGGTGAGCGCCATCTAATCAGCTGAGGACCTGAAGAGGACAAAGCATAGAGGAATAAAGTCAGCTTCCCCTTCTGATTGCTTCTCTGTCTCATGGAGCCAGACTGTTGCATCTTCTAGCCTGACTCACCACACACTTAGACACTTAAACCTTTGCTCCATTGTTTCTCAGACATCAGACTAAGACTGAACAATACCCGTGACTTTCATGAGTCAACCTCTTACAGACCTTAGAGAATGAGATGTCTCAGTCTCCACAATAATTTAAAACACAAAGAAATAAAAAACAAATCCATAGTGAGAGAGAACTTCATATCAACTAGGGTAGCTACAGTCAAAAGGGCAAAATAATAACATGGTTTGGCAAGAATATTAACAAGCTGAAGTAATTTATATGAGTCAGTTAAAATTACATTGAGGGCAAGATTATGAAGCCACTCTAACAAAAATTTGGCAGTGCCTTAATGTGCTAAATATAATTACTGAGGGGCCTTACACACTCTTACAGGTAAAATAAATGATGCTGAGGAGAACTGAAAACATGAACAAAATGTGTACACAGCTGTTCGTGACAATATTAGTCACAATACCTAAAGTGTCTAAAACCTCAATGTCAATCAACTAACGAATGATAAGCAATGCATGGCATTTAAGTAAAATCAAATAGAACTTGGCAAGTGATTTTAAAAATTAAATACTAATTTTTGCCAAAAAAAAAAAAAAAAAAAAAAAGATGAATCTCAAAGTCATTGCACTGGATGAAAGAAGTGAGTCACAAAAGACAACACATCGGTGCACATCAAATAGGCAAATCTGCGCACAGAGGAACCGTGGGTTAAGTTCGCTGGCTGGTGGTACCAAACAGGAGACACAAGAGTGAAGAAAACAGGGGCTGCTGAAGTGCACACAGTTTCTTTGATCGCTGGAAAGAATATTCTAAAATTATGTTATTATGTTAGATGCACAATTCCATAAATGGGCTTAAACTTACTGGATTTGTTCACTTAAACATGTGAGAACATATCAAAATGAACTATTTTGAAAAATAAAGGATTTCTAGAAGCAATAGGCTAATGAAAGTATAGACTCAATTAAGCAAGTCTGAAAAATATCTTCAAATCCTCAAGTAGAACAGTTGATCGAATAGAGTGGTACAAAGAACTTGGCAAGGTCTTTGACCCCCATCGCCAGGCCGTGGCTAGAGGTGAGTCTGGGACCAATTCGGGTGGGATCCCCCCCTTCCCTGGGAACTGCCTCAGGTGGCCCTGGATCTCACTGCCCCTGTGTCCTGTCCCCATGGAGAGCGCTCCTGGTGTTCCTGGTGGATACACACCCACCCACTCCTACCAAGATCCTGCCCTCCCCCCCCCCAGTGCCCTACCCTGCCCACTGTCCCACAGCTCTGGTTGGGCACTGGGGCAGAGGGTGGAGCCAACAATCCTGCCACCCTTTGGGGAACTTCCTGGAGCTGCTCTGAGCACACTAGACCTGCCTGTCCATGAGGGACCACCCATAATTTCCACCTGCCTGATGTCTGACCCTCACCTCAGGTCCTCTACTGGAGTTCCAGCCCCTCCCAGAAATCCACACATTTCCACAGGGTCACTCTGAGTTCCACCAGGCTGGATCCTTGTCCCCATCGCCAGGCCTCTGCTAAAGTGGCCTGAGCTGGAGAGTGCCAGGCCCCAGCTAGATCTGCCTATCGGTACAGAAACATCCTGAGTATCAGTTCAGCTTTTGTCCCCCATCGGTTTTGACCCCCAGAGCCAGGCCTCAGCTAGAGGTGAGTCTGGGACCAATTCGGGTGGAAGCCCCCCCCACACCCTTCTCTGGGAACTCCCTGGATTGGCCTTGGATCTCGCTGCCCCTGTGTCCTGTCCACATCGAGAACGCTCTTGGAGCTCTGATACACACCCACCCACCCCCAACCAAGAGCCTGCTCTCCCCCTGCCAAGTGCCCTACCATGCCCACTGTCCCACTGCTCTAGTTGAACACTGGGGCAGAGGGTGGAGCCAACAATCCTGCCATGTTCGGAGAACTTCCTGGAGCTGCTCTGAGCACACTAGACCTGCCTATCCATGCAGAACCACCCGTAATTTCCACCTGCCTCGTCTCTAACCCCTACCTACCTCAGGTCCTCTACTGGAGTTCCAGGCCCCTCCCAGAGATCCGCCTATCCCCACGGGGCCACTCTGAGTTCCTGCAGGCTGGATCCTTGACCCCCATCACTGGGCCTCAGCCAAAGAGGCCTCAGCTGGAGAGTGCCAGGCTCAGGCTAGATCTGCCTATCAGTGCAGAACATCCTGAGTCCCAGCCTTCAGGACATTGACCCCCATCGCCAGTCTTCTGCTGTAACCTGATCTTTGACCCCCATCAACAGGCCTCTGCCTGAGGAGAGACCTCCTAGAGAGTTTGGACCACACAAAACTAGAGACATCTAACCTCTGACCCACCTAAGCCCACCTGGGGAGTACCTTAGAGAGAGAAAGAGATCCCACCTACACCTACTGGAAGAAGTGATGGTAAGACAGCAATACAAGAAAACACCTAACAACAGAAAGACAAACATGACACCACCAGAATCTAGGGACTCTACACCAACTAGACCTGAACACCCCAAAGCAGATGAGGCAGAAGAGAACGACTTAAAATGAATCATCATAAAAATGATAGAGGCCCTCAAAGATGATGTGAGAAAATCCCTTAAAGAAATGGAAGTAAAAACAAACAAAAAATTGGAAGAAATGAACAAATTTCTTAAAGAAAGTACAGAAAGCCAAGGATAAACAATTAAACAGGTTAAGGAAACGGTTCAAGACTTGAAAACTGAAATAGAGACAATAAAGAAAACACAAACTGATGGAATGCTGGAAATAGAAAATCTGGGTAAATGATCGGGAACTACAGACACAAGCATAACCAACAGAATACAAGAGATGGAATACAGCATCTCAGGCGTGGAAGATAAACAAAAGGAAATAGATTCATCGACCAAAGAAAATCATAAATCCAACAAATCCTTAACACAAAGCATCCAGGAAATGTGGGACACAGTGAAAAGGCCAAACCAAAGAATAAAATGCATAGAGGGGAGAAGTCAGGTGTAATTTTGATAAGGTCTCCCCTTATATGTTACCTGTCCTTAATATTCTTTCTTTTTTCTGTATGTTAGGTGTTTTGATTATTATGTGTCGAGGAGTCTTTTTTCTTTGGTCTAGTCGATTTGGTGTTCGGTATGCTTCTTGTACTTTCATGGGCATGAGGAACTCAAAAAGGCTGAAAGACACTTCAGTGCTTAAATCCTTAGCTATCAGGGAAATGCAAATCACAACAGCTTTGAGATACCATCTTACTCCTGCAAGAATGGCTAAAATTAGAAACACCAATGACAAGTTATGCTGGAAAGGATGTGGAGAAATGGGAACACTCCTCCACTGCTGGTGGGAGTGTAAACTTGTACAGCCACTTTGGAGATCAGTATGGCGATTCCTCAGGAAAATGGGAATTAGTTTACCACAGGACCCAACAATCCCCTTCTTAGGCATATACCCAAATGATCCACATCCATGCAACAAAGACATGTGTTCAACTATGTTCATAGCAGCACTATTTGTAATAGCAAGAACCTGGAAGCAACCTAGATGCCCCTCAATTGAAGAATGGATAAAGAAGATGTGGCATAGCTACACAATGGAATACTACTCAGTGGAAAAAAAAATAATGGAATCTTGAAATCCCCAGGCAAGTGGATGCAACTTGAAGAAACCATCCTGAATGAGGTAACACAGTCACAAAAAGAGGAACATGGTATGTACTTGCTCATATATGGATTTTAGACCTAGGTCACCTATAATTCACACTGCCAGAGGAACTAGGATACAAGGTGTATTATAAGAGATTCATATAAGGTCCCTCACAGAAGGGAAAAGGGACAAGTTCTCCAGAGCACATGGGAAGTGGGAGGGGAGGTCAGTGAGGGGAGAGAAAACTAGGAGAAAGAGGAGGAGAGGAAAACATATGGGACTAGGAAAATTGAGTCAGGGGAGGAATAGAAGACAAGAGAGAGAGAGAGAGAACATAAAAGAGGGAGCCAATATTGGTTTGAAGAGAAAACTGAACCTAAAGAAATGTCTAGAGACCTACAAGACTGACTCCAACTAACAATTTGAGCATCCGTGCAAAGGCTACCATAAATGCCCTTCCCTGATAATGAGATCAACAACTAACTTATCCACCATCATGGAGCCCTCATCTAATACCTGTTGGAAACAGAAGCAAACACCCACAACTAAACACTGAGCCTAACTAGAATCCAGATGCAGAGAGAGAGGACAAGACCAGGTTGCAGAAACACATAGAGACAGCTGGCCTGAACAAGGAGGAGCTAACGGGCCACCAGACTGATAGCTGGGAATCCAGCATGGGACTGACTCAGACCTCCAGAACATGGGTCTCAGCTAGAAGGACTGAGTAGTCTAAGGGACCTCAGACAGTGGAGCCAGGATGTATTCCTTGTGCACAAAAGGACCTTGTGGGCACATTCCCCATGGAGGGATACTCCCTTAACCTAGAGACAGGAGAGAAGTCCTAGTCCCTTCTTCAAATGACTTGACAGATTTACATGACCCCTCCTGGATGTCATCACTCTACATGTGGAGTGGGGGAGTGGGGTGGGAGGGAAGGGTGGCCGGGGTGCATGTGAAGGGGGAGAGAGGGAAAGAGGGAGGGAGGAAGGGAGGGAGAAGGAACTGGGATCGATATATAAAATTAAAAAAATAAATGAATAAATAAAAAAGAACTTAGCAAAAGAGTAGAAAGGATAAATTCTTCTATTCACAAATAAAACTGACATGTGAAATTAATCAGTCCATATCTTATTATGAGCATGGTCTTGGAATTAGACATACAAAGTTCCTTCAAAATATCCTAGTCTACAGATATAATTTATCCAGTATTCAGAAGCACATTATAATTCCACCACACATGAAAAGGACCCACTGGGGACCAGAGAGATGCCTCTGATCATTCGCTGTTCTTGCAGAGGACCTGGGTTTTGGTTCCCAACATTGATGTTGAGCAGCTCATAACCACCTGTGGTTGCAGCTACATGGGCTACATGGGAAACGATGCTTTCTTCTGGCCTCCATGAGCTCCCACACTTACGTGTACACAAACCAAAATGCATAAATTAATGAAAACAACAATAATAATAATACACTGACTTGTTGTTTTTGTTTTTTTTTTTTTGTTGTTGTTGTTGTTGTTTTTTTTTTTTTTTTTTTTTTGTTTTTTTTTGTTGTTGTAGAAAATAACTCTGGTGATGTTAGCCTGATAGAATTTTACAAAACATACTAGTAGCTCCCAAACTGGTTCAAGAGTTAGAATATGTCTGGGGCTATGTAGCCACTGGCTGTACTAAAGTTACTGCTCAGGATGTTACTGTCACTGCACTGCCACCAGAATTAATGGAGCTAAATCATTAATGTTTGCCAAACTTTTATCCCTTAAACACAGCACTCAGTGATGCCTCTACAATGGTTGTTGCTCCATGTCTGAAAACTGAGTCTTGGCCTACTGCTATACCAGAGCGATTGGAACACACAGGCTCCGCTTTGTTGTTTTGTTTCATGAGTTTTAGAAGCCCAAGTCCATTGCACGAGTCTGGTATTGCCTGAGCTAATTAATATATTTGTTCCTTGTACCAGGAGTTTGATATAGGATCGGCCTCATACACTGGAAAATCCCCCAAATATAGAAGGAGGGGCATTCAAAAAGAATAGCAAGTCTATGATAAATGCCTGAAGGAAAACAAATTACATTTGACTTCAGAGGGTGTATTCAATTGGGAGAAACACAGTTCCTGCTATTCTTTTTATTCATCCATGTTAAACCTACATATTTTTCTTTTATTACTCTACAAATAACAAAAGTATGGAATAATTTTCTGAGGTGTGAGTATTCTGTTTAAGCTGAATTCACAGAAAATACCTGCAACTTTTCAAGGTTATTGTTATCCTGACTTGCAAACACGAAAAACAATTGTTACAGGTTTTAAAGGTTAAAATTGCCTGTTGATAGGCAGCCAGCCGACATCACAATTAAGGATAATTAGCATAATTACTTCTAAATAGAATGTCACTTTCACAGAGGCACTGTATAAATTAAAAGGTAACTACTGAGGCCCTGGCACATTCCACAGGCAAAGATGAACAACCCAGAATTCTCCCGAAGGCCTTGAAGCTGCTAAATTTGAGTTTTTAGGACATGGTGCAGACCTCCTTTGACTATGCATTTTTATTATAACTCAGTGTTCTCACTTTATCTAAAGATGATCACAGTGCATTCTAAATGTATTGGAAAAGTCCCAAAATTATCCTTGTCTTTGAATAAAAAAATCATTAGAATATTATTCTACTTACTACAACACTGATCTATTCATAAGTAATTCTACAGTGTATATACATATATCAAAGATCACATTGTACCTCATAATTATTATTTTTCAAATAAAAATAATCTTTTAAAAATTCTGCTTCTTATCAAAAAACATCAATCATATTAAGTTCCTTTCCCATCACCATCTGAATAACCTGAGTGTAAATTTTACAAGGTTATCCTTAAAAAAGGGCAGATGAGTTTTAATGACATCAACTCCAGGGCTAGTAGATGCACCAGGCTAAGCATAACACAACAACGAGCTTCAATTCTACTCTCCAGAAAAGAAGTAGCTTCAAATGACATAGCCTTTGTTTGGGAGAATATCATAAATTCTTTACACGCCAGTGCACTTGGTAGACATTGTTTTTAAGGGGCATAACTGAATTAACTGATTTCAGAATGTCCCCTGTAGCAACAAATTCTGAGCATACAATAATCTACTGAGAATCTGAAATGGGAAAGAAACCAAGTAGAAAATCCACATGTCATGGATCCAGCAGATATTCTGTATGAAGAATAAAATATAAAAGCAAAAAATTTATTATGAAAACTGTACAATGACAAATTGGAATACAGAAGTATCTGATAAAATTCAGCACCCTTTGATGATACAAACCAGAAAAACCTACATATATAAGGATCATATCTCAACTTAAGAAAGGCTGTATATAATAAACCTACAAGCAACATGATACTGAATAAAGAAAAGCTACAATATCTATTTTAAGATCAAAAACAAGTCAAAACTTTCTATCAGCACTTTTACTCAACACAGCACCACAAATTTTAAATTAGATAAGAAGCAATAATAATAATATAGAGTTAGGTGTCTCATAAAGATTTATGTTTAGGTTTTGTAAGTATGTACATATGAAAGGCAATAGAAGTGTCATTCTCTGAGCTTGAACTATGAAAAGTCTTAAGGCTTACAGCCAAAAGTCATGTAAAACAGATTATGCTGACTAAAGTACACATGTTCTTGGGTTGAAAAACCCACCATCCTATCTTAAGTTCAAATAGTCAGACACTTCCTTTCTGTGTACTAACCTACCTCAGCTTCTGCCTCTCAGAACTGAGGAAAAAACTGCATAAATAAAACAGCCATTTTCCTTTATGCCTGTTGGAGTCCATGCATATCTTGTCTTGGTAGCCGACTGGGATTGCTAAGGTTGACCCAGAATGGATGCAGGTTGTAATGTTACTGCTAAGAACAGGCTGAGACCACTGTAATATTTCAGTTTTTCATTGTGTCATTCCTCCAGGAAACAAATATGCATAAAGGACATAAATATCCATGATGGGCATTACTAGGACTTCAAAGACGTTCGTCATAGTCCTAGTGATTGCTCAATTTATATTATAATGGTGCCAACAGAAAATAAGTATAATAAAAGGAAAAATTCAAGTCCATTTTAGTAAGATATTTAAGTTACTATATTTGTTTCAGCAACAATAATGCATTATTATTTCCAGTCATCTTTGTTTACTTTTATGCTAAAATAAGCTCTGATGTTTTTAGTGCTATGCATTGCTTATTAATGTTAAGAGTTTTTAACATCTTATAAACAAAGGAACTTTAAGCATCTTGACCAAATTACAGTTTGTTACTGATGAAATCCTGGTCCAGCATTTAACTCCACAACTTATTTACAACTTTGACAGCAGTGTGTAATTCAGCCACACAAACCTGAAATAATTTCTGTATTTTGTCTCTGAGTCTAACAATGATCCAAGGAAAGAGTGACCCAGCACTAATGTTTGACACTAGTGTTCAAAATGCAGGTGTTTTGTATCTCATGTAGTAGTTTTAAAACAGATGAATTTCTAACTCCAAGCATCCCCCAGCGTGTAGCGTTTTTTAAGGAAAGTCTGATTAGTTGGGATTTAGATACCTTACATTAACCCCAACTCTGATTCTTATTCTCAGCCTTGGAGTATCCTGGAATAATTCTAAATCAGAACATTTAAATAATACTACAATGTTCACAGGAGAAAATGCATAATATCAGCTATTGCTTCTTCCAGTATGGAAAGAAAATTACTCAAAACAAGGGTCCCCATATTATCATTGTCTAGTATTATTGTCTTTTTGACAACAATTGCTATCCACGACAAGGACACTGATGATTAAGACATCCTCAGTCCCTGTTGAATCTATCATGCTGAATCATCAAAAGGCAAGTCACACTCAGTTACAATGGTCAACAATTGACTTCAATATAATTTAGCAAGTGATTAAGAATTAATGGCTAAGGTGTCACAGGCTAGGGCAATTGCCTGTTTACCTTGAAGAAACAACAGGCTTTCCCAATGTGCAACACACGCCTGTAAGTAGGTACTAACCTGGTTACAAATGATCAAGAACATTCCATTGGGGGTAGGAAGCACTGAATTCTTATCAGCAAATAAAAGGGTCCAAAATGAGGGACAACACTAAGGTCTTGACCTTTAAAGGAAAGATATAAAGACAGAAACAGAATAAGAGCCAGTACAGACTGAGGACAAATGCTAGGAATAAGGAACATGTATACAAGAAGAGATGAGTCATGACAGAATGCATTGCCTGGGGACCACAGAAAAATAAATAATTCTGAGTCATCATTCCACTAACAAAATATCTTCCCATGTTTGTTATTCAGTAATATTTTAAAACTATAACTGTATGAAGATAGATGATATGATAAATGATAGGTAGATTGATAAACGATAGTTGATTGACTAATGGTTAGGGAGACAAAAATATAGTTTTGCTATAGAAATATATATAAATGTATATGGTCCTTGAAGCATTTATTAACATTAACTAGATATTATAGCTCAAAGCTCAATGAGATATTTATAAACAAAAAATTCAGCACTGAATTCATTAAGTTCATTGATAGAAACATTTTCAATAAATGATTTAAACAATCATTCTGGGGATAAAATTTAAATCTTATTTTTTGTCCCTACTTATTAATCTACTCATTATATTTCCAATTCTGACTAAGAAAACCAAACAACAATGGAAATGAAGGGTAACAAACATTGCTCAGGTAAAGTTTTGCAACCATTTCACAAGAAAAAAAAAAATAGGAACCAATCACCCCTTTGAAATACATCTCAATTATTTGTTATTTTCCTTTATTTTGCAATAGAAAATATTTATTGTTGCTCAACAGCAGGGCTTGTGGCCAGAACTAGAATACTGTCAAGAGTGAAGTAGAGAGTGTCTTCACAGCACCCAGAGTCTGTGAAATGACCACCAGGGCTTGCCCTCCAATCCTTTTCCCCAGCAGATTCTTCACACAAAGGCTTACCAGACAGGCTGCATCCAGCAACTGGTGGAAACAGATGCAGAGACCCACAGCAAATATTAGGCTGTGCTCGGGGAATCCTCCTGAAGAGAGAGAGGAAGGATTGTAAGAGCCTGAGAGGTCAAGGACATCATAAGAAAACCCACAGAATTAACTAACCTGGGTTAATAGGTGCTCACAGAGACTGATCACACAACCGGGAGTTGGGGGACTAACCTAAGCTTTCTACATATATCTGACAGTGTATAGCTTAGTCTTCTTTAGTCTTCTTATGGAACACTTAACAGTGGGAAGCAGGGGCTGTCTCTGACTCTTTGACTGGCTTTTAGGACTCTATTCCTCATACTGGGTTGCCTTTCCCAGCCTTAATACAAGAAGATGTGCTTAGTCGTATTGCAACTTGGTATGGCATCAGAGCCCTGCCTTTTTCTGAAGAGAAATGGAGGAGGGGTGGATGGATGGGGAGCAGACTGGAGGTGGCAGGTGGGGGATGGTGGGCACTGGGAGGAGATGAAGGAGGGAAAACTGCAGTCCAGATGTAAAATAAATAAATGAATGGATGAGTAAATAAATTGTTTTGTTAAAGATGAGGCCACCTGGGACCATCCAGCACTAGGACATCTAGGTAAGCTCAGATAACAGGAACAAGGGGTAAAAAAAGATGCCCAGAACCCATGAGAACTAAATGAAGCATACATTTTAGGCTACTTCCTAAAACTCCTTCAAAATGTATTATTAATCATTTCTTTTATTTTCAGTTTAAAATATAAGTACATCATTTCCCTCTTCCCTTTCCTTCCTTCTAATCCTCCCATGCCTCTTCTTGCTCTCTTTCAAATTACGGCTTCTTTTTTCATTAATTGCTGTTATCTGTAATCTATAATCCTAAATATGTAAGTCCATACTGCTCAGCCCATATTATGTTACCTGTAAGCATGATTTCAGGGCTGATCATTTAGTTTAGATACAATGTAATTTTGTGAATTGAAAGTACCAGAAGATAAAGTCACCCTTGTTTACCCTTGTCTTAATTATTTTTAGAAAGCAAACCATTCTTATTAAAACAATGGGTCAGGTTTTTATCACACAGAGTTTTTTTAGTCTTTAAATATTGCCATAGTGAAAAGATATTTAAAATTACTTTCTAGGTATTTTTTCAAAGGAACTCAGAATTCAATTAGTTTTGTGATGGTGTATACATTCGTATTTAAAAGAAATTGAGATGATATTTTAAAAGGTGACCTTGTTGATATTGTTCTTGAAACAAAAAAAAAAAAAAAAAAAAAAAAAAAAAAACTGAACTTAATTACTAGCTGCTTTTACTTCATATTACAAAGAAATTCCTTCATGATGCTTGAAGCCATGAAATAATTAGTTTATGTTCATCAGTAAGAGATTTAAACATGGATTTGATTACATTGTCACAAAATGTCAAAAAGGATAATGGCTTGCACTAAAGGAACTGCATGAGAGGGCTTAATGCAGTCAAGGTCATCATTATTCTTTGCATTCATCCAAATTAAAAAAAAATACATGTGATAAGAATCAACTTGAGGTAAGGCAAATATCATTTGGATCCCTATCAGAACTCATACCAGTGCAGAAAAACCAACACATCAGAAACACAAGAAAAAAATAATTTAGATAAATTCAGGTCAGTGAGTTCAACAATTTACTTTTAATGAAATGTCTAAAATGACCACAATAAAAAATAAACCACAAAATATTTTTGAGCCCTTAAGTGTCTGTATAATTCCCTTTTCTCTCCACTTGCCAGGCAAGATGGCACTTAGCCACATCACTACAACAGAACTCCTTCTGCATCTTAAACCTTTCACTTATGATTCTCAAAGCCAGAGCACAGAAAAATGTGAAACTCTAGAAAAGACAAACATTACATTTTTGTTTAAATCATTAAACATTCCTTAGCCTTAACCATTGGTTAAGACATATGCATACACGTTCATTTCTAAATGCTAATTTTGTGACCTCAGAATTTGAATCTCATAGACTTAAAAAAAAATGTCTAGCATTGTATCTTTTTTGTTGGTCTGACTGTATGTGCTCTACTCTTCCAAATCATTTTGCAAAATAATTTTGTTTCCTTCCCTCAACTGTATTTAATAGATTATTAATGTCTAAACAGCTTTATTTTTACTGTCTTTGCTTCCAAATTATGACAAGTACTCAATAAATTGCATTAAATATTTATTGCCAAAACTGTAAGCTATTTCCGTGGGTTAACTTACCAAATCCTCATGGTTTCCCTGTGAGGGAATTCTCAGTTACTCTCATTTGAACTCAGGCTATGTATGTCTGGAAGCTTACGGCATCATGGCTGTGGCATCTTTCCTCAATACAAACATCTCCCAGAGGAGCAGCTTTCATCTAATAAAAACCCATTGAATACCATCAAATAAAAGAAGTCAGAGTCCCAAAGTTTCGGTCAAGCTATGGAAACTTTATGCGAATTTAATTAACTTTTGGCAAAGGTTCTAAGGGCCAGGAATAAGGCTGCATGTGCTCATCTGTTTCAGCTGGCTACTCTTTTACAATTGAAAATAATAAAAAAGTCCAAATCTCTCTCTACAAAGACCTTAACTATAACATGCTTGGACAAAACTGAGAGTCCTCATCTAACCTCTCTGAGCTCACCATCCTGTGATTTGAAGCTTTACAAGATCTGGATATTTTTGCTTGAATGCTTTGAGAGTGGAGCTTGGGGAAAATATTGCTCAATGGGGTTTAATGGAGAGTTGAGGGGAGAGGATTGGTGTTGTCTTAAAACAGTAAATATTGTGCATTAAGAGGCCATAATAAAACTCAGAACTTGGGGTGTAACTTCAGTGAGAAATGGAATAGAATTTACACAGCAAAAGAAAAAGAAAGTAAGGACCTTGTGCAACCCCCACCAGATGATGGGGGCCCACCACCGAGGACTATAAAGTCCAAACTACCATTTTGAGACAGTTTATATTGATTATTCCTCTCAATGGCCTTGAGGAGTAGTCTGATTTCCCCAGGGCCCTTTCTTTATCAACAGAGGTAAAAGTGAATTAAATGACTCAAGATTTCCCAGCAAGACAGAGGCCAATTGGAGACCAATGCTATATGCCTATTTTTCCAGATTTCCATATGTCTGGTAAGGGTTCCTTGTCTCTTAGAAACCATAAACATCACATTAAAAAAAAATCTAGTCATTTCAAAGCTCAAAAAAAAGAGTACTTGAGGAAAATAGCCACTTCACAAGAATTTCTCTAAGCCATTTTTTTTCAGACTCTGTTTCTCATAAGTATTTTATTCCATTATCTCTGGTCAAGATAATTGGATTCCCTGTGGAGTGTGGGGATAAATGGGATGGGAGGTGGGTCGGGGGATATGAGAAGGAGGGAGAGAGGCATGGGAGGAACTGGAATCTATATGTAAAATAAGAAAAAATAATAATAATAAAAAGATAATTGGATTGGTTTTGAACCAATAAAAAGGAAAGTAGGATTTGAAAGTAATGTCTCACCAAAATCATTGCCTAAACATGACCTGAACAAGAACATTAGACAAGCTAACATGGATGGGGGATGGGGACAGTAGGCTGATGGGAGATGTCATTCTGTATATGTTTCTCATACTGGTTACTGAATAAAGCACTGTTGGCCAATAGGAAAGGAAGATAGGCAGGACTAGGAGACAAGGAAGAAAGAGGAAGTAGATAGGAGGAGTCAAGATGAAGAGTCTGGAGAAAGCAGTATGCCGGCCAGCTCCCGGTAAGAGAAATACATAGATCAGCAGAAATGCGTTAATAATTAAGGCAGAGCTAGCCGATAAGAAACAAATAATGGGCCAACAGCATTGTATCTAATACAGAGTCTCTGTGTATTATTTGGGGCTGGCGCGGCGGTGGAACAAAACCTGCAGCGGGAGGAAAAACCTTACAGTAGGCCTCAACCATACTCCAAAACCTGCAGGCAGGTAAATGATGCAGAGAGAGGGAGAAATAGTCTTCCCAGTGAAGAGCTGGCTATCCAACACCAAACCATCGACCGTGAAAACATACGTACAACTAACATTATGGAGGCACAGCAATTTGTACATATGTATTTAGGAATATGCATGTGTGAATGATGTATCTGTATATTGATTTATAAACAATTTCTAGAGAATATATATATATATATATATAGAAAAAGAAGCCATGAATTTAAAAAGGAGTAAGAAGTGATATATGGGAGGATTTGGGGAAAGGGAGAAAAGGATAAATGATATAATTATGTTATAATCTCAAAAAACAAAATATTTTTTTAAAAAGTAGGATGTTTCCAATTGGCTATCCCTATCACCAAAGACATCTTTGTCTTTGTCGACCACACCTCTTCCACAGGCTCAGGCAATACCATAGAAGGGGAGGCAGAAAGAAAGAGCACAGAAGAGGATGGGGGGGTGTCCTATAAAACACTGTCTCCTGGACACGGTATGACTACTGCATTCAGGTGAGGTTACCTGCACAAGAGCTGCACAAGATGAATCCAGCCAAAATTCCAGCACAGATAGAGGGTGAACTCTCCAGTCCCCCACCCCTTGCTAAGAAGCTACTGGCAAATAGTAATTTTGGGGAGAAAAAAATCCTTCTTTGAGGGTATGACACTGGTATGGACACTGTGGATAGTTCCACACCCATGCATATATATATATATATATATGTATGTATGTATGTATGTATGTATGTATATATGTATGTATGTATGTATGTATAATAAAATATGTTAGTAGGAAAGAAAGAATTATATTACTCCAAAAGAAAAAGTTGTTCAAGTAATGACAGATATATACATATATATGTGTGTGTATATACGCATCTATCAGGAAGACAAAAAGGGTCACCAGGTACTTGTGACCTTTACAACTTAGCATGTAACCACATTGAGTTCTGCCTGTGTGTGCTGACATCCGGGATGGGCAGGCGAAGAACTGAAATATCCACCGTTGCTGAGGATGTGGAGAACGCAGAGCTCTTGTGCACTGCTGTTGTTGGGAATGGAAGATTGAAACCAGTTTTCAACAGATTAATAATATCACTATCACAGTGCCAAGTGATTCTACTTCTGGGTGCATATCCCAAAAGATTTAGCATCAACTCACACAGATGTCTTTGTACTTATATTCAAAGCTGTATCATTTCATGCTCATCAGTGATGGTGACCTACCAATTTCTCCTCCTCCTCCTCCTCCCCCTCCCTCTCCCCTTCCCCCTCCTTCTCCTCATTTTGACTGTGTCTATCTGTTGCTACCAGGGAAATACTAGGTTTATAAAGTTAGTTTGGTAATGTTCCTTCCCTTTTGTTTTATATAAATTTTGAAGAGTTTGTGTATAATTTCTTCTTTGCCAACTGTACATCTAACAATGGGTTACTATTTAAATATATAAAGAACCCAAGGCCAAATACACCCAAAACAAACAATCCAATCAAGAAATAGGTTAACCAGATGAACTGACAGTTCTCAAAATATGGTCAACAACCATTTGGCTATATGTTCAACATCCTTGCCACAATTAAAGTAACACCAAGAGTCCATTATTTCACCTTGGTCAATAAGAATAACTATCAGTATGTGTGTGTGTGTGTGTGTGAGAGAGAGAGAGAGAGAGAGAGAGAGAGAGAGAGAGAGAGAGAGAGAGAGAGAGAGAGAGAGAGAATTCTCAAAAGGAAGCATCTTAATTCTATTATCCACACATTTGGGCTGATATCTAAGCTACACACACTGAGTAACATTCAGTATTGTCAAATATTAAAATAAGTCAATCATTATTCACTGAGGACACATTAAAGAATCTATACACTCCATAGTTTAACATCTATGTTCTATGTGATATAAACCTTTTATGAATGAGAAAAAAAAGAAGAGGAAATAAAATTAAGCCTAAACATGACAAAATGCATAAATTTTTTTAATGGTTATTGTACAACAACCGCAGTGAAATGACAGTCCTCCATGAGATGTAATGCGGTCCTTATTTGAAAATGGAAAATCTCAGGAGAGGAAGAGAACCAAGGAAACAAAGGAAGCAAGCATAAACTGTAAAACCTACAGCAGTAATGGGTCAAAAATGGCGCCATCTAGTGGGGGAGCAGGACCTCCACAGGAATGTAGGGATCCTTTCCAGTGACTGCAGGAATATCTAAGTTACCAAGCTACCTTTGCACAAATGCAAACCAAAAAGGGGGGATTTTTAATTCCCTTCAATCATTTAGAAAAGCCTAGTAAATTAATATTGTGCTGTAAACAGGGTAATTTTGGACACAAAAGGAATTCAAGTGCCGGTCCCCAGAGAGAACTGAAGAGAGCTGCAGTTGTTAACATAAAGAACAAGAAAACGGAAAGGAAAAGAAATACAAAAGGAAGGGTGGGATCCAATAAGCTCTTCACATATCTAAAGGATGGTGACAAGCACAATAACTACTAAAGCAAAGAAGTCTTAACAAAAGTAAGTAAGTCCTAATACAGAAAATTTATTTTAGGAAGAAATTGTTTTAGAAGTTCAAATGTATTTATTTATTTTCTATTCTCCTACCATCTGTTCTGTAATATTTGTGAAACAAAATAATAAAATATATACAAAAATAAACCATTTGTGAAAGACTTGAAGTTATGAGATTGATTTTAAAAAATAAAATTTAACTTTTTTCTTTAATGTTTCCTTTGGGTAGCACAAGCCTGCTTTGCATTATCAGTTACATGTATTCAACTCCAATACTAATTTGATAAAAATCAAAGCAAAAAGTTTCAGTTCTTACCTATATTGAGAAAGACATAAATTAAGTTTATCTAGTCCATATTTACAAAAGTCAGTTAGCACTTATTGCTGCTGAAAAAAAAAATGTTTATCTTCACCTAAGACATTGAGTACAATTTAACAGATTTCATACACAACTGCCTCAGGAACTTTTGTAAGAAATTCCTATGGGCCTCCCAAGTTAGAAACATGTCATAACAAGTATGGGGAAAATATTGTCCCTTCTGAGCCCATGTCTATCTATATATTCCGTTCTCCTTTTACTGAATCATAGGAGAATGGAATTAAAGGGCAGCCCATTAAAAAAAAGGGGGGACCATGTATGTGTGTGTGCACATGTGTATGCACATGTGCATGCATGCGTGTGTGCATGCCTGTGTGTGCTTGTGCATGTGCATGCTTCATTGTGATACTGTTAAGCAAACTGGCTTTAAAAAGAAGCTGTAGAACTACAAAAAGAAACCTCAAGTGATGTAAAATAATGAAGCTATGTTATTTTATTAAAAATGAGTCTTCATAAAGACAAATGTAATTCCTAACTAAAAGTTTCCCAAATGAAGCACAAAACCTTCACTTCATGTTGAACAGCCCAGTGACACAGTCCCAAATGGCATCCAGATACTTAGGAACCTTCAAAAATATTCCTGTGAACCACTCAAATCAACCCTAATGTTTTCGCTAGGAAAGCATTAAGGGTCTTTCCAGTTTTTTCAAGTCTGTGTTAATTAGTTGATGCTATTATAGTTTTCCCAACAGTCCACAAAAAAAAAGTATAATTCAATGCTTTCAGTTTTAAGTGAGGCAGTTTCATCAAGCTTGCTTGGGGACATGTAGTTAGAAGACACTTTCCTCCTCCTCTCTCCACACCACACTCCTATTACTAGGAAAGCCCACACACACCTCTACTAGTCAGAGTCCACACACTGACAAAGTAGGTCTACTGTAGCCTTCCATGCATATCTTGTCAGCATCACAGATTTTTGCCATAGCTTATATTGAGTGTCCCCACAAAGGCCATGCGTTGCAGGCTGAGCCTGCAGCAACATTTTCTAGGAAGTGAGATATAGGGACAAGAAGTTAGGTCATTGGGAGCATACCCTTAACGAGATAGCTGAGACTTGTCCACCTTCTTCTTTCTCTTTGCATCCCTGCTCAGGTGAATAGAGCTCCTGACTACATATGCCAACCACTATACCCAATGTTCTCCCAAAGGCCCACAGAGGAGGCAAGGAAGAAGTGTGAGCTGAAGCCTATAAAATCATGAGCGAGTTAAAGCTGACTCACTCTAACTACAACTCCACTGGTGCTCATTGAGACCAATCAGTCTTGTGTGTGCTACCTCCTGAGGTAAAGAATGAGCTGGATGAAGCAGACAACCTCCTGAACCCCGTCTTGGCATCGCTTCTCTGCTTAATCTTCATCCTATAAATGCACATTTCCACCCTTCTAAAGTTGAGACTATCACATGCAGTAATTTCTCCTTAAAGTTCACTGATTGCAACAAATGCAAATTGTTGTCAAGACAAAAATACTAAACACCCCAACTTAATTGTTTCTAAAAATACTGACCTTGCAACTACATTATGTTTGCTGTGCTCTCAAAATATAGCTTTTCAAAGCAATATCTGAGGAAATCTTCAAACTATATTTTAATTACTTATTTTACTTTATAAAAGTTTGATATAAACAATATCCTCCCATTTTATCACTGAAGCTGCTTCTTGAGCCATCTGTGTCCTTATGAAATAAATATTCTGTATCGCTTTTTAATAAAACAGAATGCTACATTTTTCTCAACAGCCTTGGGATTAGATCAGAAAATTATGACACATGTCCCCACTATTTTGCTGAACTGTAGTTGATGGTTACTTTTAGGTATGACATTGACTTAGCAAGCTGTGTCCAGATACCTGTTGAAACATTATTCTGGAAATTCCTGTGGGGCTTTTTCTTGATGGTAGTAAAATTTGTGTTGATCAACTGAGTATAATGGATGGCTTTACATGACATAGACTTGTCCCCAACCTACCAAAATCCTGAATAAGATACAAAGGTAGAATGATTAATAACTCACATTCTGTGTGTTTCAGGCAGGGACAACAACCTTCTGGTTTGGCAAGACTTAGATGGGAACAGTAGCATTTGTTCTCCTGGTCGCCAGGCTTTGACCTGGTCTGGAATTACATTACTGACCCCTAGATATCCAGCTTGCCCTGTGGTAACTAGGACTTCTCAACTTCCACGATGTCTTATAACAAATACCTCATTATCCTCCTTGTGCAGCATGCATTGCATTCTAACACATGCTGCCAATGTGGAATCTGGATGGAGGTGTATTTATTTTGTTAGGTGGATACTTATTGCTCTGCTTAAACAATCTCAATAAGAAGCCGACATAAACAACCAGTTTTCAAAGGTAACTTTTTATGCTAGACTTGCATAGAAAGGAAATGTATTTAGGTACTACCAAGAGCAATCAAACCGTTTCTGAAGGTATACCTATGATATATAATACAATAGTAGAAATAAATTATTGAAATTCTTGATGCATGGGGATTTTTCATCAACATTATCAGACTTCTCTTTTCTATATTCATCATATAAATTTACCACATCTGCTTACAAGTGTTGCTCCTAGCTCTGCAAGAACCACTTGAAAATGAATTACCAACTTAACTTAATGGAGAAGATATTAAAAACATAATTTATACATGCATCAGCCACTTCATGATTACATAAAATGTACCACCTTATCAAGAATGTGTCTATTCTTCCAGAAACGGAAATCTGATCCAAATAATACTTTCTGCTGCTGTCACTTGCTAAATCCCTCAAATCTCCCACAGAGCTGATGTTCTCTACAGGACTGTTTCCTTCATACTGTTAGGTCTGCATCACAAGAGCAGCATCATGTTGATTATCTGCCCAATAGACATTAACCACCCAATTCTAACCATTGTTTAACAATTAAATTTTGAAAATTTAGTGTACTTTTACTTGCAGCATATATACATGTATATATTACATACATATATATGTATACTATTTTTTATTTTACATATCAATCCCAGTTCCCTCTCCCTCCCATGCCCCCGGACCCCTCCCATCCTACCCCATCCCCACTCCACAGGGAGGATGATGCCTTCCAGGAGGGATCATCAAAATCTCTCAAGTCATTTGGAGTAAGGACTAGGCCCTCCTTCCAAGCATCTTTTATAGTTGTAACAGGTTGTATACCTGCCTGGCTCAGGCAATAGTCAGCTACCCAGTACTTGGCTTATGTATGTTTCTTTCATCATAAGAGAACTGACTCCAAATAAAATGTCATTAATGACAAGATAAAAAAAAAGAACTGAAGCCAAATTCTCTCTAGAAAACCCACCACAAATAAATAAAAGGCATAGAATAATAATGAAATGTAGAGAAAGGAGATTTATTCAATGTGGCAACATTGGGAAGAGGAACAGTGGCTTCTGTTTCCATCAGTTACTAGATGGGGGCTCATTATTAGGGAAGGGCATTTATGATAGCCTTTCCACTGTTGTTCAAATTGTTAGTTGGGGTCAGTCTTGTAGGTCTCTGGACATTTCTCTAGAGTCAGTTTTCTCTTCAAACCTATAACGCATCCCGCTTTTATGGTCTCTCTCTCTTTCTCTTCCTCTCTCTTTCTCTCTCTCTCTCTCTCTCCCTTTCTCTCTCTTTTTTCTCTCGTCTATACCTCGCCTGACTCAATCTTCCTAGTCCCACGTGTTTTTTTCAAGTATTGATTAGAAATAAAAATTTAATTGATAAAACGTCCTTCAGGAAGAATGGCAGACACTTGTGAAAAAGAAGGCTATTTTCCAGAAATCAAAGGCCTCACTTTAACTGACATAAGAAAGAGGAGGTTGGATGTTGACAATAACAACAAAAACTTAGAACCAGCTGAGAAGACACTCAGAATGATCTTTATGCTTTGACATAACACACTAATCAGATTCTCGTGACCCTGTGTGCTTCACAAGTAATTTACAAACATTTCTGTACTTTTCTTAGTTTCCCCCATGAGAAGTAGGGAGAAGTAGGGGAATGAGGGAGAATGAGGACAGTGGCCATGCCACAAGAAGACACAGTTAATGAGCAAGGGTGATTTGAAGAATACTGCAAAATTTTGTTTTCTCAAAAAAAAAAAAAATAGGTATATTTACCTTGTGCCTTTTACAGAAATCTAATGTTTTGTGAGTGACTTTGGTTAAAATGACAACTTTTGGATCACTGATAAAAATTTATGTCTGTAATAAGAAAAATGATGACCTTACAATTTCACAGCTTGGACACATATAGTGCTTTTGAGAAGAAAGCATTATTCAGAATGTCAACAGTTCATCTAATTTGTTTTCTGAAAGTGCATAAGATAGAAATTAGAAAAACCAGCTTGATATGATTTAGAGTTTCAAAATTTCATAAATATCAGTGTGTAGCATTGAGAGCACTGAAGCCCAGCCCTCCCAATTCCTAAGGCGTTCACACTGACAAATCAAAGTCACCACCGATGATGCGCTAAGAGTTGCTCTTTTAATGATGAGGATTGACACCAGGCCTTCACACATCCCAGGCAAGCATTGGGCTACTGAGCTATAATCCAGTTCTAAATTAAAAACTTTTAAATCATCTTTTAAAAATTAACATTAAAAATTTCACCATGACCTTCATTACCTTGATTCTACACTCAGAAGCTCCAGCTAAAACCTGAAAAGAGCAGCCTGTGAGGACATAGAATCACAGCCTTATAACCCTGAAGCCATCATCTAAAATTTTAATAGATACAAAAAGTTTTCCTTTGTGTTAGTCACATTAACACAATCTTTTTCCTCATAGTACATTAAGTTACTGCATCATTTTGGGGAATGTTTGTTAACTTTTGTTCAAATTATAAACAGTCTTATTTTATATACCAGTCCTGGAGGGTTATTTGTCAACAAGTATATTGATTTAAGCTGACAGACGTTAACTTGCTTTCCAAGATAACTTCATTATGTGAAGGTACAATTTTAAGCCAAGAATATGATTTCTAGAGGGAGATAGCGTCATGCAATCTTTGGCAGCATCAGTTTAAAGTGGCTCTGATAAACATGAAGTTTAACAGCCTTTGAGGAAGAGAGCAGGAAGAGCACTGAAAACGAAGAAACCAAGATGAACACAGAAAACTTTAATTCTAAGTACTTCTCATTTCCAGGAAGCAGCATTTTTAGAGTAATGATGAATTTTCAAGGTTAGACTATGGAGCTGCCAAGTGTTAAACTTCGGGTTATGGAAAGACGGCAACTGTTGAATGTAGACTTCACACAGAAAGCCTAAAAGTGAAACAGACATCACACTCTCTCTGGTGTTTATCCAAACCCAGTGCCTAGTAGTGTCGCAAAGAAAACTTTAGTTCATTTGTGAAAAGCTAGCTTTCATGGGCTCCAAGTTATAAAATATCTGCTGAAATCTCATCAAGCATTAGTCAAGTGCACATTGCACTGTCGATAATCACATGTTCGGCTTACAAAATAAATAATTCCCCACAACACAGAGTTGACAGACACTCTGGAGACTTAGTTTCCCCCATGAGAAGTAGGGAGAAGTAGGGGAATGATGGAGAATGAGGACAGTGGCCATGCCACAAGAAGACGCAGTTAATGAGCAAGGGCGATTTGAAGAATACTGCAAAATTTTGTTTTCTCAAAAAAAAAAAAAAAAAATTAGGTATATTTACCTTGTGCCTTTTACAGAAATCTAATGTTTTGTGAGTGACTTTGGTTAAAATGACAAAATCATTATTTTTCTTCCTCCCTTTGATTTCAGAAGCGGGAAAAACTTGAACCATTTGGAGTTTTGTCCTCATTTCTTTAGAATTCATTTTCACTATCATGGGCCCCTAGAGTGAGTCTTCCTCAGTACAAATGACCATGGGTCAAAATTGTATCTTAAGATTTTTTAATTTAAATAAAGAAACAAAGAAATATAGACCTGGAAAAAGCTTTACTTCTGCTAGAAGGAGTTACAAAAATGCTGTCTTTGGGGCTAGAATGATGGCTCCTTGTGTTAAAGGCTTACTGTACAAGTATGAGGACCTGAATTCAGATCCCCAGAACTCACATAAAGAGCCATCTGCAGCAACACTTGCCTGAAATGCCTCTAGGAACTAAGGAAAGTGGGGGGAGGAGAGAGAGAGGCTCCCCAAGGGCTTACTAGCCAGCCAATCAGTGTGCTCCAAGATCATTGAGAGACCCTGTCTCAGTACATGAAGTGAGAAGACAGTAAAATGCCTGATGTGGACCTCCGACATCCAGGTACACACACATACACCTGTAGATATGCATCCGTATTCTCTCTCTCTCTCTCTCTCTCTCTCTCTCTCTCTCTCTCTCTCTCTCTCTCTCTCTTTCTCTCTCTCTTTCACAGAATGAAATTACGATGACTATTGAAATGTTTAATAATTAAATAATTAAATTCTTTGACATGTGACTATAGCATAGATTAAACCAACATAAATTGAGACATTTGAATTCTTTGAACTAAGAGTTCATGAAATTTGTTTTTTTTAAAAAAAAATTAATGTTTAAACAATCTTACTTCACACCAATCCCAATTCCTTCTCCCTACTATCCTCCTACTTGCCCCAGCTTCTCACCACCCCACCACTCCTCACAGAGAGTGAGGCCCCCCCATGGGGAACTAACAAAGTCTGTCACTTGTGGCAGGACCAAGGCCCTCCCCGCTGTATCTGGGCTGAGAGAGTATCCCTCCATAGTGAATGGGCTCCAAAAAGCCAGTTCACGCACTAGGGATAAATACTGGTTCCACTGCCAATGGCCCCACAACTGCCCAAGCCACCCACATGACACTGTGTTTCGGGGATCTAGTTCAGTCTCATGCAGGTTCCCAGGCTGTTAGTCTGGGGTCAATGAGCTCCTGCTTGCTCAGGACACCTGTTTCAGTGTGTTTCCCCATCACGGTCTTGATATCTTTGCTCATATTATTGCTTTTCCCACTCTATGACTGGACTCGAGGAGATCAGGTCAGTGTTTATCTATGCATCTCTGCATCTGCTTCCATCAGTTACTAGATGAAGGTTCTATGATGACAATTAAGGTGGTCATCAATCTGACTACAGAAGAAGGCCAGTTCAGTCACCCTCTCCACTATTGCTTAGAGTCTTAGCTGGGGTCATCCTTGTGGACTCCTGGGAATGTCCCTAGTGCCTGGTTTCTTGATAATGCCTCCCTCTATCAAGATATCTCTTTTCTTGCTCTCCCTTCCTGTCCTTCCCTTAACTCTAATTTAGAAACGCCTGTGCTCTTGGTAGCCAAAAGAAAGCTGTTGCTTTCTCATAACATGAGCTAACATAATCAATCATTCATCATTCTGTTTGTGGATATTTTTTCTTCAGTGGAAGTCTAGTATTTTTAAACTTGATATATCAAGACTTATCCCAAGGTCCTACATTATAGATTTGACCACAGTAAGAGTTTCTCTCAATTTTCATAAGAGGAATCTCAAATGACCTAAAGGCATTTAAGGAATTGCTTAACAGTCATAGTCATCAGGGAAATGCAAATCAAAACAACTCTGAGATACAATCTTATATCTGTCAGAATGGCGTTTCTAAATTAGATCATTGTTTAAAGTCAGGACTATCATAGAAATCTGGAATAAACACCTACATAACTATATGGATTGCTTTTGTATAAGGCAGCTCAAGGATTTTTCTAGAAAGCCATGTCTTCCAGTTCCTGTCTCACTTCCAAGAAAGGTCCTGTTGATGCAATTACTTCACTCCTATGGGGCTATCGTCAGCAAATGCTTTGTATAAAGAAAAAGTCTGAGGAAAGAGAACCCTAAAAAATCTGGCAGTCTTTTTTTAAGGTTGAAACATACTTGCTTCTCAATTTACACTGGAGAAATAGATTGATATTCAAGCAAACACACACACATACATGCATGAACGCGCGCGCGCACACACACACACACACACACACACACACACACACACACACACACACCTAGATGGATAGAGTTCTCCATTTTATGAAGTCTTACTTGGGTCCATTGCCACTATCTCATTCACACTGGAGACGGGAAAGTTAAAATTAAAATATTATAAGCTAATTGGCAAGGAGAAAATCAATTTGGCTTAATTTTGAGTTTTAAGAAAATAAACATTTGGTCAATGTATCAAATAGACTTTGTCATATTTGATGTAGTAATTGACCTTCCAAAAGTATTTCTCTGCAAAATAAATTCTCAGTGAAGGCAAATGGACCATGGACTCACTCCAGATGGTTTCTTAGGGAGACAGCATCCAGAGGTTTTTTTTATTTTTTCAGCCTCTCTGAGATCATTTGAGATTAAGGACCTGGTTTTGTAGGAGAGTTCTGTGAAACTCAACACTGCAGAATAAAGATAGAAAGGATTTGCAGATCATTAAAATAATATCTGAATGCCTCTTAGAGATTTTATAAACTAATCCTTGATTCCTAAGCTTTTATCCAGTTCTTTGACAGTTGATTTATGCAGAGTGACTGGCTTAGTTGTAAATTTGGTTTGTTTTGCTTTAATGCTGGTTCTTCTAATCTCTCATCTTCTCTTTGCCAGAGTCTCCCTTTGTGAGTTATTTACAATTAAATGAGAATTAAGCATGTGACTACAGCATAGGAAGAAAACATTGTACCAACTCCAAATTTCAGTGAGGATCTCAAAATTGAGGATAAAAGCACATAGTGGGGACACTCCATTATGGGAAATACATGAGACATAATAATACTCATGCTGGTCCTTGACAACTCCAGGTAACACAAAAAAATGAAGAAAATCTAGACGTGTGAAGTGGACATTTTTATTTCTTTCCTGTTTAGGGCCACCAGAGTAGCTGGCTGTGGGGTCCAGAACTGTCCATTTTCAATGGCATGCAAGCTTGACAGTACCTAACAACTTTTGTTGTGCAAATTAACATTTACAAAGCACTTAGCACAACATAGCACACGGTTATAATAGTTATTCTTCTCTAAGTAACGCTGCTACTATTCTTTCCTTAATCATAAAACATCTCATACAAGCACAATTGTGTCTACTCACATATTCACAAATATTTGATGATTAAATCATTTTTCAAGCTAATATCTAGGAAATGCATGGAAATAAGCATTTGGGAATGAAATTAATGTCTCCATGAAGAATGTCTTCATTAGTTATAATCCATAAAACCTCTGAGTTACAGTTTTGAAAATATGTTCTGAGACAGTTTCCAAGCTGAATTTCCTAATGACCATCTCTTTAGTCCCTGCAAGCAAGCTTTAATTTGTTTTCTAATATACATGACCTTGACATTTGTCTTTATAAGCAGGATAAAAGACTGCCACCGTTGTACATTAGCTAAGAAGCAGATTTGTCATCTAAGGCAGAGCATAAAGGGGAAGGTGACTCTTCAGAGAGACAGTCATCTATGGTGCCGCCAGCTAATTAATACAGCAACTCTTAAGAGACTGGGGTGGGAGGGGGTCTGGGTGAACAACATGGAACTGAATCAGGCCTCTGAGTAACTAGGGTAAGGGTTGGGGGGATGGGCAGCATTGTTTTGTTCACTTCTGCTAGTGACTTTGTGCATATTCTGTGCCGTTCTGAAGAGCCCAGGGAAAGGAGTTTTGCGGATGTACTTCCTCAGTAAACTTTCTCTGACCAAAATAGTTTTGCAAATTAAAGCAAGGGGTGGACTGAGTCAGCCTCTTACACTTCCACTGTGACTCTGGGAAAAGAGATTACTATCTTCCTAATTACTACCCTCCAAAGTGATGACTCCAGAGTCCTGAGAAGGACAGTTCTTCCACATGAATTTGGACATGAATGTTTAATAAGATTTATAATCACAAGAATTTGCAATCACAATGTTTCTATTTTTGTTGTTGTTCATTCCTGAGATTGTCATCTAATTGCACTCTTCTTCAAATCCATGGCCTCTTTTTCATCAACTGTTATTGTATATTTACATGCGTTTATATATGCACCTACATTCCTAAAAATAACCCGCTGTGTTTATATAATGTTAATTGTATGTTTTCAGGGCTGACCTATTCAGCACTGGACAACCAATCGGTGTGCTCTTCCCTGGGGAAGACCACCTCTCCTGCTATCAGCTTTGCATGGTTTCTAAAATAAATAATTTAAAGGGGGAGGTGCTCTGGTGGTTAGACCATCTGTGAGAAATAGCAGCTTGCCTAAGGTTTAGTGAAGCTGGGGATTAATTTAAAGCCACTGTGATCACTCCCAAGCCAGTGAGTAACATAGAAGTATTAATAAGTAGACATACCACAGTACTTTCATCACTTCGTATTTTATCTAAGCTTCACTGTGTGCTCGTAGTCATGTGTTCTCATACTGCCAGCCTTGGATAACGTTTTGCATTCCATCTCTTCCTCCTACTGCCTCAAGTACTTAGCTCTAAATCTACAGACGCAAGAAAATAATTTGTTGTCAAAGCCCCAGCTGGACCCGAGGCTGGCTACTCTCAAGTATTTCCCATCTGCCTTATACTCCTTGCCTGTCCAGTGTCCTTGATCTTTAATCCACATTGAAAGCCATTCAATCTAATTTTTCTCTTCTTTTACCTGGCACTACCATTCTCTTGCTGATTCCACTTCTATTTCATTTTACTGTAACTATGGCTAACTCTATCCTCTTTCAAAATAACAACATCCTTATAATATGCAGCATCTTGTCAATACTCACCTAGCCCTAAACTATACTCCACAAATTTTATTTACTGTCTATGTATAGGTGATATCAGAGCAGATGCAGATGTCAGAGCACAGTGTAGAGTCAGTTCTCTCCTTCCACCCTGTGGGGTCCAGGGATCAAATTCTGGTCATCTGACTTACCTAGAAAACACCTTACCCACAGAGCCATCTCACCAGCCACCTACTCTCTTTCTTGCTAAAAATCCCTTGAAAGGAACCTGAAAGATTTTTCTCTCTCTTATATATCTAAGGCAGCTCCCTTCTGTATTGTTTTATATCAGTCAAAAGATCCTACTCATTTGGAACCACAAGAATGGACATGTACTCTGAGGATTTGGTTGCTGAAAAGTTCTTTCTTTCCATCCATTCCTATCGTTATTCTGAAATACAATTTCCACACAGAAAACCATTTAACATCTTCACTCCATTCTCCAATGAAACACTCATAAGGTTTGTATTATAGATTGTATTCTAGACTTTATCATTGTCTAAAATTCATTTTGTTATCTGAAATTTGAAAGAAATACTCTTTTTTTTTTTTTTTTTTACCCAGATTCCCTGAATGCGGTATTTGTTGGGAGGACTGAGCAGTCTATGAGGCCTCTGATAGTGGATCAATATTTATCCCTAGTATAGGAATAGACTTTGGGAGACTATTCAACAAAGAGGAATACTCCCTGAGCACAGACACAAGGGGGAAGGGCCTGGGCCCTGCTCCAAATGATATGACAGACTCACCCACCCTGGGGAGGAGAAAGGATATGGGATGGGGGTTGCTGAAGGAAACAGGGAAGGATGGGAGGGTGCAGGAACTGGGATTGATAAGTAAAACAAGCTTGTTTCTAATTTAAATTTTTAAAGTTATATAAAAAGGAAAATAATGCTTTTATAATTATGTCTTATCTCTGAACTTCTATGACTCTCTTCCTACTAACTCTCTCTAAAATACTGTGCCTTCTCTAAAATCTGGGGTTGAAACCAAACATGCAATGGCATGGCTAACACTTAAATCCTTTGCCACCCTTGAGTCCTAATCTCCTTTCCTTGACACATAAGTGTTTTGGTTACCAATGTGTTGTGGACTATTCCCTTACACTGTGTGAATATGTGTCATTGTGATTGGTTTAATAAAGAGCTGAATGGGCAATAGCTAAGCATGAAGAAGTTAAGCAGGACTTCCAGGAGCGAGAAAGCTTGGGAGAAGAAGAAAGGAAATAAGTGATAGAAGAAAGGTGGAGTTGCCAACCAGACACAGAGGAAGCAGGATGGACAAAATGGAGATGAGGTAAAAAGTGCATCATCCACCATGACCAAGTAGACTTCATCCCTGGATTTCAGGGATGGTTTAACATACAAAAATCTATCAAAATGATCCACCATATAAATAAACTGAAAAAGAAAAACCATATGATCATCTCCCTAGATGCTGAAAAAGCCTTCGACAAAATTCAACACCCTTTCATGATAAAGATCTTGGAGAGATCAGGGATAACAGGAACATACCTAAACAAAATAAGAGCAATATACAGCAAATCAACAGTCAACATTGAACTGAATGGAGAGAAGCTTAAGGCAATCCCTCTAAAATGAGGAACAAGACAAGGCTTCCCTCTCTCTCCACATCTCTTCAATATTGTACTTGAAGTTCTAGCTAAAGCTATAAGACACCAAAAGGAGATCAAGGGGATCCAAATTGGAATGGAAGAAGTCAAACTGTCTCTATTTGCAGATAATATGATAGTTTACATAAGCGACCCAATAAACTCTACCAGGGAACTCCTACAGCTGATAAACACCTTCAGCAAACTAGCAGGATACAAGATAAACTCAAAAAATCAGTAGCCCTACTATATTCAGACAACAAAGAGGCTGAGAAAAAAATCAGAGAAACATCATCCTTTACAATAGCCACAAACAACATAAAGTATCTTGGGGTAATGCTTACAAAACAATTAAAATATCTATATAATAAGAACTTTGTGGCTCTAAAGAAAGAAATTAAAGAAGACATCAGAAAATAGAAAGATCTCCCATATTCTAGGATAGGTAGGATAAATATAGTAAAAATGGCAATCTTGCCAAAAGCAATCTACAGATTCAATGCAATCCCCATTAAAATCCCACCACAATTCTTCACTGACCTTGAAAGGATAATAATCAATTTTATATGGAAAAACAAAAGATCCAGGATGGCCAAAACAACCCTATATAATAAAAGAACTTCAGGAGGCATCACCATTCCTGACTTTAAGCTCTCCTACAGAGCTATAGTTCTGAAAACAGCCTGGTATTGGCATAAAAATAGACAGGTAGACCAATGGCATCGAATTGAAAATCCTGATATTAACCCACACACCTATGAACACCTGATTTTCGACAAAACAACTAAAATTATACAATGGGGTAAGGACAGCATCTTCAACAAATGGTGCTGGCACAATTGGATGAGGGTGTGTAGAAGACTGCAGATAGACCCATGTCTGTCGCCATGCACAAAACTCAAGTCCAAATGGATCAAAGACCTCAACATCAATCCAGCCACAGTGAACCTCATAGAAGAGAAAGTAGGAGGTACTCTTGAACAAATTGGAATAGGAGACTGCTTCCTGAACATAACTCCAGGGGCACAGACACTGAGAGAAACAATTAATAAATGGGACCTCTTCAAACTTAGAAGCTTCTGTAAGGCAAAACACACAGTGGACAAGACCAAACGGCAGCCCACAGACTGGAAAAAGATTTTCACCAATCCTACATCTGACAAAGGGCTGATCTCCAAAATATACAAAAACATCAAGAAACTAGTCAACAAAACACCAAATAATTCTATTTTAAATTGGGGTACAGAACTGAAGAAAGAATTCTCAATAGAGGAAATCAAAAAGGCTGAAAGACACTTAAAAAAGTGCTCCCCATCCTTAGCTATCATGGAAATGCAAATCAAAACAACTTTGAGATACCATCTACTCCTGCCAGAATGGCTGAAATTAGAAACACCAATGGCAACTTATGCTGGAGAGGATGTGGAGAAAAGGGAACACTCCTCCACTGCTGGTGGGAGTGCAAACTCATACAGCCATTTTGGAGATCAGTATGGCAGGTCCTCAGGAAAATGGGAATTAGTTTACCACAGAACCCAGCAATCCCCCTCTTAGGCATATACCCAAATGATCCACATCCATACAACAAAGACATGTGCTCAACTATGTTCATAGCAGGATTATTTGTAATAGCAAGAACCTGGAAGCACCTTAGATGCCCCTCAACTGAAGAATGGATAAAGAAGATGTGGCACATCTACACAGTGGAATACTACTCTGCAGAAAGAAATAATGGAATTTTGAAATTCCAGGCAAGTGGATGCAACTTGAAGAAACCATCCCGAAGGAGATAACCCAGTCACAAAAAGAGGAACATGGTATGTACTCACTCATATATGGATTTTAGACCTAGAGCAAAGGATCACCAGCCTATAATTCACACCACCAGAGGAACTGGGATACAAAGTGCATTCTAAGAGATTCATATAAAGTCCCTCACAGAAGGGGGAAGGGACAAGACCCCCAGAGCACATGGGAAATGGGGGGACAGTGAATGGAGAGAGAAGTAGGAGAAAGAGAAGGGGAGAAGAGGAAATCACGTGGGACTAAGAAGATTGAGTCAGGGTAGGAATAGAAGACAGAAGAGAGACACAGAGAGAGAACATAAAAGAGGGAGCCATTATTGGTTTGAAGAGAAAACTGAACCAAAAGAAAGGTCTAGAGACCTACAAGACTGCCGCCAACTAACAATTTGAGCAACTGTGGAAAGGCTACCATAAATGCCCTTCCCGGATAGTGAGATCAACAACTAACTCATCCACCATCATGGAGCCTTCATCTAGTACCTGTTGGAAACAGAAGCAAACACCCATACCTAAACACTGAGTTGAACTAGAATCCAGATGCAGACGGAGAGGACAAGACCAAGTTGCAGAAACACATACAGATAGCTGACCTGAACAAGGAGGAGCTAACAGGCCCCCAGACTGATAGCTGGGAATCCAGCATGGGACTGACTCAGTCCCCCCTGAATATGGGTCTCAGCCAGAAGGACTGAAAATTTTAAGGGACCTCAGATAGTGAAACCAGGTTGCATTCTTGGTGCACAAAAGGACATTGTGGACACATCCCCCATGGAGGGATACTGGCTTAACCTAGATACAGGAGAGAAATCCTAGTCCCTACTTAAAATGACTTGACAGATCTACATGACCCCAGCTGGATGGCATTGCCCTACATGTGGAATTGGGGTGGGGGGATGGCAGGGGATGGAGGTCAGGGTGCATGTGTGGGGGCAGAGAGTGTAAGAGGGTGGGCAGAATGTAGGGAGAGCGAACTGGGATCGATATGTGAAATTAAAAAAAGTTAAAATTAAAAAAGAATGTGGATTCAAAAATGTGTTAATTTAAGCTATAAGAGCTAGTCAGAAACAATACTGAGCTAAGGCTGAGCTTTCATAATTAATAAATCTCCATGTCAGTTTTGTGAGCTGGCGGCCGAAAGAAAAAAGTCTGTCTACAGCAATGAGCTATCTGAGTGAGAGTCTATGTTCCTAGACCATTTACTTGTACTCATGGAGAATATCTAACTCTATCTGTACTCATGGAGAATATCTAACTCTATCTGATCAAAGTTTAGTCAGGCCCCTGAACCTTTGCTTAGCCCATGTATAAATTTTGCATATGAAATCCAGTTTGAACAAAAATTCTTAACTAAGTGGGTAGAGAGAAAAACCCCATCTTCAATATTTGATAACCTCAATATTTGTTGGTTTCTCTCCTTCTACCATCTCACCGGTGAATTTTATTTTTAATTTAAATTTGAAACAAGCTTGTTTTACATGCCAGTCCCAGTTCCTGAACCCTCCCCTTCTTCCCTGTTCCCCCAACCAACCCCCAACCCATCCCTTTTCTGCTCCCCAGAGAGGGTGAGGCCTTCCATGGGAAATCTTCAAAGTCATTCATATTATTTGGAGCAGGATCTAGGCCCACCCCAATGTGTCTAGGCTGAGAGAGTATCCCTCTATGTGGAATGGGCTCCCAAAGTCCACTCCTATTTATCTCTATTCTAGAGATAAATACTGATCCACTACCAGAGGCCCCATAGACTGCCAAATCGAGACAATTAACACCACATTCAGGGAATCTGGGTCTGTTCTATGCTGGTTTCCCAGCTATCAGACTAGAGTCCATATGCTCCTCATTGTTCAGGTCAGTAGTTTCTGTGGGTTTCTCCAGCCTTGTCTTGACCCCTTTGTTCATCATTCCCCCTATCTACAAATGGATTCCAGGAGTTTGGCTCAGTGTTTAGCTGTGAGTGTCTGCTTCTGTTTCCATCAGCTACTAGATGATGGCTCTATGATATCATATAAGGTAGTCATCAATCTCATTATCGGGGAAGGGAATTTAAGATAGCCTCTCCACTATTGCTTAGATTGTTAGTTGGGGTCATCCTTGCAGATCTCTGGACATTTCCCTAGAGCCAGATTTCTCTCTAAACCTATAATGGCTCCCTCTATTATGGTATCTCTTTTCTTGCTCTCCTCTACTCTTTCCCCATAGGTGATTTCTTACCAGCCTGGCCTGTTTACAGTTAGAATCCTTGTAGAATAACTTAGCCAGACTATCATTGATGTGTCCTTGTAATGTGACATCCACCAGCTCCCACACTGTTTTTTTAACTGATTTCCCATTTGCCCATGTTTTACTGAGTTGTGCTATGTCTTGTTCTCTTGCTTGAAGACCCTTTTGTGTTGCTATGATTCCTGCTTATCTCAATACTCTTAAGTTGGCTTCCTATAGAATATTTTTTCTTTAACAACCTAATGGTTTCATATTAGCTTCTATCAGCTTATTTCCTACTTACCATAAAACAGACCTATATTGACACTCATTCAATCAATCAATCTCTCTACTTATTCAGTCAAGAAATACTAATCATCTACTAGTTGCTAGATACTTAGTATTCAATGAAAAATCAAACAGCCTGGCATGACAGGCAATTGGTGAGTAAACTATCACAAGTTTTCAGGTGTTACAAAAGAGATAGCTTTCCACAGGAACATGGGATGTTCCCATGGTATTTTTAGCATTGTCTTGTAGCATGCACAGAAGTGAGTTTTATTGTGATCTGTTTGCATACATATCTAGTATTATATTATATACTTTGTTTTTAACTCTGAATAATAATTATCATCTGAGTGAAAAATGAGATGAGCATCATTTGAAGCAGGAAGGGGACATATATACAGTGCTCAGGGAAATAGAATAAAGACCACAGGTGATAACACCAAATAGCACTGAGAATACTAGTAAGTGACTTGAAACCTTCCTCTCCTTAATCCCTCATGACTGAAAATGGAGGCCACCAATTGTGTTATATTTCTCAGCCTTCCTTACAATGAGGTATGGTATGTAAATGAGATGTTTCTATTAGGGTAAGAGCAGCAATGCCTTTTGATTTCATTTTTTCATCATGAAACATTCCATGCATGTTTTTCTATGCCATTTATGGCCTTTTTACAAAGATTGCTAGGAAATTTGTATTACTATATAAAGACCTACTACAAATTTGTCAATGAAATAATAATGTACTAGTGAAAGGCATCATAAATTATATTCACTTCCAATCAGATCCTTGGAAGCCTGACATATGAGATGACAGACCTCGTCAACCTGGATCCCAGTGCAGAAATAAGCACTTACTTGATCGCTTGAAACATCTGTCCCAACGACTGCAAGATCAAGAAATCCCTATTGTTTGAATTTCTATTTTGCAAGTTTGTTTGTTCATTGATTTGGTTCTGGCTGGAGAAGAATGAGATATTTTCTGTAGAACTTTGTAGGCCACAACAGTAACTGGAAGCACTTGGTGAATATAAAGATGAGGGAAAATCAATGTTATATAACACATTTCCAGATAGAATACTTGGATGAAACAGCCACATAATATGGAATGACAGAAACAACAAAGGGCATTCTTTTAAAAAAGGACCATAAATTCAGTTTTATGAAGATTTTTTATTTTAAATGTCTATAACGATTCAAACAGGAGTCTTAAGTAAATACACAGCTATATAGGATGCTCATGAGAGAGAAACAACTGAATAATTTCCTAGCTCTTTTTCATAAACTACATTTCTTCAAGACATCTTTACCCTACACATCTATAGTGTTCTTCTGCACTATACCTAAAATTCAGGTAAAGGTACCAGTGACTTCACCCCATTTAGAAAAGCCTCTTCCCTTATTAATGGCACTGGTCACTAAGACATATGACTTCTCACTCCCATGAAATGTTTTCTTATGAATCAACCTCATTGTCTATCCTTCTATGCTACTCAAAATATATTATGTGACATTAAAAGTTTAATATTTATTTTTTTAAAAAAAAAGCCTCTTCCCTGCTACTTGGTGAGAACAAGACTTTCTTACCAGAAGGTTTTCTGTAATGTGATACAGTGTGGTACGGTGTAGTGCAATGCAATGAAACGTGATGTTCAGCTTATTTTTCTTGGTCTTGAAGAATTGAGTAAGCCTCCTCAGTTTATGGATACTGGGGTTTTATTCATAAAACAAGGATGTTTCTTTGTGAATGGCTGTGTCCGGGTTATATAATGCTATAATCATTGCATATGTATCATCCCATGATCCTGTTAAAACCACATGCATGAAAAGCAATCCATATGTATTGGTTCTTAAGGGGGTTTATGACATTTCAAAGTTCACCCTGGAATAATCCTTTTTGTATGCATGTGTGTCTTTGATGGAATCTCCTACTGAGTTTTACTTCTCAATTGTAATTAATTTTTTCTTATGTTGGCTGGAGGGATTTACACAATTTAATGTTTAATCAAAGCATTCATTCTGAAGGGTAGTTTATTTTAGGTGTAGATCCTGGAATCAGCCGTCCTATGACTCATGGTCACCTGCCTCTGGCCCTATCTTCCTTCCTCCACATCATTCCAACTGAAACAACTATCCAATAGTGAAATTCCAGCTACTCAGTGTTTGGACTGCAGAATATTTAGGGTTCATGTATTTTACTTTGTAATTCATTTACTTTTATTATTACTACCAATATTTGCTGTATAAATTAATGTGATTCCCTGCAATATTTCCATATTTACATACATTGCATATTGCTCTTTGAAACAGAGCTGGCATCCATCAAGACATCTTTCTACAGGAACCAAGGATACTGCATGAAGTTACATTTCCAGTGTGTTTGTAGAAGCACAGAGTTGAGGTATGGCTCTCTATCATTGATCACCCCTATATATGTAATGAATTGGTATTGTCCCATACCTATATACCTGCAGTTTTGTAATTAATGTATTAGTGCATTATGCATTCTTAAAGGCCAAGATTTTTTCTAACATGCACCAGATTTTTTCCCAGCCTTTCACTTAACTTTTACTAAGTAAATCAGCAGGAAATATTTTCCTAGTCTTTCTTCATATCCTCTGTTTTGAGGTTTGGTTCGTATTGGAGCTTAGTTTTAATAAAAATTGCAAATTTCCACATCTGTTGCTAAATCGCAGCCTTTTCTCCCATGTGTGTGAAGGAAAGGGAATGTTATTTCTTGATATTGCCTTCATTTGAGGTTATTTGCTTCTTTTAATGGATATTTGAAGTAGGCTGATGGTGTATTTCACAAACTAAAAATGTTCCTGGAATAATGCAGAGTTCTGCGTATGGAAAATAAATGACAATTTTAATATATTACATTTTAAGAGCCTAATAATAACTCCTCTTGTAAATATTCAACTATATAATTACATAAATAAAATAAAATGAGGACATCAGCGATAGTAAATTCAACACCTTCACCATGGTGCTTTTTAGATCAGAGATTGCTAACTTTGTAAATGACTATTCAACTGGATATAAGCTAGAATTTTATCTGTGATGGGCAGTATATTGGCCCTTAAAGATGCTTTCCATACCTCACAGGTTAGATGAGATGTCACTATGTGGTATATACTAACTTGGGATTCCCCAGGATTCACAGATTGTAGTGACCCCCGCCATGTGTTGAAGAGAGTTTTTGTGGAAGTAATTCAGGTTGTAAAATTAAACACAGTCCTAACAGGAAGGTGTCTCTATTTTCAAAAGGACAGAAATATCACAGGTGTCCTGCTCACTTCCTCTTCCATTACTCTCTCTCCCTCCTTTCTGTGCATAGGAGATGAGCTAGAAGGACCAAAGAAGGCAGCTGTCAACAAGAGGCCTCACCACAATGGAGCCCTAATAGCAGCTTTCTCTTTCTAACCTCCAGGCTATGAAAAAATATATTATTTAAATATGTTATGGCCATAGTCCAATGTATTAGATTGTGGGGAAAAGAGTCATAAGGATGAAAATGGTGAGCTCTGAAGTCAGCCTTGAGTTGAGGAACATGTGCAGCCTACAGAAAAGAAAATTCATCATCTCATCGGCCTCCAGAAAGATGCTTGGTTCTCCAGTTTCTTAGTTCAGTGAGTTCAATCACATTTGCAATTTACAGAACTGTCAGTTAATGAATTTGTGCTGTTTCAAGCTGCCAAGTCTAGGAAAATGTGTTGAGATCACAGGCCATATCATCCAAAATTGAAAGACAGACCAGCTTTGCCAGGGGTGGCAAAGGAAGATGACTAGTTAAGTTTGTACCTTACTGCCTCTAGCTCAACAAGTGACCCTTCTGGGCATAAACTCATTGGAATAAAATTAGTATGTAGAAGAGATATCTGTAATCCATGCTAATTAAAGCATCATATATATAATATGTAATAGGCAAGTTATAGAATCACCTACCTATTGATGCATAAATGTAAAGAACTATGAGCTATACATATAACAAAAATTCTGTCGTTTGAAAGTCTGAGTAGAAAATACTAGAGAAAAAAAACTCTGGAGACAATACTGCTAGGGTAAATTACACCAAACTCAAACTCAGAGACACAAACACTACATGGGTCCAATCTTAAAAAAAAAATGTGATTTCATAGACATAAGGATTCAAAGGGTTGTATTAAGAGGCAGAGGAGGAAATTAGTCAGATAAGAGAAGATTTGATTAAAGAGAGACAAAGTTGAACTAGGTTGGAGGAAAAGGTTTTAGTGATCTATTGTATCACATGGTGGTTGCAGTTCATGTATTTTAATATATCAAACCATAAAACATTTTAATATCCCACTATCTAAAAGAAAAATTTTGAGCTGAGAAGATCATTTAGTTGTCAAGGGATTTGCTTCAGCACAAATATAAAAACCTGACTCCAAATTCCCAGCACCCACATACAACCAGGCATAGCAAGCTTAGAGGTGAGCTAGGTTTCCTGAATCAATAAGCTTCAGGTTCAATGGTATAACCCATCTCAGAAAATAAAGTGTTAAGGATGGAGCAATGGCTCACTGCTTAAGAGCCATTCAGATGAAATCTTCCATATGACCCAGGTTCAATTCCCAGCACCTATATGGCAACTTATAGCTATCTATAACTCCATTTCCAGGGTATGTGACACCCTGTTCTGGCCTCCTCAGGTACTAGATACATGTGATCCACATGAATACCTACATACAAAACACTTATACACATAAAATAAATGAATATTCTAAAAATAAGGTGGACACCAATTAGAGGAAGACATTTAGACAATCTCTGACCACCGCACACAGCAAACACAAAAACATATATACAAGCATAGACCACACACATGCACATGTAGATAAATTGGTGACACAATGGATATTGGGTGACTTGACTGACTTTTCAAACTGAAGTCAAAATATCATATCTACTCCAGAAATTGAAAATAGAGGAAAATGTAAAGTTTTTTTTTTTTAATTTTACATGTCGATCCTAGTTCCCTCCCTCCCTCTTACCCTCTCTCCCCACCCCGTCACATGCACCCTGACCACCCTCCCCTCCCATCTCCCACCCCAATTTCACATGTAGGGCAATGTCATCCAGGTGGGGTCATGTAAATCTGTCAAGTCATTTGAACAAAGACATGTGCTCAACTACATTCATAGCAGCATTATGTGTAATAGCAAGAACTTGGAAGCAACCTAGATGCCCCTCAACTGAAGAATGGACAAAGATGTGGCACATCTACACAATGGAATACTACTCTGCAGAAAGAAATAATGGAATCTTGAAATTCGCAGGCAAGTGGATGTCACTTGAAGAAACTATCCTGAAGGAGGTAACCCAGTCACAAAAAGAGGAACATAGTATGTACTCACTCATATATGGATTTTAGACCTAGAGCAAAGGATCACCAGCCTGTAATTCACACCACCAGAAGAACTAGGATACAATGCATATTCTAAGAGATTCATATAAAGTTCCTCACAGAAGGGGGAAGGGACAAGTCCCCCAGAGCACAGGGAAAGTGAGGGGGGATAGTGAATGGAGAGAGAGAGCTAGGAGAAAGGGAAGGGGAGAAGAGGAAAATGTAAAGTTTTAAAGTTGCATGTAGTGGGAGATCCACCCAGCCACGCCTGTGATGATGACCACGTCCATTTGGGCATGGTCACAGGTGTGGTCTGGGGTCTGGGACAGGCTTATTCTCTCTTGCTCCCAATCTGGTTGCTGAAGGCAGCTAGTGTGTATCCTCAGAGCAGGGACTTGAGGTAGTCATCTGCATCGCGTGTAAGTGATTTCTCCCTGAATGAAATTAAATTAATGTGTATTTGAGCTATCCCATGAATCTTGTGTCATGCACCAGTTATCTGCTTCAGTTGCATGAGACCTGGAGACATGCTGGTCTGGAGGGCAAAGGAAAGGTCTTCAAGGAGCACAAACTCATCAAAGGATAATGTGCCTGGTGGCATCATCAGTGAGTGTACAATAGCAATTATTTCCCTTCAGTGGGCTCGTCAGTGAATATACAACAGCAGATCACAATCCCCCTTGCCCTGGATCTGTCAGTAGCAAATAATCCACAGTGAATGGAAGGGTACCCTGGCCCTCTCTTCCACCCATGTCTGACTGTGAAAGGGGCCTGTTCTTATGCATGCCCAGAGCAGTTGTCAGCAGTGGCTTTTTGTTTGTCACTGAAGCAGCTGTCCCTTGCCCAGAAGATAACTTTCAACAGTCTTTTTCCCTATCTTCTTTATCTGACATTGTATTCCCACCCAACCTTCATTCCGGCCCATGTTCCCTAAGTCTTAGAGAAGATGGTCTTGTTTACAGCTTAGGACTCATCTATCCCTTAACTTAAAAATAAGATCCACTAAGGAAATAGCCCCAACACAAACAAATGGGACTTCATGAAACCAAATGTTCTATGCACAGAAGAGATATCCCACAGAATGATTGCTGAATGAGTTAGTGATTGCTCAAAATAGTTTGTAGGGACAATGTGATAACAGTTTTGCTTTGTTTTGTTTTGTCACCTTGATGCAAGGTAGAATCATCATCTGTGAAGAGCAAACTCAAATGAAGATATCTCCATCAGACCTGTAGGAACATCTTCCTGATTGACAACTGATATGGGAGGGCCCAGCCTACAGTGGGTAGTGTTATGCCTGAGCACATGGTCTGGGTTGTATATGAAAGTAGACTAAGCAAGATATAGGGAGCAAGCCAGTAAGCAGGGTTCCTCCATGGTCTTTGTATCAGTTCCGGTCTCCAGGTTCCTGCCTTGAGTTCCTGCCCTGAGTTCCCTCAGTGGTGGACTGTGACCCATAAGATGAATAAACCCTTCATTCTTAAGTAGGTTTTGGTGTGTTTTATCTTAGCAATAGAAAGAACACTAGAGATAACAGACAATCCAGATGTTATCTGTTTGACCATAGCATGAGCCTTTTATAGAGAAGGGTAAGCAGGCTGAGCTTATGGGGTCATATCCACATTTGTAGGGGCTTGCTTTTTCTATGTAGACATTACGTTGAGACAGTCAGAAGGCAATTAGGATTAGGATGAGTGATAATAGGGTTATTATTATTTTATATATATATATGTATATATATATATAATACTTATATATTAAGTTAATTACTTTCTTCTAGATTAGAGCTAGAGCTAAATGATTGGAAGCCAGTTGTACTAATTATACTAAGAAAGGAAGATCCTCATCAATAGATTGACACATATAAGAATGGTCAGATAACACCTACGAAGTACCTGTATCATGCTGCAGCTTGGAAGCCAAAATGATGTTTTTATGTGAACTGAAATTTTAGTTGTCGAATGAGATATACTGTAAGCAATGTTGATCCAATTATTACATGTAGGCCATAAAATCCTGTTGCTATGAAAAATGTGGATACATAAATTTTGTTGGAAATGGAGAATGAGATTTCTAAGTATTCTGATGCTTGAAGGGCTATGAAATGATTGTAATTAATAGGACTTGATTTATATTATTTTGTTTACCTTCTGTGGTGCTGTGGTGGGTTCATGTAATTAAGATCCCAGATGCTAGAAGCACTGATGTATTTAATAATGGAACCTCAAGGGGATTAAGTGGGGTAATACCCCATTTAATTAAGTGGAGGTCATCAGGCACCTAGGTCATGAGTTGTACTAGGCTAGAGTGGTAGAAGATTAGGAAGAAGCCAGCAAAGAAGAATACCTCTGATACAATAAACAGAATTATTCCACACTGAAGGCCTTTTTGTACGATAGGTATGTGATAACCTTGGTAGCTGCCTTCTCATACAATGTCTTGTCATCACTGATACATAGTGAGTATGTTTGCTAGTAGGCCTAAATATAATAGAATGAGTGGGTTATACTGGAATCATATCACTAAGCCTGAGGTTAGAAGAAGGACAGAAAAGGCTCCTGTAAGAGGTTTACTATGTGGTATGCATGTGCTTGGTGGGTCATTATGTATTATCGTGTAGATAAAGGCTTACAAGGAGGTTAAATATGTAGGCTTGGATTAGGGCTACAGCCCAATTTTATTATTCATAAAGTAGTACATAATAATTTCTAATAATAATAATGAACACTCACCCAGGAATCTACACAGAGTTATTTGTAACACAACATCTGGCAAAATAATAATCATTTTTATACATTGGAGTTACTGCCATTAATTATTAACACAAGCAATACTTAAAGCTCACAGTGTATCTTTGTTTTTATGTGCCCTATTCTTTTGACTAATTACAAAGAAAATTTTTCAAATATAATTTATTTTCTTCTTTTTGATATTTTCATTTGGTAAAAATATAATTTTAGATAAATGATTTCTACAATGCTGCAATGTCTTCTTCCATACACCAAGATAAAAGTACTGCACAGCCCAACACCATTAGGATCTGCATGTCATTCTCAAATCATTGCCCCATATATTTTGTTCTTTCGTGGTGCTGGGATGTTCTATAGAATTGTATGCTTTCAGACAGATATAGAGCAATCAAAAGTCCTATTAAGTCAAATCACACTTTTTCCAAGACATTTACCTAGAGGAAGAAAATACATCTGGAATTGACAATTTAATTGTGGCAGTTAGTCTAAAGATGTTGTATTATGTAGTGTTCACTCAAAATGACTTCAAGTTTGATCTATGAGACCATTAAACTCCATGCTTTCTCATCACCATGTTGCTCAAAAACTCAAATTTAATGTATCTTGGCTGGATAACACACCCTTTTGAAACATATGTGGAGATTTTATAAACTGTTAGGTGAAAATAGTAGAATCTAATATTGAGTAATTTTATGGAGTAAAATTCACTTCCTACACTGTTAGACACAAGTAGTGTAAGAATAATGGCAGGACTCTGATCCAAATCCCATTTCCATCACAAATGAAAATGTTCCTGAATCTCCTCAATACATAAACCATTGATTTTTATTACAGCTTTAAGACCTTGTCTCCAAACCATAGAAATAGAAGGATTGAGGAAAAATCCAACATCAACTCCTGGCCTTCAAATGCACACAGACATATGACATTTACATATACAAACCGTAAGATATTTTCATTAAAGGTTATATATATATATATATATATATATATATATATATATATATAGAGAGAGAGAGAGAGAGAGAGAGAGAGAGAGAGAAAGAAAGAGAGAGAGAGGGGGGGAGAGGGAGAGGGAGGGGGAGAGTTATGATTAGCAACAAAAGTATTACCCTTTAGTTATTTTATTGGTGAATATTTATTCACCTATTGCATCATCCTCAGTAGAACCAAACCAGGCAATCTGCCTCCCACTTAGAGCAGAAATAGAAAGAAATATACATAGGGTATTGGTAGACTCATCCATTCTGTACTATTAGTCTATCTGTTTCAACCCTTCATCTATGTGAGATGCAAGAAAAATCTCTAAAGATATCTGTGTGTCTATCTTTGTCTGTTTTTCTGTCTCCCCCCCCCCTCTCTCACACACACACACACAAACATACACACACACAATTGAGTTGATTTTTCTGTTACTTATTCTTCTCTCTCTAATTACATGTACCTTTCTGTTTCTACAAAGACTCCATCCTACACTGAGGCCCAGTCAGGATTCTCTGGTTACCCTGCTTATAAAGCTCATTTCAGTATTCATATTGTGTAAGATATCACTTAGTTCTTAGAGCTATTAGTTCTTAGAGCTCCTTTCCAAAGTTCACATCTTTCTCAAAACTAATTCAAACCATCACCTTCCTCTTCCCTTCAAATTACTTTTTCCAAAACGTCAAAATTTTTCCAGTGAGATTATTTGAGTTCATCATTGAGGCGTTGTTTTTCATTTACTAAGTTTGTTCCTCTGTAATCGTAACATTAATCAGCATCAAGGACAGGATTAAAATAAAGCTCCAGTTATAAACATGCTGACACTTTCATCAGTGTTTTTATGAGTCCCTTGTTTTGTACTAAGTAACTATGCCAACCATATCCAGCACTTGACTGTGACCTGAACTCCTCCCTGTGAGTCTTACAGTCCAAATTCTATCAATCCATTTCACTTAAGCCATCTCACAGTATTGAGGACATTTGGTACCATGGAAGGAAAGACCATGTCATTTTCAAGGGAAGAAATGTGTGAGGGTAGGGATGGGGAGAGGAGGGATGCAGGAGAGGAAAGGTGAAAGAGCCATTCATTCACTGAAACACACTGAGCACTCTATGTTTAGTCATGAGAGTTCACTGCTGATCAAGCTTAAACTACTTTTCTGGGAAAACTGTGTGATGGCATTCAAGAACTTGTGGCCTCATTTTTTAACAGCCAGCTATATTAAGAAACAGTGGTAAGAGAAAAAAGTGATTACAGAAAGACTAGTAAAGTCATCATTTAAACGCTCCAGGTAAGGAAGGCCCAGTGGCAAGAGCAGTGGTTGGGAAAAGAGATGTCAGAGTAGGGTCAGGTTGCCAAAACCCCATGACTGTGGGTAAAGAATAAACATCTGTGGCAACTGGCATTTCTTTTTTCTTATTTACAAACATGAAACTGATGAAATGGCTTTTAATTCTATGGTATTAAAATATAATTAGTAAGTATTTTATGACTATATGCCTGCAACTCGCTGTCTTATTTTCAAATAATTCTGTAACACTCTAAATTAAAACAGTAGGAAAATAGGATTAATGGATTCAGCATGTGGGGATGGGACAATGATATCTACTTTACTCTCACAGCTTGTAATCTACAACAATAGGATGTACCTCAAACTGTTAACAGAACAAAAGAGCTTCCTATAAGAAAGAGGTATTTGTGAGGAAACAAGAAAATAACTGCTGCTTAATTCTGTATAATATTCAAAGTTATTCTATATGATTGCCTTGCTTTTTATTTTATTTCTAAAAATAATTTGTTAGTAATGAAACAGTCATTGAAATAAATGTTCTAAGTGTTGTCAGTGAATTAAACACTAAATGAGTAAATTTGTCCATGTTGTCTTTAAATTAATGAAACAATTACCTTGTTCTAGCTAATTTGGGAGATTTTGTTTTAAATTCTAAACAATACATGCTAATATAAACTTGGGCCCACTTTTAAAATTAGACAAAACTATGTTGTTATTCTTTAAATTATCAAAGAATTAAAAAATAAAAAAGTTAGATTCAGATATGGATTTCCCTCCAGCTCAGGAAATCCCTGTGGCCTACAACTACATCTCCATTTATATGCTGATTTGGTTCATTATGCCAGGTACTTTCAAATATATTGTCTGTTTAATATTTCAACCATCTTGAAAAAGAACATTTTATCAGTAAATAGAAGTAAATTATTTCCCTGATCATGTGACTCATACCTGCTAGAAATAATAGTCTCAAATCCAAGACTTTCCCATATTTCTAAAATATTACCAATGCCAGTGGTGAAAATTCAGGGTGAAAAGTTAGTTTCAAATAATAAATAATTAATTGCATGGGATGCAGAATGGTCTCTCCTGTGAGAGCGAGAAACAGCCCAAGTTCTGACATCTGTCAGGCAGTCTTGATGAGAGCTAAAATAGGCCACTATTATTACTGTCTGAGAGTCATCTAGACTATTTGTGTGGCTCCCCCAGAACCACTCAGAGAAGGAGTTTCAAGACTGTCTTTCAAAAGGATAATAGATCATCATTTCTGTCTCTGTGGCAGAGATACCTCAAAGCATATGTCACTCTATGGGGCTCAGCTCCAGGATTTGCTTTGCAGTTCAACCTCTTCATTGTAGAATTAATCTTCAATATTGTTAAAACTGCAGATGGGGCCCTGTAGGGCAAAGGAAACTAAGTCCAACAAGAAAGTTAATAAGCTGAAGAATATGGGTAATACTGTGTCCTGACTACTCACAGGCAGACATTCTGAAGGAATGTGGCGTGAGGAATAGCTGCATTTTCTCATCTCTCTCTCTCTCTCTCTCTCTCTATATATATATATATATATATATATATATATATAGATATAGATATAGATATAGATATAGATATAGATATAGATATAGATAGATAGATAGATAGATATAGATATAGATATAGATATAGATATATAGAGAGAGAAATGAGGAAAGATATTAAACATCTTTCTTTGGTTAAAAAATTAATAAGAAGAAGAAAAGGAAGGAGCCTGGAATGGGAAATAGAAAGTAATTTCTCTTCAGCATCTGCATTAAAAGTAAAATAATTTTTATTATTCTATTTCACAGCAGAGCAACTCTGAGAAATGGCTAATAAAAAGAAACAAACACACTGTAAAATGTGTCTTGATATTACCTTACATCATAAACACTACTATCACCTATACCAGTGTTATATATTTTTATGATACCAACCAACATCAAGGAAAATCACTTTTAAAAAAGTTATATGAAAATGTTAGCCAGAGGAAAAAAGACAGAAACACCATCCCTAATGCCCAAGAATTCTTTTCTATCACACACAGCTCCAGCTTATACTTTCAGTGGAATTGAGCTATCATTCCCAATACCAATACCTACAGACAGAACCCCACCCTAAAACATACTAGAACAAGCATTTTGGAGATTCCTACTTTATTAGATATCTGCCATAATAATAATGAAATGTACATTAACTCCATGTTTCTCAATGTTTACTAATGTCATTTTTTAATGCAGATGCTGAAGAGAAATTACTTTTTATTTCCCATTCCAGGCTCCTTCCTTTTCTTCTTATTATTAATTTTTTAACCAAAGAAAGTACTTATTGAGTCTAGGGAAGGAGAATGAAGAAGCACCTTATCTGTGAAAAATGAATTCAGAATAATAAAATCAACTAATTATTGATCTGCTTTTAGTTAAACAAGGCAATACATGCCTGTGGTCATAGTCCTTAGGAGGCTAGAGCAATAGGATTGCAGATTGGAGAAAGGTTAGGTTACATATCAAGTTACAAACCATCCTGAGTTGTATAAAAAGATCCAGTCTCAATAAAGAACATCATAGGACTAGAGAGCTCCATAAGCAGAGTCCTTGCCTTGCAAGCATGAAGACTTGAGTACAATACTGAGAACAGGGAATAGTGGTATGTTCCAGCATCAGGGAGGTGGAGATAGGCAAATTCCTGAGGATCACTAACCATAACTGATAGCCTACTTGACAAACCCCAGGTCAGAGGGACTGAGTTTCAAAACCTAAGGCAGAAGAGGGAAATGGCTCCATAGTTAAGCACTAGCTGCTAAGTATGGGGACCAGAATTAGCTTCCTCCATATTTGAAATGCAGTCACATTAAAGTAAAGGTTTGTCCTAGTTGCTTTTTTGTTGCTATCATAAAACCTTTAGAGGATATAGAATTTTAACCATACTGTCCCTACTTGTGTTCCTTGAATAATCTGTGTTCTTTTCCAATTGGAACTAATAACCACCTCTCAGCCACAGCCATAAATACCAATGTAGACATTGGGATCTGAATTCAGGCCCTTTGCTGGAGCAACTAGGACTCTCAATCACTGAGTCATCACTTCAGTCCAAAAGCAATTTTAATTTCTATTTCCTGATGTCTAAATATGTTGAGCACCTTTTCAACTATTGATTGACCATTTCTAGTTTTTCTTTTGTGAATTCCATTCAATTCATTAGACAATTTACAGACTGGATGATTTAATGGATTCTGATAATTATTTTTTCTTTATATTTGCTATATATTAATCCCTTGTAGTTTTTACTCTTTGTTCTTTGGTGGGGAGCATCTTCCAGCTCCCAAATAAATACATGGAGATGTTTTCTTACTTGTGAATGCCAAGTGTTAGCTTGGCTTGCTTTTAACTAGGCTTTCTTAAATTATTCTGTCTATCTTTTTCCTCTGGGCTTTTACCTTTCTATATACCTTACTTTTCTTCTTACTAAATGGCTTGCTGTGTAGCTGGATGGATGGCCCCTGGAGTCCTACTCTCCTTCTGCTCTCTGATCTTCTCTTCCCAGATTTCTCCTCCTATTTTACTCTCTCAGCATGTCAGCCCCACCTATCACTTTCTTCTGCCTTGCTATTTGCCATTCAGTTCTTTATTAGACCATCAGATGTTTTAGGCAGGCACAATAATACAGCTTCACAAAGTTAAACAAATGCAGCATAAAAGAATGCGGTGGTGACTGCCTTTAAACCTAGCACTTGGGAGGCAGAGACAGGTGGAGAGGCCTGCCTGATCTACAGAGCAAGTGCCAGGACTGGCTTCTAAGTTACACAAAGAAACCCTGTCTCCAAAAACAAAACAAAACAAAACAAAAAAAGCAACACATCTTTGAATCAATATTCCACAATATAAACAAATATAACACATCTTAAATCTTAAATTAATAGTCCACTCTGGGTGGGAGCACATTCCTCATGAAGGGATACTCCCTTAACCTAGAGGCAAGAAGGAGGGCCTAGTCCCTAGTCCAATTGACTTGACAGATTTTATTGATCCCTCCTGGAAGGCATGACTCTCCCTGTGGAGTCGGGGGATGGGAGAGTGGTTGGGGGGTATTGGAGGGAAGGAGGGAGGGAGGAAGGGGGAACTGGGATCAATATGTAAAATAAGAAAAATAAATAAATAAAATATTAATAGTTGGAAAAGCCTTTCCCCTTCTGTAGATTGTTTCTTCACTTTGCTAATAGTGCTAATAGATTGTCATTTCTCAAGATTGTTTCCCCATGATGTTGTAGTCTTTTTCAGAAGGTCCTTATTCATCTCTTAAAGTGCTTGCTCTACCTGTATTTTCCTATAGGAAGTTCAAGGATTCAGATCTTAGGTTTGGGACGTTGTTTTAACTGGAGTTGCCTTTTTGTGTAAGGTGAGAAATACAGATCATGTTTTATTCTACAGGCTGATATTTAGTTTCTCCAGCACTGTTGTCTAAGAGGTTTTCTTCCCTCCACCCACCCCACTAATGTATATTTTTGACACCTTGGTTAAAACTTAGGTAGGTGTCTGCCCACACCAACAACTCATGGATGCCTATAACTCAAGCTCCAGGTGGGATCTAAACTCCCTGATCTCTAGTGGCCCCTGTAGTCACATGCACATATCCACTCCTAGCCATCCATGCACATACACATGCATATAATTTTTTAAATCTTAAAAGTAAAAATAAATAAAATAAATAAAAAATAAAACTGCTTTGGAATTTGCACTCTCTCCAGGCAATAATATCTAGAACATAGGCAGTAATACATTCTGTTGAACATTCACAGAAAAGGAATTTTCTTCAAGCACTGTTCGTGAGAATGTGAACTGCTGCTCTAGGAGTCAGTTTGGAGGGTATTCAAATCCCCAAAAATGCTTCTATGATACAACCCAGTTATATCACTCCTGGCTATACACCTATACACCTGAAGGATTCCAAGTTAGCATGTCATTAGGACACCCATGTTTACTGCTTTACTATTCACAATAGCTAAGAAATGGATTCAACCTAGATGTGCCTCAGCAGATGACTAGATTAAGAAACAAAATGTAGCACAGATGCATAATGGAATTTTATGCAGCTACAAAAATATAATTAATATACTTGGAGAAAAATGAACAGAACCCAGTAATCATTACATTAAGCAAAATGATCCAGTCTGAGATATACTTTCTCTCATAAACAGACTCCAAATTCAATTATATATTTCTGTGTATAGATATATGTGTGTTTGTATTTTATTGTGGTACATTTACACAAAGGAGTACTACTCAAAGGGAAAAAAAAACCAATGGAGTCTTGAAATTCCCAGGCAAATGGATGGAGCGAAGAGAAACCAACCTGAGTGAGGAAACTCATTCACAAAAGGATAAACATGGTATGTACTCACTCACATATGGATATTAGACATAGAACAAAGGGTTACCAGCTGACAATCCATAACATCAGAGGAGCTAGGAAGCAAGGAGGACTCTAAAAGAGACATATATGGTCCCCTGGAGAAGGGGAAAGGGACAAGATCTCCTGAGCAAGTTGGGGGCACGGTGGGAAGGGAAATGGAATTAAGAGAGGTCCCCTGGAGAAGGGGAAAGGGACAAGATCTCCTGAGCAAGTTGGGGGCACGGTGGGAAGAGAAAGAGAAGAAGAGGAAGAGGGAGGAGGACATAAGGGGCCAGGAAGATTGAGTCTGGGGAGGAATAGAGAAGAGCAAGAAAAAAGATACTATAATAGAGAGAGCCATTATAGATTTAAAGAGAAATCTGGTACTAGGGAAATGTCCAGAGATCTGCAAGGATGACCCCAACTAACAATCTAAGCAATAGTGGAAAGGCTACCTTAAATGCCCTTTCCTGATAATGAGATTGATGTCTACCTTATATGCCATCCTAGAGCTTTCATCCAGTAGCTGATGGAAGCAGAAGCAGACACCCACAGCTAAAGACTAAGCTGAATTCCTGGAATCCAGTTGCAGAGAGGGAGAAGTGATAAGAAAAGAGGTCAAGACCAGGCTACAGAAACCCACAGAGACAGCTGACCTGAACAAGGGGGAGCTCATGGACTCCAGTCTGATAGCTAGGAAACCGGCATAGGACTGACCCAGACTCCCTGAATGTGGGCATTAGTTAGGAGGACTGGGCAGTCTATGGGACCTCTAGTAGTAGATCAGTATTTATCCCTAGTGCACAAATGCACTGTGGGAGCCCATTACACATACAGGAATACTCTATCAGCCTAGACACATAGAGGATGGACTGAGCCCTGCCCCAAATGACAGACTTTGAAGATCCCCCATGGAAGGACTCACAATCCCTGGGGAGCAGAAAGGGAATGAGATAGGGGGTCAGTGGGGGGCAGAGGAAGAGGGGAGGGAACTGGGATTGACATGTAAAACAAGATTGTAATATAGATTTTAAAAAGGAAAAAAGAAATAGAAAGGGGGACTAAAAAAAGAAAATCTTAGAGAAGGTTAGTAAAGATAGTATTGGAATGCATGTAACATAAAAATAGAAGACTGGTAGTGAGGAAGTAGCTGAAGGATGACATTGGGGAAAAGGATGAATAGAAAAGCACAATGACATACTTGTATTTTTTCCACAGTCACGCCCATTAAATTGGTAACTTAAAAGTAAATTTTAAATGGAAAATTTGGTTTGTGACTTTTAAGATCAAGATACAGAGTAGTCATCGAAATCAACATATTTAAAAAAAAAAAAAAAACTACCTTGGATACATCATCCTGATCTGAGAGTATAGATAAGGAACAAGGTATTTAATTTTGAGATTGACAGCATTGAGTCACTGTAACTAAATGTAATAGCCTGGGGAAAGGGTATAGACATTGATAGAGTAGAGGATGATCACTGAACACAACAGACTAAACAAGACAAATAGCCCAGTGAGCCAACTCTGAAGCAATGTGTGGTGACTCACACTGAAAGCTCCTGAGTAGTAGATGAAGATTTATCAGTATAGATGTCCCTGGTGTCTTGAAAAGCAAAGGAATAAAAGAAGATGTTGGGAAGGTTTAAGTTTCCACTAAGTAGATGAGATGGAACCCCATTGGAGCAAGCCGATAGGTAAGTGGTAGAAGAATAGGAAATGTGAGTTAGGACAATTTTATATAATATTAAATAGTATATTTAGGGAATGGAAAAGGTGTAGTGAGGTAGTCCTTCTGTAGCACTGACCACGCCCATTGGGGGGTGGAGCTATGGGCGGAGGTGACCTGAGGAAGGAGGTCGGAGGGGGCCAGGAAGGCGCTCTCTTTCTGGCGTGACTCGGACAGGAGAGGATCGGGTTGAATTTCCTGGTGTTCATCTGTCTAGGTTGTAAGTTATTTCTCCCTGAATAAACATCTATTCGGCCTATTTGTTTATCCTGACCCTTATTTACCGCAATAAAAAGGAATCAATTTTTTAGAGTTTATTTGTAAGGGGGCATGCCCCAGCACTCATGATAAGTTCGGAGGAACTCCTGTAGGACTCAGTTTTTCCCTTTAATTGCACAGGTCCCAGCTATTTAACTCAGGTTGACAGGTGTGGCAGTGAGTGTTTTTTCTCACTGAATCATTTAACACATTCAAGAATATATATTTTATATATTTAGGCATCAGAATGGCTAAAATGAAAAACACCGACAACAGTTTATGCTGGAGAGGATGTGAAGAAATGGGAACACTCTTCCAATGCTGGTGGTAGTACAAACTTGTACAGCCACTTTGGAAATCAGTATGGTGGTTCCTCCAGAAAATGGGAATCAGTCTACCAGAAATTCCACTCTTTGGCATATACCCAAAGGTTGCACATTCATACAACAAGGACATCTGTTCAGCTATGTTCATAGCAGCATTATTTGTAATAGTCAGATCCTGGAAACAACCTAGATGTCCCCCAATCAAAGAATGGATACAGGAAATATGGTACATTTACACAATGGTATGCTACTCAGTAGAAAAAAACAATGAAATCTTGAAATTTGCAGGCAAATGGATGGAACTAGAAGAAACCATCCTAACTGAGGTAATGCAGTCACAGAAAGACAAACATGGTATGTACTCACTCATATACAGATATCAGACATAGAACAAAAGTTTATCAAACTACAATCCCCACTTCCAGATAAGCTAGGAAACAAGGAGGACCGTAAGAGAGACATACACAGTCCCCCAGTGAAGGGGAAAGGGACAAGAGCCCCTGAACAAATTGGAAGCATGGGAGGAGGGGAGAGGGAGGTAGAAAAAAGAGGAGGTGGAGGAGAACATGAAAAATCAGGAAAATTGAATGGGGAGATGAATAAAGGAGAGCAAGAAAAGAGAAAGATCATTAAGGGAGCCGTTATAGGTTTAAAGAGAAATATGACACTAGGGAATTGTACAGAGATCCACAATGATGACCCCAACTAGGGATCTAAGCAATAGTGGAGAGGCTAACTTAAATGCCCTTCCCCTATAATGAGATTGATGACTGCCTTAAATGCCACCCTAGAACCTTCATCCAGTAGCTGATGGAAGCAGAAGCAGATACACACAGGTAAACACTGAGCCAAACTCATGGAATCCAGTTTCAGAGAGGGAGGAGTGACAAAGGAGTCAAGACCATGCTAGGAAAACCCACAGAAATGGCTGACCTGAACAAGTGGGAACTCATGGACTCCAATCTGTTATGAGCAGTTTTCCTGCCAGCCTGGTCCCAGAGCCGCATCAGCCCCAAATAACACACAGAGATACTATATTAGATATAAAACTGTTGGCCTATTACTAGTGTTTCTTATTTTCTAGCTGTCTTAAATATTAACCCATTTCTATTAATCTAAGTATTTCCACATGTTTTTTATCTTACCGGAGAGAGGGTCCGGACTTTTCCCCCTGAAATCATTACATCTTGAATCTCCTACCACTCCTGGAATCCTCCTTGTCTCCTAGTTCCACCCATCTTGCTTTCCTATTAGCCAATAGTGCTTCATTCATTAACCAATAAGAGAAACAAATTTACAGAATGACATCTCCCATCATCTCCCATCATCTCCCATCAAACTAGGGAACCAACATATGATCAAACCAAGCCCCCTGAAAGTGGGTGGACTGGCCAGTCTATGGGGCCTCTGGCAGTGGAACCAGGATATATCCCTAGTGCAGGAAGGGACTTCTTAGCCTAGATACACAGGGGAGGGCCTAGGCCCTGCCCTAAAGGACTTGACAGATTTTGATGATCCCTCTTGGAAGGCCTTACCCTCCCTGGGGAATGGATGGGGGATGGAATGAGGGGGTTGATGGGAGGCATGGGAGGAGGGGAGGGAGAGGAAACTGGGATTGATATGCAAAATAAATAAGATTGTTTCTAATTTAAATAAAATTAATTAATAAAAACAAAAATGAATATATATATATATATATATTCATGAATGTTATAAAAGCCTATCCTATCAAATACAGATGAGAATAACAAAGATTTAGGAAACTGAGCACTTGAGTGGAAAATAAAGCATATGGTGCATGCTGGGTTATCACTGTAGCAATAAGGAGAGGCAACAATCATTCCCAGAAGTTGCTATTTTCCCTATAAAGAACAAGTAGTTCTACAGCTGAATTTTGTAGTGATGGCTAAGGGGAGAGATGACTCAAGTCATCAGACAATAAATATGTTGAGAGGATAGACAGGAGTCAAATTTTGAATAAGATATTAATGAGAGAGTGATACAAAACACTGAAATTTGTATAATAGGGAGAATACAATTAACTCTGTATTTTAGAAATAACTGTGGGATTGCGAATGATGGAATAGGGGGCAGTTGAAATACAATCACTCATGGTTGGAGAAAGTTCTCAATAGGGCACTTGTAGAGATTTTACTGAGGTAGTAAGGGAGAAAAACTTTTGAGAGTCAGAAATAATAATTGTTATAAAGGCAAGCATGTGTGTATATATGCTGATTAATTTGTCTTCAACTAGATATAAACTTCATCATGTCAGAGACTTCATACATTTTGTTTACTGCTTTATCACAGTGCCCAAGAGACTCAGAAGCAATGTTTATGGAATAAGTGATGTTTACTGAATTCAGTTTCCTGGGCCCAAGGTATCTTTTTATAAATATGAAAATCATACTTTTGCTTTTCAGTACTTCTTTGTCTATCCTAATATTTTTGATAGTATTTCTCATTTTTTAATACTTTCATTTTCAAGGCAAAGTGTTTAGTTCTTTTTCTAAACAATGACCCATGGTGATAATAATCTGAGACAAATAATATTTGACATTACTGTGACAGTTATGTCAAGCTGACAATTGACAGAATCTAGAACCACCTGGAAGGCAGGCCTCTGACAACTATACACACACACACACACACACACACACATATATGTGTGTGTATGTATATGTATATGTATATATATATTATGTTGTAGAATATTTCTAACTAAATTATGATGTGATTTCTAATGTAGGGGGTGCACATACCCAAGCCTTCATGCATGCCAGGCAAGAAGTCTATCACCCAACCATATTTGTTTAGCACTAACATCATTATTTGTATAATTTTTAATTTAAATTTGAAACAACCTTGTTTTACATGTCAATCCCAGTCCCTGCACCCTCTCATGTTCCCCTATTACCCCCACCAAACCCCAGCTCATCCCCTTTCTGCTCGCCAGGGAAGGTGAGGTCTTTCACAGGGATTCTTCAAAGTCTGTCATATCATTTGGAGCCTGGCCCAGGCCCTCCCCCATGTGTCTAGGCTGTGGAACGGGCTCCCAAGGTCCATTCCTATACTAGGGATAAATACTGACCCACTACCAGAGGCCTCATAGACTGCCCAGTCCTCCCAACTAACACCACATTCAGGGAACCTGGGTCGGTCTTATGCTGGTTTCCCAGATGTCAGAATGGAGTCCGTGAGCTCCTCATTGTTCAGGTCAGCAGTTTCTCCAGCCTGGTCTTGACTCCTTTGCTCATCACTCCTCCCTCTCTACAACTGGATTCCAAGAGTTTGGGTCTGTGTTTAGCTGTGGGTGTCTGTTTCTGCTTCCATCAACTACTGGATGAAGGCTCTAGGATGGCATATGAGGTAGTCTTCAATCTCATTATTGGGGGAGGGCATTTAAGGTAGCCTCTCTGTTATTGCTTAGATTGTTAGTTGGGGTCATCCTTGTAGATCTCTGGACATTTCCCTAGTGCCAGATTACTCTTAACACCTATAATGGCTTCCTCTATTATGGTATCGCTTTTCTTGCTCTCCTCTATTCTTACCCTGACTCAATCTCCCTGCTCCCTCATGCCCACCTCTCCCTTCCTCTTCCTCCTAACTCCCTCTCCCCTCCCCCCATGCTCCCAATTTGCTTGGGAGATCTTGTCCCTTTCCCCTTTTCCTAGGCACAATGTATGTCTCTCTTAGGGCCCTCCTTGTTTCCTAGCTCCTCTCATGGTGTGGATTGTAGGCTGGTGATCCTTTGCTCTATGTCTAAAATCCATATATGGATGAGTACATATGTCTTTTTGTGACTGGGAAATAAGTGATATTGAAAGAAATACAGAAAATTATAAAATTGAAAAGCAGGTGGACAAGATTTTTAAAAGCTGAGTCAAGACACTGGACAATAAAAAAAACTTCTGAACTAAATCAGCCAGTGTATTTCAAGGATGTACTGACCTCATAATGGAAAGCAGGATATGTGTTACGTTGGGGTAGGGGTTTTGCATTTGTATCTACAGGAGAAGAAAAACTATGGATACCATCTAAGTTAATCAAGATCCGAGTTGAACAAGAAAAACATCTTAATGAAGAGAAATGACAAGTCATCCAACAAACTAGGTCCTATGAGGTGTGCAGAGGCCTCTCAAAGGTAGGGGAAGTATTCTGTTCTTGTTTTTACAGGAAAACAGAGAAAACCTATCATCAAACAGCCAACAATGAACATGTAGGTGCCTACAGAAGAGAAGACAGCTCTTCACAAACAATCACTTAAGGACGCAGAATCTGATATATGGTTAAAAAAAAAATATTTAATTGTAGTAAACTATTTCTATATAGAAATCTATTTCTCTCTACTATCTAGTATTCCTGAAGTCCCAAATTTTGTAAACCAATGCTGGCTTTGGAGTTGGATTTGGCTTTCCTTCTCTAAATTCAAGCATGTTGTTAAGATTAAATTCATGGTTTCTGCCTTAAATCAAGAAGCCAATTGGTGTAAGGCAGAAGAAAACAAAATCTGGGGACTCATATCTTATATGCAATTTTCTCTCTAAAATCCTAATTTTCTCACATACTTTTAATGCTTATTGTTGTCTTTCCCTAATGCATACCTTAAAACTTGAAAATTTTACTTTAATATTGATGTTTAAGTTTTCCACAAGGAATAATAACGATTCCTAACAACAGTCTTTGAACTCTCCGGAAAGAAGATGGGGACCCACATCACCGTTTCCACTTGACTCAACCTGATGCATCGAAACTACAAACATCACCCTAAAACCGGTTTGAGACTGTTTTGCTCGAGACAACTCATGACTAGCTAGCTGTAATGGTGCACCTTTTTATTACACCCTGGCCAGAGTTTCAAATAGAACTACAGTCAAGAATTTTCTGCCACACAGTGACTAACTACATATGTCACAGCCAGTTCTGTTGAGAAATTTGGTTGCTAAAAATTTTCTTCCTACAGGATCCATTGGAGCAATCATCGTCCCATTTCAGCAGGAAGTAATCTTAATATGACTACGCCCCCTTTCCCTACCCTTGGAATTTTGAGATAATAGTCATCGTCTTTGGGTTGGTTTTAGTTATTTGGGATTGGGTGATGCTTACACTCGGGTTTATCTTTTAGACAGGAATAGGGAATGGTTGGTAAAGGTATGGTTTAGATGGGATATAGATAGATTAGCCTATTTTCTTGAGAATTTGAGTAAGAATGAGATAGTATTTTACAGCTTACATTGTTGTGTATTCTTATGTGGTAAGCTATGTAAAATTGTTTATATTTTGTTATATTGTGTTAAATGTTTCCACTTATAATATTTTATGCACATTATTTTTTACCATATTCTATGTATGTATACTTTTCCTGTATTCAAGACATTTTGTATATTGATACAATTTGGGATATTTATCTTGCTGCCCTTTATAGTTCTACCTCTTGTCTTGACACTTATACTCTACCTCTATTTTAGGGATTTACATGTAGGTATATGTAAATAGTTATATTGTTTAAGTATTTGTTCCTGCTTTACTCAGGAAAGTTTTAATCAGTCTTTTTAGCTAAGTTCCCGAGTATTACAGATTATCTTCACTCACATTTCCTGTACCTATGAGATTAGTCAGATATAGATGCTTAATCTTCAATCACTTCATAGACATGCAAAACATGACATTTAAATGTTTTAATATTAGTACTCCATTGACATGAGACACTGTTGCTCCTGACAGCACCGTGTACTTTCCCGAAAATATGTTGGACACTGTTGTTGCTCCTGCTGGAGTTCAATCTCGCCTCAGCTAATGGCCTGTTGGGCATAGAATTGCCCCCACCTTGACCACTGATTTGGACATGCAGTCCTATGTGCTTACAGGAGACAAATATAGAAGACTGCTTGACCTTGCCAAGTCAGGGTAAGACAGCCATTCTATTTCCCTGCTGTTGTTGGGGTCTGTCAAGTTCTCTTGGCCTTAGCCAAATCTGGGTGTACCAACGTCGCTAGGAGACCTAGGGTGACTGTTCAGGTGGCTTGCTGTTTCTGTCCTTGCTGCACCTTTTGGAAGTTGTCCATCTGCATTTCCTGTCTACTCTAGTATTGTTAATTTCCTTCTCAGGTCTTGATGAGGTTGAAGATTAAACTATCACAACTATTATTCTCTCTTCCTAGTTAGATATATTAGGTACTAGACTTACGTTTTCCAGCTTAAGACAACTCTATTGTAAACTCCATTATGCCCTCACCCTAGGACTAGATGTGTAGGTCATTTTGTTCTCGATTCTCCTTTTCTTAGAGCACACTTGTTATTCACTGTTTTGTATATAGTTTTGTATTAAGCCTAAATCTTTTCTTTAGACTAAAAGGGGAATTGTAGTGAGATAATCCTTCTGTAGCACTGACCACGCCCATTGGGGGGTGGAGCGATGGGTGGAGGTGACCTGAGGAAGGAGGTCGGAGGGGGCCAGGAAGGCGCACTCTCTTTCTGGCGTGACTCGGACAGGAGAGGATCGGGTTGAATTTCCTGGTGTTCATCTGTCTAGGTTGTATTATCCCTCTATTTTTCCATCATAAACTCAGAATTAAGAGTTGATCACAGCTATATTCTTAACCCTAACAAGGTACTGTTTCTACCCACATGTTACAGTATGAGGAAGAATTAGAGGAGCATATCTCTGTAGCTTAAGCTATTCCCTTCACATCATTTTGTTATAAAAACTTGCACTACCAAGGTAAATAGACAGACAAATGGATGATACACAGATACATACAAGCCTAGCATTCGCAGTTCCTGAAGTAGTCTGGAGCATAGCTATGTGTCGAATGTCAACTGTAAGGGGGGGTGGAGAAAGGAAAAAAGATGATATAGAGAAGAGAGAGGAGCTAGGCAGTGGTGGCACATGCCTTTAATCCAAGCACTTCGGAGACAGAGGAAGGTAGATCTCTGTGAATTCAAAGCCAGCATGGTCAACAGAGCTAATTCCATGACAACTAGGGCTACACAGAGAAACCCTGTCTCTAAAAAAACAGAGGGAGGCAAAGAGAGAGACATTTCAGCCATTGTTTGATAATTCTGTGATCTGAGAAACTACACAAGAACAAATTCATCAGATAGCATCTTATGCAAGGATGTGCTCAATGATCTGTTGGACAGTTGTGAATTTACCAAAAATACTCCAAAATACCACAAACCCAGGTGTCTTCTAATATATAGTTCCTGGGGAGGGGCAGGATACATGTGCCAGGTGCTATATTACAGACTTTATAACAATCCTCTTTAATCTTCACAAATACATGAGATACATGTTATTGGTTCCTCCATATTGATTAAGAAATTAAAACAAAAATTTTTACATGGTCAGTGCAGACGCTGAGAGGTGATAAAGTGGAGATTCAGACATTTTTCCAAATTGCCATAAATTATACTCTAATTCCACATCCTTAATCACTTTAATTTCTACCTTCTCTGGACTTCTCTGCTGAAATCATCCCTTCCACTTCTATTTTGTATCAAAATGCCAGGTTTTGATTTGCTATGGCTTCCTCTGCCAGCAAGATATAAACAATGGTAGTCCTTCAAATTTTGCTTTGGAAATTCAAATCATTTGTTCACTTTGAATATATTCTTCTACTTAAAATATGCTTGGCATATACAGCTAACAGACATTTTACTCAAAGGCCTATTCCAGAAAGACCACTCCTTCTTAAACACCTTGGGAAATAAAATAAATAAATAATAAGTAAATAAAATCAGAGCATGTGTTAACAGCACAATACAGAGATCCCACCCAGAAGTAATATGCATCAGTGTTAGGAATAGAGTTGAGTTCATATTGAAACTTGTGAGAATACTATACATTCTTCACTGTATCATTATTCAACAGATATCCATTCATTGAAAATCCCTGACATCTGGGAAGAGAAGAATAAAAAGAGGATAAAAAGGAAATCTGAGAACCAAATCATGAAGAAAGGGATGGAGAAATACAACCTATAATTCCTGCCTTCGAGGTTCCAGTGTTTTATACAAGGAGCACATGCCAGAGGCTACTGATGAATTGCTTGCCTCACAATAATTTAGACAGCCATAAAGCTGCTTTTGAACTAAGTGGAACTTTATTCTGAATGACCTTGTGTGTTTCACTGCTCAGCTCTGAGTTTAGCTTTCTGAAAATTCTGATATTTGGCTGGAAGCATCGTTAATACCCAGAGTATTAAGAAAAGTTTATGCCTTATATATTAACATTTTTAGGTGGGGATCCAGGCTAATGGCTACTTGATATCTCTTCTCTAAGATGGTATAATTCAGCCACTAAAAAGTCCCAATCCACATGAAAATTACAAATCAAAACTCAAACTGATAGATAATTAAAAGAATCATTATAAATGGTGAATTAGAACATAGTTCAATAATTCTGAATTATATTTAAATATGATCTGGTTCACACGAATAAGAAACTATAACCTTGGACCTAAAAGACCCAAAAAGTGTCAAAACAACAATTGTAGGAAATCTCTACAAGTAATTATGGGCTTTGAAATGGTATATCTTTTAAAAAAAAAAAATGTAAACTCAATGTTTCTCTCTTAAGCAGCCAGAGGTTGGAAAATAGTCCTTAAAGTAGGGAACCGTTATAATTCCCTGAATGAAAGAGTCAACAGATTTGCAAACACACTGATAGCATTGGGCTCATTCGCTCTTTGATCAGCATCATACACACCAGGATTCAGCATTTTCAATCACTCCAGCAAATTCATTACATACCTAACCTCATTTGTTCTCAAGCAGTCCTAAGTTATAGTAACTCTCTTTGAGGGATATTAAGAAACTGAGATCATAGATGTTGCAGATCATGCCCAGGATCACACAGCTTGTAAGGGGAGGGGTCAAGACACAAAGGCTCGGTAACATAAGCCTTCAAGATTATCTTAAAAGTAGACAGATTTAAATATCTTAATGTGTTTCGCCAGTCCTGCTGTAACTATCCATGTGGCCTTGAAAAGCCACTGCAATACGAATTTAATTTTCTTGTCTATAAAGTGATTAACAGCAATAATAATCACCAAGATTTTTTCCACCCTTTAGTTCAGTGACTCTGTATTAAAGAAATGAATTGCTGTGTTCCCAAACACTGAAAATGCACCAAAGGTTGTCTTTTAGAAGTTTACATTATGATTAATGACAGAGATCTGAAAAGTTGGTACAGACGTTATAAAATTGCTCAAGAAAACAATTATCTGTGAGCAAACTCCAGGGACAGGAATGGCAGAGAGACGACATTAGGAGGTGAGCAGATGGCTACTTGGGTTTATGAGTGGAGAGATGATATCTTATCTCCTAAAAATGCTACAAACACTCTCTTGAATATTTCACTGAGAGTTCAAAATGCCAAACCTATTACCTGGATGGTTCAGGACTGCAAGATCCAAGCAGCACAAATGTAAACTAGTGTTTACTGAGCGAGTTGAGAACACAGGTTTGTCTGAGCACAAACTCAGTTTCTCTGTATTATGTAATGCAACCCAATGAGAAATAACTGAGCAAAACCATGCCCAAGCCATTTGGGAGACAGTAAAATTGCCACTGTGTCAGAATCAGCAGCCCTCACCAAACAATGACAGAGTGCCGCCAGGTCACACAGGTTCAGGAAGCCCAGACTTGAGCAACAAATGAGGTTGAACAAAATGAACCCAAAGGCTCTCAGTAAAGCCTGCCTAATCTCCTTTCTTCTATCCCCATTGTAAAGTGGTGTCCTGTGGTAACTATAAAATGGTGAGAGAGAAGAGAGAGGGCAGGAAGGAGAGCTTCTTTTCCCTCAGCTAACCCCGGTAACATTTATAAAATTATTTGACTGTTATACATCAGGCACTATGATAAAGTATTTCACATATCATTCATCATTTAGTCACTCACAAAGTCATGATTACACCTATGTTAAAAGCATGGAAACTTGGGGCCCAGAGTTAAAGTGTTTCTGCTAGTTTAACTGTATGAGTATAGACAAGAGAAAGAAAAAACCTCTCTCTCTCTATGAACTTGACGTTAATGAAGGTCTGCCAATCAAAAGGGGATTTCTTGGTATAACAGTTATAAAATTGTGTGTGGGTTTCTAATATCCTTAATACTCTGATTGCTCCTCAGCTCATATAAGTATTTCACTTTTCACCTCAAAAGTCATTTCTAGGGCTCAAGAGATGGCTCTGTGGTTAAGAGCACATAGCTTCTTCCTGCAGAAGACCTGAGTTCAGTTCCCAGCATGTGAGCACAGGTAGCTGTCGGTCACAGGACATGGGTGTTGGGAACTGGACCCTGTCTCCCACCACTAGTGATGTCCTTCCTTTGTGGTCTATATGCCAAACTCGGAAACACCATTGGCCAGTCTCCCGGACTGCTGTATCAGTCACTTTTCTATGGTTTGGAAGATAAGTCTTACCTTCCTCTCTCTACTTCCTGTCAGCCATGATATGAGTTTCTTTGCTCTACCACACTCCTGCTACTGTAATATGCCTCACTGCAAGCCTAAAGTAACAGAGTGAAAGGACGGACCCTGGATGACACTTTTTTTTACTACTCTCACCCTCATTCTATGGTATCATATGCATACAGTACCAAGATAGCATCATTAGAGTTGGTGCATATAGTTGCCTGCTTGTCCTCACTAAGAGCCCAGGTTAATGCTATCAATTCCATTATCCCTAGGCTCCATGTGGCACAGATCACATTTCTATGATAACTCCAAGGAAACCAATTACAGAACTAACTTCCGGTTACCCGTTTTTTTACAGAAACATTCATCAATGAACTATATTCCATTTGGTTTATCAAAAGGCTTATCTCTTGCTTTGTCCACTGAACTATGCAAAGTGCATCTAGATAATCATTAATGAATGTCCCACAATTGCTAAATATACTGAATAAACTATACATTGGAGCAAGAAGTAGTAGGATTAAGAATAGAATCTAAACATCCTTCTGAGCTACCAAGCCATAAGATGTCTTAGTTATGCTTCTGTTGCGGGAATAAATGCCCTAAGGGAGAAAGCAACTTAAAGAAGATACAGGGGCTGTTTGGACTTAGAGTTCCAGATGGATATAGATCATTATGGTGGCACAAGCAAGGAGGTCACATTCATCTGCACTCAGGAAAGAAACTTTGAACAGGAAGTGGGGTCAGGCATGAAGTCTCATGGCCTGGTCCCAGTGACTCACCTCTTCAAGTGAGGTTCCACCACTAAAATGTTCTACAATCTTCCAAATTAGCATCACCTGTTATGGACCAAGTACTCAAACACATGGGATTATGGGTAACCAGTCACACTCAAAACACAGCATAAGCCTTGATGACATAAATGACTAGTTCTGTAGACTTAAGGGATTCCTTTGGAGCAGATATGTCAGGGATCCATCCCAGAGAAAGATTGTCTGTAACACGCTGACACTTCCACACGTTTTCCTGTTATAATCCCACCACAGGTAATCCACCAAGACTGCTCCAGGAACTACTTACTGTATGTAATCTCCATGCATACTATCTAGCCACCTGACCCAGTCCACTTATCTAAGAATCTGTTAAGGTCTGATCCAAAACAACATTGACAACTTTCCAAGGCATATAATTCTACATTCTCTGTATACTTCCCAGAACTTCTTGAGAAACTGCCCCGATCCTATTAATTGTTTGACATTAATGATTTCAATTTTCCCCCAGCAAGTTCTTGGAAAAGGAACCACTGAACAGGTCCAATAACAACCTTATTAAAGAATCCTGGTAGGGGGCACTGGACTTGTTTCTTCAAAGGTGTTTTAGTTCTCCCAGTTGTCAGGAGGGAGGTCCTAAAGGTGGGGTATGCTCAGTTAAGCAGGTTCAATCTTACTCATGAGGACAGTTCTTTCAACCGTCAGAGTCCTACAGTTTTAATTCCTGATTTTATAAACAGCTAGTTATGAATTAGATGTCTTTCCTCAGTAATCTGCTAGCCTGCTAATATCTAACTAGCTAGCTAACAAAAACAATAAGGAACAGCTTTTTCTATGTATGTCATATTCAGAAGGCATTGCTCTCATGACCCTGAATGTTTTCCTGCTTTAATTGCTTTCTCTGACACTTCCAGTCTCTCATTTGAGGAGCCCTGCCTACATAAGCTTCAATCCTGTTTGGCTACTTTGCTTTTATAGCCTCATTTATCTTGCTGACACGTTGATTCGCATAGATATTTCTTTATTTCCTCTGAACCCTTTAGGGGAGGGACATCCAAAACATTATAAGGCCAGAACACATGGCCTTGGACTCCATGGGTTCTCTTTCATGTAGGTTTACAAGCCCAGCTTCTCTGTGTATCTAATATTGTTATTAAGAAAACAATCATAAACAGACACAATATGATTTGCCTCCTCAGAGAGCCTGCCTGAGATTGCGTGAGACGATATAGAACAGGAATAAGATGGATGGTCCAGGAAGGGCACTCAGCATGAGTATTCCATTTTTATTCCTCCTTCTTCTCATTGTCCTTTAGGTATACACATGAGTATATGGAACACAGTTTACTCTCATACAAAAGAAAACAGAAAACATTTGACCTTAAAATGGCACTGCAAGGACAATTTCCATGTTCAAGGACATCTTTCTCTTCTGATTAATTATTAAAATAAGGAAATGTTATCTTAAATCCATACTAGAGGCCTCACTGTTGACCTTTATTTCGTGTACACATTTAAAAGTATGCATTTAGGATTAAAGATTGCTCAGTGCTAAGGAGGATGGAATCAGATAGTCAAAAACTAACAAGTAGGAATCGAGGGATGACTCACCAACTAAGAACATGCTCCTGCAGATACCTGAGTTCAGTTCTTAGACCCATGTTAGGCAGCTCATGACTACCTGCTTCTGCTCCAGGGAAACCTCTTCTGGACTCTGTAGTCACCTACAGTCATATGTTCACATACCAATACATGTGCACTTGTGCAAAAATAAAGTAAGCCTCTAAAAAACCTGGCAAATGATAACTATAAATGAAGGCTATAAAACTATTAGGGATTGGGTTTGTTTGTGGGGTGGATGTGTGTGCTCACAAGTGTGCACATGATCAGTGTCTACTGCTATAGTACTCCATGGGTGCCTAGTTTCTACAGTTACATGGCCAGAGTGGAGAACACACATGTTTCTCTTTAGAATGTCCTCATTCTTTCCCAGGCAGAAAATTTCAATAGCAAACATGCTTACAAAAGAACACTCAAATAAAAATAATTATGATCCTTTGCAGTTAAAGGAGATTGCATAAATAATTTAATTTAAATTTATTAATGAAGAAAAGACGTTTTCAGGGTGGCTAACATGCTTACCTGTGGCTTTTTGACTGTTAGAAACCTGAAACATAATCTCCATGTTTTATGTGTCAAATGATGTCCTTGAGCTTTTTTTTAAATAGAGCTATTATGTTTTGTTAAGAAAATGGTTTTTATAAATCCAGAAATTTTGGAATGAAAAGACAGAAGGGAAATATTGAATATGAAAAAGAGATAGAAAAAGTTATAGATATGGGAATATATTTTGTCAACAGAGATTAAAGAAAAAATTAAATGCGTCTATGTAAATATATATATATGTGTGTGTGTGTGTGTGTGTGTGTGTGTGTGTGTATAAATACGTATGTGTGTGTGTATTTGTTTGTTAATCATTTCATTCCAACTTATAATGCTCCTACATTTTCCTAAAATAATGACCATTCTTCAGTTTAAAGTAACTTAGGTCATCTTTTTTTTTTTTTTTCTTTTTTCTTTTTTTTTTTAGATCTTGCCTCACCAAATACTAACTCCAGTAACAGTTGACTATAAAAGATATTTACTGGTCATATTAGGTCATATTATAGCCCACCACAGCTGCCTCCTTAGCTGTCCCTAGCAATGGCTGACCAGATAAAAAGAGGAAACATTTCAGTACCGTCCCCTTCCCTTCTAATGTCCTGTAACTACCCTAGCATAAAGCAAACCATAGGCGCAGCTCTTTCAATAGAGGCCTCTCCCCAGGTTTTCTCCAAATAGCACCTGTGATCGATAGCTTTGAATCTCCCAACCTGTTATCTGTGTTTTCTCCTTGCCAATGATAGATTTCGTGCAGTAAGAGTTCTGTCATAAAAATAAATAGTTCCCAGAAAAACACTGAGCAGAACTAGAATCCAGATGCAGAGAGGGAGGACAAGACCAGGCTACAGAAATCCACAGAGATGGCTGACATGAACAAGGGGGAGCTAATGGGCCCCCAGACTGATAGCTGGGAATACAGCATGGGACTGACTCAGACCCCCTGAACATGGGTCTCAGTTAGAAGGCCTGGGCTAAAAGCCTATTAGTGGAGAAGAGTCATAGGCCTTAGAGTGATCTACTACTGATGTTTTACTAAGAGGACATGGTGTCAAACTACCTTCTAGGTATTATGGTTATACTCATTAGTGCTGTTCCCAACTCTGACCAAAGAATCTTCTGTTTGCCATGGGCAAAGTTGCAGTTAATGAAGCAAGCAATTTTTATTTGGTTAAAGTGATAAGAATAAGTGAATGTTTATTGCTTAATTCCAAGTGAGACATCAATATCCCTCACCAAGACTCATGGGAAGTTTAAAAGAAGGGATCAGAAAGAATATAGTAGCCAGAGGATGGAGATGAGTGTTGCAGAATGTTGTCTCCTGGATATGACATGGCTGATGTAAACTTTACCTCAGCCATGGTTGCCTGCACAAGAACTACAAAAGATAAAACCAACGAGACCATTCGACATTATAGTGCACTGTACAAATTGAACTCAGTGGGTTACATGTTAAAGGCTTAGGGGAAGTATGAGGGAGGTGGGGGGGTACATAGGATTAAGATATATCGTGCACATCTATGGAATGGCCATGATTAAATTTTAAAACTACGATAATTAAAATATCTTCTAACAGAAGGAGTTTTCACAGCAAATGTCATTAATTGTGCTGGGTCTACTGCTCCTTAGTTGGCAAGAGGCTTTGTCTAACCTCTGTAGAATGTGGGTTCCTTTTTCTTCTCATGGCACACCTTAACTGTTTTTCCCATCTCTCTATACTTCCTTCTGGGTTTGTCCTTCCCTATTTCTAATTTCTATTTACTTATTTATTTTCTCCTTTTTAAAAATGAATTCATTTAGTTTTCTTATTTTACATATTGACAACAGTTCCCCCTCCCTCCTTCCCTCTCTCCCTCCCTCCCATGTCCCATGACCACCCTCCCATTCCATCCCCCCCTACTCCATAGGTAGGGTGGTGCCTTCCAGGAGGGGTCAACAAAATCTGTCAAGTCATTTGGAGTAGGGACTAGGCCCTCCCTTCTGCCTCTAGGTTAAGGGAGTATCCCTCCATAGGGGACGTGCTCCCAAAGTCCTTTTTTGCACCAGGGACTCAACCTGATTCCACTGTCTGAAGTAATTCAATCAGAAATCAATTGGCTACCCAGGAGCAGTCAAGGCCTAATTGACAGGTTGGCATGGTAGCATTCAGAATTCACCACCAGATAATACCATTGATAACTTCTATCCTCCAGTGGCATTCATAGTAGCACCTTTACACAGTATGGCAGCTAGACAACAGGCTAGACAATTTCAGGTCAACTCTAGCTTGCAGTCTCTATTTCCTTCAACCAATGGGTGTTATGCCTTCAACAACAGTGTCTTGCCATCTACTGGTAAGCAAACAAGAACAGAACCTATGCTATCTTATAACTAACAGGGAGGTCTCCCACACCCATCACTAAAGGGTTTTCTTTAATAACTGACACATTTTGGAAAAATAATGTCTACCATGCAGAGTCCTATGTTCAAACTCCTTTTCTTTTTTTTTCCTTTATTTTTATTTAATTTATTATTTTATAATTTGACTCAGTCCCCTTTCCCTCCCTCCATCCTTCTCTTTTACCCTCACATGCACCCTGACCACCCTCCCCTCCCATCTCCCCACCCCAATTCCACATGTAAGGCAATGCCATCCAGGTGTGGTCGTGTAGATCTGTCAGGTCATTTGAAGTAGGGATTAGGACTTCTCTCCTGTCTCTAGGTTAAGGCAGTATCCCTCCATGGGGGGATGTATTCACAAGGTCCTTTTGTGCATCAGGGATACATCCTGGCTCCACTGTCTGAGGTCCCTTAGACTGCTCAGTCCTTCTGGCTGAGACCCATATTCAGGGAGGCCTGAGTCAGTCCCATGCTGGATTCCCAGCTATCAGTCTGGGGCCCATTAGCTCCTCCTTGTTCAGGTCAGCTGTGTCTATGTGTTTCTGCAACCTGGTGTTGTCCTCTCTGTCTGCATCTGGGTTCTAGTTCAACTCAGTGTTTAGGTATGGGTGTTTGCTTCTGTTTCCAACAGGTATTAGATGAGGGCTTCTTGGATAAGTTAGTTGTTGATCTCACTATCTGGGAAGGGCATTTATAGTAGCCTTTCTACTGTTGCTCAAATTATTAGTTGGTGGCAGTCTTGTACGTCTCTAGACATTTCTTTAGGTTCAGTTTTATCTTCAAGCCAATAATGGCTCCCACTTTTATGTTCTCCCTCTCTCTCTCTCTCTCTCTCTCTCTCTCTCTCTCTCTCTCTCTTTCTCTCTATCTCTCTCTCATCTTCTATTCCTACTCTGACTCAATCTTCCTGGTCGCATGTGTTTTCCTCTCCTCCCCCTCTCTTTCTCCTACTTCTCTCTCCATTCACTGCCCTCCACTTCCCCTATGCTCTGGGGGACTTGTCCCTTCCCCCTTCTGTGAGGAACTTTATATGAATATCTTAGAATACACCTTGTATCCTAGTTCCTCTGGTGGTATGAATTATAGGGTGGTGATCCGTTGCTTTAGGTCTAAAATCCATATATGAGAGAGTACATACCATGTTCCTCTTTTTTTGCTTGTGTTACCTCTTTCAGGATGGTTTCTTCAAGTGCCATCCACCTGCCTGCAAATTTCAAGATTCCATTATTTCTTTCTGCAGAGTAGTATTCCATTGTGTAGATGTGCCACATCTTCTTTATCCATTCTTCAGTTGAGGGGCATCTAGGTTGCTTACAGGTTCTTGCTATTACAAATAATCCTGCTATGAACATAGTTGAACAGATTTCTTTGTTGCATGGATGTGGATCATTTGGGTATATGCCTAAGAGGGGGATTGCTGGGACCTGTGGTAAACTAATTCCCATTTTCCTAAGGAACCACCATACTGATCTCCAAAATGGCTGTATGAGTTTGCATTCCCACCAGCAGTGAGGAGTGTTCCCCTTTCTCCACATCCTCTCCAGCATGAATCATCGTTGTGTTTCTAATTTTAGCCATTCTGACAGGAGTAAGATGGTATTTCAAAGTTGTTTTCATTTGCATTTCCCTGATAGCTAAGGATGTTGAGCACTTTCTTAAGTGTCTTTCAGCATTTTTTATTTCCTCTATTGAGAATTCTTTCTTCAGTTCTGTACCCCATTTTTAATAGGGTTATTTGGTGTTTTGTTGACTAGTTTCTTGAGTTCTTTGTCTATTTTGGAGATCAGCCCTTTGTCAGATGTAGGATTGGTGAAAATCTTTTCCCAGTCTGTGGGCTGCCATTTGGTCTTGTGGACTGTGTCCTTTGCCTTACAGAAGCTTCTAAGTTTGAAGAGGTCCCATTTATTAATTGTTTCTTCCAGTGTCTGTGCCCCTGGAGTTATGTTCAGGAAGTGCTCTCCTGTACCAATTTGTTCAAGGGTACCTCCTACTTTCTCTTCTAAGAGGTTCAATGTGGCTGGATTGATATTGAGGTCTTTGATCCATTTGGACTTTGGTTTTTGTGCATGGCAACAGACATGGGTCTATCTGTAGTCTTCTACACACCCTCATCCAATTGTGCCAGCACCATTTGTTGAAGATGCTGTCCTCGCCCCATTGTATTCTTTTAGCTGTTTTGTCAAAAATCAGGTGTTCATCGGTGTGTGGGTTAATATCAGGATTTTCGATTTGATGCCATTGGTCTACTTGTCTATTTTTGTGCCAATACCAGGCTGTTTTCAGAACTATAGCTCTTTAAGTAGAGCTTAAAGTCAGGAATGGTGATGCCTCCTGACGTTCTTTTATTGTATAGGGTTGTTTTGTTTTTCCATATAGAGTTGATTATTATCCTTTCAAGGTCAGTGAAGAATTTGGTGGGATTTTAATGGGATTGCAAAGTCCTTTCCTTTTTTCCATATATTTTAATTAGCTTACAAAGTAGTAAAATTCCACAAGGTAAGTAGACAGACAGACAGACAGACAGATAAATAGGCAGATAGAGATAATTAGATAGAAGAGAGATAGATAGGTTCTTAATTTTTGTCAAGTAGCCCCCCTTCTTTTCTTTCCCCATACTCCTGCCCCAATCTCTGTTTAACCCTTTAACACCCAGCCTTCCCACATAGCATATATAGCACAATCGTGTGTTTTATTAACTCTTCAACCCTTAAGGCTTTCTACCTTCCACCTTTGTAGACCCTTCCTAACTTCCTGATCTCTACAGACTCTCCAAAACCAAAAACACAAATCTAAAATGAGAAGCTGTGATTGACAGATGAGAGGGAATATGTGGCTTTTTTTTTTTTCTTGCTGGGCCTGGGTTATATCACTTAATGTAATGCTTCCCAGGTCTACCTTTTACTTATAAATCTTAATTTTTAGAGTTTGGTAAATTTTCACTATTTATATGTTCCACATTTTCATCATTTGATGCACAACTAGGCTGACACCATTTCCCAGCTATTTCCTGAATAAATCAGCAAAAAAAAGGATGGATGTGGAAGTACCTGAATAGAGATGTATAGAGTTGTGAGTATATGCACAGGAGTGGATGTCTGCTATGTTGTCATTCTACTTTTAACTTCTTTAGAAACCCCATTCTGGCTCCCATAGTGGATGCACCAAGCTTCACTTCCTCCAACAGTGTAAGGTTCCCCTTTCCTCACTTCATTGGCAAAATTTGTTGTCATTTGTTTCTTCATGACAACCATTCTGAGTGAGGTTAATGCAGTTTCAAATAAAATATTAAAATGGAAATAAACCATGCTAAGTTCTCAGTTGTGTAATCTCCAACATGGCCTTCCTCCTGTGGAAGAGAAAAAAAGCCATGTCTTTTGAATTTGGGAGCAAAGAGCCAGCATGTTCAGCAATAGAATTCAGCAAGCAGCTGCCGGGTGAATGCAGAACAGGATTCTCCAGAGCAAGAGTGAGATAGCCCAAGAGTGTCAGAGAAAACATGGTTTGAGTTTTGGCCAGCATCCAAAAGAAAATGAGATAGAAGGAAGGAGAAGTCACACATTTTTTTAGTTATAATTCATTCGCAAACTTGGTCCTGCCTGAGGGAAGTTCTGAAATGGCTGTGTCATGGGAGGGGGTTCTGGGAAGGATAAATATATCACCTCATTGAGGATCAATTCCTCTCATCTCCTTAGCATGACTTAAGGTGCATCAGCCTTCTAAGGGAGTGTTCTCTTGACCAGATGATTTATAGGCCCAGCTGTATCAACTCTTTAAGGAAAAGATAATAATATGTAATGTTTTAATCTTTGGTGCAGATCAAAATTGCATGCCTTTACCCAGAGCCAGGAGTAAAACTTGAATTCCATTCTTTTGACTAGGAAAAAGTAACTCTCTCTTAATGGACCTCAGTGAATCCTTAATATGTCTAACATTTTATGATATTTTAAGTCTTAAGAAATGGTAGTTATGATGTGTAATCAAAGCAGAAGATGTCCAAAGCCAGCTCATTTTTGGTGGCCTTTAAAGCTATCCCCTATAACAATAGTAGACTAAAATAAAGTAATATTCCTAGGACTAAACCCAACCAAGAACATAACAGACTCCTACAGTAAAACTTTACACAAGGTGCCTAATGATGGAAAGAGCCTTTATGCCCACAGAATGAAGAATTAATATTGTGAAAATGATTATATTGCTCAATGCAGTCTGTATATTTAACTCAATTCCCATTAAATTTCCAATCACATTCTTCACACAAGTAGAAAAATATTGCAATTTATATAGAAACACAAAAGACCCCAAATAGATGAAGCAATCCTAACTATAAAGGACAATGCTGTATATCTCACAAATACTGACTTCAAGTTATACTGCCAGAGACAGAGAGACAGAGGCAACATGATACTAGTACAAAACAGACATGTACACAGATAAATGCAGTAGAATAGAGGACCCAGCAATAAGCCCACATAGATACAGCCACCTGTGTCAATAACATACACTGGGCAAAAGGCAGCTTCTTCAACAAATGCTCCTGGGAGACTTTAACATCTACCCTGCAGAAGAGTTAAATTAAATCCATATTTTTCACCCTGCATGAAATCAATTCAAAACTAATCAAATATTTAGACATAAAAACATGAACCACTGAAATTTCAGAGGAGCAACCAAGACAGAGACATGGGCAAAAACTTTCTGGAAAGGAGTCTAATAATAGCACAAGAAATAACCCCTATAATTGACAAATGGGATTCCGTGAAACCATAAACCTTTTTCACAGCAAAGAAATCTATCCACATAGTGGAGTGGCAGCCTAAAAAGTTGGAGAAAATCTTTTCCAGCTATCCTTTGGCAGAAAATCTAATACCTAGAATATTTTTTAAAAAAGAAGTTTTTTTTAATCAAATATGAATAATAAATCCACAATAAGCAATGGGCTAGCTTTCTGAACAGTTCTTAAAAGAGGATGTAGAAAGGTGTTCAGCTTCCTTACTCATCAAGGAAACATAAACAGAACTACTTTGAGATTCTATCTTACTTACCCCAGCCAAAATGGATAATTGTTGAGATTTTTTTTCCAGCTAGTCTTAGTCCCACTGGACCAGTTTCTCTCCGCCCAAATGGGTCTCTGCAGCCACTATGAAATAACCATCTGAGACTTCATATCTACTTATAATTGCTCAGCCATTGGCATAGGCTTGTTACTGGCTAGCTCTTTCTTAGTTATTAAACCATAACTATTAATATGTGTATCTCCACACAGCCGTATCTTACCTTACCGGAGAATTCTCTGGTGTCCTACCTCCCTGGTAGCCATATGTCATCTGTTCTTTATTTTTCTTTTCCCTGTCTCTTTGTTCAGAATTCCTGCCTAGCTAAATCCCGCCTATCCATTGGCCAAAACAGCTTTATTCTTCAACCAATAAAAGCAACACATATTTGCGGCATACAGAAGGACATCACATATCAGATCACGTCATGAAAACAAATGACAGGGCCCGTGAGATTGCTCAGTGAGTAAGGGCACTTGCTGACAAGCCTAATTATTTGAATTTGACCCCCAGGATCAACATAAAGGAAGGAGTGAGCCAAGCCCTGAAAGTTGTCCTCTTTTTTCCATACATATACCACGGCATATACAAGCCCCACCCTGCACACCAAATAAATACATGTAATAAAAAATTTAAACAAATGCTAGCAAAAAAGGAAGGAAAGAGAAATCCTTATTCACTACTAGAGGGAACATGAACTAGTACAGCTACTCTTGAAATACGTATAGAGGTTCCTCAAGGAACTAAAAAGAAAACTATCACATAACCCAGATATCCCAGGGGATACTGCGGGCATATATCCTAAGGTCTCTAATTATGCTACACAAATACTTTATACCCAAGTTTACTGATACAAAATTCACAATAGGTTATTAATAGAACCAGTCTAGATGTCCAACATATTAATAGATAAAGAAAATGTGGTGCATACACAGAATGACATTTAATTCAGCCTTAACAAAAATGGGATCATGATAGTTTCCTCTCACATCCAAATCTAGATTTTAATCTTTATATGTGTGTATTTTGGAGGGAGAAGGTAGGTACAGGTCATGAAACTAGAAAGGGTATTAAGAAAACTCAAAGGAAGGGAAAACAGGAAAAGAAAAAAAACTAAGAACAACGATGTAACTTTGTACCATGTATCTACTAGTGCAAATTTGAATCTGCTGCTACTATGTTCTTAGTTGGTCTAAATAATACAAACCCAGAGTTAGATATGAAGGAACATGCTGAGAGATCAGAGAGAGAAAGCAGAAAGCCAAGGCCACCTTTACCTCATTCACCTACCAGCAGAAAAGAGAGGGAGTTCCTGTTTCTCCCTGCTTATATCCTCTCTCTGTCCATCCATCTCACTTCCTGTCTCTGCCCAGCCATCTCGTTTCCTGTTTCCTCCCAGCCATCTCCTTTCTGTCTGTCTGTACAGACCTCCAGACCTCTATGGTTAGCTAGTGACAAGCTCTATCCTCTGATATTCAGGCAAGCTTTATTTATACAAGCAAGATATCACCACATAGACCCCTTTTGTCTAAAAATGAAAAATTTTATAACTATTATTTTTAAAAACTATATACAATACATATAACAATTATATACAATATGGTAGGAATAAAATCTCAAATTCTCTGGATTTACTAGTGGATCTGGAAGGTTTTAGTAGTCTGGTTCACACATGCTCATCACTTTGCATATGCATTAAGTATAATTGTGGAAAGGTAAGTTGAGTCAAAAAAAAATCGCTGCAATTAAGCAATGCACAGTTTCCACAAAGGAAACTCAAAACCACACCCTATCTTCTGCAATTCACCTGGTCGGAAGAATTACATTAAAAATAGACAATTCCTTAGGAAATTATTGTTTCTGATATCTCTGTTGTTTGGAAAACACTTCCAGAATGTACTGTGTATTTCTTCTTAGTGTCTTAACTTTCCACTTTTCCATTCTCTGACTTGCCCTGTTACTCACACTGCCCTGCCTGCTAGGCTGAATACACAAGATTTCCACTTTAGCTGCTGCTTCAAATGCTTGACATTTTCAGACTAAAATAACCTCCAGACTAATCCCTTCTCTGGGCTCTCCTGCAGATGTCAGAGCAATCTTCCAAAACACTCTTAGTTAATTATGCTAATCTCTTCGTAAAGAAAATTCTAGAGATCTTACCCAGCAAGAATCCCCACAATGGGCTTCTTGGGTTTGAGCCTGGGTTTCTCCACTGATCTACTAACTCTATGAACTTGTTAAAAAGCTTACATCTCCAGCCAGAAAGACTGAGCAGTCTAAGGGACCTCAGACAGTGGAACCAGGATGTATCCCTGGTGCACAAAAGGACCTTGTGGACACATCCCCCATGGAGGGATACTGCCTTAACCTAGAGACAGGAGAGTAGCCCTAGTCCCTACTTCAAATGACTTGACAGATTTACATGACCCCACCTGGATGGCATTGCCCTACATGTGGAATTGGGGTGGGGGGATGGGAGGGGAGGGTGGTCAGGGTGCATGTGAGGGGGGAGAGAGAGTAAGAAGGAAGGAGGGAGGGAGGGAGGGGGAACTGGGATCAACATGTAAAATAATAAATAAATAAATAAAGCACTGCTTTTACCTGTCAGATGCACACAGGAACCATGAACACCCTTAAAATTTCTTCTGAGGCCTAACTGAGAACTTCATGAGTACCGGAACTTAGACTGATGGGTTCATCACACTGACCACTATTATTATGGAGTGAAATAGCAGCTTGACATATTTCTTTTATTACCTTATTTTCTACTTGATTCCTTGGTCATTTAGAGACATGTTTTCCCTGAGATTAGACTGTAAATCAATTATACGAATTAGAGGAAACCATCATTCTCAATGTTTTTATTTATTTTAAATTTTTCTATGTATAATACATTTTATCATATTATTTCCCCTGCCCAACTCTTCTGAGATCCTCTCCACCTCCTTACCCATGAAATTTTATGTCCTTTCTCTTGCTCAAAAGGGAAAAAAATCAGAAGGCACAAACCCACAATGAGATAAAAATTTCCAAAACAAAAAACACCCCCAAAACCATGAATTACCAGATAAGATGCCAGCACTGAGCCTGGAAAGTGGCCACAAAGCCCCTCCCCTAACCAATAAGTTATTTGTCACTGATACCTCCAGGGAAAGGGAAAATCAGTTTTTGCCAATTGAGTATAAATCACACATCAACACAGGCCCCATGTCCAGGAGTAGTTAGCCAACACAAAATGGACTTCCTTGTTCAATTTTGGGTTTTGTTGCTGTTTAATTAAGTTGGGCTATTGAAATCATATCAAACTGGGAAACAATGTTTCTAAATGCAAGAACCAAGATGGCTGAGGAAGGACAGGATCTGATACTCAAAAAGGGACATACAGAAAGAAGAGCTGAGTTCAGAGGAGAAAGATCTAAAATAAGTCAAGAGGACCTTGATGACTACTCAGGTGGGGCCGGGCACAGCGAGGATTAGCTAGACAAAGGAAGACAACGAAACTGAGGAGACCAGAAGTTTCGGGTTATTTGTGGAATCTGAAATGGATGCAGAAAATAACCTCTTATGATTCTAGGGGAGCGGTGGAATTGCACTGAAACTTTGCAATGTTATCCAAGCCAGCACATACATACATACAGACATCAACAGAAACCACCCTCGGTGACAGGAAGAATCTAGGAAAGCTTCAACAGCTATATGTGGGCTGGCAATCCCTGTTGTGCCCTAAATTAAATATTCCTTTCGGTCAGCAGGGATGTTCATGAAGTAAGCAAAAGGTCACATGTCTGGGAAAGTGGCAACTTGGGGGACCTTGGAAGGCCTTTGCTCTGCTTGATAGGAGTAAACAACTGAAGGGTGCTATTCTGACCAGCCCAGGTGCTGAAGTCTGTCAAGTGCCTGGAAGCTATGCAGAGGTCCCCACATCAGGGTGAGCTTTTCATGAGTCATCACTGTGTTGGAGCAGGCTCTTGAGTCATCTAGCTCCAGTAAGTAACTACTCACCCATACTCCTATTAGTAACCCCATAGTTCACCAAATTGGACTTTGGTGCTGTTGTTACCTTAGTCTGTCATGGTTTTCTTTCTGAGGTGAGTGTGTGTGTGTGTGTGTGTGTGTGTGTGTGTGTGTGTGTGTGTCTGTGTCTGTGTGTCTGTGTGTGTGTCTGTGTCTGTGTATGTGTGTTTTGTGTCCCCAGAAGTCTCTCATATAATACCCCAATTAAGTTTCACTATTATAAAGATTTCTAACTACCTTTGATGCCATATCTAACCCCAGAGCTTCAATCTTCTGGACTCCAGAGTCAACTGATTTCATATTACTTCCCCTCTTCTCTCCTGACAGAAGTCATCAAACTAGATCAGATCAGTGTTAATGTCTTTACTCTACGATGATGCCAATTAATGTCTCTAATTATGCTTCTATGGGCTCTGTCTATCCAGAGCCTACCAATTTATACCCAATATTCAACTTTCTCTACATTTTCTTTAACCAGCTCCTATTGGTTACCATCCAGGAGTCTTGTGCATTTTCTCTACCAATTAAGGAATTAAAGAGCAGGAAAAATCTTAGACACAGCAGGCAACAATAAGAAATAAGCTTTGTTACAAGTGAAGTGTGTATGCATGGGCACGAGCGCGCACGTGCGCGCACACACACACACACACACACACACACACACACACAGCAAGACACACAAAAAGACACCTGTAAAACAGAGAGAAAACAAATGCATTGTTTGAGGCTATTTGGGTGGGGCTGGAATGGGTGCTGTTTGCCCATGTTAAGATTCTCAGTTTAGACAAGGAAAACAGGCCAAGTCCTCAGCTTTGGCTAAAGATTCCCAGGACCAACCCTGAACATATCCAACTGACCTGGACTGGTCAGCTAGAAGCAGGCTTGTTGGTTGGAGCAAAGGCCCACCAGGCCTTTGTCCCAGATCAGTGTCAAGGAGGGATAAGCTGGAAGTCTGCCATCTTCATTTCTCCAATTGTGGCTCCTTTTCCAATCTGTCTGCCTGTCAAGGATTTGTCTAATTCTGCATCCCTAAAATTTAGGCTTTCTTAAGAACTATTAGCATTGAAGCTGTACACAATTCAGCCCTTGAATATACAGTACCTTGTAACAAGTACTGTTTTTCCTCCCGCCGCCTGGTCTTGTCCTGCTGCTGCGCCAGCCCCAAATAATACACAGAGACTCTGTATTTGATACAATGCTGTTGGCCCAGTTACTTGTTTCTTATCAGCTAGCTCTGCCTTAATTATTAACCCATTTCTGTTGATCTATGTATTTTCACATGGCCTTCTCTTACCGGGGAGGCGACTGGCGTCCAGCTCTCTCCTGACCCTCCATCTTGACTCCTCCTTCCTATTTCCTATTTCCTCCTTGTCTCCTACTCCCTCCTATCTTCCTTTCCTATTGGCCAACAGTGCTTTACTATTAACCAGTATGAGGAACATATACAGAATGACATCTCCCATCAGTACCTTGTAACAATCTCTATAGTTACTATACTTTTTTGTTCTGTCCTAATAGGCTAGATACTATATAGAACATGTTTTTGTACACTATACCCTGAAATCCTAAATTCTAAGCCATATACTAGGTGCCAGATAAATAACTGTGAATTAATAGAGAAGATTTTGTAAGTGTTGTGAGTTTAAAACCACATTAGACTACGTACAGCATTTGTTTTCCTATAATGCTAGCTATTTGTTTTGGAAAAAAATCATATCAGCACATTCAGTGAAAATAAGAGATACAAATGCTATTTTCTGAAGAAAGGAAAAAAACTGCATATTTTTTACATATTTGATCAAAATGTGTTACATATACCTTTTTACTTCTTTTCCATGGGCAAAACTAAAAGAAGCAGAGTGGTGTGAGGAACAGTTTAAATACCCTTTGTGGCATGAGTATGTGGCACTGTTTTTCCCAGGCCTGGCCTTTCAGTCCCTCTTATGTACCCCCTGGAGTGAGTGTTGACTGAAATCAGTGATCAGACAAGTCCTTCTTTAGAGTTCTTTTTGATTTCCTGCTTCTGACCAAGGATAAATATGCTTTCCAGAATATTCTTGGCTAACTCCTTCTTATTTTCCCCATGTGACTTTTCCAAGGGAACGAATAAGGACTGCCATTACCAGACTTCCTCTGGTGCCCAACCTGTCAGTGACAACGAAGGAAGGAGTTGCTCCACCAGAGTAAAGAGAATCTTCACAAGGTGACCCAAATAAAGTCAACTACGTGTAGCTTAAAAGAATAAAGGCAATATTATGTAATCTGATTCTGTGTGGTATAAGACATAACATCTTACAGGCTGGGAGACTTTTATCACAGATCGCTTTCTTGTTTGAACTCTAATCTGTGCATAACAGTAACACACACAGACACACTGTGGCAAACATGAAGCTGTGATAATCATCTCTATCTCCATGTAATGCAGCTGTTGACATGATCCAGCTGCTTCAGTCCATATTTTCCAGCTTTCTAGCAAAGGCCATACTTTCCATCTATAGTTCAGGCATTTCATTTATGCCTGACACCAGATGCCACTATCAGGAGTCTGATATAGATCTCTCTGTGATTTTGTCCTAGACCGTCACATCTGTAGCGTTGTCTGATGCTGCCCCTCACCCTTTTTTTCTTTTGTGACATCCATTCAACCTCTTTCTCTTTACCCATTGTAAGCTTCATCCCAGTAAGCTTCTTGGACTACACATTCTCTCTCAGTGTCATATATATATATATATATATATATATATATATATATATATATATATATACATTTACCTGATGCACACCATGAAGCACGGAGACCTTTCAGCTTGGGAAACGTCTGGCTCATGGTTCCCTTTATGTAACTTCTCCTTATATTTACTTTTGTCTTAGGAGAGAATTATCACTTTAGCAGAAACTAGATCACAGTGCTCAGATATGGAGATAGAATGTATAATGAATAAATTCTGTACATTATACAGAGGAAAATCTACAGAGAGATAATTTTTTGTCACTGTTTTCAGTCCCTTTTTTTTTTTTTCCTTTTTTATTTAAATTTGAAACAAGGTTGTTTTACATGTCAATCCCAGTTCCCTTACCCTCCCATCTTCCCCTGTTGTCCCCCACCAATCCCCAGCCGATTCCCTTTCTGCTCCCCAGGGAGGGGGAAGCCTTCCATGGGGAGTCTTCAAAGCTATTTTTTATAATCACTAGCTATTTGGTAAAGGAAAGAGAGAAAATATGCACCGCAGTGGATCTTCATTAGGTTTCTAATAAAAGAACTCAACCATTTCCACAGACCCCTACTAGAAAAACTGTGTTTTCTTGTTTCTCTCTGAATCATGTTCACTGCTCTTATGAGGTAACTAAAGAGTATCTTGAGATAGCTCTGTTCACCACCAATGCAATTATTTAAAATAACATAAAAAGATCTTGTACTGAATGAACTCTTGAATTAAAAGCCCCTATTGCAAATGTACAGTGGTAAGCACTGATCAGGAGAAACACTGCCAAATCAATTTTGTTTTTCAAATCAGTCGTCCTGGGAAAGTATAAATTATTCCAGTGAATTCCAATGAAGCTGTTTTATTTTTTTTTTTTATCAGATAGCTTTATACTTCACTTTAGGCATTATCTTAACATTTATCTCATAAATAATTATAGAAAGCATTTCGCATTACTACATTTTTGTACTTTTTGTAAAGTACTCTGATATCTACCTTGTCCCAGACACTTACTTCTTCCTGACTTTTAAGTATTTCCAGAAATGAAATACAACCTTAAAGAGTAGAGAATTGCATTACCCAAAGATGAATTTAAAACACACTTTTCTCAACACAGTCTCAGCTTCAAACAAGAGAAGACTCACTTCTGCGAGCTTGTAGCACTGCCTGAACCTGAAAAGGACAGAGGTGCTTGCCTTCTGTTTGTCACGGTTTTGTCTCTGGTATACCCGTCAATGGAGCACCACTCATTTTCAGATGCTGATCAAAATATTTACACCTGAATTTTCCCAAATTAATGTTTTTCTAAGAAGGTGACTTAGTCCTGAAGTTTACAAACAACAGTCTATTAACTTGTGATAAATTTGGTCCTTCTTAAAAAGATTTTTGTTTTTTGGATTTTTTTGTTTTGTTTTGTTTTGTTTTTTGTTTTTAAATAGGCCTCACACAGTGTGTATCCCAGACTGACCTCAAACTCCTAATGAACATCCTCCTTAAGCCCCCTTGGTGCTGGGATTATAGGTGTGTGCCACGCACTCAACATCCAGGAAACCTATTGTCATATTCTTTAAAATAGGGAGTCACTCCATTCCCATTTCCTCTTAGTCTTTCTTCACTTTGTAAACATTTGTTGGGGTGTGAAGTGTGTCTCAATGATTCAGCACTTGCCTGTCTGTGAAACTCTGAACTCAATCTACAGAATGAAATAAAAAAGAAAATGCTATTGTAGCTGTTCGGATTAAAGACTAAATCCTGGTCAGGGAAGGATTTAGTCACATGACACAGAGTCCTTCTTCCTCTACTTTGCTTTTTCTCTTTTCCTTCTTTAAAACTGCAATCTCTTTTATGATTGTTTGTTTGGCCGTTCTGTTTGTTTTTAATTAAAGTCCTTATTTTTGTCTTTTGTTTTGTTTTGTTTTTATTTTACTTTCATTACTTCTTTTTTAGTTTTCCTTGGGGTGTGGGGGATACTATATGGGTGAAAGGTGGGTACAAAGAGACTGGGAAATGACTGGGATAATGGTGCATGATGTGAAATTCCCAGAGTCAGTAAAAAATTATGTTAATAAAAAAATACAATCTCGGGCTAACTTTTTACAAGGATTTAGGACACAGGTTTGTGCTGAGTCCTCTGAGCAGGCTTAACAGTGTAACAAGTAGATAAACTGTCTGCAAACAATAGTCTTGCCATCTTTGTACTGTTGTGTAATCCTGATGTTAGAAATTAAGCATTTGGCTTGGACAGACGCTCTGTTGTATTTCAAAGGCTAAGACCATAATACCCACATTGCTCACTGGAGAGTTTCTTTTATTAGTTTTTTCTTAATGAATTTTTCAAGCTTGTATCAATCCACCTGAGATCTCCCTCAAAGAGATTAACTTCAATTACTTAAATACAAAAGGCAATAAGAAATGTTCCTTGCCTTATGAAGTGAAATGTCTTAATTGGAAGATGAAACCAGACTTAACAGAAGTAAAAGTGTAACAAAGGTCACAGCTGGTCTTGTAATTTCTGCATTTCTCCTTGACATCCTCATCCCTGCTGATGTATGATCACCTCCAAGCATTCTTCCTCCCATTCCTAAGCTATATTAGATTTCTCCAAAACCCTTTGTGTTTACTTCCACAAAAAGAAAAACTCTCTCTCTCTCTCTCTATGTGTGTGTGTGTGTGTATGTGTGTGTGTGTGTGTGTGTTCCTGTGTGTGTTCATGTACGCGCTCATGAATGCTGGATAGTTTTATGACAACTTGACACAAAGTCAGCTGAGAGGAGGGAACTTCAACTAAGAAAAGGTGTCCAGGGACAAAGGATCATGTTGATCTGGTCCGCGCTGTCACTGTGATCCATGCTGATATCCCCTATCCATGTTGCCATCAGAGGCCATGCTCTGTCTCGGGCCGTGTTGATGCCCATGCTCTGTGTTACCACAGGAAGCTGTGTTGATGGCTGTGGTCTCTGTTTTCCTTAGGACATGTTGATGTCTATGGGACATGCTGCCACCAGGGACCCTAGTAAGGTCCATGATCCATGCTGTTACCAACTGTTGAAGGCAAGGAAGCTTCTTTTGCAGTGGTATCGATGACTGCAGACTGATAATTAACAATAAGGGACATGGAAGGCTTCTGTGACAGCTTGCCCCCACCAAAAAAAAAAACAAAAAAACAAAAAAACAAACAAACAAACAAACAAAAACAGTCTATACAGGAAACTATTGCAGAGAGATTCTGAAGTGTCGCTCTTCATGGCTGAGCACTTCTGGCAGAAGGAGGGGAGGACTCAGCTATATATAAGGGGCTGGCCCCTGGGAGTTTGACAGTGTTATGGTGAGTATACTGCCAATACAAATTGGACTTGGCATAATTTTTGTCATTTTTTTTCTTTTGTAGAAGGGGTTAAGGATCTGGGAGGAATGGAAAGCAAGTGTGATTGAGGTGCATTGTATGATATTTCCAAATAATAGGAAAAATAAAGAAAAAAATGCCTTCATAGATCAGGCGATTGGCAAGCCCATAGGGCATCTTATTAAGTAGTGATTGGTGGGAGAGGCCCCAGGCCATTGTGGTTGGGATCACGGTTCTATAAGAAAGCAGCCCCTTCCATGGCCTCCAAATCAGCTCCTGCCTTCAGATCCCTGCCTTGTTTGAGTTCCTGCCCTGACTTCCTTTGCAGATACACTGTGATGTGAAAGTGTAAGCCAAATAAACCCTTTCTTTCCCAAGTTGCTTGGGTCACAGTGTTTCATCACAGCAATAAAACCCTGTCTAATTTCTGTGCATGAGTGTATGTATATGGTAGCTAGGGAGATGGTTCCATGGTTAAGAGCATTTGCTACTCTTTCAGAGGACTGGAGTTTGACTCTTAGATCTATATTAGGTGGCTCACAGGTGCCTGTAACTCCAACTTCAGGGTTTCTGACATCTCTGTCCCCTGTGGCCACCTGCATTCATATGCACACTCACAGACACCAACACACACATAACTAAAAACAAACATTTTTAATTGTGATTTTTATCCCCATAACTCAAACGTAGAACAAAATGACCACTCTGAGTTCTCCCTATGCTCTGTGGTACATACAAACACACACACACACACACACACACACACACACACACACACACACAATCATCATCATATTAAGGTATTTTGAGACCAAAAAATAAAATAAGAAATCTAGAAGAGAGCTCCAAACTAAGTCCTTCTATGTACCAAGTATTATTTCATGCATCAGTAATGAAAATTGTTATTTCAAAATGATAGCAAATAAGTAAAAACAAGTGTCATTCTTCAAGCATTTTCCATGCTTAGAAGTGACTAAAGTACTACTTTAGGAATTGGGTCATTCGGTTTATAGCACCTGACAAACAGTGCCATGAAGACTGACAGAGGCAAGCTAACTAGCTCCCGGTAGCTAGTGGATACACCGCTATGATATAAACAGGGTGTATGCTGCACCATGGAATCAAATGAACTCCCAGAAATCAAGCAGGAACAAGCAGCAGTCAATCCAGAAAACAGGCAAAGTCAACAAACAGGAAGTAACAGAGAGTAGGTTCTGAGAGAACTTCCAGCTATGATGCCCAGAAACATGGGTGACTTATCTTTTAATGGTTCTTAAGTCCAGACCCCTAGGGAATTAGGACTGGCAGAGTGGTAAGGCATTTAGTGAGTTAAAAAGAAAATCTGCAAGCAAAGAAAATTTATAGACCCCCATCCTTTTCTATAAGCCAGTCGAACATACTTTAGGATGTATTTGTATTTCTGCTCACGTAGGCCTCCTGGAGTTTTTTTTTTTTTTTTTTTTTTTTGCCATTTTAAACTTGTGAAAAACAAATTGATTGATTTATGCTAATTTTCAAGAATAAAAAGCAAAAAGTGGCAGCATGGGCCCAAGGGAGCAAGCCATTCAGCTGTAGAATCATAGAATGAGCTCTTGGTGCATGAGGCCCTAAACTAAAATGTTCAGCTACCTCCATTCCCCAAAACCCCTTCCTTTGAAACCAAAATAGATGTTGCTCTAAAAATTCCAAGTGAGAAACTCAAGTGCTTAGGTTACCATGGCAATCCAATATTCTTATTATCAACTAATTGGCTACAAATTTTCAGCATCTACCACAGCTTCATCCATGGGCTGGGTTATGATTGTAACTTTTAGAAAGAGTTACAATCTGTGATACTTCTATTCACTAGTGAGTGGCCTGTTCTGATGTGTTAATTTGTTGTTCATTCTAAAGTAGGGACATCCAGGACTCGTTTCTCCAATATGAGACTTACATAAAGCACTGAAGAAAAGTGCAGGGCAGATTTCTAAATTCTGGCTAAAATAATCTGTGGCAAGGCTCAGATTACAAGAGAATCAGACCCAGAATTTGAACAATTGTTCTAAAGTATAGGGATTTTTCTTTTTCTTTCCAAGTTCTTGGTCACTTGATTTATGCATTGTAGAAAAAGGGTAAAGAATTTATGCATATAATTTCTGATAAATAAAAGCACACTGTCATGGAAAAACTTTTATTTGCTGTAGGGATACTTTCATAGTTTATATAATAATACTTATCACTAATAGAAGATGTTATCTGAAATACAATTTTAAAGAAATATATACTACATTATAACACACTTTTATTTAAGGACATGTAGGATCTTCATTGAATATTACTTGCTTGATGTAAAAAAAAAAGAAATTGATGTTTTACCAAATTTCATGCAAAATTTATGCAAACTGCATTGTAATTCTACACCTCCAGTTGAAGTTACTTTATTAATCTTTTCCCAAAATTCTTTCTCATAAAGATTATCTCACCAGAATAATGCAAAATTCATAATTTAGGTTGCCATAACAGGAGAAGTTTGTGGTCTTTCCCGGAGCTCTCTTACATGATCCCTTATTCCCCAGTGCCCTAGTCCCCTCCTCACATTCTTTGTCTTTTCTGTATATCACGGGACCTTTATCCTATTTTTTCTTAATGCAACTTTTTATTGATTCTTTGTGGACATCACATCATGCATCTTGAAGCCATTCATCTCCCCATTTCCCCACATTTTCCCTCTGCCCCTCCAACCATCCCCCTAAAACAAAACATTAAAAAAGTTAAAAGAAACGAAAGAGAAAAAAGAAAAGAAAACTATCAGCTTGGAAGCTGTTGTGTGATACACTGAGTCACACGGTATATCCTTTAGTCTACACATCGTAACTTGCAAGTGTTCATTGCAGCAAGTCATTGTTCTGGTTTGAGGCCTCTGGTTTCTGCTGCAGTATTCATACTGAGCCCTCACTGGACTCCTCTTTGATACCCTGCTGTTGACTTTTGTTGTGAAGATCCTGCATCTTTGGATCTGCAGAACCAGCTCCTTCAGGTGCTTCAGCAGATCATAAATAGGGGCGATGTGATGGGCCAACTCCTAGCCCCAGTCAACAGGGCCAGCTCTACTGTGTTGGCCTGGAGAGGTTCAAAGCCTGATTTCCTGAGTGCTACAGCATGTGAGGGGTGAGGCGGCGAGCTGCAAGGGTGGGGAGGTCATTTTTATGGCGCCTCCTTTAAACAGCATGGATGATGCAGGCAGAGGAGGCAAGAAAATTGTCAAAGGTAAGCAATAGGGGCTAGAGACACTGAGGCCAGTAGATCATACCATATAAATTATTTTGGAGGATGTTACCATTAGCAGTTTGGAGTGTTAAATGAGTGGCAAATGACAAGACACTGAACATGAGCCTCTCTGGGCTAGCAAGCTGTGACTGCAGAATCTGGCTCCCAAGTATTTATCAAAAAAAAAAAAATGATTGAGATTGATTTTATTAAAAACAACACAGAACAGAGGATCATACCTTAGCAAACATAAAGTAGAGAGAGAAGCGGCCTGTGCTAGCAGGACTCTTTATCACAAGACTACAGGATGGTGCCACCCTCACTCAGTGTGGGTCTGCCGATCTTAACTCTGGAAAATAACCCAGAGACATCATTTATTAATTAATCTATGTGTTATTTATCCAGAAAAGTTAACAAGAAAAAATAACAATCACAAGCATCTAACAAGCAGCCTTGAACTTCTGTGATATTTTATTATAAAGAAGTCAGGGGGGAACTTCCTGGAGCTTCTCTGAGCACACTAGACCTGCCTATCCATACAGGACCACTCGTAATTTCCACCTGCCTGGTCTCTGACCCCCACCACCAGTCCTCTACTGGAGTTCTGGGCCCCTCCCAGAGATCCGCCTATCTCTGTAGGACCACTCTGAGTTCCTGCTGGCTGGATCCTTGAACCCCATCACAGGGCCTCTGCCAAAGAGGCCTCAGCTGGAGAGTACTAGGCCCAGGCTAGATCTGCCTATCAGCTTAAGGAACATCCTGAGTCCCAGCCTTCAAGATCTTTGACTCCCATTGCCATTCTTCTACTGGAGTCTGATCTTTGACCACCACCGCCGGGCCCCTGCCTCTGGAGAGACCTCCTAGAGAGCTTAGACCACCCAGAGCTACAGACATAAACCTCTGACCCACCTAAGCCCACTAGGGAAGTACCATAAAGAGAGGGAGAGACCCCACCAACACATACTGGAAGAAGCTATGGGAAGACGGCAATACAAGAAAACACCTAACAACAGAAAGACAAGCATAACACCACCAGAATCTAGGGAATCTACACCAACTAGACCGGAACACAACAAAGCAAAAGAAGCAGAAGGGAACGACTTAAAAATTATCCTCATAAAAATGATAGAGGCCCTCAAAGAAGATGTGAGAAAATCCCTTAAAGAAATGGAAGAAAAAAACAAACAAAAAAGTGGAAGAAATGAACAAATTTCTTTAGGAAAGTAAAGAAAGTACACAAAGGCAAGAAAAAACAATTAAACCGGTGAAGGAAATGGTTCAAGACTTGAAAACTGAAATAGAGAAAATGAAGACAACACAAACCGAAGGAATGCTGGAAATAGGAAAACTGGGCAAATGATCAGAAACTACAGAAACAAGCATAACCAGTAGAATTCAAGAGATTGAAGAAATAACCTCAGGTGCAGAAGATAAAATAGAGGAAATGGATTCATCGACCAAAGAAAATCGTAAATCCAACAAATCCTTAACACAAAACATTCGGGAAATTTGGGACACAGTGAAAAGGCCAAACCTAAGAATAATAGGCATAGAGGAAGGTGAGGAAGCCCAGCTCAAAGGTGCCAAAAACATATTCAACAAAATCATCGAGGAAAACTTTCCCAATCTGAAGAAGAACATGGCCATGGCCATGAAAATACAAGAAGCGTACTGAACACCAAATAGACTGGACCAAAAAAAAAAAAAAAAGACCCCTCGACGTATAATAATCAAAACACTTAGCATACAGAATAAAGAAAGTAAGAGCAGCGAGGAAAAAGGGAAAAGGCCAGGTAACATATAAAGGCAGACCTATCAAAATTACACCTGACTTCTCCATGGAAACCCTCAAGGCCAGAAGGTCCTGGATAGATGTTCTACAAGTACTGAGTCCACAGATTGTTGGGAACCAGCAGTCTTATGATGGGCTGGACGCTCAAAGCCATGTCAGGCTTACCTGGCTGCTCAAGTTTTCCTTGGCTGCACAGGGGACTCAGTTATGCATGGGCAAGTTTCCTTTTTAAAGCAAGCACGCCAAGTACGCATCTCTCTTGCTCTTTCTCTCTTTCTCTTTCTTCTCTCTCCCCTGCTTTCGGTTAGCCATCAGCTACCCCCCCCACACACACACACACCCTTTCTCTCTCCTTTTTCAATAAACTCCATGTGGGTGCTGAGTCTCATGTTTGTGATTCATAGGCAATAGCTGCAGCAAAGGAACAATACGGATGCCAGCCCAGGCTACTATAGTCGGCAAAACTCCCAATCACTATAGATGGAGAAAACAAGATATTTTATGATAAAGCCAGATTTTCACAATACGTATCTACAAATCCAGCCCTACAGAAAGTTTTAGAAGGAAAGCTCCAACCCAAGGAAGTTAACTACACTCACAAAAACATAAGCAACAAATAATCCCACTTCACCAGAAACCAAGGGTAAAGCAGGACAAATATATTCACAATACCACTGCGAACAACAAATCTAAGATGAACAAACATTAACAATCAATGGTCCTTACTCTCCCTCAACATTAATGGCCTATAAAAAGACACAGGCTAACAGAATGGATACGAACACAGAATCCATCTTTCTGCTGCACACAAGAAACACATCTAAGCTTCAAAGATAGACATTACCTCAGGGTAAAGGGTTGGAAAAAGATTTTCCAATCAAATGGAACCAAGAAGCAAGCAGGTGTAGCTATCCTAATGAAGATGGTCATTTCGTATTCATCGCAGGAGAAACCCATCAACACCAAGTCTCAATTCTGAACATCTATACCCCAAATAAAAAGGCACCCATATTCATAAAACAATAAAAACTCTACTAAAAATCAAACCTCACATAAAACCTCACACACCTATACTGGGAGATTTCAACACACTACTCTCACCACTAGACAGAAACTCAACAAAGAAACAAAAGAACTAACAGAAGTTATGTCTCAACTGGGTTTAACAGACATCTATAGAACAGTCCATCCAATCACAAAAGAATATACCTTCTTCTCTGCTCCACATGGAACCTTGTCTAAAATCAGCCACATACTAGGTGGCATAACAAACCTCAACAGATACAAGAGAATAGGAATAGTCCCCTGTATCTTATCAGGCCACCATGCTCTAAAAATTGGAATTCAACAACAACACAAATCGCAGAAACCCTACAAACTCATGGAAACTGAACAATGTGGAATTGCACCATACCTGGGTCAAAGAAGAAATAAAGAAATTAGGGACTTCCTAAAATTCAATGACAATTAGGACACAACATACCGAACTTATGGGAAACCTTAAAGCAGTGTTACGAGGGAAGTCCATTGCACTAAGTGCCCAGATGAAGAAAACAGAGGATAGTCACATAAGAAAATTAACAGCACACCTGAAAGCCTTAGAACAAAAAGAAGCAAACTCACCCCAGAAGAGTAGACACCAGGAAATAATCAATTTGAGGGTTGAAGTAACATAGAAACGAGGAAAACAATACAAAAAACTCAATGCAACAAAGAGTTGGTTTGTAAGGAGTAGGTTTTTCCTCCCGCCACTGGTCTTGTCCCACCGCCATGCCAGCCCAATTTACACACTGAGACTCTGTATTTGATATAATGCTGTTGGCCATGTACTAGTTTCTTATTGGCTAGCTCTGTCTTAAGTATTAACCCATTTCTGTTAATCTAAGTACTTCCACGTGGTCTTATCTTACCAGAGAGAGAGGCCTCCGGTGTTCTGCTCTCTCCATCTTCCATCTTGATTCCTCCTTACTACTTCCTCGAATCCTCCTTGTCTCCTAGTCCCGCCTATCTTGCTTTCCTATTGGCCAACTATGCTTTATTCATTAACCAGTATGAGAAACATATTGACAGAATGACATCTCCCATCATTGGTTTTTCGAGAAAATCAACAAGATACACAAACCTTTATCCAAACTAACAAAAAAGCAGAGAGCTGATTGAGAGGCATATGAAGAATGCCTGATCCCAATTTTTAGTGACTCCAGGGCAAGTTTTATCAAAATAAAAGAGATTCACTATCTCCTATTCTTCCCTTCAGTCCTAGCTGTAACTTTAGAAAAGAATTTTACTCACTGTCTGTTCTTACACTAGAAAAGGGACCTTTAGTGATGGTACTATCATTCTCAGTTTAGGGAAAAAATGAGATTCCTTCATACAAGAAGGAAGGTGATTGTGGTCAAGTCTGTGGAAAGCACATTACAAAGTTAGACCTATTTATTTGCTACCTCCTTTCCTGTCTACTTGGTTAAGAGTGTAAATTTCATTTAACACCTTGACTTCTGTCATGGTACTCTGTGTCCTTAACAATCACCAGGTTCAGAATAAATCTCCTGATCCCATGAAAGGTGAACATCAGTGCCAAAACTAAGTGGGGAAGCTACTTTTTACATATGGGAGGTACAAATAAATGATGGGACATATATTTGCGATCTGAACTTGAAATTCTGTAAGCATGGCTTCTAGTAGAAATACTCAACTAGTAGGCAAGCATGCAGCCACTGTGGTTATTGGAACAAAATGGGCAGAAAATTTTGCCCTGATATTAGGTTGATAGAAATGGGTTAATATTTAAGATAGAGATAGCCAATAAGAAATATTAATAACCCATCAACAGGTTCACAATTAATACAGTGTCTCTGCATGTTTTGGGGGACTGATGCGGCGGTGGGACCAGGCTGCTAGTAACAAAATGGTGCCTGCAACATGGCTACTAAGAACCTCCACTTAAAACTTTACAAAAGCTTAAAAAATGATTTAAGAAACAAAAGAACAGAGACAAGCAAGGCTTCTTGATAGTAGTATTTTTCTCGTACAGGCTCTGTTTTGCTAAAGATTGGCAGAGACTTTCATGACTCCTTTAAGGGAAATTTTCTGACTCAGCATAAGCAGAAAAAAATGCACGGCTCTTTTAAGAAACCCTGCTAACAACTCAATGTATGAACAGCTGGCCGTGGCAGTGACCACATCTTCAAACCAGCAACATGCTGCTTGATGGCAGCATAGACCAAGGTGGTGAGCAATCTCACTGCTGGTGGTAAATGTACCCCTGTCATATTGGAAAGCAATGTTGCTGTTTAGCAGATAAAAGACTTGTGGCCAGAAAAAGATAAAGATTTACAGTAAAGACAGATTAAGATAAAAACCTCTAAAGGTTTACAGTGTGTTTAAAATATATGTAGGCTTGGGAGAGAAAAAGAAACAGGATAAAGTGATTAAAAAAAAAAATAGGAAGACGGTAGCTGGGTGTGGTGGCACACACCTTTAATCCCAGCACTAGGGAGACAGAGGCAAGCAGATCTCTATGATTTTCAAGGCCAGACGGTATACAGAGTGAATTCCAGGACAAACAAAAGTTACACAGAGAAACCTGTCTCAAAAAATGAAAAAATAAAAGTAAAAGAAATAGAGTAATAAAAAAAAGCCACGTGAAGATGGAAAGTACATGGACTCTGGGTACTGTATGCTATCGTGTTGTCTTTGAATTGCTCGATTGCTAAGGAAGGAGCAACTGCTGAAATACACTTGATTATCAATGCTGCTAAATTAATCCAACTTATATATATTAAAAACGCTTTGACTTCAAAATTAAGTCTAAGGACAGGTTACTGGTGAAAAGAATTTCTATTTTTGTTTCCACAGAAAATGAAAAGCTGTAGCTTCCTTCCAGACTAACATAGTTAGATCAAGAAAGACCACCTAAAGCAGTGTTCCAGATGATTCAACATTCAAAACAGCTGGGACAAGGCAACCTTGCAGACTACAGCCAGGATTTCTTCATCTTCTTAGGATCCCCCATGACAGCGCCCCCTACCTGCAGGAAGCAGTTTGGAAAGAACAACGCCCTAATTCCCAACTGACTCCAACTAACAATTTGAGCAACATAATGAGATCAACAACTAACTTATCCACCATCATGGAGCCTTCATCTAGTACCTATTGGAAACCGAAGCAAACACCCACAACTAAACACTTAGTCGAACTAGAATCCAGATGCAGAGAGGGGGGACAAGACCAGGTTGCAGAAACACATAAAGATAGCTGACCTGAACAAGGGCCCCCAGACTGATAGCTGGGAATCCAGCATGGGACTGACTCAGGCCCCCCTGAACATGGGTCTCAGCCAGAAGGACTGAGCAGTCTAAGGGATATCAGACAGTGGAACCAGGATGTATCCCTGGTGCACAAAAGGACCTTGTAGGCACATCCCCCATGGAGGGATACTCCCTTAACCTAGAGACAGGAGAGAAGTCCTAGTCCCTACTTCAAATGACCTGTCAGATTTTGATGATCCCTCCTAGCATCCCTCACCCTCCCTGGGGAGTGGATGAGGGATGGGATGGGAAGGGGGTTTCAGGGGCATGGGATGATGGGAGGGAACTGGTATTTATATGTAAAATAAGAAAAAAAAGATTAACAACTGTCAACTTGGAAAAAAAAGAATGAGTCTAATATTTGGTCATTCTTCTCTAACATGCAAGTTCCTTAGTCTTCTATTTATTTTCAAGCTTCTAACCATTACTTATAGTTTGGACTTCTTTGTCATAGCTGGTTTTGGTGTTTCAATAATTTGGGCAAAAATTTCTGCCTCTCTTTAGTTGGTGCCACAGTACCTGGGCTTGCAAACCAAGCAAGAAGTTCCAGAATCTGGAGTTCTCCAACTTGATCTCAATTCTCTTGCTGTTTACAGAAGTGTGACTTTAAAATTATAATCTTGGAAATGTGTTTCTAAGGAGAATGCTGTTGAAGAGTGTGCTAATGACTTGACTCAGACTCCAGCAGAATTGCCAGTGCTTTTATCAGTGGTAGCAAACAAAGACAAACTATAACTTTCAAAACCTATTGCTCCCTTAAATAAGATGCTGCATCAAGCTGCATTGGAAACTTGTTGTAGAAACAGTTCCAGCATCCCACATGCAAGAGAGACACTTGAAATATTTCTTATGTATAAACACATAGAAAGAGTGCTCAGCAGTTTTTTGATGTCCTGAATGTCATGGTCAAGAGTCACAGCTGATGTTTAGCTAGGGAGGAAACCTGGCATCAAAGGAATTCTTGCAAACTTGTAGTGAGGAAGCAAATGCTCCAATCCTTTATTCTGGAAGCTCTAACTCCATGGTGACCACAGCCCTTGCTGGACGGCATATTCCTTTTAGATGAGCCAACTGATCTTCTGAATGTGTCTGTTGTGACTAAATGAAAGGCTAGACCAACTATTCGTAACATAGAAAACAGCAAAACCAAAGTCTTCTCAGGGCAATGCTAGGGCTCAGGATCCTGATGACACCAAGGTGCCAGACCAAGTCACAGAAAAGGCGGGACTAAAGGAACAATAGTCTGTCAACCCTTCTCAAGCTTGGCATTTTGTTGAAATCAATATTTCTCTTGAAGAACTACAAAATCTAAGAGGAGTTCGAAGATGTCACTTAGCTCAGCCCTTGGACACACACAGTTCTGGAAGCTAGCATTGGTTACACCATCCGCTTTGCTTCTATAGGGATCTGTTGGTTATCTCGGGATGCTGTGAGGCCTTACAAGAACAGTGCAAAAGTGATCCTCCTAGGGATCAGTGTCACTTATTCTGGAAGGATTGGAAGAGGAAATAACAATAAAACTGGGTTGCATTTCTTCTAGATACCTTAGTCATGATGGTAGAGTTACTGGTGATCATGGAGGCAAGATCCCCTTTCCTGGATGAGAATGTGTGTCTTTCCTAAATTCCCTGCCACTTTGGGAGAAGGTGGACCTGGCTTTGCCCCATGGGGTTGTGGGAAGTTGGTTTTATACCTTGCAGCAGTTGAACTTAGTCTCATAGCCTCAGCCCTTCTGCACAATTGGGCCATGCAGTTTGGATCTAGAATAGCAAACTGCAAAAAAAAAATCCAGTTTTTTTCCTCTCTGAGGGACATTGCATCATAACTTGTAACAATCACCTAAAAATGCACAACTGTTGCCTTATTGTTGTGGGAAGGAAAGAACTACCAGGAGGATAGAAGCAGCACTAAGATAAAAACAGGGTACTGAAACACAGAAACTGCCAATGAGAACATTGTATGTGACTCCAGGAACAGAATAAATAAATAAATAAATAAACAAATAAATAAATAAATAAATAAATAAAAGCCACCCTGCAGATATTAACATGTTTTGATAGCTTTCCTTTTGAAGCATTATTGAGACTGTCAAGTTAGTATTTCTCTTGCCCTGAAAATGTCTGTGGTAAATTTTTCTCTTTCTTTTTTCATGGGAACTCCAAAAGCTTATCTATACACAGAAACATAAGTCACACATGATGGGTCATCATGTTCTGTGCTGAATTCTATCTCTCAGAAGACATATGCTGAAGCCTTAGCAGGTACTTCATAATGTTATTGTATTTGTAGCTAGGGACATTACTAGTGGGGAGGGGTTAGAATGCTGTATTGAGACAAGGTCCTAATCAACTCTGACTGATGTCTTCATAAGGAGAAAGTACAACACAAGCACACACAGGGTCAAGACCATTCTTGACAAGCCAAGAGCAGACTGGAGAAGAAACCAAGCTGCCTGACACCCTGATCCCTCAACCTCTAACATCTCTGGTGCCTTGTTATGGCAGCCCTAGATAATAAGCTACCCTTGGGGAGAATTTTGTCTCTATCATGATAGTAAACTGAGAATCTTAACCAAGAAAAGGAATGGATCACTACTAAACTAACTTTATATTTACGCAATTTATATTTTAATGGACAATTTTAGAGTGCATTATGGGAAAGGTGGGGAGAATCTATACTGAATTGCAGACTGACTAAGAAACAATTACCATAGTCAAGATGATCAGTACACAGACCTCTCCCTGAGAAATTAAAATAAAACAAAATACTTTTTTTTAGAGAAGTTGTTTTTATTACCTCAAGTTCAGTTTTGTGTTGAAACTAAGAGACCATGACATGGAAGTATTTCATTATCTTTAAAATGAAAAGTAACTCAGAAAAATATACAACACCGTAACCATACATAAACTAAATAAGAAATAAACCAATGAGATTAACCGATAAAAAAACAGAGAAAGTAAGGCCAGAGTTATCAGGAATCTTAGCCATTAGCTGTAACAGGCATTTCCAGATATGTCCCTTGACTCCTTCACTATTTTCCACTTCCAAATAGCACACAGAGTTTCTCAGCCAAGAAGACCAGCTGTACATAAACATGTGACACTTGTCGGCCCTTACAGTCAGCAAATTTCACTCAGCATTAATTCCAATGCTGATATTTTCCGTGATTTGTTTTGGTTTTACATTCCTTAAAGGCTAAATAAATAAATAATACAATCCTAAGCATAGGTTCTTCCAATGTTTCCTTGACCTAGCTAAAGAAATACTGGCTCAGAAGCATCTGGGGTCATTTCTGTGACCTTCACACTCTTGAGCTCCCGGCTGGCAGAGTTTTTGGATGTTTCCATTTCTGTGATGATACATAGGAAATGTTCCAAGTAACTCTTTTAAAATAGTGTAATTCTTTTAAAAAATATATATGTTGCTATAGATTATACTTAATACCAATATGTTTTTTCCAAAGTGAATTTCATTGCTTACTTATTCTTTAAGCAATTTTTAGTAAGAAAAATCAAGAATGAGCAACGATTTTTTTTTAGTACTATTTTGGTGGTGGGGTTATGGTGATTTCAGACTAAAAAAAATTCTTTGATCACCAATACCTATCATTTTTTTTATATTAAGAATTATGTGAAGTGGTATATTACAGGAGACTCTAGGAAATTTTGATTTATAGCACTCTATATTATTTTTCTTGTTATATGTATTATCATTAAATTATTTATCAGAGTTTGATTTATGGACACTGTTAACATGAAGCCGCATGAAGAAAAGATAAAGAATGGAACTGGAACGTGAGCAAAGGTAAGTGCTTCCCCTGTAAAATCTCACCATGCATGCAAACGTGAGAGCAGCAAGGGCCATGTGCCACCGTAGAAGCCAATACAGTGTTCAGATAGTGGAGAGTGAGACTGGAAAAAATTCAAATTTCATACAAGGTTGTTATTTATGTGCATAGAGAGAGGTGATGGGAGATGTCATTCTGTAAATATGTTTCTCTTATTGGTTAATGAATAAAGCCCTGTTGGCCAATAGGAAAGCAAGATAGGTGGGACTAGGAGAGAAGGAGGTTTCGGGGAGAGGTAGGAGGAGATTCAACATGTAGGACCTGGAGGGCAGAACTCCAGGCCCTCTCTCCAGTGGAAATACTTAGATGAATAGAAATAGGTTAATATTTAAGACAGAGCTAGCCAATAAGAAATGCTAGTACTTTGCCAACAGCATTATATCTAATGCAGTGTCTCTGTGTGTTATTTAGGGCTGGCACGGCCCTGGGACCAGGAAGGTGGGTAGAAAAACATGCTTGTAACAGGAGGGGAGGAAGAAAAGGAAGAGGGGAGAAGGGGAGTGTGGGGAGAGAGGGGATCATTCAGAAAGACATACAAATAAGACAGACCCAATGTTGTCACTATCTTGCCAATCACAGATCTGTGCTCCAGTGTTCCTGACAGGTGGGATCATATACATGGTATTTCTCAGAGTCCTCTTTCTTCCTTGAATATGCTGTCAGGTAGGTATGTATCACACTAATTTGTAATCTAAGTGTATCACGTAGGAATATTTTTCAGTGAGTATGTCTTTAAATAAGTTTTCCAAACTCTTCATGGCAAGAGACATTCTTAACTGAATATATAATTAGAGATTAGAGCAGTGAGCTTTTCGCTAAGTTGTATAGCATTCTAGAAGAATCTGGGTAGACATTTGCTTTTAAAGTTAAGAGACTGGCTCAGTAGTTTTGTAAAACTAAGATCACTGGTGATACCTCATGATTATTGCAAACTGCAACAGAGGAATCCCTCTCCCACTGTACATGACTAGCTCAAGTTTTGCCATGTTCACGGGCTTTTCATACACCTATCTCCAGCTGTTCATACTCAAATATGATCCCATCTTCTTCAACAAGCCTTTCTATTCTAATAATAGTCACTGTGATTGATCCTATCAATAAGCCTTATTACTTGTTGTATGGTATGTAGGTGGAATTTTCCCTGTCCCAGCAGCCGCTTCCAAATGACCACAGTGAAGGTTACTTACAAATGCTCAGCCAATAGCTCAGGCTTGTTACTAGTAGCTCTTACATTTTAATTAACCCATATTTTTATTTGTGCTTTGCCACGTGGCTCATGGCTTATTACCTCGTTTTCCACATGCCCTGCTTACTCAGCAGCTGACTGACATCTCCTTTCTGTCTACAGTCCTCCAAACTTCTATGGTCAGCTAGTGGCTAGCTCTTCCATCTAACTCCAAGCAAACTTTGTCAGAACACAATCAAAATATCACATAACATTTCCCCCTTTTTGACTAAATAAAAAGGGAATGTTTTAAGTACAATAACGATATATAAATATATGCAGGCAATAATTGCATTAACAATGTCTAATCCATTTGCACTTGACAAATTCAGACAAAATACTCCATTATCTATTCTATCTTGGTGAGTTCAAAGTGACTCATTTACTTTCTAGCCTCTTATATTATCAACCCAAAACTATCTTTTTATGTCTTTCAACCTTTTATACCTTACACCTCTTTTGAGAGTTTCTTTTCTGAATATATAACTATCTCATCTTCCTCTCCATCAGAGACCTGAGAAGGATATATTACCTGAGTAAACAGGAAGTGCAGAGCAAACAACTTCCAATACTAATACATGACAGAAACTGCCTGTTTCTGTCACCCAAGGTTCCTCTGTAACATTGGAGCATCCATCTTTGGCCTACAGGCCTAGAATATCTGACAGACTTTTATGTGAAGCAGGATTTTTGAAGGACTGTCCTACTTAGTCTTGGCAAAGTTAAGGTCATTTTCCTTTGCATCCTGCTTGCCTAATTAGCACAGCAACTGTCAGCAGTTGAAAGAAGGGCAGTTTCTTGCCCAGTAACTAACTTTTGCCACAAAGAAAGTAAAATACATATGGAGTTTTGTTTTTGTTATTGTTGTTGTTTTTGGTTTTGGGATTTTTGTTTGTTTGTTTGGTTGGTTGGTTGGCTCTTTGGTTTTTTTGTTTTTGTTTTTGTTGTTTTATGTCCATCATCTTCCCTGAAGTAGATTGGTGTTGCCAGGAACAGATATGTCTCACTGGCATAAGGAAAAGGACCTTGTGTTATTAAAACATCTTAAATGCCATATTCTATAGATCTCTGAAGTGTTTTATGACCATCTGACTATCTAAGATATATCTGTTTGACCTTGAAAACATACCTATCATGACTATGAGTTTGATTGTAATAAGTGACTACTAACCTGCATTTCTTTTATTATCCTAAATAGTTTGTAATAATAACTTTCAAGGACTAGAATTTATATTATATTGTTAAATGAGCTGTGTAGCTACAATACTTTAAACAAGCGTAGAAATGTATAAAAAAAATAACTTTAAATTTGTGTCAATAAACCAAAATCCATACTAGTATAAAATATGTAGGATTCAATAATCTACCATTTTATCCTATCATTTTTATACTCCCCTTTTTCTCTTCAGAAAGAGGTCTCTACATCTAACCTTCCTTGTTCAGCTGTTTTTTCTGACCATTATCCCTAACAATTTATAACCAAACCCCCCTAAACAATGACATTCATAATTCACTTTTAGGAATGTGGACATATTTCTCTAGAACACTTCTTGTTGACTGAGGTAATGGCGATCTTTGGGGAACCCTAAGAAAATTTAGGATTATGGTCAAATCCTGAGTGGAGTCGTCTGTGAAGTTGGAGCATCTCAGCCAGCAACCTTGCAGCTATATTGGATGCAGAACTCAGAGGAAATCGCAACAGAGGCGCTTTGAAATGTTAGATCATCTGAGCCATTCTGTCCCACTGGAGATTTTTCATGGAGTCTTCCTCAACCAAACCTAATTTTTTTCCTCATAGGGTCTTGCTCAATCAAACCTGATACTTTTTGTTAAAACATAACCAAAATATCACATAATGGTAGAGGCCTTTCAAAGTGTAATAAAAATAGTAAATGCCTGACATAGAAAAATTTGTGACAGATATAAAGCTTGAAATAATAAATCAGAAGTGTAAGAGCCAAGGGCAGTGGATGACTACATAGAAACTGGGTCCTATGGACACAGCTGGACAGCTGCAAATACACAAGCATTCATACAAGCATAGTTGTAACAGCACACAAAAGACCAAACCCAAGTCAGGCTAAATCCCAGTTAGTGAAGCATGCAGTCCCACCTGTAGTCATGGAACTACTGGCTATTGGTAGCTACTGAGAAAGGAAGGGGCAGTTTTTTCCTAAGAGTGTGGCTTCTGGTAAGTTGAGCATGCTCCAATAGAGGACCACACATGCAAGAATATTTAATATTTAGGCAGCACAAATTGGTCTTACAGGATTAAAAGGGGGAACAAAAGTACGGTGTGTAAGAAGAGGGGTAGATCTGAGAAGAGTAGGGAGATGGGGAGAAATATGATCAAAACATTATGAAACTTGCAAAAAACTAAGCAGAATTTTTAAAAATTTAAGGATAAAGATGTTGGCCAGATATATCCTATCTGAGCTTGCAACTTCAGATAAAGCAAAACAATTCACTTAAAGATCTGCTCTCAAAGTTACAGAGTGAAAAGTTAATGTCAGTAAGAAATAGAATTCAAGAGAAACTAAAATGAATGCCACATAAGATCAAGTTGTAGGAACTCAAATCAAGGTTCCCATATAAAATATTTCCAATTAAATTCCAATTCATATAATATGAAAGTAAACAATAATTTTGTTAGCTCATCTCCTTCCCCCCACTCTCTCTGTAGATTAAATCAAACAATAGACTTTGGTTAATTAGTTACCATTGCACATATAAGACCATATCACAATGTGGTATTTATGTTGCTGACTTACAGTAACAATTGCTTTCCATTCAATTTATCAATCACTAATCTTGTATATGAGTAATAAAATGGCTGTTTTATGCAAGAGTCCAGAAAAGATATGTAGAATTCGGCAAGTGCAGCTACCGTATGACAAACTGGGTTTTAAATGTGGATATAAATCTCAGGGAGACCTTGAAAATTGTAAAAAAAAAAACTTGTCTCAGACCACCCCTAACATGTGTCTATGTGAAGGGTGAAGTGTGTGTGTGTGTGTGTGTGTGTGTGTGTGTGTGTGTGTACATGTTGGCAGTATATTAGGAGAATTTAATAATACTAAGTATGTGAAAGACCTGGCCCCTCTAAGTACTCAATAAATATTTTAATTAATGAATTCAGTTCATACCTATGTACAAGAATATATTTACGAAAACAAGGTATACTAAGTATTATCTATTTTTAACACAGATATTGAATGTTTTTCTTCCAACTGGATACCTAGGATTTTGGAGTAGGTGTGTTTGATGCCTGGCTGCTGATAACCCTCTAAACTTGGGAAGACCATTCTTCCCTTAAGTCCACCATTAATCAGATCTTTTTGTTTTCTTTTCCCAACAATTTATGCTATGACATTTTCTAATAAGAATTGCTTTGTAAGAAGTGAATTTCCTTGGTGCTGAAACCTATTTTCTAAAAGACAACAGACAAGAAAAAATACCTTGCAATGCCGTGAGCGCAGAAGCTACTAAACAAACAGTATCTTATACAGGTAAGACGCTTCAGTTGTAATCAAAATCACCTCTGGCATTTGCAAAGGTCACAGTCAATCTATTCATAACAGAAATTCTTTCAATGAACTGGAAGTAAAACTTCTGAAAGTCATGTTTAAGCTATAGGACACAGAGTCACATTAACTCAGGACCCCTCAGGGAAAAATATGTTTTTAATATTTTTTTAATATCAGGGATATTTAGACACATACTTTGAAAGTTCATTATCAATACTTTGAGCATATTCACAAAGTTCAGTACTAAATATGTTTAGGACTATTTAGTAAGAACCAGTAGCTATTAATCATACAGGTTTGACCCTAGCATGGCTAGCACTATTACTCTGTTCTGTGACTATATACTCCCAGCTATGACATCTCTCTGTGCCCTTAACAACATGACAGAGACTAACATGCTAGGCTGACAAAGAACTTGGCCCTTTGACCATATCGTTTGCCTGAAAATTTCCAGGTGATCCAATTCATAGCAATCAGAATCCATCTGTAAAACGACATATATGGGCATTATTTCTTTTGCAGTCATATATTGTGCAGCTGGCATTGTATTGGGCTGAAGATCCCTTTGGATCCTTTGTCAGCTCACTCACCATGTGGAAAAAGATTGACACAGGCAGTAAACAAAACAGGGGAAAAAAACATGCATTGAGGGAAGGAGAAACCGGAGAAAATAGAGCAAGACAGATTACCATTCTGGATCCATAGACTCTCCAAAGATTATTTTACCCACTTGGAAATAACTCCACACATGCTTCAATAAATTCCACTGAAACTAGCTTAACAATATTTTTATCATGTTTATCCTCAGTGTGTACGTATATGTGTGTGTCTGTGTGTGTGTGTGTGTGTATGTTTGTGTGTGTGTGCATTTGTGTGTGCGTGCCCACCACCCACTGAATCCAAACTGTTCTACCTGCATGTGCATGTTTGGGACAATCTACTAGAGCAGTGGTTCTCAACCTGTATGTCATGACCCCTTTGTGGTTTGAGTGATCCTTACACAAGGATCACCTAAGATCACTGGAAAACAGGTGTGTTTACATTACAATTCATAACAGTGGCAAAAGTACAGTTATAAAGAAGCAACTAAGACAGTTTTATGGTTGGGGGGTTCACCACAGCATGAGGAATTGCATTAAAGGGATGCAGTATCAGTGTGTTAGTTTGAATGTAATTGGCCCCCCATAATCTCATAGGGAATGGCACTATTAGGAGATGTTGGAGAGAGTACAACCTTGTTAGAGGAAGTGTGTCACTGTGAGGGCGGGCTTTAAGGCTTTCTGTGCTTCGGATACTACTTAGTGTGTCCATCTACTTCCTGTTGCCTGCAAGCTATAGGACTCTCAGCTCTTCCTCTAGCACCACATCTGCCTGCACGCCACCATGCTCCCCATGATGATAATGGACTAAACTCCTGAAACTGCAAGCCGCTACCTCAATTAAATGTTTTTCTTTATAGAGTAGCCATGGTCATGGTGTGTCTTCTCAGCAATAAAAACCCTAACTAAGACAATCAAAAAGGTGGAAAACCACTGTACTAGAGCATTGGAAGCCAGACTTGATGCAGGCTAATATAGGTAGCTATAACTTCTGTGAGTTTATGAGTTCATTACCTCATAACATGAACTATGTTATGTCTACAAGGCAACATTTCACAGCACTCCTTGCCATCCTCAGGGTCTTATAGTCTTTCCAACGCCTGTTCCTCAATATTCCCTGAGCCTTGAAGCTTGAGAGTTCATATAGGTGGGCCACAATCTAGTCTCGACACTTTGGCCAATAATGAGTCTCTTCATTTATTACTGCCCACGACAAAAAAAAAAAAAAAAAGGTTCTCTGATCAAGACTGAGGCCATGCCAGGTCTATGAGTATAAAAATACTATTTAGAAGGCAATTTGATATGACCCCTGATAACAGGTTATACCCAAGGACCTATGAACACCACAACTTCAACCATGATCTTTTGACCTCTGTCCACTCATGCTTAGTATCTTGACAGGACGAGTATGGTATAGATATGATTACTTTGTTTTGGAATGGATTTTCATTTATTGATACAATTTAATGTCAATTTTGTGAGATATATATATTTCTCCTTTTGTTTAGGTATTGTGTTTATATAGCTCATTTAGAAATGTAATGTATAATTCAATACAGATTATAGATAATTACCTATGATAGTCAAAGCTTAGAGTTAACTTAGTTAGGTTTTCAAGATACACAGAGATGTATCTGAGATAGATAGACATTCTTCAAACCTTTCAAAGACCTACAGAATATGGCATTTAAAATGGTTTAGGGTTTTCGTGACAGTGAGACATAATTGCTCTTGGCAATACCACCTGCACCAGAAAGAAAGATGGACATTAAAGAAACTCGTTATAGAGTTTGCTTCCAATATGGCAAGACTAGCCATTTGGACAAGATACTGCTCTTGTCTGGACTGTTTAACTTTATGCTGTATAAACTGGACATGCAGGGCCCACAAAAAAGTGACTGCTGATTCAAGATGGACATTGCTACAACAGTCCTGCTTCATGAAAGAGTCTGCGAGACAGTATGCCAATACAAAAAGACAATTTAAAGTTTCCTACGTTGCTAAAGAGTCTACTAGACACACTATGGCCTATGGGCTAAAGATAAAAGATTACAAAAAAACTTCGGGTGACCAGACAGTGAGTTGTCTCTGTCATTTCTAGAGCTTATATATTATCCTTCTGTGGTCTTTAAAGGAGTTAAAGACAGGTAGTTATGGTTATAGTTTTCATTAGTTAAAATTAAAGATAAGTTACTTAGACTTTAAACACACAAAAATAAAATAAATGATCAAATATTTTCTTCAAATCTTACTAAATGTTAATGGACTAAATATTGTTAACTGTGATTCTTACTTGATAACTGTTGTATAATATATTTTGCTATGTTAAGGTTAAAACCCTTTTTATTTAGACAGAAAAGAGGAGATGATGGGAGATGTCATTCTGTATATGTTTCTCATACTGGTTAATAATAAAACACTGTTGGCCAGTAGGAAAGGAATATAGGAGGGACTAGGAGACAAGGAGGAAATAGGAAGTAGGAGAGAGGAGTCAAGATGGAGAGTCTGGAGAGAGCTGGACGCCAGCCACCTCCCCAGGAAGAGAAGGCCATGTAAAAATACATAGATCAGCAGAAATGGGTTAATAATTAAGGCAGAGCTAGCCGATAAGAAACAAGTAACCGGGCCAACAGTATTGTATCAAATACAGAGTCTCTGTGTGTTATTTGGGGCTGGCGCGGTGGCAGGACAAGACCAGGCGGTGGCAGGCGGAAAAACTATACTCCTTACAGTATCTCCGTTCAAACTCCCCTCTTCTTTTTTTTTTTTTTTACATTATATTTTTTTAATTAGCTTCCAATGAACTAGGCTTTCATTGAATTTTTAAAATTTATCCTTAGGCTTGGTTAACCTGTACAGAACCCCTTCTTTCCTGAACTTAAACTTTTAAGCCCCAGTGTTCTGCCTCTCTTTTCTCATATCAAAAGTTTTCTTCTATTAAGGGCTCTTTCCCCCCCCCATGGGTCCCTTCTCTCCTCATGACCTCTATCAACACTCTAAAGTATATTAATCTAAATATTCAAATCTGGGATCCACATATGAGAATGAATGAGTATCATTTGTATTTCTAGGTTATCTTGCTTGATACAATATTTTGCCATTCTATCTTTGCAAAAATGTATAATTTTATTTTTCTTTCTGAGAGAATTAAGTTCTACCTTGTACATGTACCACACAAGTCCCTTCTCTATTCCTCCCCTGACTCAATCTTCCTAGTCCCACGTGCTTACTTCTCCTACCCTTCTCTTTCTCCTAGTTCCATCTCCACTCACTGCCCCCACACTCCCCATATGCTCAGGAGATCTTGATCCTTTCCCCTTCTATGAGAGTCCTTATATGAATCACTGAGAATCCTCCTTGTATCCTAGTTTCCCTGGCAGTGTGAATTATAGGCTGGTGATGCATTGCTCTATGTCTAAGTTACATCATAAAGAATGGTTTCTTCAAATTCCATCCACATGCCTGTGAATTTAAAGATTCCATTGTTTTCTTTTCCGCAGAGTAGTATTCCATTGTGTAAATGCGACACATCTTCTTTATCCATTCTTCAATTGAGGGGCATCTAGGTTACTTCCAGGCTCTTGCTAGTACAAACAATGCTGCTATGAACATAGTTGAGCACATGCCTTTGTTGCATGGATGGGGATTGCTGGGTCCTGTGGTAAACTAATTCCCATTTTCCTGAGGAAATGCCATACTGATCTCCACAGTACAAGTTTGCACATCCACCAGCATAATTTGTCATTGGTGTTTCTAATTTTAGCCATTCTGGCAGGAGTAAGATGGTATCTCAAAGTTGTTTTGATTTGCATTTCCCTGATAGCTAAGGATGTTGAGCACTTTCTTAAGTGTCTTTCAGCATTTTTTATTTCCTCTATTGAGAATTCTTTCTTCAGTTCTGTACCCCACTTTTAATTGGATTATTTGGTGTTTTGTTGACTAGTTTCTTGAGTTCTTTGTATATTTTGGAGATCAGCCCTCTGTCAAATGTAGAATTGGTGAAAATCTTTTCCCAGTCTGGGCTGCCATTTGGTCTTGTCCACTGTGTCCTTTGCATTACAGAAACTTCTCAGTTTGAGGAGGTCCTATTTATTAATTGTCAATCTCAGAGTCTGTGCTGCTGGAGGTATGTTCAGGAAGCAGCCTCCTGTACCAATTTGATGAAGGGTACCTCCCACTTTCTCTTTTAAGAAGTTCAGTGTGGCTGGATTGATGTTGAGGTCTTTGATCCATTTGGACTTGAGTTTTGTGCATGGTGACAGACATGGGTCTATCTACAGTCTTCTACACACCACATCCAGTAATGCCAGCACCATTTGTTGATGCTTTCTTCCTCCCATTGTATACTTTTAGCTGTTTTGTCAAAAATCAGGTGTTTGAAAGTGTGTGGGATAATATCAGGATTTCTATTCGATTCCATTGGTCTACCTGTCTATTTTTGTGACAATACCAAACTGTTTTCAGGACTATAGCTCAATAGTAGAGCTTAAAGTCAGGGATGGTTATTATACAGAATAGTGCTAGGATTTTAATGGGGATTGCATTGAATCTGTAGATTGCTTTTGGCAAGGTTGCCATTTTTACTAGTTAGCCTACCTATCCAAAAGCATGGGAGATCTTTCCACTTTCTGGTACCTTCTTTAATTTCTTTCAGACACAAAGTTCTTATTATATAGGTCTTTCACTTGTTTGTTAAGCATTGCCTCCAAGACATTTTATGTTGTTTGTGGCTATTGTAAAGGGTGATGTTTCTCTGATTTCTTTCTCAGTCCCATTGTCGTCTGAATAAAGTACAGATATTAATTTTTTTGAGTTTATCTTGTAGCCTGCTGGTTTGCTGAAGGTGTTTATCATCTGTCGGAGTTCCCTGGTAGAGTTTTTTGGGTCACTTATCTGCATATCATATCATCTGCAAAGAGTGAAAGTTTGACTTCTTCCTTTCCAATTTGGATCCCCTTGATCTCCTTTTGTTGTCTTATTGCTTTAGGTAGAACTTCAAGTACAGTATTGAATAGATATGGAGAGAGAGGACAGCCTTGTCTTGTTCCTGATTTTAGAGAAATCATCTGAAACTTCTCTCCATTCAGTTTGGTGATGGCTGTTGGTTTACTGTATATTGCTTTTATTATGTTTGGGTATGTTGCTGTTATCACTGATCTCTCCAAGACCTTTATCTTGAAAGGGTGTTGAATTTTGTCGAAGGCTTTTTCAGCACCTAGGGAGATGATCATGTGGTTTTTCTTTTTCAGTTTGTTCATATGGTGGATCACATTGATAGATTTTCTTATGTTTAACCATCCCTGCAATCCAGGGATGAAGCCTGCTTTGTCATGGTAGATGATTTCTCTGAACTTTTCTTGGATTTGGTTTGCCAGTGTTTTATTGAGAATTTTTGCAGCAATGTTCATCAGGGATATTGGTGTGTAGCTTTCTTTCTTAGTTGTGTCTTTGTGTGGCTTAGGTACCAAGGTGATCCTGGCCTCATAAAAAGAGTTTGGTAATGAACCTTCTGTTTCTATTGTGTGAAACAATTTGAGGAGTATTGGTATTAGCTCTTCCTTGAATTTCTGGTGAAATTCTGCACTGAAGCCATCTGGCCCTGGGCTATTTTATGTTGGAAGGTTTTTCATGACTGCTTTTATTTCATTAAGGGTTATAGGTTGATTTAAGTTGTTTGTCTGTTCTTGATTTAATTTCAGTTGTGCTGTTAATTCTCTAATGTGACTATCCTCTGTTTTCTTCATATGGGCACTTAGTGCAATGAACTTCCCTCGTAGCACTGCTTTCAAGGTATCCAATAAGTTCGGGTATGTTGTGTCCTCATTCTCATTGAATTTTAGTCCTTAATTTCTTTCTTTATTTCTTCTTTGACACACAATTGTGCATTGTTCAGTTTCCATGAGTTTGTAGGGTTTCTGCTATTTGTGTTGTTGTTGAATTCCAATTTTAAAGCATGATGGTCTGATATACAGGGGACTCTTCCAATTTTTTTGTATCTATTGAGGTTTGTTATATAACCTAGTATGTGGTCGATGTCAGAGAAGGTTCCATGTGGAGCAGAGAAAAAGGTATATTCTTTTGTCTTTGGATGGAATGTTCTATAGATGTCTGTTAACTCCAGTTGAGACATAACTTCTGCTAGTTCTTTTGTTTCTTTAATGAGTTTCTGATTGGTGGTCCTTTCTAGTGTTGAGAGTGGTGTATTGAAGTCTCCCATTATAAGTGTGTGAGGTTTTATATGAGCTTTGAGTTTTAGTAGCATTTCTTTTACGAATGTGGGTGTCTTTGTATTAGGGGCATAGATGTTCAGAACTGAGACTTTGTGTTGACGGATTTCTCCTGCGATGAATAAGAAATGACCGTCTTCATCTCTTTTGATTAATTTTGGTTTGAAGTCTAACTTCTTAGATATTAGGATAGACATACCTGCTTGCTTCTTGGTTCCATTTGATTGGAAGATCTTTTCCCAACCCTTTACCCTGAGGTAATGTCTATTTTGAAGCTTAGATGTGTTTCTTGTATGCAGCAGAAGGATGGATTCTGTCTTCGTATCCATTCTGTTAGCCTGTGTCTTTTTATAGGTTAGTTAAGACCATTAATGTTGAAGGTGAGTAAGGACCATTGTTTGTTGATGCTTGTTTGTTTTAGGTTTGTTGTTGGCAGTGGTATTGTGAATATATTTGTCCTGCTTTACCCTTGGTTTCTGGTGTAGTTAGATTATCTTTTGCCTACATTTTTGTGAGCGTAGTTAACTTCCTTGGGTTGGAGTTTTCCTTCCAACACTTTCTGTAGGGCTGGATTTGTAGATACGTATTGTGAAAATCTGGCTTTATCATAAAATATCTTGTTTTCTCCATCTGTAGTGATTGGGAGTTTTGCTGGCTATAGTAGCCTGGGCTGGCATCCGTGTTTTCTTAATACTTGTAGAACACCTAAACAGGATCTTCTGGCCTTCAGGGTTTCCATGGAGAAGTCAGGTGTAATTTTGATAGGTCTGCCTTTATATGTTACCTGGCCTTTTTCCTTCACTGCTCTCAATGCTCTTAATATTCTTTCTTTATTCTGTATGTTAGGTGTTTTGATTATTATATGTTGAGGGGTCTTTTTCCTTTGGTCCAGCCTATTTGGGGTTCGGTATGCTTCTTGTACTTTCATGGGCATGTCCTTCAGATTTGGAAAGTTTTCCTCGATGATTTTGTTGAATATTTTTTCGGCACCTTTGAGCTGGGCTTCCTCACCTTCCTCCATGCCTATTATTCTTAGGTTTGGCCTTTTCACAGTGTCCCACATTTCCTGGATGTTTTGTGTTAAGGATTTGTTGGATTTATGATTTTCTTTGGTTGATGAATCTATTTCCTCTAGTTTATCTTCAGTGCCTGAGATTCTCTCTTCCATCTCTTGTATTCTGTTAGTTATGCTTGTGTATGTAGTTCCTGATCATTTGCCCAGTTTTTCTATTTCTAGCATTCCTTCAGTTTGTGTTTTCTTTATTGTCTCTATTTCAGTTTTGAAGTCGTGAACTGTTTCCTTCACCTGTTTAATTGTTTTTTTGTTTGTTTGTTTGTTTGTTTGTTTTTGGCTTCCCGTTCTTTCTTTAAGAGATTTATTCATTTCTTCCAATTTTTTGTTTGTTTTTTCTTCCATTTCTTTAGGAGATTATCACATCGTCTTTGAAGGCCTCTATCATTTTTATAGAGATATTTTTTAAGTTGTTCTCTTCTACTTCATCTGCTTTGGGGTGTTCAAGTCTAGTTGGTGTAGATTCCCTAGATTCTGGTGGTGTTTTGCTTGCCTTTCTATTGTTAGGTGTTTTTTTGTATTGCCGTCTTCCCATTGCTTCTTCCAGTAGGTGCAGGTGGGGTATCTCTCTCTACGCTACTCCCTTGGTGGCTTAGGTGGGTCAGAAGTTTGATGTCTGTAGCTCTGGGTGGTCCAAGCTCACTAGGATGTCTCTCCAGCAGAGCCCCTGCGATGGGGGTCAAAGATCCAGCAGGAAGGGACTCAGGATGGTCCTGTGGGGATAGGTGGATCTGTAGTGAAGGCCAGGAACTCAGGCAGAAGACAGGCAGGCAGGGATTTAGGGTGGTCCTGCATTTATAGGCAGGTCTAGTGTGCTCAGAGCAGCTCCAGGAAGTACCCCTCCTGCAGAGGCCCAGAGATAGGTATCAAAGATCCAGCAACTCCAGGAAGTTCCCTGAAGGTGGCAGGATTGTTGGATCCACCCACTGTTCCAGTGCTCAACCAGAGCAGTGGGACAGTGGGCAGGGTATGGCAAGCTATTCGTGGGCCGGGAGCACCAGGTGCGCTCTCGCTGGGGACAGGACACCAGGGGAGCAAGATTCAGGGCCAATGCAGGGAGTTCCCAGGGAAGAGTGTGGTGGGGATTTGACCCGAACTGGTCCCAGATTCACCTCTAGCAGAGGCCCATCAATGGGGCCCAAGGCAATTTATAAAAGAAAATGTTTAATTTGGCTTACAGTTTTAGAGGGTTAGAGTCCGTGGTGGTAGAGTGAAGTCATATGACAGGAACAGCTGAGGTCTCACATCTTGACCTGCAAATAGGAGGCAAAGAGGCATGGTGGGACTGGTACAAGTCTTTTGAGACCTCAAACATTTCCACCAGTGACACACTTCCTCTAACACAGCCATACCTCCTAATCCTTCCCAATCATTTATACCAACTGTTCGGGTCCAAGTGTTCAAACATGAACCCATAGATGTCATTCTCATCCAAACCACTGCACACAGTTTGGCAATTCATAGTAATGATGCTCTGTTTTGGGTTGTTGTCATTGTTTGAGATGCTTAAAACTTTTAAGAGAGACCTTACATGTCTGACCTTCCTGCCTCTGTCTCTCCATGAGGACACAGCCATGTACGATCCTGTCCAGTTTATGTGGCTCTGGCAAGCAGAGTCAGGGCCTTGATTATGCTAGGCAAGCACTCTGCCAACTGAGCAACATCTTTAATTTAAAAAAAAATATCCCTTAAGTTTTGATTTGTGAAATAAACTATCAGTTATGTCTACTGTATATATGGCATCCTAAAATGTACAAAAGTATTTTAAATTAGGGAAATAGTGTGGAGTAGTAAATTTCAACTGCTTCCCCTCTGGGAAGGAAAAAAATTCATACAAAACTTCAGGATCTGGGTTCCAACACACACACACACACACACTCACACACAAACACAAAGCCACATGAAGCTGTAGACAGATACTGGAGTGGTGCAGCTGTAAGCCAGGCACCACCAATCACCATCAGCAGCTGCAGCTGCAGGGTGTGAAAGCAAGCAAGAGACAAGAGAAAGCCTTCCTGGAGGCTTCAGAAGTTAACCTTGCCCATATCTTTGTGTAGATTTGCAGCCTTTAGAGCAGTAGCTCTCAGCCTGTGGGTCACGACCCCTTTGGGAATTGAATGACCCCTTCAGAGGGATAGCCTAAGACCATCAGAAACATGTATATTTACATTAGATTTCATAACAGTAGCAAAATTACAGAAAGTAGCAACAAGGCCAGGTGGTGGTGGTGGATTCCTTTAATCCCAGCACTTGGTGAGGCAGAGGTAAGTGGATCCAGGACAGCCAGGACTACACATAGAAATTCTGTCTGGAGAAAAATAAAATGAAGTAGCAACAAAACAAGAATTCTGTAGTTGGGGGTCACCACAACATGAGGTACTGCGTTAAAGGGTGGCAGCACTAGGAAAGGTGAGATCCACTGCTCTAGAGCAGCAGGGACACCCGTTCCTGTCACCTTAAGCCCTCAAGTCCACAGTGGTTAGCTTTGACCACCTTAGAAAAGTGCTACATGTAATAATAGGTACTTCTCCTAACTAACCTTCATGTGCTTTTGTTGGTTTCCTTTGACTATAAAGGTTGTGTTTTAACACTCTTCTTAGAAAACCTAACATCTCACAAATGTCTGGCTGTGAAAGCTTCTGAGAGTTTTGATTTATTTTTCCCTCAATGATAATTTTTTTTGCTAAATCCCTTCCCTGTGAGAGTATGGTTTTATGCTACTAGGCTATATTTTTTCAACTGTTTATTCTGTCCTTCTCTAGCTTTAGTTTGAACAAAATGTCCTCTCAATGTCAATGTTATTACATCTTACAGTTAATAATTTATAAACAATTACTTTTTCTGCTTTACATCTTCTTTGTTGTGGGTTTATGGGTTTTCCAGTTCTCTTTCCTGTACTAAGATGCCATGGCTTCTTTCCTGATACCAAAGAAGACTAGTTGCCTGTTTCAGCTGTTTCCAGTCTCATAATGATAAGCCTAGGCTTCATGTAATACAGATAGAAGTTTGATTCCACCATCATAGCTAAAGTTACTTTACAGCCTATAGAAGGTTGGCTCCTAGATGCAGAAGTTACATCTATCCTTAGCCAAGATGAGACCAATTCTGACACCTCATTCACATACCAACACAGCTGGTCCACAATATAAGGTGAGGCAATCACAAACAAGGATCTACAAGAAGAATTTGGAAGTGTTCCTTCATTTTTGTATTTTTATGGAATTACTTGAGGAATATTGAAATTGTGATGTATCCATTTGGACATGTTTTATTTTTTGTTTTGTTCTGTTAGAGGATTTTTAATTATTATTCTTTCCTTGTTGGTTGTTATGGGCCTATTTAAATTGTTCACTTCATCTTGATTTAATTGTAGTCAGTCATATGTATCTATAGATTTATCCATTTCCTTTAGATTTTTCCAGTTTAGTGGAGTATATATTTTTAAAGTATGTCTATTGTAATGTTTTCCTTTTCATCCTTGCCTTCATTATTTTGGATCTTCTCTCTTTTACTTAATTTGAGTCATAGGACATGGACAAATTAGGCGGGTACTCACCTGGAAGTTTAATCTATACCAACTAGCTTTCATCATGTTTGAAGGTGCAATTCATGCTACCAAAGATAAAAAAGTAACCATCAATCTTACTTAGCTGTGAATCCTGAAAACTACAACAATAACTGGTCTGATAAGATATGCCTACTGGTGAAATCATGGTGTGAATGTTATGGAAGAAACCAACCACTTTCTGATGGGATCTAAGGTTCACTCCATGAGACAGACCCATATCTGGCACTTTTAAAAAGACCAATAACGTGAGGCTAGATTGGTAACAGGCTCTAAGAGAGAACCCAATACTATTACTCCAGTAAATGGACACAGTATTACAATGGTTCCTAATGACTCATCATAGTTGTAGCATCTCTCAACCCTCATCACAGAAGCTTCTCATTGAGGTAGATAGAAATTAATATAGAGGTTGTGAAATACTCAGCCCCAAATGGCCACCCCTCTCCACAGAGCTGAAGAGTATTCTCAGATGAGAGTGAAGATATAAGAGATAGAAGTAGTAAATGACATCAGCAGTTGCACACATGAACTCGCAGTGATTAAGACAACGGTCACAAGACATGGGAAAGACCAAACCAGATAAAATCACAACATAGAGCATGGAGCATAGGCACAAAATTCCACCTCTATCTGAAGAGCTATTAGCATTTGATATCTGCTAAGAGAAAAAAAAAAAGTCAATTGTCTTCAATAATGTGATACCTGGTAGGTCAGTCACATGACAGAGCAGATCCCACTCTGAGACTAGAAGGGCAGCACAAACTGGATTCAATCGGGAAGAAAGAAGAAAATTCAGAGTTGGATGGAAGGGAGATTATAAGAGGAGTTGGAGGCTGAATATAATCAAAATACAGTGAACAAATTCTCAAATAAAATGTTTTTATCTCTAGCTTTCTCTACATTCTTTTGTCTTCATGCCCATTTGTTTGGGTTTGGGCAAAGGCATTTGTTTCCACAAATATTCACATAGGATGTATTTTGATAATCATCACCTTCCTCCCCTTGTTGCCTTCTCTTGGAATCTCTTCCCCCTCCCACTGACCCCCTTCCTATTTCTTTGTGTGTGTGTGTGTGCGTGTGTGTGTGTGTGTGTGTGTGTGTTGTGTTTTATTTAAATTAGAAACAATCTTATTTGATACATCAATCCCAGTTCCTTCTCCATCCCATCCCTCTTCTGCTCCATAGGGAAAAAAAAACTAGAAGAAACCATCCTTAGTGAGGTAACTTAGTAGCAAAAAGACAAACATGCTATGTACTCACTCATATATGGATACTAGACATAGAGCAAAGGACTACCAGCCTACAATCCACACCTCCAGAGAAACTAGGAAACAAGGAGGACCCTAAGAGAGACATACATGGTACCCTGGAGAAGGGGAAAAGGACAAGATCTCCTGAGCAAGTTGGGGGCACAGTGGGGGGGTAGGAAGTTAGGAGAAAGAGAAGAGAAAAGGAAGAGGGAGGAAGACATGAGGGGCCAGAAAGAAAAAAAGAAAAAAGATACCATATTAGAGGAAGTAATTATAGGTTTAAAGAGAAATATGACACTAGGGAAATGTCCAGAGATCTACAAGGATAACCCCAAATCAGAATCTAATAAATAAAGGAGAAGCTTAAATGCCCTTCCCCCGTAATGAGATTGATGACTACCTTATATGACATCCTAGAGCCTTCATCCTGTCACTGATGGAAACAGAAGCAAAGACCCACAACTAAGCACTGAGCTGAATATCTAGAACCCAGTTGTAGAGAGGGAGGAGTGATGAGCAAAGGAGTCAAGACCATGCTGGGAAGCCCACAGAAATGGCTGACCTGAAGAGGGGGAACTCAAGGACCCCAGTCTAATAGCTGGGAAACCAGCATAGAACTGACCCAGACACCCTGCATGTGGGTGACAGTTAGGAGGCTTGAACAGTCTGTGGGGCCCCTGGTAATGTCACAGCATTTATACCTAGTGGACACTGGGAGACCACTCCCCATAGAAGGATACTCTCTCAGCCTAGACACACTGGGAAGGCCTATGCTCTGACCCAAATGATGTGACAGACTTTGATGATCCCCATGGGGGCCTCACCCCTTCCTATTTCTTAAGTGCCTTCCTATTTTCATGTCTTGTTTTGTTTTTAGATTCTACATATGAGAGAAAACTTTTTTTCTTTCTTTCTGATTTAGTCCATTTCACTTTACATGGTGATCTCCAGTTCCTGCAAACAAAATGGTTTCATTGCTCTTCCTGTTTGAATGCAATTCTATTATGAATGCATACTTTTTTTTACATATTCCTGTATGTACCTAGGGGCACCTAGGATGGTATATGATTTGTTATGTGAATTGTAATGCAGTAAACATGTGTGTGCAGGTATCCCTGTTACTTGCTGACTTTGACTCTTCGGGAGCATGTACACAGGAGTACTTCTGGATGATATATGTGGTGGTTCCATTTTCATTTCTTAGGAACTTCCATTTGCATATCAACGGTGCTTGACTAATTTCCATTCTAACCACAAGTGTTTTAGGGTTCTTTCCTGCTTTACTCTTACCAACATTTGTTAAGTTTTTGCTTTCTTAATGATATCTGTTTGACCTAGTGTAAAATTAAGTCACAATGTAGTTTCAACTTCCATTTCCCTAGTGTCTAAAGATGTTGAACATTTATCATGTATTTATTAGCTGTTTGTCTATCCTTTTTTTGAAAACTGCCCATTAAATTGCTCATTTATAGAGTGTATCTTTCATTCTATTGTTGTTTAAATATTAGCTCTTTATATACTCTAGATGTTAATGCCCTATTCGATGAATAGCTAGAAAGTATTTTCTCCCATTCTGTAGGCTCCCTCTTCCCTGTGGTAATTGTTACCTTTGCTCTGTATGAGCTTTTAATTTGATGTGATGCCATCTGTCAATCTTTTCCGTTATTTATGGAGCTGTTAAAGTCCCACTCAGAGGGTCTTTGCCTGTATCTGAAATGCTTTCCTCCTCTTCTTCTATCAGTTTCAATGTCTCAGATATTATATCAAAGCACTTAACACATATTATTGAATTTTTGTGCAGAGTAAGAAGCACCTAAATATTGTATTCTACATGTAGATTAGCACTCACAATTTATTTTAAACCAAACTTGTTTAAGTAGTGTAACTCTAGCATCCTATAGTTTTCGTTTTTGTTTTTGTTTTTCTCATCTGTGAGATTCTCTGACTTCTTGTGGGTATATGAACTCTTGTGATTTAGGAGGGTTTAGATCCAAAATTCCATAAGCCTCCCACAGCTGATGAGGCCAGCACAGTTTTCTTAGAAAAAATGCAGCAAGAAACTTAAAGCGTATTCTAACTATACATTCAAGGTCTCTCGACTCTCCTATAGTCCTACATAAAAATAAAATAAATGTGCCAGATCACTTTCTGCTTCAACTACACTGTCTATAAAGAAGAATAATCTCCCACAGCCCATGATCAATACTACCAACAACATTTGTTCAATACTTGCCAGAGTGTGAACTGACCCCTCACATCACCAAATGAGGTTTGTACTTTGATGACAAAATAATTTTTTGGAAGAAAAAGAAAACTGAAGAAAAAAATTAAGGACATCTCTCTTAAAATCTTAAAATAAAGGAATTTTGCCTGCACCTGTGACTTTTCATTTAAATGCTAATTTGTCCACTATGATTTTCATGCTTGGTTTCCTTCCTTAACCACTTCATACAAGATGGTATTTATTTTGTGTGAGACCTTTTAAGATACATGCCATGAGCTCTTACCTTAACCCTTACTGTTGTAAGCATACAATGAACATTAAAAGAAATTTTTTTTGAAATGAGTACTTCATTGACTGGTGCATGCGATTTCTTTTTCGGGGATACAGACACAAAGGATTCAAGAATGCACCCAGCAAAGAGTAACCACCTGATCCACGTGGCACAAAGCCACATCAATAGAAAATGTTGATGCTGTTCACATTTTCCAATTTCCTTCTAATCTAGTGACCCCTGAGATCAGAGACCAGCATCACTGGTCCCAAGAAATTATATGAACAGATGTTTTTATTTCTTCAAATATCTGAGTAGTCAAAAGTATCATTAACCAATTCAGTCTAGGAATGTTGGTACAGGATAGAAGTAAAAAGATATGGAGAATCGGGGTTAAGAGCACTTTCTGATTTTGCAGAAGACCCAAATCCAGTGCCCAGCACTAACAAGCTCAAAACCTTCTATATGTAACTCCAGTTCCAGGGAATCTAATATCCCCTTCTGGTCCTCATGGGCACTGCACACATGTGAAACACTTCTATATCCAAGCAAACTTATCAGACACATAAGTTAAAAATAAATGTTTTAGACATACATATGTACATATACGATAAGTATAAGCAAAGAGGCTATTAATTTGAGAGTGGGGGAGAATTAAAGGGATTTAGGGAATGGTAGCTGGTAAGTACTGAAGGAAGGAAAGGAAGGGGTGAGTGATGTAACTATATTTCAGTTAAAAATATCAAAATATTTCTAAATATATAGGAAACTAAAAATAATCACAAGGCGTAATCAGTTTCTTTTTAGATGCTTTACATAGCACGCCTGTAGTTAATAATAATGCGTACTTCAATTTTTCCAAAAACCAAGCACAAAGGTTCTCACCACAAAACAAGTATTATGGGGTATTTGACATATTCAGTAGGTCTACTTAATCATTCCAGTTGGTATTCCATATATTTACAATTATAACACGTTACTTCACAATAAAATAAAAATTTTCATCTCTCTGCTAACAATGCAAAGGCTGGTTTTGAATGTGAAGCCTTCATTGTGAGAAAACCCTAGATTTCTGAATGACAATGTAAAAACTCCAACCTGACCTCTGACTCAGCATTACAACAAGAAGCAAACTAAGCAAAGATGTTGACATGAAAAATAATCCTGAGTGGGGCTGAGGAACAGAAAACTAAGTAGCGTAATGTTCTTGGCGAATGTAGTGGTTTGAAAGAAAATTCCCCCGAAGGGAGTGAGTGGCACTGTTAGAAGTTGAGGCCTTGTTGGAGTAGCTATGGCCTTGTGGAGGAAGTATGTCACTCTGAGGGTAGGATTTGAGGTTTCCTATGTTCAATCTACACCCAGTGTCACAGACTACTTCCTGTTGCCTGAGGGTCAAGATGTAGGACTCTCAGCTCCTTCTCCAGCACCATGTCAGCCTGCATGTCACCATCATGACACACAATGATGATAAGGGACTAAACCTCTGAAAATGTAAGCCACTCCATTAAGTGTTTTCTGTTATAAGAGTTGTCAGGGTCATGGTATCTCTTCACAGCAATAGAAACCCCAACTAAGGCAGAGTATAAACAAAAACAAGGAAAGGACAAAAGAAATGAGAATTCAAGTTTATACTGTGGAGAGGTTAATGACAGTAGTGTCAGAAATAGGAGAAAAGAGAGATAGATAAAAACCAGATGGAACTGGTTATGTTCTTGCCCAAAGTTCATCTCACGTGCTAAAATGTACTTATTTCTCATGTTTATTATTCATTTTTACTCCCTCTTCACTGGAAAAGAATTATGCAAAGACATGGCTTTTCCTTCCATTCTTTAGCGGCAGTACATCCCAAGTGCTCTAAACACAATGCAGTTACATACTGGACTCCTGAAAACAGCTTTCATCTAACAAAAATGTTTGTCCAAATAATATTAGCTGAATGAATCTTAGCCTGACAGATCTTCCAGAAATTGGAGTGTGGGGCAGAGCTAATCTATTAATGCTTTTTTGAGCCATTAAATTCTGGGACAGTAGGAATGTGAGAAAGAGAGAAAGAGAGCCGAGGCCTTAAACAATGAAAACCAAATACAAGGCTCAAATTACTAGACTGCAAGGAAAATGCAGGTTATGTTCCTAGCCATGAAACCTTCGGAGGGCCACCCACCTTGAAACAGGAAAATACCGAACCTTGAAACAGCAGGAAAATGATGATGATTTGTGTGTATCACCTTGACCATACCCAAATAGCTTAATATTTCTGGGTGTGTTTGTGGTGTTTCTAGAAGAGGTCAACATTTGAATCATTGAATAACTAAAGAAGTTTCGCCATCACTTACTTGAATGGGGCAGGCATTGTCCTATCTACTAAGAATCTAGATAGGACAAAGAGGACAACAGGTTAGTTATGACTTCATCAGCAAACAACCCCCATGCCCAAAATATAGGCTGAAGTAGATGCTAACAAGGATTAAGCCAAGGTGAAAGATGAACCTCTCTGTTTCTACAGGGCTGTCTGCTAACTCCTCCAAAGCCAGAGCCCAAGCCCAAAAAGGTCCCTGATAAGAAGGAAGAGAAGACAGCCAAAAGGAAAGAAGGGAATCAGATGTTGCAAGGATGGGAATAGTCCTGCAGGATATGGGGGTGGCAGAATGGAACAGGTACAAAATGCTGAAGGTGCTGGAGAGGCTAAGTGACGTGTGTTCATTTTTCAAACAGTGCTCTTCCGGGACTGTATGGAAGTACTATTTTCTTCAATTTTTATAAAGATGAAGATTGTTTTCTTTTTTTTCTTGAACTATGCTTTAGTACACAGAACATTTCATTGTTTTCCAAGAGAAGGAACATACGGTACTAACAAAATACCTCCCAAGCTGGACTGCTGAGGGGAAACACCTGCCCTCCATATTTGAAGACTCCCAGGAGGACTTCCTGATATTGACATATATGGCAACCTGGACACAAAATGTGCTGTGTGGGGGGAAATGTGAAATCCATCTTTACAACTACCCCTGCCACCACCATCAAAATACACTTGACTCCCTTTGAACTAGAGACTTGTTGGGACTTGACCCCTTAAAACTGGTTTTACCAAAACCTGCCACTAGGGTTATGCCAACTCCTTATAGCACCATGTTCTAAAACATGAACCTGGGGAAGAAGGTAGGTACTATTCCAGAACACAGAATGCATCACATGAAGAAACTGGAATAGCAGCCTCTCGTGGCTCCTGTAGAGCACAAGGTCCCTTCAATTCTTTCTTTTCTCGTGTTCAGTTACTTCAACAGCTATGAACCTTCCCATCTGCAAGAGACATCTCACATCCTCATGGAGATAACGTTTTTCTATAGTTCAGCTCTAAGACAATCTATAGAAAGCTTCCTGAACACTGTAAAACTCTCCCGTCCTGACAGTCATCACACAATGAAATTAAACAGTGAACAGTTTGTATGAAACACTAAAATGTAGGCTCTTTGAGAGAAAGGATTGTAAAGTTTGTAGCAGATAAATCAATGTGTATTCTGGTGTTTAGCCCCATGGGTGTTTGATGAAATGAATAACAACAATAACATCAAAAAGATTCCCAAGTGTCTTCTATAAAAAGAACATACCATGGGATGCATTATACCAAGACAATATTCTTTAAATTTTTAATCACTTGAAGAATGCATAAATAATATACCCACAATACAGGAAAATTTGATAAAAGTGATGCTTTTATAAATAGGTCCTGAACATTTGGAGACCAACATGAAATCTAAAGCTGTACCACTCTGAATAAACCTATGTTGTCTGGAGAGCAACATGAACTACTGCCCATTGTTTGATTCCAGCCCAATGACTATTTTATACATAAAGTTTTATTGGAATAAAGTCTGATAATCTATCCCTGTGGCTGCATTTTCTGTGTGCTGCACTAACAGAACCCAGTACTTATTGTAACATAGAATGTATGGCACAAAAATCTATAAAATACTTTCTTGCCTTTTTTTTTCTTTCATTCCAACAAAAGATCCTGCCTGAAGTATTAGTCCCATTCAATTTCCAGGTTTAATATATTCATATATATTAAACTTCTTATTTTCACTAACGAATTGTTGAGCTATTAAGCAATGTAAGTATACATAAAATTGGTAAAGAGAATCTTGAGAAAGCAACAAATTTTAAAATAAAAAAATTATATGCAGACTCAAGAACTCTGATGAATAAATAATTCTGTTGTCAAAATAGAATTGAATAGATAACTTTAAAGTTGCAGACACACAAGGTGTTTTACAAAAATTTATGTCAGTTTTTTTTTAATCCTGTATTGAACAATAACAAACATAAATTAATGGTAACGTTTTTACCCAGGTATTAGTCTTGGAACAAATACAGTATTTCATCTTTTTAATGTCTAGTTCAAATATTTTTTTGACTCAGAAGCAAGAGCTATTCTTTCATTTTTGACTTTGGAAATGTGTCTATAAGACAGATTCTACTTATGAGAAAGTTGTGAAGAAATAGCTGGATGTGGTCTGGATAACAGTTCTATAGAACAGCATATGATTCAATCATTCTATTTTCCCCTTAAAAATAGAGAAATTGATACATATATAAAAAACATCTGGGGGGGTTGAAGACTCCGTTGGTGAGATACTAAAGCAGAGGGCTGGAGAGATGGCTCAATAGTTAAGAGTGTTTTCCATACAGTCATGGGCACCAGAATTTGAATGCTAGCTCCTTGGTAACAAGCTGGGCATCCCACAAATGCTATAACTCTAGCTACATGGATATAATGTACTGTTCTAGTCTGTCTGTGCACATACACACAAACACACACACACACAGAGAGACATACACACACACACACACACACACACACACACACACACACACAGGTTGTAAGTTATTTCTCCCTGAATAAACATCTATTCGGCCTATTTGTTTATCCTGATCCTTATTTACCACGATAGAGAGAGAGAGAGAGAGAGAGAGAGAGAGAGAGAGAGACACACACACACACACACACACACACACACATTATATATATATATATATATATATATATATATATATATATATATATGGTGTGTGGGGATAGAACCAAGAACTCAAGACAAACCTTACCAAATAAATTCGTGGCCAGCATCAGCTACATGAATCCCTACCTTGGAAACACAACAAAATGTGATTAATATATAGTCACATATCTAAATGTAGAGCAAAATTTACAGAAAACAAATAGCTACATGTAAACAAACAGTAGCAACTCATCACAACTTAAAATTTATGAAAACGGTAATGACAACCAGAGAGACTGTACCGATTTTATTGAACAACTACCATTAAATGGTAGTAATGGATGATTAGTGTGGGTATGTTTCATGGAAACTGAGATAGTGGCCAATAGAATGAGTCAAAATCCTTGTATAATCACTATTCATGACCCCCCCCCCAGTTGGCAAAGCCATCATGCAGGACAGTCTTTCACGGCCTGTGATAATAATGGAAAGCATCTCATGTCGTGGTCACCCTCCTCTGATCCATATCTATGTGAAATATGACAAATGGAAGACATTCTCCACACATGGAAGACATTCTCCACACATGGGCCATTCTGTAAGATATTACTGCAGATTAAACAACTGAAAGTTCCAGTCAGAACAAGCACCTCAAATTTAAATTTCTAAGCCTTGCTCATTTTCCATTACCCCCCCCCACCAGACCCCAACAATTTCCTTCTTCCCATTAGTTAGGCCTATGTCATCCTTAACTCTATTCCCTTCCTGACAGCCTGCCTCACTTTCATTGCAAAGTATATTCAGGTCCTTCTGACCTCCCAGCACCTCCTGTCACTGTCCCCAAACTCCAGCAGATGTCACCACCATTTAATGCAAATGATTGTGCTGGCATCTCCCTATGTTCTCATGCCCTTGTGTTTCTCCATCCAGGGTGAATGCTTTTGTATAAGTTCCTTCTGTGACTGTCAATCTCACTTAAGGTAAAATTCAAAATCTACACTGAACTACCTTCTCTTCAATGTTCTTGTACTTCTATCTCGCCCTTGCTCTGATAGCCCACCCTTTCCCTGTTTACTCCATTTTATCAACACCAGCCTGGTCTCTCCGGCCTCATTCTTTATCATGCCACACATGTGCTTGCCACATCAGGTAGCCTCACAGTTCATTCCATTATTTCAAGTCTTTTCTCGAGTCAATCCATTTTCATTTGCCCCTGTGGTCTTCTATGTTATGTCTTGTGCAGTCTGTAGTCGTACCTGGACCAGAGAGTGCTCAGAACACAGTTTCTAAATGAATGGGAGGGAAGAGGAGACAGCTTTTGTCAATAGTTCAGAAACATAATTTCCAAAACGGAAATTGCAAACAAGCAAACAAGTACAAGCTGAGTCAAGATACCTGGGGAACTCAGTACAGTCTCCCATGGAGAATTTTTTAGAAAGAGCTAAGGAAATAATTGGTGAGACTAAATGTCTAAATGTATTCTACAAAAAAAAAAAAACAATTTCTATCATCATTCTATCATCATACTTTTTTTCAATGGAGGGGAAACATTATGACAGTCTGCCTACTCAGATACACACACTAGAGTTGAACCAGAATTGAAAACCCTGAGATCTCTGATAATTGAACCTTTCTGGGTCATCTGACTCCTACAGAGCAGAAGGACATGCATGCAGAGAGGACAGGGAATGAGAACTAAAACCTATCCAGAGCAAAACATAAAATAATGAACTCAATTTGTAAAACTCGAGCAAAAAAAGGCATCTCTCTTCCAAGATGGCTTTATATATGAGTTTATAAGCTAACTGCAGCATTGATGAGGCACAGAGCAAGAGGTAAGCAATGCTGTGTTTCTCCTTTCTAATTCACACATTTGTTACAGAAACAATAACAGGATTATGGACATTAAAATAATAGCCTTACATCATCACTTGTTTTCCTGCACATTAAATCACAGACTGGCATAGAACTAACAGTGTCTTGGATGGAGGATGCTTATAACTGAGTGTACATCAGCAACGCAAAGTTGCAGTAATTTAGGACTAGATAAGATGTCTACTGAGGCCCAGACTAGACTATTCTAAACTAAAGTAGAAGCCATTTGCTCAGGTTAAGATTTTTTTTAATTCATGCATTGAAGAAGCTGCCTCCTTTATCCTAGTTTGGAAGTCAAATTCCTCAAGGACTCAGCCTCTAGAGGCTGAGGCCAGAGTCAAGATCCCAGAACTGGGTCTTTAGACATCCTCCAATTTTGTTAACAAAGAAAACATAGGTCTTCAGCATATTGACTCCATCTGGTTTCCTTCTCATAATTTAAATTAATTCCTTACAGATATGAGTTAAGCATCCATTACCAATATCTTTCAAAGACTAGAGAAATACATCAGGGGTACTTAAGGGACACCATGAAGATAGCTTAGTGTGACTCTCCCTTACTCACTCCATTGAGAATCATCAGCTTGAACAGTATGCACATCCAAGATTGCCTTCACAGGAACTAGGGAAACCACATGAAGAGATACAGTACTTGGCAGCAGTGCCGAAAATATATAGAGATGGAGAGCATGCTGGGAAAGAAAATTATCTTTTAAACCTAGAATCTTTCATAACCTCTGTATTCAGAACATTCAACTTTAGCTTTCGTTTTCTGATTGATTAGCAAGATGCTGCCTATTAAAAGCAATGACCTGTTAAAGCAAGTTTTGCTTTTAATAAGATGCTGAGATAATATTACACACATACTAGTATCTACTTTCAGAAAACATCAATTTTATGCTTTGAAAAAATTGTGTGCTTTGAAAAAAAGGCTCATTTTATTCTTATGTTTAACAATGTTCTTAGGACTTCATTGAATAGATAGATCCCTTGCAGGGCAATCAGCTAAAAAGGAAACAACCCTGCCAGCTCATGATTCTGGGCAAACTGCAGTATGATCCACAGGAAGCTGCTCTCTCCCTGTCTAACGTGACTCTACTAGAGTTTGGCAGGGTGCTTTGGCAGCACAGCAATTAGGAAATAATTCAGGAAGCTGGATATAGCACTCAGGTTCTGGACACCAAGAGTGGGCACAGCTGTCTCCACTGCTTTGAAGTGTTCCTACAGCAAAAACAGGATCCAATTGAATATCCAGAGAGTGCATATACTGTGTTGATGTGCTCTTGGGAATGAAGATGGCAGCTTCAGCTCAACAAATATTCTTAGTGACGATGAAGCCTGTCATTGCAAATGAACCTTAGAATTACAAATCCTTTACATTGTCTGGTACTGTTCAACAGGAACTCAGTTAATAGGCATTTTTAACCTCAGATTATGTGATGAAATCATACCAGAACAAATCAATGAGGACAATGCTCATGAGTAAACAAAAGTCTCCAAAGGAAAGGCTCTTTTCATTTGGCTGATCTTAGCAACATTATCAATTCACTGTGTTTTAAAATGAATGATAACTTTTTTTTCTAAGAGAGCTTAAAAAATATTTAATAGTGAAAACGAAGATCTCTTTCTTGGCCCTTTTCACAACTTCTGTCCCTTTGAAAGGAATAATACCTTGTGGGTTTCTCTTTAGTCAGACAGTTTGCCCTTTTATTTGATAAACCACTTCTTTCCTCCATTCCATTCCTTCTAAAATTGTAATAGGGAAGCAATTTCTTACTAGTCAATCTTGAAAATTAGTTCTGAATTTTAAAAAGCCCTAAGTTCTGGCTAAGAAGCTCAGGTTTCCTATAGCAACCTTGCCAGACGAAGTCCATTACCATGTGTGAGTTGCTAATGTTGCTCCCAAGAAGCAGTAGATTAAAATGAAAATCCCTGTGTTGGGAGTGGGATAGAGCCCTAGGAGTTGTCAGCCAGAGAGCCCTAGTGGTTCTCACAATTCCAGGTATTGCTGTTTCTCTTAGTTATCAACCAGAACAAGATACTAAAACCTTAATGTTGAAGACACCAGCTGTCTGTTTCTAAGACACAGAGAAATCAAGCTGGACTAAGTCAGGATCTCCTGTTGGGCTGGGCAGGAGTCATCAACAGTGTTTCCAATCTGTGGACACTGCATGCTACAATTCTGATGGGCCTAGAAAGATGCACCCACTGATGCAATAATGGGATGACTGCTATTTGAGTGGCCAGGCACTTTCCTGTTGGACTTGAGGACCACTCCATGGAAACAAACATTCACCTCATATCTTAAACAAAAGCCTGTGGCTGCAGAGATCACTGGCCCCAAACAAGATACATCACTGCTGTTCTCAACATAGATCAGATAAACTTCTTTTTGAGGGGGCAACAGTTAACGCAGAGACTCACAACTGGCCAAAGGGCTAAGAACCAGTGACTATTAAATGCTCAACCCTAAATGAGACAACTATATCACCCTTCACAAGAGCAACAGAATGGATAGGGGCACTGTGAAACACTGTCTTCTGAAGATAACATGGAGATCCAAATGACGAACACATAGCAGATGTGCCCCCTGTACAAAACTCGCACAGAGAGAGAGAGAGAGAGAGAGAGAGAGAGAGGAGGGAGTTTGATTCATTGATAGAAGGGGAGTCAGAAAGAAGAGGAGATGGATAGGAAGGGTAATGAGGTACGAATATGGTCACAAGGCACCCTACATATACAGCAACTATCAAGAAAAAAATATATCCATGGGCATGCAGTTAATTAGCCAGCAGCTAATATCTCTTGTACTGAGTTGTTTTCCATCAAAAGCTACTTTCTGACTCACAAGCTATGGAATTTTTCCTTGAAGCATAAAGTATTTAATACGACACTTCTGCTAACAAAATCATAACTCATGTTATTGCCAAACTTCCTACTTAGGAAAATAAAACTATCTTCTGCTTCCAAAATGCTCTCTCAAAGCCTTCAGCATTCTAATCCAATTAAGAAATAATGGAGCAGAATGCTCCTACCAGCACCCACATCTAGCATTTTGTTTTTCTATATCCTGTCCTGCCCACTCCCATTTTTACACTCATAAGTAAACTAGACTACAGTCAAGTTAGAGTTCACAGTTGACATCATGCAACAAGGGCTCTGGCTGGCTGAGCATCATTCAGAAACTTTATAAATAAACAAATGCATTGCAAAGTGTATTTGTGTGATTGTGTTGTTTTTCTTTTAATACATGAATTCTACTTGATTCGCCATCACTTAATTATCTTCTTGAGAAAATAAAAATTACTTGGAATTTGGGTAAAGAATAACATTTCATAATAAGATTTTCAGAGCACTACTCATCTATCCTTCAAACTGATTAAGCCTGACAAGGTAATTAGGTGCCTTAGTAATTGTATGGTAATTGTATATCCTGTTCAACACTTACTGTTTTGTTTATCATCAGTTGAATTCCCACATGCCAAGGAAACCTTTTGGTAGACACATAGTATGTCATCCAGGAAGCCTACATAAGTAGATGTTTTCACAAAACTTCAGTCCCCTGAGCTACACATAATTGTCTATGTATAAATATGTCTATCTATAAATATGACCCTTCAGGTAATGACATTGAGGTTTTCTACCTAGCACCCCACATCCAATGCCATCCTACTGCCATAAGCATTTTCTCAACATGTTAGTTTCTAAAACCAAGCTGAGTTTTGAAAGGTGTTTCTTGCATCTGTATCTTTGAGTGCCTAAGCACCTACTAGTTTTGAGTGCAGTCAACCACAAAAAAAAAAAAAAAAAAAACCACTAAAAAATAATGTCTCTATTTTCAAGCACAGACGATAATCCCAGTATTTTAAAAGTTAGAACAAAAGTAAAACTAGGGGTAAGAATAACAAAAGTAAGAGTAAGAAAGGGGTAAGAATACTACAGAGATTATTATATTAATGGTTGTTTTCTCAAAGGGAATTTGAAAGACAATTGATCAGCCCTCAGTTTTGATTTATTTGAAGGGATATAGCTAGTCCATTCATTAGAATTACCAGAGCTTTCAATATTATAATTAGTAATGGGTTACCTAGTCAGAAGTTCATATGTATAACATTTATAAATCTCTAAATCTTCACTTATACTCTCATGAGCATAAAATGAAATGCTGAATGAAGGTCTTTGAAAATAAGTACAGGGTATATAAATGTAAATAATTATTTTTCATTATATTCTATCCATAAATCATCACTCTTAAAATAAATGCCTTTTATTGAAATGTTTCATCTTCCAAAGGAAATGTTCAGTCTAGCCATAGCCACAGAGTACAGAAGATACCTTCTTTGTCTTACCTCAAGTTTTGATAGTCAAAGAATGGGGATAGGTTTAGTCACATTGACTCTAGGTTTTTAAAGATAATTCACTTTTAAAAATAAAATATAATATTTATAAACATATATTTAGGGCAGTCTGTGGGGCCTCTAGCAGTGGAACCAGGATGCATTGCTAGTACACGAAGGGACTTCTTAGCCTAGATACACAGGGGAGGGCCTATGCCCTGCCCCAAATAACTTGACAGATTTTGATGATCCCTCTTAGAAAGCCTCACCCTCCCTGGGGAGTAGATAGAGGAGGAATGTGGGAGGGGGCCATGGGAGGATGGGAGGGAGAGGGAACTGGGATTGATATGTAAAATAAGATATTTCTAATTTAAAGATTATTATTTTTAAAACCCTATATTTATTCCATGTATTTAATAGAGCAAAATTAAACAAAGGAAAGACACTTGCTTCTCAAGATCAACTCTGTCACTATTCCATGCTTTGTTTCAATCACGCAGAAAATCTTTTAATATTTTTATTATTCAAAATTTCCAGAGACAGATGGATCTCTGTGAATTTGAGGCCAGCCTGGTCTACAGAGCTAGTTCCAGGACAGGCTCCAAAGCAATACAGAGAACCCCTGTCTTGAAAAACAAAACAAAAACAAAAAGAAACTTCCATATATTAATAAATGTATCTCAACCACCCTCCTCCCCATTCAACATTCCCTAGGTCCCCAACACATACCCCTCCTAACTTCCTAACTTCATGTCCTCCGTTTTTTATACAATATAATCATTTCTCCGATGTGTACCTTGTCTCCTTATAAGAACGCCACCAAGCTTCCTTTCCCTGCACACTTATTAGACTTCATAAGTTCACTCAGGTGTGTTCACTGTCCACATTTTAAAGCCACCCCTCTGGAATGCCTTACTTGACAGATCTAGACTAAGAAAGTGCCCTTTATGTGGGTTTCATCATGCTCTCTCTTTACCTCAGCAGCCTTGCCAAACTGATGCAATGGCTGGGAATGTCTTCCTTCTTAGACTTTAAGCTTCTAAAGGGCAGGCCTGTTTCATTTATGCTCAGTTTCTTAACCTCAGTACCTAGTACCACGGCTATTGTTTTAGTTTGTTTGTCTAAGTGGGGTTTGGGGGGTTGTTTGTTTGGGTTGGGTTGGTTGGTTTGGTTTTTCAAGACAGGGTTTCTCTATGCAGCTTTGGAGTTTATCCTGGCGATCACTCTGTAGACCAGGCTGGTCTTGAACTCACAGAGATCTGCCTGCCTCTGCCTCTGAGTGCTGGGATTATAGGTGTGCGCCTCCACCGCCTTGCATGGCGTTGTTTATTAGTAGCTCATATTGTTGAGTAACCTCAGCATCTACCTTCTCTATGCATCTTTAGTGTGCTGTAGGGCCTTGTTTTTATTTTAGTCTTGAAACAGGTCTCCTGTAGACTACTGTTAGCCTTGAATCCCATATATAGCAGAGCTTGGCCTTGAAATTCTGAAGCTCATGCCTTTCTCTCCCTGTTCTGTGTTACAGGTGTGCTCCACTATGCCTGGCTATGATCAATTGCTTGTTTCTATTGAGTCATGCAAATGTCCACTTAATTCTTTTTACTTTTTGTTAATTGTTAAATATAATTTTTAGTTTCATATAAGTCAGTATCTTTAGTTAAACAGAAAATAAGCCTCATACTATTAGATATATTGAATAACACCGAATCACAGAAGAACCTCTCAATTAGTCACAGAGACATCTCCATTGGGAAATGCCTAAATTTTACTTTGTTTATCTCAGTCCCTCCCCTCCCCTCCCCACTCCACTTCTATCCAGAAAAGGACAGGCCTCCCACGGATACCAACAAAACATGGCATATCAAGTTAATAGTAAGACTATGCACCTATCCTTTTATTAAGACTGAGCAAAACTGCCCGGTATAAGGAATAGGGTCCCAAAAGAGACAGAGACAGGTCCTGCTCCCACTATTAGGAGTCCCACAAGAAGACTAAGATACACAATGATCACATATGTGCAGAGGGCCTAGGTCAGGCCCATGCAAGCTCCTGGTTGTCAGTTCAGCCCCTATGAGTTCCTATGAACCCAGGTTAATTGATTCTGTGGGTTTTCTTATCGCAAGGGCACCCACATTTGTAAAAGAAACATTACCAAAGTTTAGATCACACATCAAACCCCACACACCAATATGCAGGTATTTGAAACAGAAACTAAACAGGAAAATAATGGAACTAACAGATATTGTTACTTAAATGGACCTAACAGATTTCTACAGAACGTTTCACCTAAACACAAAATAATATAACATCTTTTCAGTACCTCTTGGGACCTTCTCTAAAGTTGACTACATATTCGGTCACAAAGTCTCAACAAATATAAGAAAATTGAAATAACTTCCTGTATCCTTTAAGAACTCCATTGATTAAAACTGAATTTCAACAATAGAAACAACAGAAAATATACAAACTCATGGAAACTGAACAACTCTCTATTGAATTACAAATGGGTCAAGGAAGAAACAAAGAAAGAAATTAAAGACTTCCTAGAATTCAATGAAAATTAGTGCACAAGCCAAATTTATTGGACTGTTGGAACTCAGCAGTCTGCTGACCCCGCCCCCTAACAATGGGCAGGACGCTCATGGCCATGTCATCTCTACTTCACCACTTACCTGGCTGCTCACAGGTGCGCAATACCTGCTTACCTGCACAGGGACTCAGTTACACATGTGCAAGTTTCCCTTTTAAAGCAAGCGTGCCAAGTGCACCTCTCTCTCTCTCTCTCTCTCTCTCTCTCTCTCCCTTACTCTCTTGCCCCCTCTTTTTCTCCCTCTCCTCTCTTGTTCCCCTCTCTCTTCCCCTTGCTCTCTCTCTCTCTCTCTCTCTCTCTCTCTCTCTCTCCCTTGCTCTCTCTCTCTTTCTCTCCTGCTTTCTCTCCCTACCAATAAACTCCTCGTGGGAGCTGAGTCTCGAGTTTGTGTTTCTTAGGCAGTAGTTATAGCAAAAGAACAACAGGGATGAAATGAAAGCTGTGTTAAGAGGAAAGTTCATAGCACTAAGTGTCTTCATAAAGAAATTAAAGAATACTCATATTACTTAAGAAAGTATAAAAGGAAAAATCAGAGTCTTCTAAACAAAAAAAAAAAAAAAAAGCCCAGGGCCAGATGGCTTCAGAGCTTCAAGAAGAGCTAATACCAATATACCTCAAATTATTCCATAAAACAGAAGAACATTGCCAAATTCTTTTTATGAGTCCAAAAACATTTTAGAAACTCCCTAACAGCTAGGCAGTGGTGGCACACACCTTTGATCCCCGCACCCAGGAGGTAGAGGCAGGTGGATCTATGTGAATTTAAGGCCTGCCTGGTCTAAAGAGCTAGTTCCAGGACAGGCTCCAAAGCTACAGAGAAACCCTGTCTTGAAAAACAAAACAAAACAAAAAGCAGAAAGAAAAGAGGAAAGTAAAAAGAAAGGAGGGAGAGAGAGAGAGAGAGAGAGAGAGAGAGAGAGAGAGAAACTCCCCAACCCAACACTTGGTACTGGACTCTCCTATTACACCTGTTATTTATGTCACCCACCTGTGGCCGCTGACTTACCTTCATAGAATTTACTTTAAGTGGTCTCTCCTATATGAGGGATGTGCATATGCTAATCAGAGTTGCATCAAGGGCTTTGTGTGTGGGCATCTGGTCTGTGGACCTGAAACAGCAGCCACACAAGATGGAATCCAAAAGAGAGCAGCTTGAGGGGTGGCTTTCTTTTGTGTGCTCTTTCTGTTGGGTCAGTGAATCAGGTAGGAAGAGCAGGGAAACGCTCCAGTGCTTCTTTGTATTTTTCAGTATAACTGTTCCCCAATAAACACCCATTCATCATTTATCTTGGGTCTAGTGATACTATTACAGCCTCTACTTCATTTGTGTGCAAGGAACTGGGAGGGCGCTTTCTCTACTGAGAGACAGACACAGCCTCATGAAGTGGGAGCTTTGAGTACCAGGGTGGGGAGTAAAACAAAATGGGCAAGTGTCCGTGAGAGCCCCCATAATTATTTCAGATGCAGGGATGAATGTACACAGAAACATCCTATCTTATTGTTTGTGAGTATATTTTAAAGTACCCAGAAGAATAAGCTACACACAGTATAATATAAATGGTTAGTATTCCGACAAAGTAGCAGACTCTCAGGAAGAAAAAAAAAGCAAATAAAGTCATATAGAACAAATACAATATAGAGTAAATATCAAATCATATATAAAACAATAGCACAAAAAGATACTCTCAAATATCACTTGAAAGCAGAGGTCCAAATTTTATTACAGGCCATATAACATTCTTATTTATGAACACCATCTGTAACATCAAAAATAAAATCAAAGCCTATTTAAATGTGGTACCATGGATGTAAAACAATTTTTTAATAGTGACCATCAGGGTCTCAGCTGCTTAGGGACATGGAATAATGATGCCATTAAGAGACTCATAAAACCGTGGTCATCTCACACAGTATTAGAGAGTAGATAGCATGTCCATTAGAAGGCAACCTTCAGTCACAGGTCCTCAGACAGCTGTTCACCAAAAATGAAGGAATGACTGCTGGGAATAAATTATAAAACACAGCTCATTTTTCTCCTTGGTGCAAGCATCCCACCAAAGAACAGTGACCGAGAGATTGAAAATGGATTCTACATAGATGTGGTTTTTAGTAATAAAATAGCTGTCCTTACAAGAATGATTCTTTCAATAGGAGACTACTTGGACTTTTAGACTTCAATTCACAAATCCAGGATTAACACAGAGTCCCTAGGTGGTATTACTTATATGAGCAAATAAGAAAGATTTTCTTTTTCTCTCAGAAATACTGTAATATTCATGTTTGGATGAATGATTATGCATGAACTGCATAATCAGACCCATCCAAGAACAATTACATTCCTAGATTGTTTTTGTACCTCTAAGCATGGATATAAAAACGTAATCTGTATAGAAGCAATTTTATAAAGAGGTATGGCTTTTTATACACAAATCCATGTGATAAAATCGTAGTATCTATCATCTAGTAACCATTAAGAGAAAAAACTAAAACTTTAAAAAGAACTGTGTCTGTCCACAGTGTACACTACAGTTTACATGACAGTATTGGATCTGGGTTGTATTGTTAAGATGCTTGAGAAACTTATCATTCCTTCTTTCCATGTCTTCTTGGAAATAGGTGAGATATCAAGCCAAGTCCAAAAGATATCTTCTAAAAATTGCCTAGCAAATAGCAAACTCCAGTGACATTCATCAATATTTTCTTTATTTCTTACCAAAACACTAGGTGAGAAAAAGAATAGAAATAAATTTAAAACATAAACGATGATGCCAATCACACAGCCTTCATGCACCATACAAACTACTTTTTTTAAATAACAAGAATACAAATAAACACATTCCAGATGATGTCAATTTTGGAAAAATGATAATCGTGAACACTGTTTTGAGTTCATTCTAAGCAGACACTACTGGGAGTATCATAGCATCCTTTCCTTTTCCATTGCAGTTTCCATTCCAATAGGCACTACTTTTTACCCAGGCATGTAGCCAACAATCCCAAAAGAGCATTTCTCAGCCTCCATAACAGATGGAGTTGGCTGCATACTTAATTATCGGCCATCAGCCTCAAGGAACCTTTTCCTAGTTTTAAGAACAATTTACTTTGTATTAATTGTAAGTAGGGGGCAGGTGTGAGTGTGTCCAGAAGTGGAGGAGTCCAGAGGCTGCTGGAGTTACAGGCAGTTGTGAGCTCCTGATGTAGCTGATGATGTCTCCACCTGAGTCCTCTGCAGGCCACTCTTAACTACTGGGTCATCTCTCCAGCCCTAGAGTCAGTGACTGCCAGACTGTGCCATTTGGACCCCTTCTCACCTCCAGCCCTTTTTCATCCTACTACATATGGTACAAGTGTGCTCTCCACCATCTTTCACTTTTCACCATGAGGCTCGTTTTCCACTGAAAAGTGGATTCTGGAATCTGATCCCCTGTACTGTCTAATCTGAACATTATAGATGTGAACTACATTTCTCTTTGGTTTAAGTAGAATTATCGTGGGTCTGTAGTACGTATAGGCAAACCTAATCCTTACGGTGTATCATCAGTTACACCTAATTGATCCTCGGTAGTCATCTCCCCCATGTTTATTAATGAAGAGGAACTGTAATTAGGATCTAACCCAAATAAAAGAAATCATGATGGATCAACTCTATTCTTGTCAGTCTCCTCTATCAAGACCTTTGGGCATGGTTGTAACTTTCCTAGTTGTCTCCATTCAAATGTCCTAGATGCCAACAGTGCTAAACAAGTAAGGAAAGAAGATAATAAAGTTAGCTTTCTGTTTATCGAAAGGAGAACTAAATTCTCCATTCAGTGCTTTCCTACTGCCTGCAATGTCCTTGTATGAAGGCAGTATTTGAGGAGTGGCAGCCATCTTTAGAACAGTGATAATGGAAGCCTGGAGAGTATAGTCAATGTTGAGGTGGAGTTCTGTGTTGATATTCTACTTGTGATTTAACAAATAAAGCTTGCCTGAAGATCTGAGTGTGGAGTTAGTCACACAGTTAGCCATAGAGACCCAGCAGTGGTGACACACACCTTTAATCCAAGAACTTGGGAGACAGAGGCACGTGGACCTTCTGTGAGTTCAAGCCCACCGGGAGCTACACAAAATTGAATCAGTCTAGAAGAGAAACAGGGTTCACACCTTTGATCCCAGTACTTGGGATCACATGACTTTAATCCCAGCACTAAGGACATGGAGACAGCAGTGATATGGCTGGGCGGAGAGGGATATAAGGCAGGAGGAGACAGGCACTGGGACAATTCAGTCTGAGGATTCCTAGAGACAAGATGGCCCATTCAGTCTGAGGATTTGTAGGAACAGGATCACCCCTTTGGTCTGAGGATTCGGTAGAGGTAAGAACTAGTAGCTAGCTGATCTGATTCTCTGATCTTTCAGAATTAATATGCTATATCTGACTCTGGGTTTTTTACTATTAGACAAATTAGAATTTGTGATACAGAATCATTTATCACTGAGCCCCCCTGCCAACTTGAGGGTCATTAGCTTCATGTTTCTTGATAATGTGAAATAATTAAACATCTTCATGGCTACTTCCTTGGGAAAGGAGTCTTGGACTGTAGAAATGTTTTTGTCAGAGTGTTGTTTTTTTGTTTGGTTGGTTGGTTGATTTTGGTTTTTCTGGTTTTGTTTTTTTTTTTTTTTTTTTTTTTTTGAGGGGTGGTTTTTGTTTGTTTGTTTTGTTTATTTGTTTGTTGCTTGTTCTTTTGGGGTTTTTGTTTGTTTGTTTGTTTGTTTTTCAAGATAGGTTTTCTTCTTATTTCTTTGGAGCCTGTCCTGGAACTCATTCTGTAGACCAGACTGACCTTGAACTTACAGAGATCTGCCTGCCTCTGCCTCTCCAGTGTTGGGATTAAAGGCGTGCACCACCAATACCCTGATGTCAGAGTATTTTATCACAGCAACAGGGAAAGAAACTAAGACACCAGAAACTAGACATAGCAGTGTTTATCTGTCACCCCCACCAACATGGAAGGTGGAGACAGGAGGATCCCTGTGAGTTCATGTGCCATCAAAGTTGGTGTACACAGTTACAAATAAGAAAGCCTGTGTCAGACAAGATGGAAGGCAAGAACTGGCACCTGAAGTTGTCCTCTGACCTTCACAAATATACCATGATACACACAAGTACACACCCCACAGAAATTTAAAAACAAAAATACTAAAACTTATAAAATATTTTACTTCTAGTTTTTATTTCTTTGCAAAATGGTTAGCTATTGAGATTATTTTCTAGTATTTCTGAAAGATTCTAGTTGATTTATGCTTTCCAGGTGTTTCTTACAAATGATTATACTCATTAGCAGTTTCCTAATTAGCTAAGATATTTACAAAAATGGTATTCTGATCCCTCCATCCCCTATTTGAGTATCATGAGTAGCCAACTCCTTCCTGCTAAATCCTACAGCTTTTCAAACCCCATGCCATCTGCTTTCCCCATTATCCTTCTCATGAACCATCACTTCAAGGCCAAACATAATGAATACTCCTCTGTCTACACAAGTTCCAAATATCGATGGATGTGAATGTCTCTGGTGTTAAGAATAATGCTCTCCACAGGCAATTCCTTTGACCCTTATATCTTTATATCTGTATCTCCATTGTTTATGTAGGCTCTTCTGGGAGGCAGCTTCAATGTATTCTGTAAATCCCTCCTAAACCCCTAACCACCCTCCCCCTCAAAACAAACAAACAAACAAACAAAAACTGCCAGAAAGATCTGCATCTACCTTCCTTCTCTCATGTTAAGTTTGAAAACTTCCAGGTCAAAATACCCAGCTCACATATTCTCATTTTCTCTCTCTCTCTCTCTCTCTCTCTCTCTCTCTCTCTCTCTCTCTCTCTTTGATTTTTCAAGACAGGGTTTCTCTTGTAGCTTTGTAGACCAGGCTGGCCTCGAACTCACAGAGATCTGCCTGCCTCTGTGCTGGGATTAAAGGTATAAGCCACCACCACCCAGCTAGCTTATCATATTCTAACAATCTTTTTTGTCTGTCTCCTACAGTGAACAGCAGAAAATAAAACTATCAATTTTGCATTTGGCTTTTTTTTTCTTTTTTCCCCCCAGTCAGATTAGAGACTGAACTTGATATTTCACACATGCTCTACCACTGTGCTATTTCTCCAACCAGGCACCATTAATTTCAATATGTATCTTACTTTGTCAGACTTTGTCATATATGACATGTATTAAATAAATGTCTTCTTTCATAAAACATTCTTAAATATGGGAAAATGCATAGCATAACTAAGTAGCCAAAAGTGAGTTTAATCAGTAGCTGCTCTGATAGAAAGACTCTGTGTTAGTCAATGGGCATCTACCATCAATATTCACTTCACTGTAGTGTTCTCTGTGTAGTGACCATGTGGCCCATATAATTCTTTATAGTCATGTAGCCATTAGACAATGTCAAGATCCTCATGTACAATACAACAGGGTTTGGACCATCCTTACTCTTACATGTTCTGTCCACTCTAATAAGAGCAATCTAAGAAGGTAGCTAAGTCAACAAGTACTTCCTGCTTATACTTAAATCCCACAGTTTTCTGTCATGCAGTAACAAGACTGTGAGATGGAAACAAACTACCTTATACTCCCAGCTTTCCGTTGTACTAGTTTGTCCAGCCTACCCTTTGTCTTTCTGTCCAAATTGTGTGTGTGTGTGTGTGTGTGTGTGTGTGTGTGTGTGTAGTAAAACTCTCGCTGTGCTCTATTTTACTATTTCTACTTTTCAGGTGGATTTTTCTGGAATGGCTGAGCACTAACTGGCACTGTTGCTCTTAGCCATGTACTTTCCAATGTCTTGATGCTCACCTCCAGCTCTCCCTTTCTTTCTCAGCGCTGTTCCTCTTGGATCTCAAATGCTGCCCCAACTTTCTCCTCCATTCAATCTCCAGTTTAGGACACAGCATAAAACTTAATTCATCCAAGTCATCAGTCATTGTTTGTTTGTTTATAATTCACGAAAACATGTCACAGATGAAAACTATGGCAACCTGTAGTGGAGCAATACAAGAGACCATTTCTATTTCTAGGCGTTATGATACATAGTTGTTGATTTTGCCTAAACTACCATCCCTCTATACCCTATGTCTATTCATACCAGGTTTTAAATCTTTGTGTCACAGTTAAAGGCACCTTGATGATTCTGATACATAAATCTTAGCCCTATTACTTGATGTTCATCTGAGTATCAATCATAAGAGATCAGCAGGGTAATTCTGTATTCTTTTCACAATTTTTAAAAACAAACTCTATGTCAACAAATAAAATCATAAATGTTGCCAGTCTTACATTTGTCCAAGTTTTCAAAGTGTTCAAGAAGAACAAAAACCATTTCTATCTATTATAATAGGCAACACTGATGGGGTATATATATTATAAGATAGGCATTAATGTATGTGACTTGCATGTGTGAATATCTTTTATCTTCCTTTCTACCCTAAATTAAAGACACTGTTACTATCATCTCTAGCTTCTATACCAGAAGTGGAAAGCACAGAGGTCACAAAGTCATCTAATCAGAAAATGATAGACATGGGAAATAAATCCAGGATATTTAGACCCTTTAATCTTAGTAATCTTGGGAAATATGCTTCCTAATCAGGAACCCTCCTTCTTAGTAGTAGAGCAGATCAGATAAATATCATGAGCGAATAATGGTGATAATTGTATTTGTTTTGTAAGTATGATGTGGTTGACACTATGCCAAGAAGTTTACATGAAATACCTCTTAGGATTCTTGTAACAACATAATGAAGTTCTTTTTGTTTCAGTTTTATGTATCAGAACACCAAAGATGCTTGCATATAGATACTTACAACTTTGAGTTTAGTTCTACGTAAATTTATAAATGGTAGTATAATTTTGCAGGAGAATAAAATTAACTCACCTTCCTCTAAGGCTATATTAGCCAGTAACCACAGATCTCAGACACCCATACTTGGGTTATTCTTCTTGCAAACTAAACTCGGGGCCTATCGATGCACCCCACTGCTTCACTCTCATGGGCCTGCCTTAAAACTTAAAAGTACCATCCAGAATATATGTACCATCATGGAGAACAAAAATTATTTAGTTTCTTTCTTAGCCATTGAAAGAAGAGAAGGCATAACTAAAATTAGCAAGAGATAAAATATAAATGTCACCAGATAAAAGTGTATCGATTACATGCCAATGTAATCAAAGCACTCAAATTTAACCTATTGGCATTATGAGATCAGGAACACAGGCTGCTTCCCTCTTGTTTGTCCTTGTTTAAGGAGCATCTTACCCTCATTTTCTCAGATGACTTTTCCAGTTCCTTATCCAGCTCCAGTCATAAGCAAAGAGACAAGTAGGGAGTGTGCATCTCCTCTTGTGTGAGCAGTACTTGAAAATAGCATGTATCGCTTCTACCCTGTGGTATTTTGAATAAGAATGGTTCCCATAGGCACATATGTTTGAATGCTTAGTTGTCAGGGAGTGCCGCTGTTTGAGAAGGATTAGGAGGTGCCTCTTTGATGGAGGAAATGTGCCACTAGGGGTGGGTTTTGAGGTTTCAAAAGCCTGCATGCTCAAGTTCTTTCTCTTGGCCTGCAGATTAGGCTGTAGCACTCAGACTATGTGTGCCACCATGATAATAATGAACTAACCCTCTGAAACTGTAAGCAAGCCCTCCATTAAATACTTTCTTCTTTAAGAGTTGCCTTGGTCATGGTGTCTCTTCAAAGAAATAGAACAGTGACTAAGACAACCCATGTCCCGTTGTCTAAGACCCATTCCAAAGACTATGTTCAGCTGTAAGAGATGTTGTAAAATAAAGTAGTTAATTAGGCATCTTGCACTAGCATGATACACAACTAGTTAAAACTCTTAGTTCTCTAATTAGTTAAAAGCAAAGCAGAGAAGCCAACAGAATCTATATTGACCCTGACCAAGGAAAAAGTAAAGTGAACTGTAGTCATTGAGAGAGACCAATAAAAGTAAAATTACAGACATGGTAAGAATGGAGTGAACAGAAACAGTGAGGAGAGACTTATAAAAGTAGATTGTGGCTTCTGAGTTCTCACATTTGAATTTTTAGCTGTAATAGTTATTGAAATCTAGGTCTGACTCTTCACCCCAAGAGCTCCAGTTGCTTTCTATTACTTTGATAAAAATATGATCCAAAGCAACTTGGGGAAGAAAGAGATTGTTTCATCTTACAAGTTATAGCTGTTATTGAGATAAGCCAAGGCAGGAACTCAAGGTAAGAGCTTTAAGCAGAAACCTCAGAGGAATATTGTTCACTGGCTTGCTCCCAGGCTCACATTTATCTATCCTTCTTATATAGCTCAGGACCACCTACCTAAAGAATTATCACCCATGGTGGGATGGACCCTCCTACATCAATTGGCAAACAAGAAAATTCCCCCTTAGACATACCCACAGGCTAATGTAAGGAGATAACTCTTCAATTAAGGGTCCCTTGACAGGAGGTAGTAGTGCATGTCTTTAATTCTAATTCCAACACCCAAGAGACAGTAGGTTCTCTATGAGTTCTAGGCCAACATGGCCTAATGAACAAGTTCCAGAACAGACAGAGCTACACAGAAAAACTCTGTCATGGAAAACCAAAAGAAAAAAAAAGTCCCTCTTTCCAAACTTTCCAAATGTGTCAAACTTACAGCCAAGTGTAGTCATCAAACCAAATCATTACCTTGTCTATGATAAACATTTATCTCAGTCACCCAACTAAACTTCTTTTGATTGGTAAAGTATCAGTTAGAACCCTTCACTTCAACTTCACAACTTTTACTCATATCCCCAACACTAACCAATCTGCCTTTATTCCACATAGTGCTCAAACTCATAGATAAAGCAGTAAGACAAAAGAGATCAATAAGAGAGACACAAACAGAAAGGAAGAAATTAAATGATTCCTATTTGCAAATAAGACAATGCAATATTTAAAAGAACCAAGAGTATACCAGAAAAACATTGGAACTATTTACCAGCTTCTGCAGAACAACACAAAAATCAACAGGTTTTCTATATGTCAATAGCAAGTGAGAAACCAAAAACATAAATCCATGCAGAATGGCCACACACACACATACACATACTTTTATGGAGCTGAAGAAAGAAATGAAAAAAAAACACTAGAAGATATTAATAATTCCCTGGTTCATAACTATCAGAATTTATGTTACATCATGACCACATTTTAATAAAAATCTACAAGTACAACACAGTCCCCTCAAAATTCTAATGTGTTCTTCTCAGAACTAGAAAAAAATCTTGAAATTCATATGAAAATATAATTATATATATATATATGTATATATATATCATGAATATACCATGAATAATCAAAACAACTTTAAACAATAAAAAAGAAAAGAGAAAAAAAGAACAATGCTGGAAGCATCACAATGCTTATCTCAAATTATACTGTAGACCCATAGCAACAGAAAAATAAGTACTGGTACAAAGGCAGACATTCAGCCAGTAGGATAGGAGAGGGCCTAGGAATAAGGATAAGCCCACATGACAAGATGTCCAAAACATACAAAGTGGGGAAAGGCAATTCTTCAATACATGGTACTGAGGAAACGTGTAGAAGATTAAAACCAGGTCAGTATGTCCCACTCTGCACAACAAATTTAAAAATGGATGAAAGACCTTAACATATCTGAAATTCTGAAACTGCTACAGGAAAACAGGCAAATTACTTCAAGACATAGTCCTTCTCTGAAAAGGATTCCAATAGCATAGGAAATAAGACTCAGCTTGGTAAATAACAGTTTGAGGTTGAAAAGATTCTGGCAGGCATGCCTTTAAATCTTTATTTTGGATGCTAAGACAGGAGGGTCAGGAGTTCAAGGCCATCCTCAGCTACATAACATATTTGAAGCCAACCTGAAGTGTCATGAGAGCTTAAAAAAGAAAAAAAAAAGAAAAAAAAAAGGTGCCTACAGAATTCAAATACAGTTTTGCTGGTTGGGTTTTATTGTAAACTTACAATACCTGGTAAGAGAGTCTAAATGATCTAGATCAGTTTGGCCTGTGCACATGCCTGTGATTGATTGTCTTAACCACTAATTAATTTAGGAAGACACAGCCCATTGTGGGTGGTACCACTGTCTGGACTGAGGTCGTGAACTATACAGGCAGCATGAGTCCATCCATCTTTCTGTGCTCCTGACAGTCGCAGTGATGTGACAGTTTGCTGGAGATCCCACCATGACTTCCCATCAGTATGAACTGTATCTGTACCAGCAATTGTAAGATAAATAAACCCTTCCTTCCCCTACGTTGCATTTGGTTGTAGTATTTGCCACGATAACAGAAATTAAGCTAGAGTAACATCAAATATGTGATGTTCTACTAATCTAGGTTCTACTAAAAAAAAATCCAAAAGAAATCCAGCCAGTCAGTAAGTAAACTAATGAATTAACCACACAGTTCTCAAAGAAAAAATTACAAGTAGGGGTTTGTGCCTTTGTGTGTGTGTGTGTGTGTGTGTGTGTGTGTGTGTGTGTGTGTGTGCGCGCGCGCGCGCGCGTGTGCGTGTGTGGTCAAGAAATACAGAAAAATGTGTTGGACATCATTAGCCATCAGCAAAATGCAAAGTATCACTACTTTGAGACTCCATTTTTTTCGCTGCTCAGATTGACTATCATCAAGAAAACAAATGGTTTCAAGGATATCCAGAAAGAGGAACCTGTCAGGAGATTAATCACTATGGAAATTTTTTTAAAAATCTAAAACTAGAACTACAATTTGATCTAGCTACCCCATTCCTAGGCATATGCCTGAAAGACTCTGTCCCAGATACTATTGTAATACTTGCACCTCTGTCTTCTGCACTATTAACAATTGCAAAGACAGAACCAGCCTAGAATCCATCAACAGATGAATGGGGATTTTTTTTAGTGTGGCATACATACATGATGGAATTTTACTCAGCTATAAAGAAGAATTAAACCATGATATTTATGGGGAAATGAATACCTGATGAAACTGGTGACCATTATGTTAAGACAGGCTCAAAAAAGAGAAATAATGCGTGTGTATGTATATCTAAACATTACCTATCAATGAAATATATATATATATAATTTTATTTTTAAAACATTAAGGGTAGAAATAAATACATGTAAACATTCCCCAAGGATCACATATATTGAGCAGTTTCAAATGAAAAGTATGCACTATATTAATCTGAACTATTCTAAATGCAGAAGTCTGAATACACTGCTTCAATTTTCTAACTCGGTGCCTAAAGAAATAGAACAAACACTGCCTCTCTTCCTAGTGGCTTTCCTAGCAGCACAGCAAGACAAAACTGATCTTTTATTTAAATTCCAAGCATGGCTTCACAATAACTATAAAAGGAATAAAAAATCATCAAAAAATTTGCTAGCCTCAAGCCCTACAAAAACCAGACACATTGCAAAATATATGTCTAAAATGCATGTAAGGAAAACCATATGGGCGGTTCTCAAAGGACAGTGTTGTAGTTTGAATGTGAAATGTCATCCATAGGCTGGTGAGTTTGAGCACTGGGTCCCAGCGGGCAGCACTGTTGGGAAAGGTTATAGAAATGTTCTTACCTCTTTTTCTTCACTAGATCTATAACTAAATTTCCTACAGAGCTTATTAACCTCTCCTTGAGCTAGTGAAGCAGCTGCATTACGTTTTTAGATTACAAATCTCATGGATAAGCCAGCAAATATTGAAACTAATGGCTGCTGCTCCACCCTCCATAGCTCAGCTCCCCGGGACTCATCGTATAAAAGGAAGTCAGGGTACCGATTTATATGAGTTAGGCATGGCTGTAAGATAAATCAACCCAGTGGCATAAAACAAAACCCATTCTTTCTCATGACCACATTTATAGATGAGCAGAGACCTGCTGAGTGGCCTGTGGTGGCTGGAGGCTTTGCTTCATGTCAAACACAGCCAGTCTCAGCTCCTTACTGTGACTTCACTCAACTGTTCCCATGTGCGTCCCTCCCCATTTACTTAGTAAATTTTCAGAAAACAAGCATGTAAGCATGTAAAATCTACAAAGTAATTCAGTCCTGGAAAAAAAAATAATACCTTTTTTGGGGGTCAAAGGATACATTCTAAGGAAACCAGATTCATAAGTTTTAAGTTATTGATATAATTGTTTTAATCTTAAATTAAATTAAAAATCAAGTAAGAGCAGGATGGCTCAGAAGGTAAATGCACTTATCACTCAAGGCTGGGAAACTGACTTTGGTCAATGGGAACCAAGTAAAGATGAAAGAGAAAACTCACACCACAAACTTACCTTTGACTTCCAAACATGTGACATGGAATGCATGCATCCACACGTAGATCATGAACACACACATATAATGACCCCAGACATATCATGAACACACAATATGTCATGAGCACACACAAATATCATAAACATACACACATCTATATCATGCACACATATCATAAACATGCATATACACACATCATGAACACACATATAAACACAAACATATCATGAACACACACGTCATGAATGCACAACCATCATGCATGAATACATATACCATGAGCACACACACATATCATAAAAACACAAACATATATCATGAACACACTTGTATCATGAATACACACACATGAAAACACATATATTGTGAACAAAAACAAAATAATAAAATTTAAAATTTTTTAAGCAAGTAAAAAAGATACTTTAATTTTTAAAGTACTTACAAACAAATGTATATATCCATCTCTCATTGGCCAAGGATGAAACATCAAGAAAAATAAAAAGATTTAGGATATTAAGGAATTTTCAAGATTTCTAAATCTGAATAGTGACTAGAATAAAATTAATGTCATCAAATAATCTGTTTTAGATCCCAGAACTCAGGAAGCTGAGGCAGGAGGACCATGATGAGTTTAAGGAGCCAAACTGAAAAACATTTTTTTTCCATCCTTACTTGTAGCAAACTAAGTACCTGGGAGCAGCTGGGATCAAGATGTTATCCTCTTGAACTCTCCCTGAAGGCAGTTTGGAGCTGTCCAAGATGGTGGATGCTGGGAATGGAAACCATGTTCTCTGCAAGAATACTAGTAAGAACCAGAGAGGTCTATATAGGAGACGAACTACATTCACTCAGGAACAAGTACATATAATGAACAAGGCATTTGTAAAGAACCAATATCCAAACTCCAGTCTCAAGAAAATGGTGTCAGAAATGAACTTGGATCCCACAGTCCTGCAGGTTTGGTTCAAGAACCAACGAGCAAAACGCAAGAGAGTCAAATGTGACACTCAGCAGGAACAAGTACACCAGCAGTCACCCCAAGACCAACAGCAATACCAGCAGTTACATCAATTACAACCTCAGGAGTTACTTCAATTCCAATTTCAACAATCACCTCAAGCCCAATGTCAGCAGTCACCTCTACTCCAACACCAGCTGTCACCTCAAGTACAGTACCAGCTGTCACCTCAAGTCCAACACCAGCTGTCCCCTCAACTCCAACATCAGCTGTCACCTCAACTCCAACATCAGCTGTCACCTCAACTCCAATACCAGCTGTCACCACTAGTCCCACTTCAGTCACCTCAAGTACAGTACCAGCTGTCACCTCACGTCCAACACCAGCTGTCACCTCAACTCCAACACCTGCTGTCACCTCAAGTCCAACACCAGCTGTCACCTCAAGTCCAACACCAGCTGTCACCTCAAGCCCCACTTCAGTCACCTCAAGTACAGTACCAGCTGTCACCTCACGTCCAACACCAGCTGTCACCTCAACTCCAACACCTGCTGTCACCTCAAGTCCAACACCAGCTGTCACCTCAAGTCCAACACCAGCTGTCACCTCAAGCCCCACTTCAGTCACCTCAAGTACAGTACCAGCTGTCACCTCAAGTCCAACACCAGCTGTCACCTCAACTCCAACACCTGCTGTCACCTCAAGTCCAACACCAGCTGTCACCTCAACTCCAACATCAGCTGTCACCTCAACTCCACTACCAGCTGTCACCACTAGTCCCACTTCAGTTACCTCAAGTCCAAAGTCAGCAGTCACTTCAGGTCCAACACCAGCTGTCACCTCAAGTACAGTACCAGCTGTCACCTCAAGTCCAACACCAGCTGTCACCTCAAGCCCCACTTCAGTCACCTCAAGTACAGTACCAGCTGTCACCTCACGTCCAACACCAACAGTCATCTCAGATTCAATGCCAGTGGTCACTTCATGGTGGAGTCAATGCCAGTCCATCCCAGAATAAGGAGAATACACCACCAGAGGGCCCAAGCAGCATCCTGCCTGAGGCCCAAATTTATACCACAATCTGATGCCCTCATTCCAACTCTGCCTGTATCCTGACCTTAAGGATCCCCATGAGGACCATAAGATGATCCATTTTGGTTGTTGCCAGGACACTGCCATATACTAAATCTCTGAAACCGGAAGGAAACCCCTATTAAATCTTTTCTTTTATACGAGTTGCCATAGATTGGCAGTAGTGGTGCACACCTTTTAATCATAGCCCTTGGGAAAGAGAGACAGGTGGGTAACTGAATTTTAGACCAACCTGGTCTACAGAATGAGTTACTAGATTCCCAAGACTACATAAAGAAATCAATATTGAAAAAGTCAAAAAAAATTAAAATTAAAAACAAAATGTTTCCTGTATTAGAAAATGATGTTTCAAGTGGGCTATATAAATTTTCTTTATAAGAATCAAAAATAGTAAATTAAACTGTTAGCAGAAGTCAGACATTAAAGATAAATAAAAATAATTTTAAATAAGTAATAAAAATCATCAGAATCGAATTCAGTTCTGTGGGGAGAAAAAATCCAAAATACCTCTATATGCCCAATACAAGTAATTTTGGTTTGCTTTGCTTTGCTTTGCTTGTTTTTTTTTTTTTTTCAAGACTTGGTCTCACTACATAACCCCTGCTATCCTGGAACTCACAGAGATCTGCCTGCCTCTACCATCCAAGTGTTGGGTTTAAAGGTGTGTGCCTGGTGGTTTTTTTAATAAAACATAATATCATATTTATTACATTTTTAATCAGAGTTTGGGTTTTAATTATATGTGTGTTAATGTTCAAATTGTGTGACAAAATTTGAACAATGTATAGTCTCTGAATTATTTTATTTTAGAAAGTCCCCATCTTGAGATAGTTATCCATCCATTCTTTCCTGACTTTTTTTTTTTTTTTTTTTTTTTTTTTTTAGAGTTTATTCCTTCTTACTTATCTCTTCAATACTTCTAGAATCTACTCTGGTACAAAGTAAAAGACTTTGGTTTTTGTTTCAGTTTGCTTTGTTTTTTTTTCCATTGTCTTTTCGATAGTTGTAAGCCTGAATTATCTAACAGCTGTAAGAGAGCACAATGATCAAAACTGATAGATCTGGATAAATTAAATTCAGGAAAGAGGATGTAAACCATGGCAAAGGATGCAGGCTGGAGTTCTTCCAGAGACAGGGCTTCTTCATCCAATAGGCTGGTGACAGCTGAAGTCGTAGAGAATACAGAAGAGAGTCTCATGTTCCTCCAGAAGGTCACCCAAAATACACTTCCCTACCAGCTTTGAAATGTATTAATAAAAATATCTTGGGAAAGTTCATTTCCAGATTATTGACTGAGGAAAAGTAAACATAGGGTTTATAAATTATCACAACGTAATTTAGAATCTCGTCTTAACTGTGTAGAAATTTTCTAACTTACTCAGGCTTTAAAAAAGAAAAGCAGGCTCAAACAGGGCTGAAGTTTTCAGTGGCTTATTGTGTAACAAAATAAACTGATTTTATTAAAATTCTTATCATGTACAATGTTATCAACAGCAAACAGCATATAAATCACAAACAGACTCTTTCTATCTCCTATAATTCGAAAGCCATGCTTGGATAGCCAAATACATGTTTTCGTACACTCAGAAAAAGAATTCATTTCAGGCATTTACTCACACTTTTCAGAAGTGTTTTGGTATGGGAATAGTCCTAATGCAATTTGTATAAATGTATGTGAAGTTCATGTCCTCTGCACTTCCTTGGTAATGAAAAAACAGTGGGAAATTTGTCTATTAGTATAATAGAATACTTGAAAATAGTTTTCTATCCAGATAAACAAGTTATTTTAATCTACATATCATAATAAAAAAATTATCCCATATCAAATCCAGATTCCTGACGTTTTTCCTCTTCCCAGTAGTTCCATTTTCCTTCTCATTTGAGCATAGAATTGGATAAGAGCAGGATGCCATGATGGTTGGTATTGGTTGGTATTGGCAGGATCTATAACCACTAAGACAAACCTCTATCCAGACCTAGGGCTAAGTGAGGTGGGAAGATGTATCCTCAAAACTGCAAGCACAGTTCATGGGCTGGAGTCCAAAACCAATTAAAAATAAGTGAGCAGAGTGGAAAATTCATCACTCTGCTTCCTGGCTGAGTATGCAATGTGACCATCTACCTCATGCCCCTGTGATGCATTCGTTTCCTTTGTAATTGTGGTAAATCATTAAACAAAACCAATTTGGCGATGGAGCTTCCTCGTTGCCTAGTGGGAATGAGGTTGCAGAGCGGTTGCAGAGAGCTGGTTTCCCAGCAGGAACAGCAGAGAAGCTGGTGACACCGCCTGGATTCCTTGTTCTGTCTTGTAATCATTGTGAACACATTTTGATATTAATAAAAGGTAACACAATCCTTGGACTCCCCTGTTTACCAGGGCGAGTTTCTTCCACTAACTCTGGTGGCCCTTTTACCCTACACAAGGAATGAAACCATTGTTCATAGGAAGAATGTGGAAGAATTTGAGGCTGTTGTCTAGGAAAGCACTAGAATGTTGTGAGCAGAGCTTAGTAGGTAATCCTGATAGGAAGCCCAGAAAACCAGAATGCTGAAAGAAATGAGAAGATTTCATGAGGTTTGGGGGAGCAGAGACTAAAGGAACCTGGTCATGAAGCGATTCTTGTTAACTACTGATAAAGATTATGACAGTAAAGCGCCAGGAATCCAGGCAAAGAGAGAGAAGAGAATATATGAGCAACAGAGGTCAAGATCATGATGGAGAAATCTACAGAGGCAGCTGAATCAAGTTTGTGGAAACTCATGAATTCTAGGCCTACAACTGTGGAGACTCCAGGGAACCAAACTAGGTCCTCTATATGGGGGAGACAGTTGTGAAGCTTGAACTATCAGATGGGCTTCTGGCAGTAGGAACATGATACAAACCTGGTACATGAGCTAGCTTGCTGAAGCCCACTCCCTATGGTGGGATGCTGTGCTCAGTCTTATTGCATGGGAGAGGGACCTGGCTTTGCCCCAACCTATGGTGCCAGACTATGTTGACTCCTCATGGGAGCCCTTATCCATGAAGAGGAATGGACTGGGGTTGGCTAGGGGGGAGATGAGTAGGGATAGGTTGGGAGATGAGTGGGGTGGGAAGAGGGGTGGGAGGAAGTACTGTGGTTGGAATGTAAAATGAAATAAAATTTAATGGGGAAAAATGTAGACATGTCATAACAGTAATCAACTTTCTTTTCATGTTTGGTTTTAACTAGTAAAGAAAAAACTATGTATATACAGAGAAAAGAATATGGCTATATTCTGCCCATATACAGAGAACTTGAGTGTAGCTGAATTAAATGGAAATTAACTAATTTGTTTGGCAAAGGAAGTTTCAATATAGGATAGAATTCAGGCTGTAGCATGGTTACAACTCGTTACTCCTATCCTGGTAGGAGAGCAACAAATAAGAGTAGAAAAATGAAGCAAAGAATCTAAAGCTACATACAAAGCAAGTAGAAAAGCAGTTGCAATTGTCAAAGAAATGGACACCATTAAAAAAGGAAAGTCAAAAGTGGTGGCTCAAATCTGGGCAAGATGAGAAAGGAGGGTCAGGATTCAAGACTAGCCCTCATTGCACAGCAAAGCTGAGACAATCTGAACTATATGAAATGCTTGCTCAAAAAGCTAAAACAAAATGTTCAAAGAACATTAGTGCTCTGTCTTGGGACAGGAGTAAAGGCACTCTGAGATCAAGATCATGCCTGTTAAAGCTCCATTCATCTTGTGGAAATGAGGATGAGGGTAAAAGAGCCTAAGCTTGGTGACATTGAAAAGTTCCCATTTAAAAACGGTTACCTAGAGAAGTACATTCTCAGTGTGAGCACAAGGAGGCCAGTACAGGAGATCCAGGCTACATTTTTAGGGGTCAGCAGAACTTGGCAGCATTTTCCACATGATGCTGGTGTGGACATATAAAACATAAAAGACAAAGGAGGAATGGGCCATGGAGACATGTTCCTGGAGGCCTCTGAGACTAGGCTATGTGTCTCTGCAAGGAAGCTCTGAGAGTCTATTTCATGAAGTTGTGAAGATGAAGATTTACAGTAGCAATCCCAGGATGTCAGAGATGCCAGGACCATGAGGCATCTCTCAAGAAAAGCTACAACATAGGGTGGAAGCCAGACCAAGAAAGAGGCTATGTGTCCTTCAGGCAACAGAGTTGGGGAGAAGGGGCTGCTTATGTCTTTGCCCCACTCTGGGTTTTGGATTATTGATATCTTGGACCCAGAGAAGCCAAAAGATTTGAGGTGTAAGAAGAGCTACACCACCAAATATGTCCACAGTCTAATCCCAGAAGTCTGTGAAAAAAAAATTCATGGTAAAGGGGATTTCTCAGGTATGACTACAATAAGGGTGTTGAGCTGTCTGGTTATTCTATGTTTGGTGGGTATCAGAGGACTGCTAGTCTGAAATGTGGGCAAAGGCAGGACACCAGATAGTACATGCCAGCACATAGAAACAATGTGCTACTATGAATGATCCCTTATTGTCTTAATTTTGAGAACAAAATAATAATTAAAATGAGCTTTAAAATTAGAAGGAAATTCCTTATATTGACCTTATAATTACAGGCTGCCAGTTTTGGCCAAAGAAAGATGCAGCTGTGTTTCTAGAGACAAGTCTTTTCTAATCTATCATCCTGATTGCTTGCTGTGCTTTTCTGTGAGTTCTACACGTCACTTGATGCAAAGGCCACCAGAGTATACTTTCCATACGTGAGTCTGCTCGTACTGCTGTAACAAAATACATAATTTAGGTTGGAGGCAGCATGTGACAGCAGTGTGGTGTCAGATACAAGGAGATAAACCAGAAAGGTCCCATAATCTCCTCTTTACAATAGTTTATCCTGACTCAACATTTTGGAAAGGCAGGTCCAGTTCCAGAGGCTTTATTTGACATCCTCTTATGACCTGTGCAAGCACTACACTCATGAGGTACACATGCACACATGCAGGCAAAATATTCCTACACATTAAATAAATAAATAATGTTAAACTAGCCAATCAAAATTATCACCATCTACTATGATCTACCATTGTGTTTTACTAAAATTCCCCAGTCGCAACCTAGTCTTTTTTTAATTCATTTATGCTACCATTGATTTGTTCTAAATAAATATCGAATAACACTTAAAAGATATAAGCCACATATCACACCCTTAAGAAGGATACTTCAACAGTTTCCCATAATAACTAGAACCCAATGCTTAATATTACTTTAACCACAGAGTCATTTCTTCAGCTTCCATAATATTTCCTATTTTTCAATTATCTTATCCTTTATGTTCTCATATTTTGCACCAACTATTTCTCTATCTCCTCTCCCCACTTCATCAAAGAAACCAATAAAATTCCCCTCCAGGCTCTTGCCTTCAGTAATCTCTGGAATACTCTTTGGTCTTGTCTTCCCCTCCCTTTACGAGGGCTCTACTCAGAGATACACTTACTGATTACTCTAATCTGACACAGCAACTGCTCTATCAAACTATATTTATTTACTCTGCTTTTATTTATTTCCTAGCATTTGTCCTTACCAGAATTCCTATAATGTATTATGTTTCTTCATTCTTTGTTTGTACCCCCTCACTAAAAGCTGAAATCAAGAGCTGCAATTTCTTCTCCCAGTCTCAATTAGTGATTAAGGGGGAAGGGATAAATGAATATATTGAAGTAGAAAAAAGTCTTTTTTAGTCAAGAGAATAGGATCCCTGGCCTGGGTGACCTAACATTCCAGTTAGGTCAGATTCAACACTTAGCCAAATGGCATTCCCTGGGAAATCAGACTCACCCTAAAGAGAAGCAGAAGAATTAATAGCTTGATGAGATCCTGTGTTTTTCTGCCCCAAATCCCCACTTCTACCACAGAAGCTTACCAAAAGTCTGTCCATTTTATCAATTGTTCATAAAAGCCTGATTTCTTTTCTTTTTTTTCTACCACTGTTTTCAAGCATGCTTCCCTTTAACAACTTGGATTTCTTTATTTGGGACTCACTTAGGCTTTCTCTAAAGCCATACTCCCCACCATGTGGTTGCTTGTTGACTGTGTGTCTGACCTCACTCCAGCCTACACATGGTGGTTTTTTTTATTCTCTTCTCCCCTCCATTCTCCTTCTCCAAGCAGATGCTAAAACTTACATCTTGCCAACCCTGTGTTCTTTTTTAAACTCTAATAAAATTACCCTTGAGCTTCTTGTTGAGTCCATTCTTCAATTCTTTTATTAATGAGACTAAGAACCTCAAGAGAGAAGTCTGGTCCCCCTTGTATCTATCTGATGAGAGGCAAAAAGGGAGGAAGGAAAAAGAAAGGAAGAAAAAACTACATAAAATATTCATTATAAAGTTTTTCTGTGCTTGTGGGGTAGGAGCCAAATACCTGGGAATAGAATGGCTTTTCATAAGTCAAGCAAAGTCTGGTCTTAACGAAGGATTGATGGATTGTTTACCAACATTATTACATCATTTCACAGTCCCTGACTGACATTGTATACCAGAGAGATCAGCCTAACTCAACTGTATATATTTTAAAAAAATAGAGGAGGATTGACGGCTTCCTCCAAAGCCCTTGGAATTCTATGACATCAAAAATAAGAAGAGAGTCAAGCTGGAGAAGAAGACTATGAAAAGCAAGTTTAGGAAGAGGCTCACTGACTTGCTGCATGTCCACTGACACCCAAGGGGAAGCAATGGGACTGTCTGATCCCATAGCTGAAAGAGGTCTTGGCAGGGAGCCCTAGCTTTAACAGTTGCTCTACCAGTAGTAGCTCCTACCAGAGCCTGAAATACCTGAAAAAAAGCCAGGGAATCAGGGTTGTACAGAACTTGACCTGAACATGGTGACTTGCTCAGGTCCACAAATGGATAAGCTTCTCATGAGAGTAACCACTTGGACTGATATTGTCTTGGATCTCTAAGAGGGTGGAGGAATCACAGTGACAAGAAATTCTAATGGTGTTCATATAGTAGTAGTTGCTTCCTATTGGGGTGGTGAAATACAATGACTGTGGCAACATATAGACGGAAGGGTTTATTTAGGCTTATTCTACCAGAGGAATAGGAATTCATCATTGCCAGAAGTCATGTCAGCAGTCACGGCAGATGGAAGAGGAAGAATAGAGTTTATATCCTCAACTGGAAACACAAAGCAGAGAGAGCAAACCAAATATAACAGAGGCTTTGATTCTCAAAGCAGCCTCCCGCTTTACATACTTCCTCCAGCAACTCCAGCAAAGCCATACCTCCTACACATCTCCAAGCACCAACACTAACTGGAGATCAAGGTTTCAAATATTAGAGCCTATGGGAGACACTATAATTCAAACCACTACACTGAGGCATAACAGATAAAAAATCCAAAAAAATAAAGTTTTAAAAGTGGTATATACAAGGAGTCATAAATCAGCCATCCATCAGTCATGAGGAACCTAAATAAGGTTATGGCACTTCTAAGTAGTTCAAACAAATTCCATATGCCCTTGCATTCCTTTCTCCAACTCACCTACACCAACTACAGAAAGACCAGAAGCTGGAGCTTGCAAGATGTAGAGAAAGAGAAGGCAGTTGTGAGACCATCTACATCCCTAACCATAGCCAGGTTGATCACCTGAAAACTAAAAATGCAATTTTAAATTAAGTTTGGAGTTTCCACTATTAGAAATGTATGCCCTACTCTTCTAAATCAAGATTGTGCTTTGTAACTTAGCTCATTTTTAAGCTAACCTTGAGGGGGACTACTCTCTTAATTTTAAAAGGGAAAACAAATAGTTTTGTTGTGATTCTATTGCTACAAATTATGCTTATGTCAACTCACTGTCCATGTAGATATGCTGTAGATATGAACATATTATATAATATGTTAGGAGTAAGGTTTTTCCTCCCGCCGCTGGTCTTGTCCCACCGCCTCGCCAGCCCCTATTAACACACCAAGACTCTGCATTTGATATAATGCTGTTGGCCAGGTACTAGTTTCTTATCAGCTAGCTCTGTCTTAAATATTAACCCATTTCTATTAATCTAAGTATTTCCACGTGGCCTTATCTTACCGGAGAGAGAGGCCGGGCCGCCTGCTTTCTGCTCTCTCCGTCTTCCATCTTGACTCCTCTACATGCTGACTCCTCCTTCCTCCTTCCTCTTTTCTCCTTGAATCCTAGTACCTCCTATCATCCTTTCCTATTGGCCAACAGTGCTTTATTCATTAACCAGTATGAGAAACATATTTACATAATGGCATCTCCCATCAATAATACAACACATTTATAATATATATTGTTATGACAATTTTATAGCTTGGATTACTTTCTATAGAAGTACATTTTCCCTTTTTCAACAGATACTATGCAACTGTCTTGCTCTGGTTTTATCCAGATCAGCCACAACAGACCTGAAAGGTTCTCAGACAAAAATTCTCAGGCTTCATTTCAGACCCAGTGAATTAAAATCCATTTAAACAAGACACCCCCACCATGACTTATAATGTCCCAACACCAGTTGACATCTTATAAGGGTGAATTGTGGGCATTTGTCTCAACTTTGTCTTCAGTAGCATTACATTGGGAAATGAAACCATCTATGGTGAAGTGTTAATGTCATAGAAATGATCAGACACTGAACTTCAAGCTTGTTTCCAAGAACCAATCATTAAATATTTACTAAAATACCATTGAGTCACGTGTACATTAATATTTGAAAAGCGCTGGCACACCAAGTTACTTTTCCTAGTTGCACAGTAGAGTTTTTCAGAGCAAAAATCCACATTTAACATGCTCTGTTCTCAGCTGCATATTCCACTGTTGTAAATACCACTGAAATTGTTAGTAAAAACTGATAGTTTTGTATAGATCTTTTCACTTGCCCCATTACACATCTCAAAGATAAATTTTCTAAATGTGATTGCTTGCTTTTTGTATGATTTGTCTTTGTGCACATGATCAACTTTCCTCTTGCTTTCATCTTTGCAGTTAATCTTGAATAAGTCTTTTTTTTTTTTTTAAAGAACTATCAAAGACATTGTCTAGCTAAAAGCAGGCACGTCCCAGTTGACAATCTAAACACTGAGCTCATTAAACCTTATAAATTTTCCTTCCCTGTTTTCAGCTTATCGCACCTACAGTATCATTTTCTTTCCCCTGAATCTTCTTTGTATATCTTTTTTATCCTAGCCTCAGTCATTTTTACTCTTAGTGTCCTATAAATTCCCCCAAAAGAATATTGTAAAAGTTATACATGTTTATGTGTGCACATGTTTCTTGAGGAAGTTCTATGGATCTCACCATATGGGAGTAGCAGACCATTTTAAGTAGGAATTTGGGGTAATAAATCCACATGAAATTCAATATAGAGGAAGAAAAGTATCACAGACCTAAAAGAGGTCTCCCTAAATGCAATAATGGAATCTCCAAATAGAGGGTATTAGCAGTTCCTTTCTCCACAAGTGAGTGTACTATATCATATGCAATCATTATCTCTTGGGCAATTGACACTCACCCATCTACTTGCCAAGTATTAATTGTTCCCTGCAATTGCTCATTTTTCTACTATCAGAGGTTTATCTAGTAAAGAACCTATTATGGTAGAAGCAATGTGATGGGAGATGTCATTCTGTATATGTTTCTCATACTGGTTTAATGAATAAAGCACTGTTGGCCAATAGGAAAGCAAGATAGGAGGGACTAGGAGACAAGGAGGATTGGAGGAAGTAGTAAGGAGGAGTCAAGATGGAGAGTCTGGAGAAAGCAGACTGCCAGCTGGCTCCCCGGTAAGAGAAGACCACGTGGAAATACTAGATCAGCAGAAATGGGTTAATAATTAAGACAGAGCTAGCCAATAAGAAACTAGTAACTGGCCAACTGATTATATCAAATACAGAGTCTCTGTGTGTTCTTTGGGGCTGGCGCGGCGACTGGACAACACCAGCAGCGGGGAGAAAAACTCCTTACAGCAATGTTCTGTAACAGCAAAAAGAAAAAAAAACTAAATCTGATTTGGTGGAAAGAGAATATGTAAAATCAAATTAACCAAAGTCTCTGGACAGGCTATGCCTGGAGACATTGGTGTGTGTATTTATTCACACAGTCTGGAATAGTAACATGTACTTTGGTGAAGTGCACTGTGGTTCATATTTGATTTCCTTTTATTTTCTGTTAAAAAATAAAATAGCAGAGACTGCAAAGAAGTCTGTGGAACTTTCAAAAAAAGTCTATGAAAATAAAATAATGATTAATTTAGCAGTCATCTCAGCATTCAGAAAGGGTTTATAATGAAAGAAAAGACACCCACAAAATGTCAATGCTTTGAACTTCAGAAAAAAAACGTGCATTTTAATATATAAATATAAATCATACAGGGGAGTGGCACGCTATGTAAGGCTGTCTAAAATTCCTTATAAAGAACAACAAATACACTAGACTAGTCTAGACTCACTAATCATTGATGGCATCCAGTTATTCCCAAGGCATCCAAACAAGACAATTTAATGCTTCATAATCAACCAAAGGACTGTGCACCAGGGAGAAATAAATGCAGCTATTTATGCCTTATTGATTATTCACATTTTAAGTAAATAAATTGATGGAAACTTCTGCAGGTTTTCATCCTGCCTTTGCACAAAACATAAAGTACTTGACAAACCAGAGCTAGCACTAGGCAATCAATCTATTAACAAATGATGGAATCCCATTTAAACACAACTCCTAGGTGATCTGCATGCACACTGAAGGTTGAGGTTACTGCTCTAACAACTACTGAAGCAATGAAATCGAGGTGCTTACATCCCTGAAGCACCCACAGAGCCCTCCATTCTAATGGGGGAGAGCACCCAAACCCAGTACTGGCTATACTTAACCAAGAGACTCACTGCATTTTTTGATCTCTTTCTTTCCTAGCCAACATTGGGCCAAGGATCTGAAGGACAATTTTCTAAAAGTGACAGCATTCTTGTCTACTTATCTTTTACACCTTATAAACATTTGTTCCTCACTTTAATAGATGTTTATTGAAATAAACATTCAGTTTTAATTCAATGTCAAACATAAGCATTATACACAATAAAAGCGAAGTTGTTGTTTAGGTAAATTGCTAAGGAGGAAGATACTATTTAAATCAACTAGCATTTTCAGAACTCGGGTTTAAAAAATAATCTAAGTTACTCAAACCTTTGGGTTCGTGTTTGCATTTAGTTGGAAAAAAAAAATCCAGCCTTTTCTGGGGAAAGAAATGAATTGTGCTTGCACACAGTGTGGCAGCAATGAAGAACTCCCCACGTGCAATGGACTTTGCTAGTGTCCTCCAGCTGCACCAACTCTGCAGCGTCTAGGCAATAGCCACACTATTACCAGCAGTTTCCAGCTGCCATCCCATGGGATGGGGGTACCCAAGCCTGGCCCTTCCTGCAGAAGGAGATTCCTCTGATGGTGGATGCCCTTCTGTATGTATGTTTCTCTTGTTGGTTGATGACTAAAACGCTGATTGGCCAATAGCCAGGCAGAGTATAGGCGGGGCTACCAAATGAGAACGTTGGGGAGAGGACACAGAGAAAGGCTGCAAGAAGATGCCATGTGGTGGAAGAAGGACTCTGAACCCTTCTCTGGTAAGATAAGACCATGTGGAAATATTTAGATTAATAGAAATGGGTTTATAACTAAAAGATAGCTAGCCAATAAGAAGCCTAAGCCATCGGCCAAAGAGTTTAATAATATATCTCAGCGTGCTTATATGGGGCTAATCAACAGTGGGACTAAGCGACAAAGAAACTCTGTCTTCATTCCTCTAAGAACTTTTCATAAGGCTAGTCAGGATTTTCTGAGATATGTTCCTGCTCCTTCCTTTCTCCATAGCCCTTTCCTGGAATTGCAGCATCCTCCACACCTTTTCCCTCTACTCCCATCCTGTCCCAGTTTTTTTGTTTGTCTGTTTGTCTGTTTGTCTGTTTGTTTTTCTTTCTGAGTTTTTGTTACCAATTGCTGTATGGGGAGGTTGAGAAGCTTTGGGAGGTCAAGCCTCATGGAGTAAGGCTGTTACTCGGACTCGGACGGAAGCCTCTAAAGTTTCTAGCCCTACCCATTCTCTGCTCACTTTCTGCCTCCTGACTGACAAGCTGACTCACTTTTCTCCTGCCATGTTTTCCTTCCCATGAGGGACTGTTGGCCCTGTTATCTATGAGCCAAAAATAAACCCTCCATTTCTCAAGTTGTTTTCATCAGGTATTTGGTCACACAGCTGCTAGGGAAGTAAGCAATACAACAATAAATTTCTCATACATTTGTCTTTGCCTTAGTTGCGTACTTCTTTAAGAATATGAACTGACACAATTATATCCCATAAATATTAATATGGACTACCCAAAGTTGTCTGACCTCAGATACCTGCATAAGTAATCAATGCCTCCTTTCCAAGGTAAAAACTCTGGATTCCTTCTTGTCCCTGTATCCCTGACCAAACTCGTAATACCTCTCCTCAAACTTGAAATAGGCTAAGATGGAATCAATTAGTTTATCATACTATGGATATGATATAGATATAGTTTGTATGTAGTTACAAAAAGAACAGTGTTATAAATTCACAGTAACCAGGGCCACCCATAACAATATAGAACTTGGGATAAAAAAATTAAATAAAGGCCTACAAAGAGAATATATAATTAAGAACTTACAAGTTGTAAATCAAGCTTATGAGCCTCTAAAGCATTGGTTCTCAACATGTGGGTCATGATAGATATCCTGCATATCAGATATTTACATTATGATCATAAAAGTAGCAAAATTACAGTTATGAAGTAGCATCACAATAATTTTATAGCATTAAGAAGGTTGAGGAAGGACCTTTTCTCTAAAGCAAATTCTACCCTATTGCCTTGAGATTATGCCTTCCCCAGGACCTAGGAGGATGAGTGAAATTCAGAGTTCTCTGATTCATTAGAGTTCCACATCAGAACATTGAGATAACTGTACCATTTTTCCTGCCTACATTCCCCCTTGTCCAATCACTTTCTTTTCTATCCTTGGTCCATTCTTGTCTCATAACATTTGTGGGTAGGACCCATAAAACTACAGATGTAGATAGAGTTCTACCCAGTGATGGACAGATCTGCCTTCAGTAAGACTAACCAAAAGGCCAGATCAAACCCTGTGGACTCATGGTCATTTTATTACAGTCCAAAAAGGAGTATAATTGGCAGGCTGGCATAAGCACCAGTAAGGGTTAATTCTGAATTGAACAAGTCCCTTGATCTTACAAACCCCTACTCTCTGACAAGGACCAATGGTAGAAAGGCCGATATGGAGCATGACACATGTGTTAGTTTGCTAGGACTACTGTAACAAATTATCACCAATTAAGTGGCTTAAACCACAGTTTACTTTCCCAAAACTTTAGAGACTGGAAATGCAGGACAATGTTGTCATAGTTGTTTTCTTCTGATTCCTTTTTTCTTGACAAGCCGATGCTGCTTTCTCAGTTGTTACTCTGGCTGTGTATTTTCCATATCTAAAACTCTTACAAGGGTGCAGGTCACACTAGAGTAAAATCGACCATGCTGACCCCATTTTAACCTTAACTGGCTCTGTAAGGGCTCTGTCTACACATTAGCCACATTTGAGATATACAGGTTAGAGATTCAACATGTGAATCTGGAGCAGACACAATTAAAACCATTGCAATTCTAAAAGAATGGGTCTGTCTTGCCTGTATCTAAAGATAACATCATGGAGTTTGTGACCCCTGGGTAAAGAACAGAGGCTCAATCCAATTATAATTAAAAGACTAATTGATTAGCTGCTAGCAAGATGAACAGTCTCTGAGACAAATTTTAGATTGCTAGTGGGGGGGCGGTATAAAGGGGAAAACCACACAAAGATCTTCCTTATCTATGCAATCAAGCAAAAACTGTTCTGTTCTGTCAAGTGATTAAGGCAATACAAAACAATCTTTGATTATCTGCATAAGCAAGTTACAGAAGCAGAAAAAGCATATCATGACAAATAGATAGTCATGTCTGTACAATTTTGGGTGGGGGTCACTATGTTAGGATTACTAGGAATATGAATTTATCTCACAGGGGGTAGAGTCATAGACAAATACCTGGTGGGTACCAAGACAGATGGCTAGCATAAAATGGAGCTTCTTTAGCCATAAGCGTAACATTGGAGATTCTCCTTTACACAGCATGTTAACATGTGCTCTGACTCTATATAAGGTTGCCATAAGGTTGTATAAGAAGAACAGACCCAAATAACTAATATCTTTTGTGAACTTACCACAGCCCAAAAAAATAAATAAACAAAAACAGTCACACCTATGTTAAAGGTTATACAAGGCTGATTGTGAGAATTTTATGATTATAGAAAGTTGGAATGTTGCAGATCCATAGACAAATTATCTAGGGCTTTCTTCAATCCCTTTGTTAATAGCTTTTCATTGCCCTCCTCTGTCTATCAGGCATTCTTGTGATCATCCCCTGAAATCTGTTGAGATGTATTGAATAAGCACCCCAGCTTCTACCAAAAGTTTAAAAAAAAAAAAAATCACACGGAATCTGAAACCTACAGCACAGATACCCTGATCATCTGTTACCAGCTTTCCTGAAGTTTCTACCAATGTGATCCTACAGTGCCCTATCTATGACTTGCTTTCATAACTACAAAATGTCATGAAACTGTGCTGTGGAATAATCCTTCTGTACACTGTGAGTATGTATCACTCTTACTGGTTAATTAAAAAAGCTGACAGGCTGGTAGCCAAACAGAAAGTATAGGTAAGACAGCAAGACACATAGGACTCTGGGAAGAGGAAGGGCAGACTCAGAAGAGGTACCAGCCAGCCACCAATGGGGCAGGACATGTAGAAAATGAGGTAACAAGCCATGACCTATGAGTGGAGGGAAAATAAGAGATAAGGATTAATTTAAGTGAAAGAGTTAGCTAGCAACAAGCCTGAGCTATCATCTGAGCATTTATAAGTAATGTTATGCCTCTATGTCTGTTATTTGGAAGCAGACCCCAGGACAGGAAAACTCCATCTACAAAGCTGTCACCATGCTGAAACACAATATTTTGATGAGCCGGAATCTGTGTTCCAGGTCGGCGGTCACTGATAACTGGCTCCAGAATAAACTATATCATATACACTTTGGGGTGAAAGCTGTGTTTTCATGCTGACACCTTCTACAAGGAGAGAGGCAAAGAGATCTCGTAACCCACCACATCAGTCTTGAGAACCTCACCATGAAGGTTTTCACAGAAGGTGAGGGTGTTTATAAATAAGTAGCATATTGTGGCCCTACCCACCAGTACTGTCTCAGCTCCAATCTCCAGTTGGAAACATTTCTCCTTGACACAAGCTCCCCTCTAGTTGTACTTGGGACCTTATCCTTTCCTTCTCAATGCCTTGGGTATATCATCTCAATCTCTAATAGCCAAAGGAAGGGGCACAAGGTTTCTGTGGAACATTTGAAATGGTTATATTTCCTCACCTTGTTTGAACATCTCAATCTTGAGGTAGAATGTCTCTGTGTCTGAAAAAATATAATAGAAGTAGGAACCAAGGAGAACACATTCAGTTAGTTCCAAGCAACTGGCACAAAATCCATTTCTCCAGAACTCTTAACTTTAGCTACTTTCAGAAGGGCTGGTGTAAACAACTCTTTCCTGTTGTTGGTTTGAGGCAAGTGTGATATTTGAAAAAAATGGCCCCTAAAGGGAATTACACTATTTAGAGGTATGGTATTGTTAGGGGAAGTGTGTCACTATGAAAACGGGCTTTGAGGTCTCATAAAATGCTCAAGATACCACCTCTCCCCAGGGTCCCAGATCATGTCCTATCACCTGCAAGAACTCTCAGCTCCTTCTCCAGCACCATGTCTGCCTGAATGCTGCTATGTCCCACCATGATGATAATGGAGTGAACCTCTGAACTATAAGTGAGCCACCCCAATTAAATGTTTTCCTTTATAGAAGTCATGGTATCTCTTCACAGCAATAGAAATCCTAACTAAGATAGCAAGTATTTCTGTGAAGCCCAGGTTGGTCTCAAACTCATCACCCTCCTGCTTCAACATCCCAAGTGCTGGGTTACATGCAAGCACTGCCATCCAGGATGTGTCTTCATTTTAATTTTGGCAGCTTCTTCCCTTATTGCTAAACAGTATCTCTGAAGGCATCATTGATAATCATCTAGTGTTTTTATCTACATCGTTCTTCATTGTCAGGATGAGATGTATACTCTTCCATCTGATTTAAGCTCATGTGTATCATGAGACATCAAGGAGTCAGTGCCAATAAACCCTTTTTAATAAGTGTTAAGCAATTAAGAGATGTAAAATGAATAAATATTAGGTCAGGCATTAGTCTGTTTTGTTTATCCTATGGGTGATGTCCTAGCATCTTAAAAATATTATTCAGGGTCTTTTGTTAGAAATCGTATTTTAGAACGTTAACAGATGCCACCTAGTTATAAAGTCTTGCAAACTCATGACAAACAAGAGCAAATGCCTAAAGACTAGAAATTAAGTAATTGTTTATAGATACATACTCCTAGATGGCCAGTTTCCCATAAGGGAATGAGTGAGCAAACTTCTCTAAGTACAGGACCATTTAGAACATTATATAGACATGATCACAGAAAAGTCTTCCCATGGGGTATTATAGTCGTGATGTCAAAACACAAAGAAAATAAACAATATTAAAAGTGGTAAGGGAGTATTCTAAAGATAGGAGAGAAGCCCTAGTCCCTACTTCATAGGACCTGTCAGATCTACATGACCCCAACTGGATGGCATTCCCCTACATATGGTATTGTGGTGGGGGGTTGGGAGGGGAGGGTGTTTAGAGTGCATGGGAGAGGGCAGAGAGGGCAAAAGGGAGGGAAGGAGGGAGGGAGGGCTGGAGGGGAGGGAGGGAGGGAGGGAGAGGGAACTGGGATCGACATGTAAAATAATAAAGTAAAAAAAAAAAAAAAAAAAAAAAAAAAACGCTTTGACTCCAAAATTTAAGTTGAAGAACAAGTTACTGGGGAAAAGTATTTCTGTTTTTGTTTCCACAGAAAATGAAAAGATGTGGATTCCTTCCAGACTAATGTGGTTTGATCACACCAGACCGCCTGAAACAGAGTACAAGCTGATCCTACATTCCAAACAGCTGGACAAAACAGCCCTACAGACTACAGCTAGGATATCTGAATCTTCTTCGAATCCCCCAAGACAGCGCCCCTTACCAGCAGGAAGTAGTTTGGAAAGAACGACGCCCAAATTCCCAAATATTGTGTATAAATGTTTGTTTTCATTTAATTGGACTTTGTTATATAAAATTAAATAAAAATAAATAAATAAATAAATAAATAAGTGGTAAGGGAGAAATGTCAAACTACTTACAAAGACAAACACATTAGAAGTGAACTGTTGGGTTTTTTTTTTTTTTTTTTTTTTTTTTGACACCTGTAAATATAAAGGCCTTTTTTTTTTTTACCTTGTTTAAAGGTTTGAGGTGAGCCCAAAGGGACCCTCTAATGAGAAACAGAAAAGTTCAGCCTTTGGTTTTTTTCTGTTTATTTTTTTTCTAAGCCAATTACTTGTATGAAATCACAGTAAGCATTTTTAACTTTTAGCATAGTGCTAAGAAAATAGATGACAAATCAAAAGAGAAAATAAAAATCCAAACATATCTGAGTAGGCTATATCACTAGTAAGCAGAAATCAAAGTGAAATGTAATAGTAAGTTTGACACTTTGTACCTTGTTTGTTTGGTTTTTTTTTTTTTTTTTTTTTTTTTTTTTAGCCAGTTGTACTACAGTCTTAAGAAAACTCAACTTGACATCAGTTCTTATAAAAATGAAATCACCTGAGAATGCTAGCTGATTCCAAGTCCAATATGAAACAAAAATGCAATGGACACTGTTTTTAAAACAAAAATGTGACTGTATGTTAAGTGCTACTGTTGTCCTGTTGCCATAGGACAGCAATAGAGACCATCATACCCTTCATGGTTCAGACTCCATGAAACACTTCATCTGCTTTTGGGTAGCAGACAAGATACTCTCGTTATGAAAGAACATACAGCTACAGAGACTTAGAAGGGAAGGTAGCAGTAGGCATGGATGGAAAAGCTGAAGTTGCAGGGGAGCCTCACAGATAGTACAAAGCAATGACAGTGAATGAAAGAACATGCAAAACCCCGGAAGAGCTAAGTCACACAGAGACAAATCTTCATGGTTTGAATATCCCAACTAGTTTCTTTGCTCTGTGTCTGAAATCAATTATATTACTATTTCGCTTAAACATGTTTAAATATCAACTTTATACCACTGACTGGTATGATTTAAGTATATCTACCAAAGGTCCGCGTCCCAGAAGCTTTGTCCTTATGCAACAATGCTAGGAAGCAGTAGAAACTGTGAGGAATAGAGCCTACTAAAGAATTATGAAGTCACCAGGGACCAGGGGCCACCCTGGTGAGGGTCAGCATTGCTCTCCAGGGACCTTGGGTTCTGTAAGAGAAAACTGTTAAGGAAGAGGAATACTAGTCCCTCCTCACTGTCACTCTTCCCACCATTGTCTGTACCTATCCATCCATCCATCCATCCATTTATCTGTCATCCACCTACTTATCTATCTTCAAACAATTTCTCTCTCGCACCGTTAAATTTTTCACACCTGATGTCACCCGTCATGAGCCCCTTACCTGTGGTCAAGCAATCGGGACCACCACTCAGTCTTGAACCTTCAGCATTTAAAACTGTGAATGAAATAACTCTCTTTATTTCATATCCAGTCCATGCAGTGTACCATGGCAGTAGAACAGTGACCAATACATTGTGATGACTAGTAACACAGTATCAGTTTCACCTTAAAAAACAAAAACGGAATGAGAAAATGAGTGATGTACACAAGATGATAAAACATAAATTACCCACATTGGCCTTCCTTACAGCCAGCTACTGCCCACAAAATAAGACTGCTTTTGTGCAAATCTTGTAGCCTATCATCACTCACAGTTGGTCGCTTCATGGTGGCCAGGAGGCAAAATGAACAGGAAAGAAAGCAGCTGGCACCAACTCTTCACAAAACCACAGTCAGTTCTGCCTTATAAAAATGCGGAAGGGCCAAGTATGGTGATGCATACCTTTCATACCAGAACCCTGGGGGCTGAGGCAAGAATATCACATCATGCTTGAGGCCAGCCTGCTCTACATAGAATTCTCTAAGTCAACCAGGGCTACATAGTGAGACCCTGTATCAAGCAAGAAAAAAGGGATGAAGGAAGGCAGGCAGGCAGTCTGGAGGAAGTACTTTGAAGTTAAGTGATTGGATAATCATTAACCCATAAAACATCAAAATATGGTCAAATTCAAAATTCTTTAATAATATAATGTTTGACTTAAAAACAATTTTTACTGTAGTACAAAGTTTAAAACTGAATTTTAAATAGCCATAATTCTAATACTTGGGTAAGGAATACATGGTATAGAAATGTATAAATTATAATATCAATAATCTGACATACAAAGAGGAGAAGAAAGATTACCAGCTTTTGTATTTGAAGCTAAACTGTTTTCAGGATAAATGGGAATGTGTAACTCTAACATGTTTTACATAAGCCACATAATAACCAAAAAAATAAAAAAAGAAGAAGAAGAAAGAAAAACCTGTAGGAAACATAAAGCATGAATAGTAACTAGGACACTATCTGCTATGGTGGTTAATCTTCATCATCAAATGAAACAGATTTATAATCCCCAGAAAGACAGAGGCCAGCCTCTGCACAGACCTGTGAGATTGTGGGTGCACAATGGGAAGCTGACAGTCGCCTACGCAGAAGGAGGCCTCAGTTTGAGCCTTGCCCTACAGAAATTCTGATCTCAGACATCCTGATTCCAGAACTGTAAGAAAGATATTTCTACTGCTTTTAATGCCCAGCAGTCTCAAATGACTCAGACAACTAGAAAAATCCTTCTGAAAAAATAGCTCCCAAGAATGCACTGAAAATAATCCAGGTGTGTCAATTTGGTAATGGTCATGTACTCTGCTCTAATTTTCTTTTTGTTGCTGTGATAATTACTTTGACCATAAGCAAGTTAGGGGAATAAAGGATTCATTTGACTTATAAGTTACACTCTTTCCTGGAGGAAAACCTGGGCAGGAACTCAAGACAGGAAGGGGGAGGCAAGAACTGAAGCAGGGACCAGGAAGAAATGTTGCTCACTAGCTTGTGCCTGATGGCTTACTCACCAGTCCAGGGATGGAATTACCCACAGTAGACTAGGCCTACTGTCCTTGGTACCTTTCTATTACTCTCTTTAATGCTGATGTAGTCTTCAGAAGAGTTTGATACATCTTTGGTATGTATTGCTTTCAAATGTCTCAAAATAGCTAAATTTCTCATCCAAGATAATATATTGGACCTATCATAGTTCAAGTCAATGGAGTATAAAATTTCTAAAAGATAAAATGTTCTAAATTCATGAATCTATAAACAAATTTGTTAATACCATGAATCTTCACAGCTCAAAGTTCTGTGACTTTACTCTACGTTTAAAGTCTCAGTTTTAGAGTACAAGCTGATCCTACATTCCAAACAGCTGGACAAAACAGCCCTACAGACTACAGCTAGGATATCTGAATCTTCTTCGAATCCCCCAAGACAGCGCCCCTTACCAGCAGGAAGTAGTTTGGAAAGAACGACGCCCAAATTCCCAAATATTGTGTATAAATGTTTGTTTTCATTTAAAAAAAAAAAAAGAAAAAAGAAAAATAAAAATGTCCAAAAAAAAAAAAAAAGTCTCAGTTTTAAATAATCTTACTAACTAGTTGTTCATGGGAAAATCTGAGAGCCAAAGACATGTAAAAACAGTCCACAGTGAGTCAACAGAAGGGCTTTTTTTATATCAAAGACTAACAGAGTCACACTCTGTAATGTGTTCAAAGGGAGTTATCAATTAACTTTTCAATATCATCCAAAAAGTAATAGCTTGATGAAATACAGGAAGCAATAAGATAGCATCTATTTTCTATGCAAGGACTTTTCCATAATTCTCTGAGCTCCATTAAAGAGTTTTATAAATTAGAACTTAATTTACAGAGCTTTAGTGGTTTGCCCAAGGTCACAGAGCTGGTAAGAGCCAAGATAAGAATTAAACCCAATTATTTCTGACTCCAAAGATCATTTCCTTTCTATTCATTTTCAGAGTTGAAAGATGAAATTTTGAAATTAAATTTTAGCTGCAAAATACTTCATCTATATAAAAATTATTAGGAATAACTGAATGTTCAGCCATATGTCACAAGTTTCATTTAGCACATACTAAAATTGCTCCTCTGTCCTTACAAACAGACTCAACGATACTCAGCAGTGTAGGTTCCCCTAAGTAACCAGAGGCTGAAGCTGGAAATTTCCATCAGGCTATATGCTTCAAAACATCCGTAACCTACACTAATGGCTAAAGACCAGAATTGATCCTAGCTTCCCAAAAGATAAAAAGCACCATTTCGTGGCTGAAGAAGAAAAAAAAAAAAGAGTTGAATCATCACTGTTCTAAGTAAGAACCAGACTGATATGGCAAAATTTTTAAACAGGTTGGAGAAATGATCTCACGTGGGGTTCTTTTGTGACATGGATTCAGAGATGCACCCATTCCAAAATCTATGAACAGAATTAGGTTGATGCTAACTCTAGAAGGCAGTTTGCTTAGATAAGACCATTGGGTATTGGCTAACATTCAGTGGAATGATGCCAAATGAGTCATGGTGAGATCAATCCACTCCCGATTTGCCGTTCTTGGGAAGGAAATCTTCACAGATTGATTGGCTCACAAGAGAAGTTTACACTACGGCAAGTTTTCATGGATTAACTGAAAGGCTTTAAGTCAGTTCTGTTTCTTGCATTCCTGTTTATAGAACGAACAAGTTTTTAAATAGTTTCAAGTGGTTACTGCTAGACATCAGGCAGTCCAGGTATCTAGAAATGAGCTCAAGCTGAACTACAAAAGGATTTCTGGTGGTTAGATAAAAGCCAGCCTTGGGAACTTGTGAAACCCATTCCCATCTGCAGAAAGGAGTCATTTTCCTTACACCTGGCAGAAGGGACACAAATCTGTGCTGGTCTGTCAGTATCACAGGTACCTGTTAAACATTTCAAAGGCTGACACTTCTCACTTAAGATCTCCACTCTCTTTATAGTACACATGCACACATATACACGTGTTCACTTCACGTGCATGTGTGCACACACACGCACATGCACACACGTGTACATGCACGCACACACATGCACACACACATACCTACGCTGGCTATTTTCTCACTCTTCCTTTCTTGCCATCCTCTATCCTATTCCCATTCTTGCTAGCCTCCCTTCTCTTGTAAACAGCCCTGGCCATGCCCAGTCTGCTTCTCTTTCTCTCTACTCTGCATTCTTCCAGAGGCCTCTGGATATTTTCTCTTTTATTCACAATGAAAAACCTTTCCCTTAACCATTACATGGAACAGTCATTTCAGTGGTTTCTTATTGAGCCCCTTGAATACTAACGCTCGTTACCATGGCTGCAAACATTCCCAGGAGAATGGGAATATATATATTTGTGAGTAAATGGTCCAGTGATTAGGTGACTCAAGCTTATATAAAGGGTGACTGTTACCATCAGTGGCTCACAGTCTTCCTGTTTTTCTTCCATACATATACTTAAGTGTGGGTTTTATTACCCTTACCTATGAATCACAAAATTTGAATTCTATTGGAATAGTAGCTGTGGCATCTGCACTTCAAAAAAAAAGCTAATTTGAAAATACTTTTTAAAATAAGTAAAGAATTTATTGGAGGTTGTTTTGCTCTTTTATCAGGTATATAGCAGGACTATTCTAGTTATGGGAACAACACAATGGCATAGCTTTTGTGATCCCTTGTGATCTAGCTTCAGGATCTTTGCTCTTAAGAGCTGGGTGTGATATCTTCTGTGTTAAAAGAGGAGTGGATGAGGAGTGGGGTGGGGGGGAGGGGGGAAGAGCAGGAGGAGGGGAGGGAGTGGGAACTAGGATTGGTATGTAAAATGAGAAAAAGGTTATTTTAAAATAAAAAAGATTTTAAAAATAAAGTTCCTGTAACAAACTACCGTGAAAAGCAGATACGGACTTCTCTTAGTTCCGAAATGACGGCATCATATACTTAAACACATTTGCTGTTTGTTGGGAACTCACCACCTTTCTTTGCCCTCGCCTGGCAGGGGAGGAAAGGGATCGCACTAATGCTATCTAACGCTATCTATCCTGAATAAAGATGTAATCTCAGCCAAGCATGGTGACAAACACACTAGCTTTCAGGAGGGAGAGGCAGGTGGATCTGTGTGAGGTCTAGGCTAGCCTGGTCTACCTACTTAGAGAGACTTTTATGCCAGGCAGTACTACTCTTGGGGGAAGGGAGGATGAGCACACATATGTGCTTATACTCAGACACACACATGTGGTGATATTTTGTTTGTAGCCTAACAAATAAAGTTGGCCTGGAGATCAAACTGTGGAGCTAGCCACTAATTAACCAAAGAGGTCTGGAGGTCTGTACAGACAGACAGGAAGTGGGAAGGCGGGGCAGATACGGAACTCAGCTCCTTTGCAGCTGAGAAGCTGATGAAGTTAGAGGTGGCTGTGGCTTTGTCTCTCTGATCTCTCAGAGTTTACCCCGATATCTGGCCCCAGGTTTTCATTATTAAGACCAACTAGAACTCATGCAACACATGCACACAAAATTAATGAATACATGAAATGATTTTTGAAGATGCAATCCCCTCCCAGGGGCTGCATTTCCTAATCGCATTACTTTGGGGGCTCAGATTTCAACATAAATTTTGAGAGGACAGGAGCATATAGTTTTAGAATCAGAATACATGAGTGACAGATAAAGGAGCATCCAGTATTGGCCAGTTCCCATTATATTTGAGATTCAGTTTGAGAAAGGATGTGAGTGAGTTGCAAGTGTGAACCAGGTACATATCTGAGAGAATCGCATTTGAGCAAGAGAGATCCGCATGGCGAATGTGGCGTGCCTGACGCAGGGCAGTGTTCATGGAGTTTGAGAAATAGGGAAGTCACTGCAAATAAAATGAAAGTGAAAGTCATGGTGGATTATAGAGTAAGAAAACAAGTGATACAGTGGAAGTCTTCAGGGAACCAGAATTAACACGGTGTGTCTGGGTGTGCACATACGCTCGCTTGTGGAAGCAGGGAGAGACCTTGACGGAGTTGATTCATGCTATGAGGAATGATAGCAAGTCCATTGCTTTCAGGGTCAGCAAAGCTAATCCACAGGCAGAACTAATTCTTCCCCAAAGAGGTCGGTCATTGTTCTCTTGTTTGGCCTTTAATATTTAACACAAGGCCCACTCACATTGTGGAGAGCAATCTGCTTTAGTCGCCATGCTAACTTAATTAATAACCTCATTTAATAAACGACTTCCAAGAAACATCTAGTGAAGTGTTTGGCCAAGTATGTGTGTACCATGTGTGTAAATAAATTGACACCTGAGATTAACTATCCTCTATACATAAATATATACACACACATATACATACAACTAGAGTCACAGAGAAATGGAGAACCAGAGAGACACAGAGAGTATGATTAATAATTCGTCTCTCTGCTCAAGTTTTAGGTTATTTGGGAATTTTTTAATTCTAAGTAATGATATAGTGAGCATCCTAGTCTACACGTCTACATATAAAACTTTCTCTGAAGTACACACCTAGCAATCAAATTGGAGATTCATGGGGAATGCATACTTCCACTTAGTAGTTGTTACCTTATTACTTTCTAAAGTTGTTATTCCAATTTATACCCCGCTAAATTGCTTCACAATTTTCTATATTTACCCATATAAACCCATGAAAGATAACCTTCATTTTCATTTCCACTTCTTTTTTAAATTTATTTATTTTATATAACCAAGTCCATTTAAATGAAAACAAACATTTATAGACAATATTTGGGAATTTCACTTCCACTTCTAAGATTACTTCTGAGAATAATTTTATGTTTCTTGACCATTTAAAGTTCCTTATGTTCAATTTGTCCATTAAATTTTGGATAAAGATATCCAATAGTTTATAGGTCTGAAATAGCAACAGGTCTTCTAATGGTAATCTGGTCTTAGGCCAAGAAAATGTCATTTCATTGGTGCCATTAGAAAAAAAAATATTTGTTTCCTCTATCACTACATAGAGACTTCACATAATCCACAAAATAATCTATACATGGACATATTATTAAAACCTCGACTGTTTGTGGAGAGATTGCTTAGTTCAGGAAGTGCTTTCTACACAAACATGAGGACCTAAGTGTGGATCCCCAGAACCCACACAAACATCTAGAGACAGTGGTATCTTGCTGGTAGCCACTCTAGACAAATCCATGAGCTCCAGGCTCGGTGTGAATCCCAGTGTCAGAAAATAAAGCAGAGGAGCCATTGAAGAAGAAACACAGGCCTCTAGCCTTCACATGTGCATACATGTACACACACACACACACACACACACACACACACACACACACGAATAAAACTGGGGTAGTAATCATATACTTACCTTTCATATATAACTTTTTTATGTGTCTTCAGGCATGAGGACTTCACTTGGAATTGATTATGATTCAAACTTTGAATATCTTAAAGTTAGGAGCTTTGTATTAGTCCAACTTTTAGTTAGACTAATAGTCTAACAGATTGTTTTTAGAGTATAATGATCCAGGTTATCACAGTGGAACAAAAGTGGTAGGCAGTCAGTAAATATTATAACTCAAATTGGGGTTTAGAACTTTTCCAGGAATATACTATATTTATAATATTTTTCCAGCAATACAATACTCTCATTATGCTGGGCAATGAAAGACAGTAAGCCAAGGCTCCCAATGAGCCACTATATCATGAGAGTAAACAACCACCTGTGCTCTGATTATACGTGCCTAAGCAGTGTACTAACTGAGGCAGTCAGACAGATGAGCAACATTTTTTTTTAATGGTATATGAGACATGGGGTCACAAGTAGGGAGGAAGGAAGCATGCTCAATGAACAATATAAACTTATATGAAAATGTTTTTGCATAACCTGCTAATAAGTCCCATGAAAATATGCAAAGAAAAATTTAGAAATAAAAATAAAATAAAATTTAAAAAGTAAGTTGGAGATGTTCAGCCATTGTGAGTATATAGGAGAAATATTTCTGGTATTTTGTTACATACTACATGGCTATGCATAACAAAAATCAACTAAATTTATTTATTTATGCATTTATTTATTTTGAGACAGGGTTTCATTATGTATCTCTGACTTACCTGGAACTCCCTATGTAAACCAAGCTGGTCTTGAATTCACAAAGATCTGCCTACCTCTGCCTCCCAAGTGCTGGAATTAAAGGCATGTAGCACCATAACTGTCTTCGATTTGGATTTTTAAAGCCACAAGGATATTTAAGGTTTTCAAAACAAAGAAATGATAAATGTTTGAAGTGCTAGATAAGACTCCCCCGTTTAAACATTCCACAATAAATATATGGAGTGAAACATCACAGGGTACCACCAAAGTACCCACAAACTGTATGTCAAAAACAAAATAACTGATTTTTTTTCCAGATACAAGGTTGAAAACTGGAGATTCCATTATATTTTGAGAAGTCATCTTCCAAAGTCATCTTCTTACCTGCAGCTTTTTAAATGGAGTTGCAGCTATCACCATGTTATTGTAACTTAATCATAATTTCTGTTTTAATATCTGCATCTGAGAAGACTCAGCATGTGCCATAATAGGCTGCTCAGTCTTCTCTTAGAGATCAGGCCTCAGTTTCAGTTTCTGTCAGGCACTGAGCAAGCAGTTTCTGAGGAAAAGCCACAAACAAAGGACAATCAACCTCCAACAACTCTGTCAGCAGGGATGGTGACAACTGAACGTATTCAGCCAGTCTGAGATAATAACCAAATAAGAATAAAGCCTTGGACTTGTCCAGCCCTGCCCAAAAATGGAAAACTGTAGCCCTGACTAGCCCCTAACTAGCCCTGGTCATACAGAACACAATAATATGATTTCCAGTTACTTAAGTCAATCATATCTAATGTGACCTACCTGCTCTAAAAATGCCCCTTCTGCTGTGCTTAGAAGGAGCCCACATGTCCCCTCAAGATCTTAACCATCTTGCTTTATATGGGATAGCAGGCCCCAGCATGCTGGAATAATAAATACTCTTGTTGATTGCATACATGAATGGTGGTCTTTTGTGAGACTTTTCCAGGACCCTAACGCGCCTACAACAGATAACTAATGGATTATCTCAGCAACTTTTTTCTAAAAACTTTCTCCATATTCACACAAGTATCTTTTGAACCATTACTTAAGTATTATGCAAATACATTAATAACCCATAAAAAATTGGTTTCCATACAGAGACCACATCTTTAGAATCTACACAAGATTAGTACATAAGCATATAAAAACATTTAATGAGTCCTTCACTTACATTTTTCAACTATTGTTTAAGTTTAATTCATTCAACAGATGGCATAAATTTTAAGGTAAGTAATGGGCAATCCCATTCAAAGTAGCCAGGCTTTGGAAAGAAAGAAAATTATGAGGAGTAACAGAGACAGCAATAGAGAGGCTGTACTAAATCTATCTTCACTTCTAACTGTTCTAAATAGTTCAATATAGCAATTGTGTATCAATTGCCTCCAAACTGAAATACCCCATCATTAAGTCTCAGGAAATATGCAGAATTTACAAGGTTCAGGAAGTAAACAACTCACAAGTCTCAGGAAGTTCCTGAAACATGAATCACAAGGGTCCTACCCAAGGTTGTATAAGCAGTTAACAGATGCTGTGGAAAGAAGAACTAAACAAAATGTTGCCTAAAGTCATACAAGAGCTCTGAGCATGGAGATTTTCTGAGTTGTCAGCCATGATGACATGAGACTTCCAGTGAGGTAGCTGCCTTTGATTCACATATCTGTAATACCTCATTTTTTACTTCTGTAGATAACACTAATTAATGTACTGGTTCACTAAACTAAACTTTTGTAACGAGTACCTGATGCATCGGAACTACAAACATCACCCTAAAACCGGTTTTGAGACTGTTTTGCTCGAGACAACTCATGACTAGCTAGCTGTAATGGTGCACCTTTTTATTACACCCTGGCCAGTTTCAAATAAAACTACAGTCAAAAATTTTCTGCCACACAGTGACTAATTACATATGTCAGAGCCAGTTCTGTTGAGAAATTTGGTTGCTAAAAATTTTCTTCCTACAGGATCCATTGGATCAATCATCGTCCCATTTAAACAGGAAGTAATCTTAATATGACTATGCCCCCTTTCCCTACCCTTGGAATTTTGAGATAATAGTCATCGTCTTTGGGTTGGTTTTAGTTATTTGGGATTGGGTGATGCTTACACTCGGGTTTATCTTTTAGACAGGAATAGGGAATGGTTGGTAAAGGTATGGTTTAGATGGGATATAGGTAGATTAGCCTATTTTCTTGAGAATTTGAGTAAGAATGAGATAGTATTTTACAGCTTACATTGTTGTGTATTCTTATGTAGTAAGCTATGTAAAATTAAGTTTATATTTTGTTATATTGTGTTAAATGTTTCCACTTATAATATTTTATGCACATTATTTTTTACCATATTCTATGTATGTATACTTTTCCTGTATTCAAGACATTTTGTATATTGATACAATTTGGGATATTTATCTTGCTGCCCTTTATAGTTCTACCTCTTGTCTTGACACTTATACTCTACCTCTATTTTAGGGATTTACATGTAGGTATATGTAAATAGTTATATTGTTTAAATATTTGTTCCTGCTTTACTCAGGAAAGTTTTAATCAGTCTTTTTAGCTAAGTTCCCGAGTATTACAGATTATCTTCACTCACATTTCCTGTACCTATGAGATTAGTCAGATATAGATGCTTAATCTTCAATCACTTCATAGACATGCAGAACATGGCATTTAAATGTTTTAATATTAGTACTCCATTGACATGAGACACTGTTGCTCCTGACAGCACCGTGCACTTTCCCAAAAATATGTTGGACACTGTTGTTGCTCCTGCTGGAGTTCAATCTCGCCTCAGCTAATGGCCTGTTGGGCATAGAATTGCCCCCACCTTGACCACTGATTTGGACATGCAGTCCTATGTGCTTGCAGGAGACAAATATAGAAGACTGCTTGACCTTGCCAAGTCAGGGTAAGACAGCCATTCTATTTCCCTGCTGTTGTTGTGGTCTGTCAAGTTCTCTTGGCCTTAGCCAAATCTGGGTGTACCAACGTCGCTGTGAGACCTAGGGTGACTGTTCAGGTGACTTGCTGTTTCTGTCCTTGCTGCTCCTTTTGGAAGTTGTCCATCCGCATTTCCTGTCTACTCTAGTATTGTTAATTTCCTTCTCAGGTCTTGATGAGGTTGAAGATTAAACTATCACAACTATTATTCTCTCTTCCTAGTTAGATATATTAGGTACTAGACTTACGTTTTCCAGCTTAGGACAACTCTATTGTAAACTCCATTATGCCCTCACCCTAGGACTAGATATGTAGGTCATTTTGTTCTCGATTTTCCTTTTCTTAGAGCACACTTGTTATTCACTGTTTTATATATAGTTTTGTATTAAGCCTAAATCTTTTCTTTAGACTAAAAGGGGAATTGTAGTGAGATAGTCCTTCTGTAGCACTGACCACGCCCATTGGGGGGGTGGAGCGATGGGCGGAGGTGACCTGAGGAAGGAGGTCGGAGGGGGCCAGGAAGGCGCTCTCTCTTTTCTGGCGTGACTCGGACAGGAGAGGATCAGGTTGAATTTCCTGGTGTTCATCTGTCTAGGTTGTAAGTTATTTCTCCCTGAATAAACATCTATTCGGCCTATTTGTTTATCCTGATCCTTATTTACCGCCATAAACTTTGGTTGAATTATTATTTTAACCACCATTGTAGTCCATTCTGCACAGAAGAGACATTTATTCATATTTCTCTCAGGAAAAATTACATAATACATGTGGCACCCAAACAAGGGACAATAGAACCAAGAACTTCCTGGATAGAAGTGGCTTCAGATCCCTGCAAAGGGTACCCCAGGATCTTGGACTGGTATATGTGCTATAGGATGGTGGGCCTACTTGCTGCAGTTGTGGTTACATACTCCCTTAGTTGGACATGTAACCAAGGCTAATCTGTCTGAAAACAAAACATCCTTAGATAGTATCACAAAGTGGGCATCTTCCTCTGTAGGCAGAGATTTCTGTCCCACTCAGTCCTGTAGTCATTCAGTCACAAACACACAGAGGCATATATAACTGTTTGGCCTATGGCTCGGGCTTCTTACTGGCTAGCTCTCTCTGAATTAAACCATGCTGCTTTACATTAAGCAGCAGTTAATATACACAGTGGACATGATATTTATGAGAAACCAAGTTATGAGAAACCTTCCAGACAGAAAGAAAGATAGTAAGAAAGGAACATCTGTGCTCACATACAACCAAAATCAAGCTCTTTATATTTATCTCTACTTACTTTCTTAAGTATGTTCTTAGTACTATGATATTGACTTTTACCTGCTGGAAACTAGGCAAAATACACACAGAACAAATGAAAATATAAATTTTAAATATTTTCTTACAAAAATAAGTGGAAACACAAAAGAGAAGGAAGGATGCCCTGGGACTCTTTGAGGATAATTTTCTAAATGAATACCCATTTGCTGCCAATTTCAAACAGAAGAAAAATGACAAACAGATGCCTTATTTTAAACAAAATGTTCTTAGGGTCATAACATTTGCACAGTTTTCTTCCTTCTCTGACAGGCCAATTACTTTATCTGAGTATATGAATCTGTGTATTTTTAGCTTAAGTGGATAGTCATCTATTCTGTGGAGGAATTAAGAACATATTTTGTATGTTTGTATGTATGCATTTATACTTTCTCCTTAGTAAACCTGGTGTGTCTTAAGAAAATTTCTACTAATTACTTGCAATGATTTCAGCCTCTCCTCTGAACCCAAACCTTGGGGACAGTTTACTCATTCATTCTTTCTGTCTTTCTTTCAAGTTTCTGTATTAGGAATATAAAAGTCATGAACCTGATACAAGGCATTTAAGAAATGTTTAGCAAACTTCTCAGCCCCTCTAATGGCAATTCAGGCTGAAACTGAGTTGCCCATTTAATTTTCAGAGTCCCTGAAGAAACCATATCTCCTGTATCTAGAGTTAGGATTATCATTATGTTTGTTATCCTAAGTCTGCAAACTCTCCCTGGAGGAAATCTTCAAGACAGAGACTGAGCTTTCCTCTGTACATCCTAAATGGACCACCTCACATGATGATACAAGTCATATCCCTTTGGTTTTACAACTGTACATAGAATCCATTGTGCCCACTTGTCTATGTGGCTCAGAACATATCTTAATGTCTATGTCATTCCATACCAAATTCAACCATCCTTTTGGATGTTAAAAGTCTTAAGTTTGTTGTATAACAAGTCACTCTGATATCTGCCCCTAGAATATCCCAAATATGTTCCCATTCCATCCCTGAGATGGCATCTCTAGAAGCCATTCAGTGTCTCCTCTTTAAAACCTACATCCAGGAACGATATATTTTGCTCCTCTCTCTGAATGAATGGAAACTAGAAATTGAATGTTTGGATCCATGAAATGCAGGCTTTCATCAAGTAGTTTTCCTAGATGGTCAAGGTGCTGATTAAAGATAATCTAGGCACCCAGAGACACCTGCTCAAAGAAGTGAGGAGTTCTGGATTGAAGATATCAATGGACGTGTATGGTAATGTGCTAGAGTACATTGGCATAGGAGGCAAATACAATTGAGGTTTGACCATGCCACAAACATCTGGGAGCTAGTTGTTGTGGAATATTAGTTTAATGATGCAAAGTTGTGTTGTATTCTTTTATGTTGCATTTGTTTAACTCTGTAAAGCTGTGTTACTGTGCCTGTCTGAAACACCTGATGGTCTAATAAAGCACTGAATGGCCAATAGCTAGGCAGGAAAAAGAAATGGATGGGGTTACCAGGGAGATAAAATAAATAGGAGTAGAAATCTAGACTTGATAGAAAAGGGAAGAGCAAGAAAAGGAAGAGAGGAGGATGCCAGGGGCCAGCCACCCAGCCACACAGTCAGGCATGGAGTAAGAAGGAAAGAAAGACAGAATAAAGAAAGGTAAAGACCCAAAGGTCAAACATAGTTAAAAAAAAAAAAAAAAAGAAACAGGATAATTTAAAAGTTGGAAAAGCTGGCTAGAAACAAGCCAAGCTAAGACCCAGCCATTCATAAGTAAGAGTAAGTCTCCATGTATTTATTTGGGATCTGGGTGGCAGGCCCCCAGAGTAAAAAGAGAAAACCAACTACCACTGGTGAAGCCAACAAAACAGTATGCTGAGAGTCTTCAGTGAACTGTGGCTGCAGGCTGATAATGGTCCAGGCTTCCTCCCTTGTTATAGATGACAACATAGATACACTGACTATCAGAGCCAGTCATAGGTTTGGAAGCCATAAACAATGCTCTGCTTTGAGAAGTCCTTATCTACCACTTGCTGAAGTTCTACCTGGACCCGCTGAAGTTTCATCTGCAGAGTTCCGATCACTGAAAAGGGTACAAGTTTATTGCCAAGTACAAGGCAGTTTTGTGCTCCTACCTGACTATGGAGACTGCCATCTACCTAGCAGGCACTGAAGAAGGAACATGCCAGCACTGTGAAGTTCCTGCTGGAGATGGACAAGTTCCTTTAGATACAGGAAAATTACCTTGACCTCAGTGAACTAACAAGGAAGACTCACCCCGAGTATGGAAGACATAAACTACTAGGCTGAGAGCCCTTTTAGGATGGAAAGCACGAGGTGAGGTCCCACATGTGCTCAAGATGAGCTCCTCTTGGGTGCAGATGTTGCTGCTGTCATCCTCTTTTGTGGATTAATAAGGATCGGGGAAAACACATAGGCTGAATAGATGTTTATTTAGGGAGAAATAACTTACAACAGAGACAGATGAACGCCAGCAGGTTGCTGGTCCCAAGGATGCCTCCGGATGCTCTTCTGTCCCCGTGCTGCAAGTAAGAGAGAGCTCCAGGGCCCCTTCTCCAGACCTAGTTCCCCAGGTCACACTGCCCCTGTCCCCAGTACCACAGGTTCAGACAGAGTGAATATCTCACTACAGTCCTCCAGCCATCAAACTGATTCCTCAGCCTTTGAACATGGACTCCTACCATCAGTCTCCAAGGGACTTCCGGGTCTTCAGCCAGAACTTGTCTCTCTTATTCTAAGTCTTCCAGCTTAGACTGAGAAAATACTGTTTTCCCCTTTCACCAGACCATGGGTCCTATTATGGGGCTACCCAATAGGGGTACATAACTTAATAAATCTCTCATAAAACTGACCATATAGTCTATGGACTTTGTGCACTTGCAGGATACTGACACAAAACCTGGCTTTTAAAAAGGTTAGCTGGTGGCTTCTAGTAGTCCTGGACAAAGTGGTAAAAGAAAAAGATGAGCTCATAGGTTCAAATCCCACCTTAAGTGCACTATAAATTACCTAAGATCTCTGTGATTCCTCATATCCTGCAGCTGAGGGCTGAGCTTGCTTAAAGTAGGTGCAGGTCTTCCATAACTGGCTGAATTACAGCTTCAGAGCTCCAGTTGAACTCCCAGCCGGTGATGGGGGGGGGGGGGTAAGAGGAGGATTGATGGCCTATGCTGAAAAAGAATGAGAGCCTCTAAATTTAGGTGGGAACAAGTGTGAAAACTCTGAGCTAGGTAAGGGAAATGAGCCCCTTAATTCTGATGAGTGGTTCTGATGAGTGATCTCTGACAGCAGGAAGCAGTTGGTTCTCCACGCCCAGTGGGAGCAGCCCTCCCAGCCTTTAGGGGACTGTCCTGAGAATAATCAGCACTGTCTTGCTTGACAGCTGCCCCCATTTACTGTTTCCTCAGAAACGTAGAGCTAACTCTCTCAGACAAGAAAGGTGTTGTTTTGATAGTTTTAGCCAAGATCACCGAAAACAATCTGCCTTCATCCTACCTGGGCATGTCAGCTCTCCAGTCCTGTACTCAGCTGGTTGCCCTTCTTCTGCACAAGACATCACATTGGCCCTTTGCACTAATTATATTATTAGACCGAGTGTGCAAGAAACAGCAAATTGTAGACATAAATGTATGTCATTGGTACTAACTAAGTAGATTTCATGTTAATACAGTGGAGGATATTTTCTTTTTACTGCCTCTGGCTACCAAAATTAAATCTTACAAATATTGCAGATAATTATTGAGGAATCATTAAATATTGCACATAATTTCTGGGGACTCATTACAGCCTAGGTGTTGTTCCAAATGTTTGTATTGAGCTGAACCAATGAGTAAGATGCTACTTTTTGCATTCTGTATAATCTGTTTTCTTCCTGTGGTTTTCCATACCCTCTTCCCTTCTCACTCTACCTAAACTGCTTTGAACCCAATAAAAAGTTAGCATAATACAGAGTCTCAGAAATGCTTATTTCATGCTAGGTTAGGTGTGATTTTTTTTCTTCCAATTTCCATAAAACAAGCAAAATAAACCAGACAAAATACAAACTAAATAATTTCATGGTTTTAATTTGAATAATACAGGAATAGTCATATTTTTCAAATTTACTTAATTTATATTCTCTTTCCCTCTCTCTCTGTCCCCTTAACCTACATTTAACTTATTAGGCCTCAATCATTCTGAGCTAATTGAATAACTATAACCTCAATACTTCTTTTGGTTTTGTAAATTATTGTAAACATAAATCCATGATACATAAAACAAAGTGTGTGTTAGGAATTAATTGTAATGATTATGGCTCACACAGCCAAATAACTTTCATACATTCATTGAGCTCTCAGAAGAGTTCAAGCTGCAAGCCTATCTTCTTGCTTTTATTCCTAAAAGAAGCAAGTTGGAATTTAAGGCAAGAGATCATCTCATTTATATTTTATGTTTGGGATTCTTTGCTTGCTCCACTGAAATTGGGGGTGGGGAAATCATATCAATTGTAATGTTAAATAAGCATCTCAAAAAGTTGTGTCTGTGTGTTATTCACTGATGTGTATATGCATGCAGGTTCATCCACCCCTGTGGGCACTGGGAAAGCACCTCAGTTCCTCTGGAAGAGCAGTACATTTTTAACAGATAAACCATCCCTCCAGCCCCAAGTGTCTTCTTATGTCACCCTCCACTTTATTTTTAAGATAGGATCTCTCGCTGAACCTGGAACTCACCATTTTGCTAGACTAGCCGGCCAGTGAGCCTCAGAGATCCCCATGTCTGCCCATCCAGAATTGGGGTTACAGTTTCACACCTGCTGCAATGACATTTACATGGGTGTTGGAGATCAAACCCCATCCTTCATGTTTATGATGTCAAGTATGTCACCCATTGAGACACCTCCCAAGCCCTTCGGGTTTTATTAGATTATTAGATACCCTTCCCATGAGCTATGACCTATCACTATATGCCTCTTGTAACATCAGTATACACATCTAGATTAGTGTACTATATTTTTCCTTCTTAGGATCACTTCTAAGAAAGAATGGCATACCTACTGTAAGCCATGAGAATCATTATATCATTTTGTAGTAGCACTTCCTGTTATCATGCCAAAGATGAAAATGTCTGTGAAGAAGCCAACAATATCATCAGTCATTAATCATGTTATCTTGAATTATTTAAATCCATAATATCACTCCCTGTCTTATATCAAAGCTCCTTTCTTTTCAACATAGTTATTGCTACAGTTTACATATGTCTCACCTATTACACTTTTTGTCTCCAATCCTACTGGCTAGCTGTAGTGAGATAGTCCTTCTGTAGCACTGACCACGCCCATTTGGGGTGGAGCCATGGGTGGAAGTGACCTGTGGAAGGAGGTCGGAGGAAAAGCTGAGGAAAAGCTCTCTTGCTGGCGGGACTCGGTCAGGAAAGTATCGGTGGAAATTGCTGGTGTTTACATCAAACTGAATGGAGAGAAACTTAAGCCAATTCCTCTAAAATCAGGAACAAGACAAGGCTGTCCTCTCTCTCCATATCTCTTCAATATCGTACTAGAAGTTCTAGCTAATGCTATAAGACAACAAAAGGAGATCAAGGGCATCCAAATTGGAAAGGAAGAAGTCAAACTGTCTCTATTTGCAGATGATATGATAGTTTACATAAGCGACCCAATAAACTCTACCAGGGAACTCCTACAGCTGATAAACACCTTCAGCAAACTAGCAGGATACAAGATAAACTCAAAAAAATCAGTAGCCCTATTTTTTTCAGACGACAAAGAGGCAGAGAAAGAAATCAGAGAAACATCACCCTTTACAATAGCCACAAGCAACATAAAGTATCTTGGTGTAACGCTTACCAAACAAGTAAAAGATCTATATAATAAGAACTTTGTGACTCTAAAGAAAGAAATTAAAGAAGATACCAGAAAATGGAAAGACCTCCCATGCTCTTGGATAGGTAGGATAAACATAGTAAAAATGGCAATCTTACCAAAAGCAATCTACAGATTCAATGCAATCCCCATTAAAATCCCACCACAATTCTTCACCGACCTTGAAAGGATAATAATCAACTTTATATGGAAAAACAAAAGACCCAGGATAGCCAAAACAACCCTATACAATAAAAGAACGTCAGGAGGCATCACCATTCCTGACTTTAAGCTCTACTACAGAGCTATAGTTCTGAAAACAGCCTGGTATTGGCATAAAAATAGACAGGTAGACCAATGGAATCGAATTGAAAATCCTGATATTAATCCACGCACCTATGAACACCTGATTTTCGACAAAACAGCTAAAATTATACAATGGGGCAAAGACAGCATCTTCAACAAATGGTGCTGGCACAATTGGATGAGGGTGTGTAGAAGACTGCAGATAGACCCATGTCTGTCGCCATGCACAAAACTCAAGTCCAAATGGATCAAAGACCTCAACATCAATCCAGCCACATTGAACCTCTTAGAAGAGAAAGTAGGAGGTACCCTTGAACAAATTGGTATAGGAGACCACTTCTTGAACATAACTCCAGGGGCACAGACACTGAGAGAAACAATTAATAAATGGGACCTCTTCAAACTTAGAAGCTTCTGTAAGGCAAAGGACACAGTTGACAAGACCAAACGGCAGCCCACTGACTGGGAAAAGATTTTCACTAATCCTATATCCGACAAAGGGCTGATCTCTAAAATATACAAAGAACTCAAGAAACTAGTCAACAAAACACCAAATAACCCTATTAAAAAATGGGGTACAGAACTGAAGAAAGAATTCTCAATGGAGGAAATCAAAAAGGCTGAAAGACACTTAAGAAAATGCTCCACATCCTTAGCTATCAGGGAAATGCAAATCAAAACAACTTTGAGATACCATCTTACTCCTGCCAGAATGGCTAAAATTAGAAACACCAGTGATGACTTATGTTGGAGAGGATGTGGAGAAAGTGGAACACTCCTCCACTGCTGGTGGGAGTGCAAACTCATACAGCCACTTTGGAGATCAGTATGGCGGTTCCTCAGGAAAATGGGAATTAGTTTACCACAGGACCCGGCAATCCCCCTCTTAGGCATATACCCAAAGGATTCACATCCATGCAACAAAGACATCTGTTCAACTATGTTCATAGCAGCACTATTTGTAATAGCAAGAACCTGGAAGCAACCTAGATGCCCTTCAATTGAAGAATGGTTAATGAAGATGTGGCACATCTACACAATGGAATACTACTCTGCAGAAAAAAATAATGGTATCTTGAAATTCGCAGGCAAGTGGATGGCACTTGAAGAAACCATCCTGAATGAGGTAACCCAGTCACAAAAAGAGGAACACAGTATGTACTCACTCATATATGGATTTTAGACCTAGATCAAATGATCACCAGCCTATAATTCACATCACCAGAGGAACTAGGATACAAGTTGTATTCTAAGAGATTCATATAAAGTCCCTCACAGAACTGGGAAGGGACAAGTCCCCCAGACCTCAGGTATAGTGGGGGAGGACAGCTAATGGAGAGAGAAGTAGGAGAAAATGAGAGGGAGGAGAGGAAGGCATGTGCGACCAGGAGGATTGAGCCTGGTTAGGAATGGAAAATAGGAAAGAGAGAGAGAGAGACAGAGACAGAGAGAGAGAACATAAAAGAGGGAGCCAATATTGGTTTGAAGATAAAGTTGAACACAAAGAAAGGTCGAGGGAACTACAAGACTGCTCCCAACTAACAATCTCAGCTTCCGTGGAAAGGCTATCATAAATGCCCTTCCCGGAGAGTGAGATCAACAACTAACTTCTCCATGGAGTCCTCAACTAATGCCTGTTGAAAACAGGAGCAAACACCCATACATAAACACTGAGTCAAACTAGAACCCAGAAGCAGATGGAGAGGACAAGACCATGCGGTAGAAGTACATAGAGACAGCTTACCTGAACAAGGAGGAGCTAAGGGCCACTAGACTGATAGCTGGGAAGCCAACAGGGGTCTGACTCGGACCCCCCTGAATATGGGTCTCAGCCAGAAGGTCTGAGCAGTCTAAGAGACCTCAGACAGTGGAGCCAGGATGTATCCCTGGTGCACAAAAGGACTTTGCAAACATATCCCCCATGGAGGGATAACTGCCTTATTCTAGAGATAGGAGAGAAGCCCTAGTCCCTACTTCACAGGACCTGTCAGATCTACATGACCCCAACTGGATGGCATTCCCCTACATATTGTATTGTGGTGGGGGGTTGGGAGGGGAGGGTGTTTAGAGTGCATGGGAGAGGGTAGAGAGGGCAAAAGGGAGGGAAGGAGGGAGGGAGGGCTTGGGGGGAGGGAGGGAGGGAGGGAGAGGGAACTGGGATCGACATGTAAAATAATAAAAAAAAAAAAAAAAAAAAAAAAAACGCTTTGACTCCAAAATTTAAGTTGAAGAACAAGTTACTGGGGAAAAGTATTTCTATTTTTGTTTCCACAGAAAATGAAAAGATGTGGATTCCTTCCAGACTAATGTGGTTTGATCACACCAGACCGCCTGAAACAGAGTACAAGCTGATCCTACATTCCAAACAGCTGGACAAAACAGCCCTACAGACTACAGCTAGGATATCTGAATCTTCTTCGAATCCCCCAAGACAGCGCCCCTTACCAACAGGAAGTAGTTTGGAAAGAACGACGCCCAAATTCCCAAATATTGTGTATAAATGTTTGTTTTCATTTAATTGGACTTTGTTATATAAAATTAAATAAAAAATACTCTATATGCATAAAAAAAAAAAAGAAAGAAATTGCTGGTGTTTGTCTAGGTTGTAAGTTATTTCTCCCTGAATAAACATCTATTCAGCCTATTTGTTTATCCTGATCCTTATTTAACCGCAATAGATAGCAAATCTCAACCCCATGAAATTTTCTCTGATATAGTTTGATGAAAATGATAGGAATAGATAAAGTCCATAATAAAAAAATGCAAGTCTAATGAAATATAGAAATGCGATATTCTTTGCACATATAAAATACTATTTAAATATTCTCCAAAATCAAGAAATAATTCTTTAATGTTTCATTGAATTATTTCTTCTATGTGTTATGTCACTGCATTAATGAATGCATTAATCAAGAGGCACAAAGATCTATCAATGTCACATTGAGGAATGAAAACAGAAACTCCCTCTTGAGCAGTTTGACCAAGAACTCATATTTGGATTCTCCATTTCTTTTCCCTATGTCCTCAGCTGTCAGTAGTCTGTTGTTACTGGCCATCAGACCTGCCTGTCCTGTTGCTTACCTGCTGTACCTGTGTGTTTATGTTATGAGGTGTTAGGTCTCCCCCTAACAACAGCTCTATATTTATTGAACAGCACAGAAAACTTGGTATGGGAAAGCAATGAAGGATACCTTTTCACAGAAGCTTCTCACAAGAGTTTTACAAGGTAAGAAGATATTTTGCTGACCCCAACTGACCCAGAATGACACTCAAAAAAAAAAAAACAAAACTTATCAAACTGTATCCATATGTTATAGAATATTTGCTTCGTTGAAGGTGGCTACTTTCAGCAAATGCTTGCCACAACATTCATACATTCTTCTAGGCCAGGCAAGTGGGGAGACCTATAGCTTAAGATTAAAGCTATAATTGGGTTGTAAAAGCTGATTATGTGGGCAATGCAAAGCATAGTAAGGTTGGTTACATTGCTCTCTTAAAGGCATGTTAAACTTAAACAGGCTGAGCACACAGTAGGACAGCAGGTTAAGTGCATAGTCTTAAACAATTTCAAGGCACATTATTAGCTTGGTTGCAAGGTCTAGCAGAAGCTCAGTCTCTTTAAAGGTATAATGTATTTTCAGGGGGAAAAAATGTATCACCACATGTCACAAGTTTTATAGTTATGCCCATGTACTTAGAATCATCAAACATACGATCTTTAAGTATTAATTCAAACTGATGAAGTTTTTTTTTAAAAAAAAGCAGAAAACAGCAGAACCAATATATAAGTAAAATGTCACTTGGACAAAATGTTGTTAATACTAAATAATACTCAATAAATGGTATAAACACAAATAAAGCAATGGAAATAGTCAAATAACTGCATCAATAATTGTATCACATGTATGTGTACATGTGTGTGTGTGAAAGCAGAGGTACATAGGCCAATGTGCATGTGTGGTCATAGGCTCACCTTGAGTGTTAGTCACTGCTTTCCACCTTGTTTGAGACAAGGTCTCTGATGTTTGCCACTGCATCTGCCAGACCCCTTGGCCCACACTCTCCTGTGGATTCTTCTAACTCTTTCTATCTTATCACAAGACAGCGTGATTAAGGACACCAACTACTATGTCAGCTTTGCGTAGCAGAGAACAGGTTCCAGGAATCCAAACTCAGGTCCTTACTCTTGTACAACAAGTGCTTTCATCATGGAGTGCTTTTCGCTAAGTGTGTTTTCTGTACCTGTGGAGACACACCATTCCCACTTCTCCCCTTTAAGGTATTGATGCAAGCAATAAATTCTTAAACTTGTGAAATGAAAATTTCCCCAGTGTTTCTATTACTATTACACAACTGCCAAAAGAAGAACTATGGACCTCTAAAAATTAGCATTCACCCCAGCAATAGAATAAAATGGTAAAGTAACTACCCTATAAAGAGCACAAAACACAAATATTTGGGTATGCAAGAGATTTCTACTAAACTCTTTTAACCACATAATTCCAATATTAAAATTTTCAGGGCATACATACAAGAAGAATATATTAATTCAATTTCAGGATACAGGAAAAATAGTGAGACCTAAATTCAGAAAGATTGCATTATTAGAAAGAAAAACACAAATTAATCTCACTTGTGATTACCAGTTCCAACACTAGATACATATGTACAAAGAGCATCGAGGAGCATACAGAAAGGAAAAGACAAAAAAACAGGGGAGTTGTATACAGGGATGCAAACATTGTCCAGCATTATAAAATCTGTTAATACATTAAAGAGGGGAAGTGGGAATGGTATATCTCCACAGGTACAGAAAACACACACAGCAAATTTAGCAGACTCTCTCGCTTCTTAAAAAAGGAGGAAATAGTTTACAAAAACAAGCCTCACTGGATGCTTCCTTAATTTACTCTTATTCATAATGGGGGAACATAAGGAGGACTTCATCACACCAAAAGTAAGGTCATTGGCTTGCTAATACTGTTCCCATTTACCATCCCAGGCACAATGATTAGATCTGCATCCCAAGAAGTAGCTGCCAGCACGAGAATCATTTGGAAAGAAGCAGAGAACTCTGTAGGTTTTTGGAACAATTCAGGTATAAAAGGACAGGAACCCATTCTAAAGTAGTGATAGAATCAAACTAGATACTCGAGCTCCAAGTGTTATAGAAGATAACCCAGCTGGATTTATTTCTATGTAAAATAAAGCAATGTGTCCAAAATTTCTGACTCAGGGAAGTTGGCACAGCCTAGGGTTACTTATGAAGATAAAAAAAAAACACACACACACACACAAGCTAATAACACTCAGGCCCACAACTGGCCTTGGGTTGACCCACTATAGCCTCTACCCCATCTAGGTCCTGCTGGAGCTGGTGAAGGGACTGGTCCTGTGGATGATACCCACAAGATCAGCAAGACTCCAGGTGGCCACAGGATACCCCAGAAGAGCTCTGGTGAGGATCCAGTGAGGATGGTATACCCAAAACCCAGTGGCCTTGAACCAGACCAGTGACTCATTACAATGGACAGTTGCCACTCAAGCTGATGGGACAAAGGGGTGCACTATAAGTCACACTGAAGTCTCCAATACCACCAGGACAGATGAAGGGGTGATGGAAAGGCAGCAGCAAGGGCAAAGCAGAGATCTCTCTGTTCCTGTGTGGTTTTGATCTGTTTTGGTATATTGAGGGGGGTGTTTTGCTTTTGATTGCTTGTTTGCTCCCTTTTTTTTTTTGTTTTACTTCATGGGGGGTACAACAAGAATGGGAGATATTGGAGAACCAGGAGATGAACAGAATTGGGGTACATAATGTGAACCCCCAAAGATTCAATAAAGAAAAAAGGACAAAAGCCTATATAGGTCACCCACCTATACCCCCAGCACTCAAAGGTATTGTCAGTACCATCCTAGCAGAGAGTGAACAGGTAGAAAACACAAGAGGATACTCATGTGGGGAGGGGGCAGTGCCTTCAGTTAAAACATGTGATAAAAGAAATGGTGAAAATCAAAGTGACTAGCTGTGGCATATTCAGGAAATATTCTAACACAGGAACCCTAGATCGTCTAATCAGCCCCCTCTCTTTAACCATTATTAGGACAACTTCGTGAGGCTACTATGATCACCCTAAGTTTGCACATGAGAAACCAGTCAGGAAATTGTAGAACAAAAGTAAAAACAAGGGTTGTAAAAGATTTTCTCAATACCCTGTCTCTGAGATGGAATAATGGCCAAGGATATTATCTCTTAACAGTGGGAGTACCTGATCCTACCAAGATAAAAAAAAGAGAAGTATAATAAGACTTTAAAAGTAGCCATTAATTCAATAGTCAATACACCAATTATAATAATACTAACATAGCTACATACATTCATAAAATATTTGCCAAGTATATATACTTTTATGTATATCATTTCAATTAATATAATGAAAATACTAGGCTTTCATTACTTATACCTTGTAGCACTGGAGAAGATTAATGGAGCTCTTTCTTAATTATTGTTATTCATGTGTGTGTGTGTGTGTGTGTGTATGTGTTTGGGGAGGGGAGTGTGCATGCATGTGTGTGTGTATGTGTGTGATATGAGTGGGCATTCACATACCTGGGTATACTAGTGACATGTAATATATGGAGTTCAGAGGTCAAGTTTGCACAGTTGGTTCTGTCCTTCTACCTTTATGTGGGTTCCAAGGGGTCAAAGAAAGGTCAACTAGCTTGCACATGGTGTCTTTACCTGCAGAGATATCTCACTGTCTCCAAACTCTTAAATCACACTGTTGATAAATTTTAGAACCAAATGCCCTGATTTTTATGTTTGTTCTACTAAAATACACTACCTTCCTACAGCAGCACATAGAGCAAACACCACTAAATATTTTAAGTTCAACTGAATTTGGGACAGTGACCTAAAGGATTCCTGTTAGAGATCACTACGATGATGGGAAGAATGTTTTCAACACCCATAGGGAAATAGCTCTGAAGTGAGCCAGGCAGTCGTATAACACATACCGGATATTGGCTCTTTGCTGCTGATTCAACATGAGAAATGACAACACACAGAAGAATTTAACTTGAGCAACCTTGAAGCCCTCGTAGGGAACATAGAAGGATTGGGCCACAGGTGGTATCCCTCCCACATCTATCAAAGTTCATGAATCTGCAAATGAAAACTCAACAGCACATGTGTAGCTTACCAACTCATAAACCCCACTGTGGTAGTCTGCCAGAGAGCACTGAGCAGGTAAAGAGTAAAGGGAGAGAAAAAATGTCTTTAGAGCCCCTCTTTGAAAACAGGTGCCTGAAGAAAGTGACAATTCAGAATGGACAGGTTTTAAGTTATCTGTTTATCCACTAAAGGCCAAATTCTTTTAAAGAGACAGTCATGCTTCGGCTACATTTGTCATCTATGTTCCCTTTTGTTGGGGGAGGGGAGTCATATCTTCCATTTCTTGATAATGTCTTCACACATAAAATTGAGAGTGTTTAATTACAGTTTTAGCATGCTATTTTTAAGCTACTTTTTAATATAAACATGATAAGATAAAGGTAGAAATGACTTCGTGGTAAAAACTGGTAGCCCATGAAATACTGGTTGTTATAGTCAAATGGAGTCAAACTGCACATTTAAAAATGTACTGAGAAAAGAGATAAAGTATGATGGTTTAAAATTTTTAAACCATTTTGTGATGTTTGTTGCCAAAGTTATATAAGGCCTTAAAACAGATCTAGAAAACCTTAAGCACAGAATGTCCTGAAATTATAGACAAACCTAAAAAAAAAATGTAGGAAAGATTTATATTCCATTTGAAGGAAGTAATAAGCAAGAACTATGCATTTCACTGCCAGACGAAGGTTATGAATGCTATTGATAACGGAAGGCAGAGTGGTTCATTAAGCAAATTTATTTTCATCTTCTCCAAGTGGTACAATACTTATGAATATGCTACCCCCTGAAGCTTGCCTGCACTGCTCAGATACAGATTACAAATCCCAAAAAAATGTCAAAGGGCAGTGGAGAGAGCTGCTCTCAATGGACATGGTACCCTAGGTCATTCCATGTCACTCACACATACTTCAGCAGATTTGTGTGAAAGAATAGCATTCATCTTAGAAAAAATGTGTCACGCAAAAGTTAATATTATCAAACCAACTGTTTAACTTTTGTACTCTTTAGAATAGATTTGCCTCTACAAGCAGCCATACTTGTCTCACACTTCCTTGACAGGCTTGAGGGTTCTATTTGATTGTATATAAGCCTCCCCTTCTCTTTCTCCTTGAAAACTTTTGTTGTTGTTTGGTGTTGGGGGTGTTGTTTTGTTTTCTGAGACAGGGTTTCTCTGTGTAGCCCTAACTGTCTTGGAACTCGCTCTATAAATCAGGCTGGCCTTGAACTCACAGAGATCTGCCTGCCTCTCCCTCCCAAGTGCTGGGATTAAAGCCATGCACCATCACTAGGTTAGAGCAATTAGACATTTTTACACCTTTATCAGAAACAGAATATAATGACAATTGCTCAGGATCAATACAGTTGCAGTTGCTGGGATACAGTGAAGTTTGCAAGTCATACAAGGTACACAAGATTGATGTCTAAGACCAATTGTCCTGTCAAGCGTTCATGCTTCCTTGATTACTACGGGAACATACAGAGAACTACAAAGTGGCTTGAACACTTCACTGCCTGAGGGAGTGAGTCAGTCTCTCAGGAACTGGAAGGCACATTGTGCCCCTGGAGCCATGGAGTCTAACATGAAAAACCAATGACCCGCATGTCCCAAGGCAGCTAGGCCAGGCCAACTCTATTGTTCCCTGCAACCTGTAACTGCAGCTCCAGAGGGTCTGGAGCCCTTTTCTGGCTTCTGAGAGGCACACGGACAGCCTTACACACACACACACACACACACACACACACACACACACACACACACTTATATACACACCCTCATACACACCACATACACATACCCTTATACACATACATTCTTACACACACATCCTTACAGACACATCCTTACATACACACATCCTAATGCACACATAATTAAAAGTAAAACTGAAAAACATAACATCAATTCATGATAACATTTCCATCCCAATTTACGCTGAGTTTTCACCTCACTTTTGTCTTATTTTTTTATGTCTCTTATGCAAAAAAAAAAAAAAAAAAAAAAAAAAAAAAAAAAAAAGGGTTCCTAACAACAACAGCAGCATAATTATCAGTTGGCTTTATTTCCTAAAATAATATCAATATTATTTTTAAAACGCTGATAAATGAAAGATGCTTTTTGTTACTTTCCTGCTTAGGGTATATTCACCAAAGGTGTACAGGCAACTTGTTTTTAAAGCCATTTGAAATATCAATTCTGTGTGCAGTTAGCTTACTCATTTAGTTTTGTTGAGATTTTTAGAAACTTTGCGGGAGAGATAATTTATTATATAGCATGTAAAATGTTTCTAAAGTTCCAAATCAGTGCATAGAAAAATAATAAAGACAGCATGTAGAGATTCAGTTTCCACTGCCTTCCTCTACTGCCTATAGTAATTTTCAAAGGAAGACCAACTGTGCCCCCTAGGGGACATTTGGCAATGGCTGGTTTTCACAACAGATGCTAGCTATACAGGGAGGCCTGGCTTGCTGCCATTCATCCATCCTCCCATGCAGTTTGCTCTAACAAAGAAGGATCCAGTCACAGCTACTGAGAAGTACTGCCATAGAAGTTAGCCTTGTCCTCTTAGATTTGTGCACACCTTCATTTCTCTTGTAGCAACAAGAAGTAGACCTTCAAAGTAATGGAATGTAATAAGCAAAACTTGCTCCTTGATTGTTCTACTCAAAATCGAGGAAGCTTTTCAGAGCAGTAGATGGATGTATGCATCAATGCCTTCCGAAGGAAGACTACACTTCATTGTGCAGATGTGTGATCAGTCATTGAACTCGTTCTTTCTTGTAGCTGTTTGGCTTTCTTTTTTCTTTTCCTCTGTGGAAAATAGTTCTACAGTGAAAATTTTGGCATATGCATCTTTTTGGTAGTTTTGCCAAATTCACATACTTAAGGTAAATTTCTCTAAGTATTACTACAACTTTGCTAAGTGCCCCTGATCGCCCTCCATGAGGCAACAGCAAATTTGTACATTCTGATTTAACAACTTAATATATTGTTAAAAATGTTAGTTTATCGCCACCCTGCTATCTGAGGAAAGTATGCATACATAGTTTTAATTTGGAATTCTCTTATCTGTAAGATTTGACATTTCTTTTTACTTTGTTAGAGGAAACAGAATTTATTACTCTTATTAGTTAACTTCTTTTTAATTTATTTATTCTTCTCTCATACATTACATTCCAACCGAAATTTCCCCTCCCTCCTCTCCTCCCAACCCGTCACCCCTACCTTTTCTCTTCCAAAGATCCACTCCTCCTCCATGCCTCTTTAGAAAAGAGCAGACCTAGAATAGAACCAAGCATGACTGGCAAAAAGAAAGAAAGAAAGAAAGAAAGAAAGAAAGAAAGAAAGAAAGAAAGAAAGAAAGAAAGAAAGAAGGGAGGAAGGGAGGGAGGGAGGGAGGGAGGGAGGGAGGGAGGGAGGGAGGGAGGAAGGAAGGAAAGAAAGAAAGTCAATGAAATAATTCCTAATGGTATTCTGTTGTAGTCATATACAAGAGCCTAGAATAATCATCATCAGAGAGGTTCCATCCAGTAATTAATAAGACCAGATGCAGAGACCCACATCCAAACACTAGGCAAAGCTCAGGGGTAGCATCACAGATGACATACATCTGCCAACATATAAAGCTGTACCTATAACAAAATATTTTCCTGCCCAACACCTGAGTAGAGAATGTGTTGCAAAACAGTCATTGGGACCATGGATGTGCTCGTGACACATTTAAAACACTGGAATATTTTCACATGAAAAGAAATGTAATTATAGCTTCATATCACTACAGTGTTCCCTTAGGTAACCCTCAGCACGAGTTTGCTGTTTGTGCCTTTACTGTCTTGACTTCCATCTCTTGAACTCATCAGCCCAGGTTCTTAACGGCTCCAATAAACAGCACTTCTTTAGCCACAGTTTACTGACACTTGCCACCTCTCACGTGTCCCTTGCAGCTTGCAGTGTCCCACTGTTGAGCATGTCTCTTCCCCACTCACCAGCACCTTTCTTCTGACATGTTTAGCTTTACCACATCCTGTGACACCACCAGATCTGTGTTCCAGATCTCCCAAAAAAAGTTTCACTTCCCAGTTGTGGCCAAAACTCAATGGTCCAAATCTCTTCTTCCCCACACTGGTAAGGAGCCCTGCAAAACCCAGGAAAGCAGCTGAGAATCAGTGACATGTACACTGTTGGATTTGGGGTTTGTAAGCTTGGAGATCATTCCAGCCTCTTCATTTTCACACACTACGACTTCCTTTAATAATTTTACCAAATGAACATATATTCTCTTAGGTGGGGTAATTTTTCAGGAGCCTTAAATTCTTCACTGTTGTTATTCACAGCTTTCTACAAACGAATGTTGTCTCATCAACAACGACACCTATGAATCAGTTCTGCCTTCCAGTTCCTCTTCCCCTTGCATGTCCACAGTTAAAAATCCTTGATTGTCTTCAGCTGCTAATTAAACTCCTTTTCAATAACAGGTGGTTCAACAGCTGTTGACATTTGATGAATCATTTGTCCTTAGTCCAGACCATTTGTGTATTCTTATTGAATGCAAAGAAAAAGGATGAGAGAAAATACAGAAGAAAGACACTGCATAAAATTGTTCTTCAAAGGACTTTCTAGCCTATGGGCCATGAAACTAGTAGTGTGTTCATACGCTGAAAATTCTAGAATTTAAATAGCTTAACAAGATGCAGATAGGGTAGAAATACATAAATTGTTGCCATAAACTGTAAGTGGACTTACTGAATTGTTTAGCAAACACAGATCTATGTGTCAAATCCAGTCTGCCACCCATTTTTTTATATCTCAGACACTGCTAAATGTTGTTTACATTATTGAATGCTTCAAAATTACAATAATGTTGTTAATATGTAAAAATAATAGACAATTTAAGTCTTGTTTTACTAAAGTTTTATTGGCACAGTGTCAAGGCTATTTGTTTGTGTATATCTCATTCTAAAATGTAAGAGCAGTCTGGTGTCACTGCAAAAAAAGACCATATGGCCCAGCACACTTAGATTATGGTCACATCCTGCAGCTCCATGTGCCTGCATCCCAACTCTTGGGAAGACGGGACAGCAAGATCAAGATCCTGATGATAAACTGGGCTGTGTTACACTCAACCTCAAAAAAAAAATTAAATTAATACATACTCAATTAAAAATGGAGACCCAAGCCAATTGCTACATGACCTTTTAAAGAAGTAAGTGTAAAGAGTGTCAAAACAGTTTAAGGGACTGGAAAAATGGGCCCAAACACTAAGAGCACTGGCTGCTCTTCCAGAAGTCCTGAGCTCAATTCCCTGCAACCAGACGGTAGCTCACAACCATCTAGAGTGAGGTCTGGTACACCTCTTCTGGGGTGTAGGCATACATGCAGAAAAAACACTGTACACATAGTAAATAAATATTTCTTTTAAAAAAACGGTTTAATCATCAAATAGAAATATTTCCATTTGAAAGCCTCATCAGTGGCACCAGCCCTTGACTCATGCTCCATTGCTGACTCTATGGCAAATATCTTGGATGGGAGATGTCATTCTGTATATGTTTCTCATATTGGTTAATGAATAAAGCACTGTTGGCCCAATAGGAAAGGAAGTTAGGAGGGACTAGGAGACAAGGAGGAGAGAGGAAGGAGTGAGGAGGGGTTGGAGGGGGTCAAGATGGAGAGACTGGAGAGAACAGAACTGCCAGCTGCCTCTCCCTGGTAAGATAATATGTAGATTAACAGAAATGGGTCAATACTTAAGACAGAGATAGCCAATAAGGAACAAGTAACTGGCCAACAGCATCATATCAAATACAGAGTCTCGGTGTGTTATTTGGGGCTGGCGCAGCAGCGGGAGAAGACCAGTAGTGGGGCAGAAAAACCTAACTCCTTACATATCTTCTAAGCTTGGTTTGCTTAACTGTAAAACAAAGATGCAAATATGCCCCATCTCTTTAAGAATAAACAGTTTCACTAAAGCATGACATAGGTAATATACAGAGCAAACGGCAACAGCTTAGTGGGTGTTCACAAAGGGAGCAAACTGTTGTAATCCTAAGACTATCAAGGACTAGAATATTAGCAATGCCCCGCAAATCCCCTGCAAGTCCCCCTCCGATTGCAGTATTTCTTCCTCCCAGAAGAAACAAGGGTCCTGGTTTCCAGCTATCGATGTGTTTTATTTCTTAGGGTTATTTAAAATAATAGAACGATAGCTTGTGGCTGGCTTCTGCTCAGCACTGCTCGGGGCGTGTTGTTCTTCTCTCTGTGTGTAGTCTCAATTCTACTGTATTTCAATGAAGACATCATTTTCACATTCTACTGTTGATAAACATTTAATTGACTCTAATGCTATAGTTGACTTTTCAAAATACTCCTATACAAAATATATTGGTATGCTAAGCAACATGTGTCCATATACATGTACAGATGTAGACTTATGATCAGTTACATGCTTTATACACAGGAAGTGCTGAATTAACATGAGCTACCAAAGCATAGTAATCACTAAGACAAGGACAGTCACCCAGGGCCTCGTATCCTCTGTCCTGGAGACCCTTGTGGGGTAAAAGTTAATAGCAAACTTCTTGCAAATGTGCAAAATGTGTACCTGAAAAATAAAGATCTCTAAAAAACAAGCTTGTTGCTTGAAGTATTTAACTCTTTAAAGTGTTAGTAAAATTTTTCACAGAATTAGTCTTTCTCATTTAAAATTCTATCAGTGTTTGTTTTCTGTATTTCTAGTCTATATTTCCAGCACATACAAGTTAATAATAAATAATTTTTACTACTTCTCTTGGGACCATAGATTGCACCTTCTCACATTTATTAATGCTATTATTATCTTAAATTCTTATATATACAGTCCTATGACTGTTTATTGCCAACTACTAGTCCCTTATAGAATAAAGAAACTATGTTCATTACAATATTTAACTTTATTAATCCATGACGTAAGTAATTAACAAAACAATGCAAATAATGTTCAAAAACACCAGAAAGTGGCTATGAGACATAAAATCAAAAACGTGGAAGAGATTACTTATCTTTTGTCAGCTAGTAGTTCAAAGCATCCCCTAGAACATAACGTCTTAGGAGAAATGATAAGCAAGCAGAGCAAGTACTTTAAAACAATTTACACCCTTTAAAATAATTACACACCTTTAACCCAGTGTTCGGAAAGCAGAGGCAGGTGGATCTCTGTGAGTTCGAGGCCAGCCTGGTCTACAAAGCGAGTTCCAAGATAGCCAGGGCTACAGAGAGAACCCCCATCTCAAAAAAAAAAAAAGAAAGAAAGAAATAATAAATGTAAAACAATTTACAACATGGCCCTTATCAGAAGGAAAAGTAGAAAATTTCAAATTAAAAGCACATTTTTATTTCAACATTACATAGTCCAAATTTAAAGTGTGTGTGTGTGTGTGTGTGTGTGTGTGTACATGTGCATGTATGTGTATGTGCATGTGTATATACTTGAAAGCACAGGCCTACAGGCAATGAAAATATAAAACAAATCCTAGTCCAGGCTGTAACAAAGGAAAAACAAATGATTCTTTTCTTCTATGCAATAGTGGGGATCGAACTTGGTGAACATGGAGCTTCGCTCACATTAGGCAAGAGCTCTACATCCCCAGCCTCCTTTTAGCTTTTTTAAATAATATTTTTATTGATTCTTTGAGAATTTCATAAAATGTGTTTTGATCATATTCGCACTCCCTCCCCCACCTCCCCTCCTGCCAACTTTGTTTCTTAAGAAAGAGTATCACTAAGTAGCCTGGGCTAGCCTTGCATTTGTTATATAGTAATACGTGATCTGCCTGCCTCTGCCTCATACACAGCTGAAAATGCAGGACCCAGCTGAGCCCAGCTGAGCAAAATATTTATCTTTTCTGTTCAAAGAGACATCCCAAGTGCATAGTTCCTGTTGCTCAAATTGGGCATTATGTGGTTGGTAAAATATGTCTTGACTCCTTCAACGTATTTGACATGGCCCTTATTTTGAAGACGTGCCTAAAGAAATAAGTCTGATAAAAGTATAATTAGATATCTCATGATCTTTATTAGTGTATTAATGTGACCTTGAAGGAAAATAAAAATACAATAATCGTTTCTGACAACTTGATTCTGAGAAATACTGGAATAATAGAAAAGCTGCTTTGATCTATCTAGAGCCACCTTCTCTAGCAGGGTTATCAGCACCATGGACTGTCTCAAGTCTTAGCAGCCTGGGCCACACAGCAGATCAGAAGCCACAGCTCTTTTCCTTTGCATACTCCCCTGTCTATAGACCTCTTCTCTCTTGTCTGTCTGCCATGCATGGGAGATTATTGCAAGAGCTCAGTCTCTGCATGGAATCAATTCCTTAGAAAGTCATATCATGCCATGAACAGAGGAGGGATTTATTCTTGTCCTCACATTTGCCATCTCTCGCCATAAACCAGGAAGCAACTGTGGCCAACCTTGTGCCCAGCATCAGCCTAGTTTACATAGCAAAGTCTGATAAATGTCAAAGATGGGTAGGAAGAGAATGGAGCCCAGATGAAAGTCATTCTGGCTTGTTTTAAGTGAGTCCTACTCCTGTTGTTCTCATTGAGGCAAAAAAAAAAAAAAAAAAAAAAAGTGGGGGAGGGGTAGTTCGGGGATGCCTCTACACATTAAAGACCCCAAGACATTCCCACTTTCTGCACTCCCTTCTAGATGGGAAGCTGTCTCAGTACGCACACACACACACACACACACACACACACACACACACACACACGGCTTTTAGAAGCAAAATGGGGAGGTCCACATGAGGAAGTAGATGTGTTGACTTATTAGAGACTTGATTCTGTTTTGGCTTTAGTACTGGTTTGAGTATTGCCCTAACCATGGTTTTCTTCATACAAGTCATGCCTACCCCATGTATTAGCCTATGGCTGACTGCTACCCTAGTTCTAAGCCCATGTGTTTCCCTCAGCTCTGGGGTCCCTTCATTCCAGGATGATTTTCGGGGAAGTTCTACTCAGGTGACTTTATTTAATGTTTCTCAATCTATTCCGTAGACAGTGATGCAAGAATCAACTCACAGTTTGGGGCACATAATTTCATTGTATAAATGAGGTTCTACTTCAATGAGATGCTACATATACAGAGTATATACAGAGTACAAATCAGATAGTATTTAATATCTTAAAACAAAAACAGCATCTCTAATTCAGGCTCAGCCCTCATCATCTTCTACTCAGTCCTACCCCTCAGGGGTAGCTATTTCAAGTCTTCTAATGCTGTGGTATGACTGTTTAATTTTATATTAACAGATTCATAAACATCTATATAGTACTGAGTTACTAATAAATCTTTTTTCTTATATAAAGAAAGATCAGTGGAAGCATAAAAATGAGTTATTTTTAGGGGTTCTTTTGGATTGCCTGTCAATTTCAGATAGCACTGCAATAGTTTCTCACAAGACAGGCAGTTCAGAAACAATCATCTAAAAAAGTCAAATTACAAACCTACTTAGAAGAAACTGAAAAAAAATGTAAACAACAATGACAAAAATCAGACAATTAACTCCAAGACCTCAATTTTTGCTGCACTATAGGTTCCCAAATAAATCTTATCATTATTCTGTATACCAAGCAAACTTGTTATGGGGTAACCTTTTTGTACATTGTAAAGAGCTGTCTCTGCCAAAGTACCTTCTTATTGGTTTAATAAAGAAATGAATAGCCAATAGCTAAGCAGGATAGGATAGGCAGGACTTCTGAGCAGAGATAGGAAGTCTGGAAAAAAGAGAGGCAGAATTTGCCAGGGAGGCATGGAGAAGTCAGATATACGGTATGCAGGAGAGGTAACGAGCTGCTTGGCAGAACATAGGTTAATATAAACAGGTTAATTAAGTTTTAACCGTTAGTTGGGAACAAGCCTAAGCTAAGGTCAAGTTTTGAAAATTAATTAGAAGTCTCTGTGTCATTATTTAGGAGTTGGTGTTCCAAAGAAAGGCTGACTGCACAAATTTATGCTGTTTTCACAAATACATTTGAAAATGTTCAGAAAGCTACTGACACACTCCTAACCAAACACTCACACTCTAAATGCTTATAGAAATATAACAATAAAACTTCACCAGGATGCTTTACTGCTGAGAAGGCCTCATAATTCAACAATTATAATTATTTTGTTATAAATGTTTAATGTATACTTATATACTAGAGCATTTTTATTAATAGCTGTAAAATTAAGTTGAAATACACACACACAAGAAAAAAATAGGATACTGGTAATCATTCTTACCCACCATGGACAATGGAAAGCACAGGTCCCCAGGGTCAATTTGTTCTGCCAATTGCACATTGAAGACCTTTCATGGGTCCTAAAAATAAAACTATATGGCTCTCAATATTACCTCAATAATTCATACATGCATTTCAGAGATTTCATATTACTCACTTCTGCTCATTGCTTCTGCAGAACACCATGGCAGGGGGAACCTGTGGTAGAATTTCTTCACCCTGTCAGACAGGAAGCACAGGAGTAGTAACAAAAAGGGGCCAAGAAAGACATACACTCCAGGGGCTCAACCCAAATTCATACCCATCTTCCACCACCTCCCAAAAATGTCCTCCGATTCTGATTCCATCAATGGATCAAATAACTTATTAGGTCACAGCACTCGAGGCCTAATCATTTCTGAAAATGACATCACAGGTACACGTAGATTGCTTCACTCACCTCTTAATCACTTCTCACTTCTGTCAAGCATACACTGAAGACTGGCTAGCACACATTCACAATCCTTTTAGGTTTTTACCTATTAGAGCCACTTCAACTATTGTCCTTTTTAGGAAGTGACTTAGTGGATATTTTGGGCTACTTTTGTCTGTATAGACACAATTTCAGTGGGGAACAAGCCTCCAGAAACATCTCGATTACAGGTACTTCATTTGTTCTATTTCTTACTATGGCATCAGGATACTGAGGGCAAGATCACTGTTGTCTACTGATGCTTCAAAAGATACACATTAAGCATTTTGAGAACTCCATAAACTGTGATTTAAGACAAATGAGAGTCCTACTTTCAAAGAGCTTGTTGCACAAAACAGAAGATATTCGCCACTTGAAGTCATAAAAATGAGTACTCAGATTAAACAATGGAAGGCTTTCGGAAATGATGTTTGAAATGGTCCTTTTTTTAAAAAATGCACTGCTCGGTTGGTAAAATTTTTGTGATATAAGCAACAGGACCTGAGTTTAATCCCCAGGACATAAGCCAGGTGAGATGAAGACAGGTGTATCCATTGGGTTTGCTGACCAACTAACCCTGACTACAAGATGAGTCCCAGGACAGTCAAAGAGCCTGTCAGAAACACATAGAGACAGCTGACCCGAACAAGGAGGAGCTAAGGGGTAACCAGACTGATAACTGGGAATCCAGCAGGGGACTGACTCAGGCCCCCCTGAATATGGGTCTCAGCCAGAAGGACTGAGCAGTCTAAGGGATCTCAGACAGTGGAACCAGGATGTATGCGGGCACATCCCCCATAGAGGGACAACTCCCTTAACCTAGAGACAGGAGAGAAGTCCTAGTCCCTACTTCAAATGACCTGACAAATCTACATGACCCCACCTGGATGGCATTGCCCTACATGTGGAGTAGGGGGGTGGAAGGGGAGGGTGGTCAGGGTGCATGTGAAGGAGGAAGAGAGGGGAAGATGGAGGGAGGGAGGGGGAGGGAGGAAGAACTGGGATCGATATGTAAAATTTTAAAAATTAAATTAAGGTCCCAGTGAGATCCACCTGTCGGTGCAGAAATATCCCGAGTAACAGCCCAGCCTTTGTCCTCTTCCACCAGCCCTTAGCTAGAGGTGAGGCTTGGCCCAATTTGGGCGGCCTCTCTCCTACACCCTCCCCCCAGGAACTCCCTGGGTTGGCCCAAGATCCCCCTGCTCCTGTCCTGTCACCATCGAGAACGCTCTTGAAGCGAGCCTGCCCTCCCCCTACCCTGTGTCCTCCCTGTCCACTGTCCCACCACTCTCCTTGAGCATTGGGACAGAGGGTGGAGCCAACAGTCCACACAACTTTGGGGGGCTTCTCAGAGCGACTCTGAACACAGGAGACCTGCCTATCCACGCGGGGCCACCCGTAATTTCCACCTTCTTGGTCTCTGACCCCCACCGCCAGTCCTCTACTGGAGTTCCAGGCCCCTCCCAGAGATCCGCCTATCTCTGGGGGACCACTCTGAGTTCCTGCCAGGAGGTTCCTTGACCCCCATAGCAGGGCATCTGCTAAAGAAGCCTCAGCTGGAGAGTACCAGGCCCAGGCTAGATATGTCTATAGGCACAAGGAACATCCAGAGTCCCAGCCTTCGAGATCTTTGACCCTCCATCGCCAGTCTTCTACTGGAGCCTGATCGCTGACCCCATCCTCGGGCCCCTGCCTGTGGAGAGGCCTCCTAGAGAGCTTGGACCACACAGACCTACAGATATCGAACCTCTGACCCACAGAAGCCCAGCGGGGAAGTACCATAGAGAGAGGGAGAGACCCCACCAACACCTACTGGAAGAAGCTATGGGAAGACGGCAATACAAGAAAACGCCGAACAACGGAAGGACAAGCATGACACCACCAGAATCTAGGGAATCTACACCAACTAGTCCAGACACAATAACAAAGCAGATGAAGCAGAAGGGAACGACTTAAAAATTACCATCATAAAAATGACAGAGACCCTCAAAGAAGATGTGAGAAAATTCATTAAAGAAATGGAAGAAAAAACAAATAAAAAAGTGGAAGAAAAGAAAGTACAGAAAGCCAAGAAAAAAACAATTAAGCAGGTGAAGGAAACGGTTCAAGACTTGAAAACTGAAATGGAGAAAATAAAGGCAACCGAAGGAATGCTAGAAATTGAAAAACTGGGCAAAAGATTGGGAACTACAGACGCAAGCATAACCAACAGAATTCAAGAGATGGAAGAGAGAATCTCTGGCACGGAACATAAACTAGAGTAAATAGATTCATCAACCACAGAAAATCATAAATCCAACAAATCCTTAACACAAAACATCCAGGAAATGTGGGACACAGTGAAAAGGCCAAACCTAAAAATAATAGGCATAGAGGAAGGTGAGGAAGCCCAGCTCAAAGGTACTGAAAACATTCAACAAAATCATCAAGGAAAACTTTCCCAATCTAAAGAAGGACATGGCCATGAAAGTACAAGAAGCATCCTGAGCACCAAATAGGCTGGACCAAAGAAAAAAGACCCTTCGACATATAATAATCAAAACACCTAACATACAGAATAAAGAAAGAATATTAAGAGCATTGAGAGCAGTGAAGGAAAAAGGTCAGGTAACATATAAAGGCAGACCTATCAAAATTACACCTGACTTCTCCATGGAAACCCTGAAGGCCAGAAGGTCCTGGATAAATGTTCTACAAGTACTAAGAGTCCACAGATGCCAGCCCAGGCTACTATACCCAGCAAAACTCTCAATGACTGTAGATGGAGAAAACAAGATGTTTAATGACAAAACCAGATTTTCTCAATACGTATCTGCAAATCCAGCCCTACAGAAAGTATTGGAAGGAAAACTCCAACCCAAGGAAGTTAACTATGCTCACAAAAATGTAGGCAACAGATAACCTAACTACACCAGAAACCAAGGGTGAAGCAGAACAAATATATTCACAATACCACTGCCAACAACAAATCTAAAACAAACAAGCATTAGCAATCAATGGTCCTTACTCACCCTCAACATTAATGATCTCTACTCACCTATAAAAAGACACAGGCTAACAGAATGGATATAAAGACAGAATCCTTCCTTCTGCTGCATACAAGAAACACATCTAAGCTTCAAAATAGACATTACCTCAGGGTAAAGAGTTGGGAAAAGATCTTCCAATAAAATGGAACCAAGAAGCAAGCAGGCCTGGCTATCCTAATATCTAACAAGTTAGACTTCAAACCAAAATATCAAAAGAGATTAAGTCGGTCATTTTTGATTCATCGCAGGAGATATCCATCACCACAAAATCTCAGTTCTGAACATCTATGCCTCAAATACAAAGGTACCCACATTCGTAAAAGAAACACTACTACCACTCAAAGCTCACATAAAAACTCAACACACTTATACCGGGAGACTTCAACACACCACTCTCAACACTAGACAGGACCACAAATCAGAAACTCAACAAAGAAACAAAAGAACTAACAGAAGTTATGTCTCAACTGGGGTTAACAGACATCTATAGAACATTCCATCCAAACACAAAAGAATGTACCTTCTCTACTCCACATGGAACCGTCTCTAAAATTGACCACATACTAGGTGGCATTACAATCCTCAACAGATACAAGAGAATTGGATTGGAATAGTCCCCTGTATCTTATCAAACCACCATGCTTTAAAATCGGAATTCAACAACAACACAAACAGCAGAAAACCTGAAAACTCATGGAAACTGAACAATGAGCAATTGCACCACACCTGGGTCAAAGAAGAAATAAAGAAAGAAATTAAGAACTTTCTAGTATTCAACGAGAATGAGGACACAACATACCCGAACTTATGGGATATCTTGAAAGCAGTGCTACAAGGGAAGTTCATTGCACTAAGTGCCCATATGAAGAAAACAGAGGATAGTCACATAAGAAAATTAACAGCACAACTGAAAGCCTTAGAACAAAAAGAAGCAAACTCACCCCAGAGGAGTAGATGCCAGGAAATAATCAACTTGAAGGCTGAAATCAACAAAATAGAAACCAGGAAAACAATACAAAAAACATCAGTGCAACAAAAAGTTGGTTTTTTGAGAAAATCAACAAGATAGACAAACCTTTATCCAAACTAATGAAAAAGCAGAGACAGAACTTGCAAATTAGCAAAATCAGAAACAAAAAGAGGGACATAACAATGGACACCAAGGAAATCCAGACAATTTTCAGGTCATACTTTGAAAACCTGTATTCCACAAAAATTGAAAATTCAAATGAAATGGACAAATTTCTGGATAACTATCACTTACCAAAATTAAACCAAGAACAGCCAAACAACTTAAATAGACCTATAACCCCTAATGAAATAGAAGCAGTCATCGAAAGCCTTCCAACCAAAAAAAAAGCCCAGGACCAGATGGCTCCAGTGCAGAATTTTACCAGACATTCAAGAAAGAACTAATACCAATACTCCTCAAATTGTTCCACACAATAGGAGAGGAAGGTTCATTTGCCAAACTCTTTTTATGAGGCCACAATCACCTTGGTACACAAGCCTCACAAAGGTACAACTAAGAAAAAGAACTACAGACCAAAATCCCTGATGAACATCGATGCAAAAATACTCAATAAAATACTGGCAAACCGAATTCAAAAATACATCAGAGATATCATCCACCATGACCAAGTAGGTCATATAAACAAACTGAAAAAGAAAAACCATACGATTATCTTCTTAGATGCTGAAAAAATCTTCTACAAAAATTCAATACCCTTTCATGAGAAAGGTCTTGGAGAGATCATGGATAACAGGAACATACCTAAATATAATAAGAGCAATATATAGCAAACCAACTGCCAACATCAAACTGAATGGAGAGAAAGATAAGGCGATTCCTCTAAAATCAGGAACAACACAAGGCTGCCCTCTCTCTCCATATCTCTTCAATAACGTAATAGAAGTTCTAGCTAATGCTATAAGACAACAAAAGGAGATCAAGGCGATACAAATTGGAAAGGAAGAAGTCAAACTGTCTCTATTTGCAGATGATATGATAGTTTACATAAGCGACCCAAAAAACTCTACCAGGGAACTCTGACAGATGATAAACACCTTCAGCAAACTAGCAGGATACAAGATAAACTCAAAAAAAAAAATCAGTAGCCCTACTTTTTCAGACAACAAAGAGACTGAGAAAGAAATCAGAGAAACATCACCCTTTACAATAGCCACAAGCAACATAAAGTATCTTGGTGTAATGCTTACCAAACAAGTAAAAGATCTATATAATAAGAACTTTGTGGCTCTAAAGAAAGAAATTAAAGAAGATACCAGAAAATGGAAAGATCTCCCATGCTCTTGGATAGGTAGGATAAACATAGTAAAAATGGCAATCTTACCAAAAGCAATCTACAGATTCAATGCAATCCCCATTAAAATCCCACCACAATTCTTCACCGACCTTGAAAGGATAATAATCAACTTTATATGGAAAAACAAAAGACCAGGGATAGCCTAAACAACCATTTACAATAAAAGAACTCCAGGAGGCATCACCATTCCTGACTTTAAGCTCTTCTACAGAGCTATAGTTCTGAAAACAGCCTGGTATTGGCATAAAAATAGACAGGTAGACCAATGGAATCGAATTGAAAATCCTGATATTAACTCACACACCTATGAAGACCTGATTTTTGACAAAACAGCTAAAAGAATACAATGGGGCAAAGACAGCCTCTTCAACAAATGGTGCTGGCCCAATTGGATAAGGGTGTGTAGAAGACTGCAGATAGACCCATGTCTGTCGCCATGCACAAAACTCAAGTCCAAATAGATCAAAGACCTCAACATCAATCCAGCCACATTGAACCTCTTAGAAGAGAAAGTAGGAGGTACCCTTGAACAAATTGGTATAGGAGACCGCTTCCTGAACATAACTCCAGGGGCACAGACACTGAGAGAAACAATTAATAAATGGGACCTCTTCAAACTTAGAAGCTTCTGTAAGGCAAAGGACACAGTGGACAAGACCAAACGGCAGCCCACAGACTGGGAAACGATTTTCACCAATCCTATATCCAACAAAGGGCTGATCTCTAAAATATAAAAAGAACTCAAGAAACTAGTCAACAAAACACCAAATAACCCTATTAAAAATGGGGTACAGAACTGAAGAAAGAATTCTCAATAGCGGAAATCAAAAAGGCTGAAAGACACTTAAGAAAATGCTCCACATCCTTAGCTATCAGGGAAATGCAAATCAAAACAACTTTGAGATACCATCTTACCCCTGCCAGAATGGCTAAAATTAGAAACACCAGTGATGACTTATGTTGGAGAGGATGTGGAGAAAGTGGAACACTCCTCCACTGCTGGTAGGAGTGCAAACTCATACAGCCATTTTGGAGATCAGTATGGCAGTTCCTCAGGAAAATGGGAATTAGTTTACCACAGAACCCGGCAATCCCCCTCTTAGGCATATACCCAAAGGATTCACATCCATGCAACAAAGACATTTGTTCAACTATGTTCATAGCAGCACTATTTGTAATAGCAAGAACCTGGAAGCAACCTAGATGCCCCTCAGCTGAAGAATGGTTAATGAAGATGTGGCACATCTACACAATGGAATACTACTCTGCAGAAAAAAATAATGGTATCTTGAAATTCGCAGGCAAGTGGATGGCACTTGAAGAAACCATTCTGAATGAGTCACAAAAAGAGGAACACAGTATGTACTCACTCATATATGGATTTTAGACCTAGATCAAAGGATCACCAGCCTATAATTCACACCACCAGAGGGACTAGGATACAAGGTGTATTCTAAGAGATTCATATAAAGTCCCTCACAGAACTGGGAAGGGACAAGTCCCCCACAGCTCAGGGGAAGGGGGGGCAGCAAATGGAGAGAGAAGTAGGAGAAAACGAAGGAGAGGAAAGGAAAACATGTGCGACCAGGAAGAATGAGCCTGGTTAGGAATAGAAAACAGGAAAGAGAGAGAGAGACAGAGACAGAGAGGGAGAGAGAGAGAGAGAACATAAAAGAGGAAGCCAATATTGGTTTGAAGATAAAATTGAACACAAAGAAAGGTCTAGAGAACTACAAGACTGCTCCCAACTAACAATTTGAGCTTCCATGGAAAGGCTATCATAAATGCCCTTCCCGGAGAGTGAGATCAACAACTAACTTCTCCATGGAGCCCTCAACTAATGCCTGTTGGAAACAGGATCAAACACCCATACATAAACACTGAGTCGAACTAGAACCCAGATGCAGATGGAGAGGACAAGACCAGGCAGCAGAAACACATACAGACAGCTTACCTGAACAAGGAGGAGCTAACAGCCACTAGACTGATAGCTGGGAAGCCAGCATGGGACTGACTCAGGCCCCCCTGAATATGGGTCTCAGCCAGAAGGACTGAGCAGTCTAAGGGACCTCAGACAGTGGAGCCAGGATGTATCCCTGGTGCACAAAAGGACTTTGTGAACACATCCCCCATGGAGGGATAACTGCCTTAATCTAGAGACAGGAGAGAAGCCCTAGTCCCTACTTCATATGACCTGTCAGATCTACATGACCCCAACTGGATGGCATTCCCCTACATATGGAATTGGGGTGGGGGTATGGGAGGGGAGGGTGTTTAGAGTGCATGTGAGAGGGCAGAGAGGGTAAAAGGGAGGGAAGGAGGGATGGAGGGAGGGAGAGGGAACTGGGATCGACATGTAAAATAATAAATTAAATTTTAAAAAAATGCTTTGACTCCAAAATTTAAGTTGAAGGACAAGTTACTGGGGAAAAGGATTTCTATTTTTGTTTCCACAGAAAATGAAAAGATGTGCATTCCTTCCTGACTAATGTGGTTTGATCACGCCAGACCACCTGAAACAGAGTACAAGGTGATCCTACATTCAAAACAGCTGGACAAAGCAGCCTTACAGACTACAGCCAGGATTTCTGAATCTTCTTCAAATCCCCCATGATAGTGCCCTTTACCAGCAGGAAGTAGTTTGGAAAGAACAATGCCCAAATTCCCAAATATTGTGTATAAATGTTTGTTTTCATTTAATTGGACTTTGTTATATAAAATAAAATAAAATAAATTAATAAAAAAAGAAAACACAAACTGAGGGAATGCTGAAAATAGAAAAACTGGACAAATGATCAGGAACTACAGATGCAGGCATAACCAAGGGAATACAAGAGATGGAAGAGAGAATATCAGGTGCAGAAGATAAACTAGAGGAAATAGATTCATTGACCAAAGAAAATCTTAAATCCAACAAATTCTTAACACAAAACATCCACGAAATGTGGGACAGTATCAAAAGACCAAACCTAAGAATAATAGGCATAGAAGAAGGCAAAGAAGCCCAGCTCAGAGGTGCAGAAAATATATTCAACAAAATCATTGAAGAAAACTTTCCCAATCTAAAAAAGGACATGTCCAGGAAAGTACAAGAAGCATACTGAACACCAAATAGACAAAAGAAAAAAAGAAAAAAAAAAACCCTAGCCACATAATAATCAAAATACCTAACATACAGAATAAAGAAAGAATATTAAGAGCATTAAAAGCAGTGAAGGGAAAGGCCAGGTAACATATAAAAGCAGACCTGTCAAAATTACACCTGACTTCTCCATTGAAACTCTCAAGGCCAGAAGGTCCTGGGTAGATGTTCTACAAATACTAAGAGTTCACAGACGCCAGTGTTATGAGTATGTTTTCCCACCAGCCTAGTCCCACAGTCATGCCAGCTACAAATAACACATAGAAACACTATATTAGATATAAAGCTGTTAGCCTATTACTAGCATTACTTATTGGCTAGCTCTGTCTTAAATATTAACCCATTTCTATTAATCTAAGTATTTCCACGTGGTCTTATCTTACCAGAGAGTGGGCCTGGCATTCTACCCTGTTGGTCCTACATCTTGAAACTCCTCCCTACTACTTCCTGAATCCTCCTTGTCCCCTAGTCCCGCCTATCTTGCTTTCCTATTAGCCAACAGTGCTTCATTCATTAACCAACAAGAGAAACATATTTACAGTTTGACATCTCCCATCATCTCCTCTTTTCTGTCTAAAATAAAAAGAAGGGTTTTAACCTTAACACAGAAAAATACATAACAAAACAGTTATCAAATAGAAACCACGGTTAACAATATTTAGTCTATTAACATCTAGCAAGATTTAAAGAAAATATTACATCATCTATCCTATATATAAAGTTCTATATATAACTTATCTTTAATCCTAACTAAGGAAAACTATAACCATACCTATATGTCTTCAGCTCCCTCAAAAACCACAGAAGGATAGTATATAGACTCTATAAATGACAGAGACATCTCGTTACCAGATCAGTCACCCAAATTTCTTCTATATTGTTCCATCTTCAGCCTATAGCCCATAGTGCATCTGGCAGATTCTTCATCAAAGCAGGAAACTTTAAACTGTTCACATGTATTGGCAGCTTGTGAATTACTTTTCTCTATGTCCTGAAGATTGTCTAGCAGACTCTTCTATGAAGAAGGAACCCTACAGCAATGTCCATCTTGTATCAGCAGTCACTTTCCTATGGGTCCTGTAAGTCTAGTTTATATAGCGTAAAGTTAAATAGTCTAGAAGGAGCAGTCTAGAAGGACTAGCAAATGGCTAGTCTTGCCAATTGAAAGCAAACTCCATAACGAGTTTTTTCAATGTCCATCTTCCTTTTTGATGCAGATGGTACTGCCAGGAGCAGTTGTGCCTCCCTGTTAAGTAAAACCCTAAACCATTTTAAATGTCATATTCTGTAGGTCTTTGAAAGGTTTGAAGAATGCCTATTCATCTCAAATACATCTCTGTATATCTAGAATCCTAACTAACTTAACTATAAGTTTTGACTATTATAGGTAACTATCTATAATCTATACTAAATTATACATTAATAAATGATCTATATAAACACAATACCTAAACAAAATGAGAAATATACATATCATAAAATTGACCTTAAAATGTATCAATAAATGAAAGTCCATTCCAAAACAAAGTATTTATATCTATACCACGTCAGACCAGGCTACTATGAGCAGCAAAACCAACAATCACTATAGACGAACAAAAAAAGATATTCAATAACATCAGATTTTCACAAAACATATCCACAAATCCAACTCTACAGAAAGTTCTGGAAGGAAAACTCCAACCCCAGGAAGTTAACTACACTCACAATGACATAGGCAATAGATAATCCCACTTCACCAGAACCCAAATGAAAAAGCGGGGCAAATATACTCACAATACCACAGCCAACAACAAATCTAAAACAAACAAGAATTAACAACCAATGGTCCTTACTTTCCCTCACTATTAATGGTCTTAACTCACCTATAAAAAGACACAGACTAACAGATTGGATATGAAGACAAAATCCATCCTTCTGCTGCATACAAGAAACACTTCTAAGGTTCAAAGACAGACACTACCTCAGTGTAAAGGGTTGGGAAAAGATCTTCCAATCAAATGGACCCAAGAAGGAAGCAGGTATAGCTATCCTAATATCTAATAAGTTACACTTGAAACAAAAATCAATCAAAAGAGATAAAGAAGGTCATTTCATATTCATCACGGGACAAATCTATCAGCACAAAGTCTCAATTCGGAACATTAATGCCCCAAATACAAAGGCACCCACATCCGTAAAACAAGCACTACTACCACTCAAAGCTCACATAAAACCTCACACACTCATAATATAAGACCTCAACACAACATTCTCACCACCAGACAGGACATCAGACAGAAACTTAACAAAGAAACAAAAGAACTAACAGAAGGTATGTCTCAATTGGTTTAACAGACATCTATAGAACATTCCATCCAAACACAAAAGAATATACTTTCTCCTCAGCTCCACATGGAACCTTCTCTAAAATCGACCACATACTAGTCAACATAACATACCTCAACACATACAAAAAAATTGGAAAAGCCCCCTGTATCTTATCAGACCACCATGCTTTAAAGTTGGAATTCAACAACAACACAAATTGCACAAACCCTACAAACTCATAGAAACTAAGCAATGTGCAATTGCGCCATTCCTGGGCCAAGGAAGAAATAAATAAAGAAATTAAATATTTCCTAGAATTCAGCATGAATAAAGACACAACATACCCAAACTTTGAAAGCAATGCTTTGAAGACACTTTGGGACACTTTGAAAGCAATGCTACAAGGAAGGTCCATTGCACTAAGTGCCCATATGAAGAAGAGAGGATAATCACATTAGACAATTAGCTGAAACAACTGAAAGCCCTAGAACATAAAGAAGCAAACTCACCTCAGAGGAGTGAACACCAAGAAATAATCAATTTGAGGGCTGAAATCAATAATGTAGAGACTAGGAAAACAATACAAAGAATCAATGTAACAAAGAGTTGGTTCTTTGAGAAAATCAACAAGGTAGACAAACCTTTATTCAAACTAATGAAAAAGCAGAGACAGAACATGCAAATCAACAAAATCAGAAATGAAAAGGGGGACATAACAATGGACAGTGAGGAAATATAGAGAATTTTCAGGTCATACTTTGAAAACCTGTACTCCACAAAATTCAAAAATTCAAAGGAAATGAACAAATTTCTGGATAACTATCACTTACCAAAATTAAATCAAGAACAGATAAGCAATTTAAATAGACCTATAACCCCTAATGAAATAGAAGCAGTCATCAAAAGCCTCCCAACCAAAAGAAGCCAGATGGCTTCAGTGCAGAATTTTACCAGAAATTTAATGAAGATCTAATACCAATACTCCTCAAATTGTTCCACACAATAGAAGAGGAAGGTTCATTACCAAACTCTTTTTATGAGACTACAATTACCTTGATACCCAAGCCACACGAAGACACAGCTAAGAAAGAGAACTACAAACCAAATTCCCTCATGAACATTGATGCAAAAATACTCAACAAAATACTGGCAAATCAATCAGAGAAATCATCCACCATGACCAAGTATGCTTCATCCCAGGGATGCAGGGATGGTTCAACATGTGAAAATCTATCAATGTGATCCACCATATAAACCAACTGTAAAAGAAAAATCATATGATCATCTCACTAGATACTTGCAAAGCCTTTGACAAAATCAAACATGATAAAGGCATTGGAAATATCAGGGATAACAGGAACATATCTAAACATAATAAAAGCATTATATAGTAAACAAACACCCAACATCAAACTGAATGGAGAGAAGCTTAAGGTGATTCCTCGAAAATTGGGAATAAGACAAGGCTGCCCTCTCTCCGTATCTCTTCAATATTGTACTTGAAGGTCTAGCTAAAGCAATAAGACAACAAAAGGAGATCAAGGGGATACAAATTGGAAAGGAAGAAGTCAAACTGTCTCTATTTGCAGATAATATGATAGTTTACATAAGCGACCCAAAAAACTCTACCAGGGAACTCTGACAGATGATAAACACCTTCACCAAACTAGCAGGATACAAGATAAACTCAAAAAAATCAGTAGCCCTACTTTTTTCAGACAACAAAGAGATAGAGAAAGAAATCAGAGAAACATCACCCTTTACAATAGCCACAAACAACATAAAATATCTTGGGGTAATGCTTACCAAACAAGTGAAAGACCTATATAGCAAGAACTTTGTGTCCTTAAAGAAAGAAATTAAAGAAGATATCAGAAAATTAATAGATCTCCCATGCTCTTGGATAAGTAGGATAAACATAGTATAAATGGCAATATTGCCTAAAGCAATCTACAGATTCAATGCAATCCCCATCAAAATCCCAGCACAATTCTTCACTGACAATGACGGGATAATAGTCAACTATATATGGAAAAACAAAAGACCCAGGATATCCAAAACAATCGTGTACAATATAGGAATTTCAGGAGGCATCACCATTCCTGACTTTAAGCTCTACTACAGAGCTATAGTCCTGAAAACAGCTTGGTATTGGCACAAAAATAAACAGGTAGACCAATGGAATCTAGTCAAAAATCCTGATACTAATCCACACCTATGAACACCTGATTTTTGACAAAACAGCTAAAAGAATATAATGGGAGGAGGAAAGCATCTTCAACAAATGGTGCTGGCACAATTGGATGAGGGTGTGTAGAAGACTGCAGATAGACCCATGTCTGTCGCCATGCACAAAACTTAAGTCCAAATGGATCAAAGACCTCAACATCAATATAGCTATACTGAACTTCTTAGAAGAGAAAATGTGAGGTACCCTTGAACAAATTGGTAGAGGAGACCACTTCCTGAACTTAACACCAGTAGCACAGACACTGAGATTGACAATAAATGGGACCTCTTCAAACTAAGAAGTTTCTTTAAGGACACAATCGACAAGCCCACAGAATGGGAAAAGATATTCACCACATCTGACAGAGGGCTGATCTCCAAAATACACAAAGAACTCAAGAAACTAGTCAACAAAACACCAAATAACCCTATTAAGATGTGGGGTACAGTACTGAAGAAAGAATTCTCAATAGAGGAAATCAAAAAGGCTGAAAGAGACTTAAGGAAGTGCTCAACATCCTTAGCTATCAGGAAAATGCAAATTAAAACAACTCTGAGATACCATCTTACTCCTGTCAGAATGACTAAAATTACAAACACCAATGACAGCTTATGCTAGAGAGGATGTGGAGAAGGGGAACACTCCTCCCCTGCTGGTGGGAGTGCAAACTCATACAGCCATTTTGGAGATCAGTATGGTGGTTCCTCAGAAAAATAGGAATCAATCTACCACAGGACCCAGCAATCCTAGTCTTAGGCATATACCCAAATGATCCACATCCATGCAACAAAGACATCTGTTCAACTATGTTCATAGCAGCATTATTTGTAATAGCAAGAACCTGGAAGCAACCTAGATGCCCCTCAACTGAAGAATGGATAGAGAAGATGTGGTACATTTACACAATGGAATACTACTCAGAGGAAAAAAACAATGGAATCTTGAATTTTGCAGGCAAATGGATAGACCTTGAAGAAACCATCCTGAGTGGGGTAACCCAGTAACAAAAAGAGGAATATGGTATGTACTCACTGATATATGGTTTTTAGACATAGAGCAAAGGATCACCAGCCTATATTTCACACCATCAGAGAAACTAGAATACAAGGAGGAATCTAAGAGATTCTATAAGGTTCCTTACAGAAAGGGAAATGAACAAGAGCTCCTGAGAATATTGGGAATGGGGGGGGGGAGCAATGAGTGGAGATGGAGTTAGGAGAAAGAGAAGGGGAGGAGAGGAAAACATGTGGGACCAGGAAGATTGAGTCAGGGGACCAATAGACAGGAGGAAAAAAAGAGAGAGAGATACCATAATAGAGGGTGCCATTATAGGTTTGAAGAGAAAACTGACTTTAGAGAAATGTTCAGAAACTACAAGGATGAGCCCAACTAACAATTTGAGCAACAGTGGAGAAGCTACTTTATATGCCCTTCCCTGGTAACAAGATTTATAACTTATCTTCCATCATAGAACCCTTATCTAGTAGCTGATGGAAGCAGAAGCAGACATGCACAGCTAAACACTGAGCTGAACTCCTGGAATGCAGTGGCAGAGAGGGAGGAGTGATAAGCAACGGGGGCAAGACCAGGCTACAGAAACCCACAGAGACAGCTGACCTGAACAAGGGGTAGCTCATAGACACCCAGACTGATAGCTGGGAGAAAAGCATTATACTGACTCAGACCGCCTGAACGTGGGTCTCAGTTAGAAGGCCTTAGCAGTCTAAGGGACCTCTGACAGTGGAACCAGGATGTATCCCTGGTGCAAAAAAGGATTTTGGGAGCACATTCCCCATGGAGGGATAGTCCCTTAGCCTAAAGGCAGGAGGGAAGGCTTAGACCCTACTTCAAATGATTTGACAGATTTTGATGATCCCTCCTGGAAGGCATCACCCTCCCTGTGGGATGGGAGGGTGTCTGGAGGCATGGGAGGGAGGGAGAGGGAACTGGGATCAATATGTAAAATAAGAAAAAATAATAAATATATATGTGCTTATATGTATGTATATATAATCTATAACCTCTTTTAAAATACAAAAGTCTCTTTTGAAATTTAAAGTCAACTATGGGCTCCTAAAACATCAAAAATAAATACTTTCTTATTTCAAGAGGGAAGAACCAGAGCAGAGTCACAACCAAACTCCAACTGTGTAAATAACTCAATGTCCAACGTCTGGGGTCCACTCAAGATCTTCTGGGCTCCCCCAAAGGGCTTGAGGTGCTTCCCCGGCTCTGTCCTGTGCAGCACGCACAGCTCATCTTTAAGGCTCTCTCTGGCTCTGATCCACAGCTGCTGCTGTTCTCGGTGTTCATCCATGGTGTCAGTATAACAAAAATGCTTGCGTTTCTTGAGGCAGTTGAGCTGCACTTTCACTAGTAGCCTCTGCTGGGATCTCTTCAGGGACTCCAGAGCCACCACACAGAGCCGAGCTTTAGTCGTTCTCCATGACACCTTCAACCTTCATAACTAGTACCACCTGGGTGACTCTCACACTACCAAGCTTGGCTGCCAGCAGGAAGTATAACCTTGGCTACCTCTGAAACACAGCTTCCGTGTGCTGACCCTGCGGGAACGCTGCCCAGAAGTCTTCGCCCCAATGATGCTGGTGTCTTCATACAATCCCAGCTGATTCTCAGCCCCAGCTGACCAGCGTCCATTGTCCCAGAAAAGCAAACATTTCACTTTAGTGGCTCTCGCCTTTTGTTTATCACAACCTATTCTTCAGCAACAGCTGACCGGACACCACAGCCTCCTCACACAATTGCCTGGTGAAGTCTTTACTTCCCTCTGAAAATGCACAAGCCAGACCTCCATCGTCTGCACTGCCCTCAGCTTAAAAAGCCACAAACGCAGGCACAGGGATCAGAGGCCCATTTAGTCACGCTCACTGAGAGGTGTAGTGTGTATGCTGGAGAGACACTCACACTCACTGAGAGGTGTAGTGTGTATGCTGGAGAGACACTCACTCTTACACTCACTGAGAGGTGTAGTACGTTTTCTGGTGACCTGGTGCAGGCCCTGTGATTGCTGTTTTAGTCTGTATAAATTCATGTGAGCTCTGTCCACTGGTTTTAGAGGTCCTCGTTCTCCTGATGTTCTCCATCCCCTCTGCCTGCCCTAGTCCTGCTGCCTCCTCTTCCCTGAGCTCTAAAGGGAAGGTTTTGATGAAGAAATCTTGTTTAAAGTTATGTACTCCAAAGTCTATCTCTTTGCTCTCAACTTTCTTATCTTCCAGGCTCTTCTAGAAAAGCCCACTGAGCTCTCAACACTCAATGGTTTTTCTAGCCCAAAGTTCAAAAAACTTCCAACAATCCTCCCAAAAACAACATGGTCATGTATGACACATTAGCCAAGCCCCTCCCCGACTTTGTTGATGAAATGCATGAAGCCTGGCAGAGAAAAATGGTTTTCCAGCTTGTGAAATGGACAAGTCAGTTGGACTAACTTGGGTCACAGAAACATGTTTAATCATGCTTGTGGTGATAACAAATGGTTGTCTCCTGGACAAGTCAGTTGTACTAACTTGGGTCACAGAATCATGTTTAATCATGCTTGTGATGATGATAATAATGGTTATATAAAATGGATGAACACATGAGCACCAATAATTTTAATTGATACATATCTTGATACAATGAGTTTCTCCATGTCCTTATTTAAATTTGTACCACACCAGAACTTCATTGCCCACGGGTAATAGAAAGGATTACAGTGCCCTCTGCAGTTTCTGCAAAAGAAAACAGTTTGTAGGGGAAATGAATTAATTAAAACATCACTGTGTCCAGAAATTCCCTTCTTAGATGAGGAGAAAATATCTATGTAAGATACCACATTTTAAGCAGAGCACTAGGCAAACTGTACCTTTAGGAATCAAATTCAAGAATATTTTTCACTTGGACTCTTTCACTGTTTGAATTTTAACTGTAGACATGCATTAATCTTATGACAAAAAGTGAATAAAAATTACCTATTGAGAAAACACCATGCATGCACACTTTAAGGGTCTCTTTCCAGAAAGGGGGTGGGTCTGGAGGGGGGAGGAGAGGGAGGAACTGGGAGGAATGGGGGGGGGAATTGTAATCAGGATATATTGTATAAGAAAATCAATTTTTAATAAAAGTGAAAAATAAAACCTGTGGGCATTTAGTATATGTATGTATATAAATTTATATTGTGTAGGTGTCTCTCCCTAGAAGTTTTATAACTGTACATGCATTAGTTAGTTAATCTCTATGCCTCTCCTGAGTACTGCCTTGTTGTTTTACAGTTTAACTATGAAAAAAGGAAAAGCGCAAATAAGCTCACAATATGATAACCAAAATAATCTCTAATTAATAAACTCCACTTTATAGACTATTTCTACCCTTTTCTTTAGCTTGTGGGAAACTAATATTCGCATGTTTTTAAGCATATGAGTAAAGCAACCTTGTAAAACTGAATATTTATACCAAGCACCCTGGTAATGGGTATAAGGAGTAAAAAGCTACTTGGTTAATTTATTGAGCTGATATTCTAGAATGAGGACATATCACGAGAAATAAAAGACCCAGAGACTGATAATGAGGTTCAGGCTTCAAGCTGAAGCTCAGAAAAGCAGAGCAGCCAGGCACTCTTACCTCTACGGCAGCTCAGACAAAGGGGCGATCCCTGGACTTCTCCCGACTTCACAGTTCACTCAGACTGCTGTGCTCTCGACGTGGTTAGAGACTAATTCGGAGAGTGAATACCTTTTGAGAGTGAATACCTCTGCCTTCTATACCTATCAAATCCTGGGATTAAAGGCGTGAGCTCTGATTTACTCTCCAGTAGCCCAGGGTGGTCTTGAACTCAGATCTGTCTATCTCTTAATGCTGAGTCCTGTGATTAAAGGTGTGTACCACCACTGCCTGATCTCTATAGCTTGAGGCTCGTTTTGCTTTCTGAATCCTCAGGCAAGCTTTAATAATAAATACATAAAATACCACCACATGAGGAGACCACTTTTATACAGATAAATTCATTTAAGTGTTATTTCTGAAAGTTATAAGCAGAAATCATAGTTCAAAAAGAGCAGAAAAAACAGGAGTGACAGAAGACAGGGTTGTTATTTTGTGCAGAGAATAAGCTCTGAGAAGGGAATATTCACAGAGATCCCAGAATCACGGGGAAGCGCGCTGATCTACGGGCTACAGAGAACAGAAACAGGGCTCTGGTAGGGAGCCTGTACGCCGGTGTGGACAGCAAGGAGTAAGTAGCAAGAAGTGAGGAGACCAGGGTTAACCAAGGACAAAACCGAGGGCTGCAAATGTGCTTAGGCATACGGCACGGGTTTATCACAGTATGAGGTCCAGGATTCTGTGCCCCAACACACACTCCCCAAAAAAAAGAGAAAGAAAGGGGGGGAGGATGAAAATGATCAGGACTTTGGGGAACAACTAGAAGAGTTTGAGCAAGGACATGAGAGTAGGGAGGTGGCACTGGGTGACGGTGACAAGGCTGACATGGTTTGAAAGAACCGCTAAAGTTTCGTTGAGAATAGACCCACAGTGGGGATGAGATGTTCAAGGACCAGGCTGTCAGCAGGAGTTGTCAGAAATGGCTATGTTCTGGAATATTCGAGGCAGCCCTAAAAAGATATCAAGGTGTGTTGACCATAGACTGGAGAGAGTGGGGGGCACTCACCATAGTTTCTACCTGGATAACTGGAAGGATGAGCTTTTTGTCCACTAGGAGGCGGAAAACCACTGAGGAAACAGATTTCTTTTTTTATTTTTTTTTATTTTACATACTATCAAAAGTCCCCCCCCTCCTTCCCCTTACCCTTCTACTCCACCTCCCCCCATCCCACTCCATATCCACTCCTGATGGCACATGCACAGTCAACCCGAGAAACGCTGACACCTGGGATGACTGAGCTTTTTGCCTGAATGCTGATGGCCACATGGGTGGCCATGGAACCCCAGAAACGGCAACATTCCACTCTTTCTTTATTATAAAAAGTGTCCGGTGGACAGGAATGGGGTTGTTGGGTCTCTCAAACTGCTTCAAGCTGAATGGTGGGCATCAGTCATCCCTAAGGGGCTTAGCCTGAGGTGGCTGGTTGTCTTTCTTGTTTGAGCTCTGTGGAATCTTCAGGTGCTGCTTGAACCTGACAGCTTGGGCCCGACAAGATACTGGTGAGGCAGAAGGTGAAGTTTAGAAAACTTTTCTTTAGATCCTGGTAACTAAGGGGGGAGGGTCACAAGATGGGGGGCCCTCAGAGGGTCTGGGTGGCTGTGGGACCCTGAAAATGACAGCAAGGGGACCTGCAATATTTATAAGAAGGAACCCTACAGGGACGCCTACATGGAAGCCACCTTTGAAGGATCAGCCTAAGGAAGGTTCTGACTTTGAGAAAGAAGATAAAGATCTAGGTGCTTCGAAGGAGGACATTGATGAGAAAAAAGACTCCAGAAACTGGTAAATGTGGAAAGGAAAGCCCTTCTGCAAGAATAACCGGCAACTTGGGAGGTAAAGTACAGAATATGCTGGGGGAAACAAGGGGGGGGGCTGGCATTCACAAAGCTCTTCTTGCCAAGAGAAAAAGAACAGACGCATATAACAAAGCCTCCTTCAATGCCAGTGCCCAGAAAAGTGAGCAGATTTGGAAAACACTAGAGCAAAAACAGAAGCTAAACAACGACTGATCTCAGCAGTTCACAGGTGTGCTGCTGCAGTGGGCCCTGGGTGTGCAGAAATATGAGGAACAGGAAGAAAGACTAGCTAATCTCATTCGACAGGAGTTTGCAGCGGCCAACAACCGTGCAAACCAGGGACTGAAAGCGAGCAGACAGTTGCATGAGCATTTGTAGAGTTTGGGGTATGTGGAGAAGAATAATGGAATCTGTTTACGGCTGTCTTAGGCTTTCATTGCTGTGAAGACACACCATTGTTGTAACAAAAAGAAAAAGAAAAAACATCACTCAAGATGCCATGTAACAGAGCTTGGGTGGAGGGTTTTTTAGAGGGGGAAAGTGAATGGGAAAGGGGGATGAGAGAAGGGAGACGGGCCTCTGAGGACAGGAGAGGGGGTAGGACCCTTTTAAAAGGGAACATACTAAATGTTCAGAGCTCTTTGTGGCTACAGCTGAGAGCATACCCTTTCAAAACCCCAAGAACAAGCCAGTATAGATGTCTGAATACTAACAACCATTAGTAGTTTCTCAATGAATCCCTTTTTTCTTCTTGCACTGCTAGGGATTAAACATAGGAGATAGGACCCTCAGCCCCAGCCCCCTTTTTAGTCTTTATTTTTAAGACTGACTGAACTGTCCATGTTGGCCTTAAACTCAGTTCACAAGCCAGACCGGTTTTGAATGTGGCTTTTCTGCTGCCTCAGATTGCTGAGTACCTAAGGTTACAGGCCTATACCATCAGGAAACATCTTTTTCACTACTCTATATTAGTTGTACAAGACAATTTATTTTGTGGTGATATTTTATACCTGCATATTATATTATATTATCATCTAAATAATGTATTATGTCCTTTTATCAAATTTAGCTCCTCTTTTACCCTGTCAGTCCCCATATTTTTCCCTCTAATGAATCTTTTGATGGACAGCTTTGACAAATGAGATAATGCAAGGGCACGGAGCATATAATGGGATACAGTCAATAAACATTCAATAAACACTGAATGCTGTATAACGATAGCAAAGACAGTATGACAACAATCGTAAGCACAGCTACCACAGTTCAATGCTTCTGCTGCTATCAACATTCCTTCCTCACTGTGAGCCTGTTATTACAAAACCCTTCTTCCCCTTCATAGGCTTTCTCCCTGCAGCTAAATATACATCATATTTGCCCACTTAAAAAAAAAAAAAAAAAAAATGAAACAGAGCAGAGAAGATGGCTCAGATGCCAGCCCTGGCCACCTGGATTGGATCCCTGGGACCCACGTGTCCACATGGCAGAGGAGAGAACTGACTTCCCCAAGTTGCACTGCTGTTGTCCTTGGTCGCCTCCCTGAGGCTGAAGTCCTTGTTACTGAACACATCCGAATTGTCAGGACTTGGAAACTCAGAGCTGGGTCCGATCTGGAAACCTCTTCCCTGAGGTCTGGGGTTATTATTTTGGGAGTCTCCAGGGCTACCGTGACCAATAACAGGATGTGAGTTTTCCCAAACCTAGTCCTACGGTTTTTATTCTGCCCCCTGCGGCTCTGGTGCTGATCTATTGAAAGCTTCCGCAACACGTTTCCAGTTTCCAGCGATTCCCTTCCCCAAGGCACAGTCAAGGGAAATGAAAGTTAAAGAAAGAAAAAGGGAAAACGCCTCGATGGAACGAATCCAAAAAGATCTTCCTTTCCTGCCAGGACAGTCGGTTCCAGCTCTTCCCATTGGAGGCTTTGAAATAAAACGAAAGTTTGTCTGGCTTGGTTTGCTTTTTTAAAGGCTATAATTCTTTTGTTCTGCAAGCTGCCAGCTCCAGCTCGGGGCATCTCAGCTCCGCGAGCCCGGATGCTCCACGCCTCCCGCCTCTCCCGTCCCGCCCCCCTTCACGCCCCCCCCCTGCTCCGCGCCGCGCGTGGACCGTCCCGTGACGTCATGACGCTGCGCGGCCCAATCAGCTGCGACGTTGACGACTTTTTAAACTTACAGGCGGGGCGGCTGTGCAGCTTGGTGGGTGCCGTTGGCCTCCTGCGTTTTCCTGGTTTGCTGCAGGAGGGATGGCGGAGGAGGCGGCCGTGGCGGTGTGCGTGCGGGTGCGGCCGCTCAACAGCAGGTAGGCGGCGGGCGACCGCGCTGCAGTCCGGGCCGGGGACCCGCGCTGCCCCGGCTCCCGCCGATCCCGGGGACAGAAAATGCAAGCAGTAGTGGAGTAGGGTCGAGAATGGCAGGAGGAAAAGGCAGGGCGTGTGTGTGAAATGCAGTCTCCTGGCTTTGCTGGCTTCTGGCCTGCAGCTAACGAGGCTAAAGCTTCTGGTGTTGGCGAAATTGGGCATTTCCCTGATTTGGGAAAAACGTCTCCTAGTTGTCTTTAGCTGTCAACTTGACAGCCCAGCTTTATCTGAGGGAGTCTCAATTGCAGGGTACCTCGATGAGACTGGCCTGTGGGCACGTCCTTTTGGCACCTTTTCGTGGTTACTAGTTGATACAGGAGGGCTCAGGCCACTGTGAGTGGCACCATCCTTACTCGTGGGATTCAAGTCTGTATAAGAAAGCTGGCTGAGCAGAAGCCAGAGAGAGCAAGATGGTAAATTGTTTTTCCATGCATTCTGCCTCTGCTCCTGCTTGAAACCCAGCCTCAGTTTCCCTCGGTGCAGGAAGTATAAGATGAGATAAACCGCTTCCTCTCCAGTTTGCCATTGATCGGAATGTTTTTATCACAGAAACAGAAAGCAAACTAGAACAGCCCATGTAAGCCATTGCAATGCACTGTGAAAAGTGAGTGGAGAAAGAGACCGGACCTTCAGAGGTGACAGATTGGTGGGGGCACCTGGCATCAGGAAAATCCAGACCCTTTTCATAAGTGAAAGGGCAGGTGGTTACTAATGGATGGGTCGCAGAGCTTTGACATTTGACTGATGTGGTGCTTGGTATATGAATTTAGAGGAAAGTGTCATTGAAGACATTACTAGTGCCTGTGGTAGCTCACAGCCTTTAATCCCAGCACTCTGGGAGCAGAGGCAGGGATCTCTGAGTTGTAGACCAACCTGGGCTACCTAGTGAGTGCTAGGCCAACCAGAGCTGCATAGTCAGACACTGTCTCCTAATGAGAGGAGGGGGGAGACCAGTGACATGATTCAGGTGATTTATGGAATATTAAGTTTTCTAGAAGTTTCCAAAAGTTAGGTGTTTGTTTGTTTAGGGTTTCTTTCAGACAGGCAGTAGACCCCCGGAGCAGCCAAAGATAACCATGAATATAGCTCAAATAATCGTACTTGAAACTATAAAACTTGGCTTTGCAAAAGGGATTTTTGTTTGTTTTTCTTTTGTAACATTCTATTGTAAGGCTTTGTACATGGCAGCATCATGTCACATGTGAAAAGTCAGACACCCCTTGAAAAGAAATATAATCAGAGTAGCACTTTGCACTAGGAAACTGAACATCGCTAAGCTTTATTTAAGAGAGTTGAGTCCTGACCCTCCCAGGGTAGACTTCTTGTAATTGCCAACTTCTAAAGTATTCTTGAGAATGTGAAATGTTTTAAATGACCCCTCCTGTGGTGTGACCTCTGTGATCTAAAGTATGGTGTTCTGTTTTTCCAGAGAAGAGGAACTTGGAGAAGATGCCCACGTTTACTGGAAAACTGACAATAATGCTATTTATCAGAGTGATGGGGGGAAATCCTTCAATTTTGGTAAGCTTATAATAGCATCAGAAGTTAGCATGTGCCTGATGGAGTAGCCTCTATTCCCTGCACTCTGAAGGAAAGAGGATCAGGAGTTCAAGGCCAGCCAGAACTAGAAAATAAGTGCTCTAAACTGAGCCATTTTCCCAGACCCTAGGTTGTCATCTCATTGTTAAAACTTTTTCACCTTGGAAAAGTGTCACATTTTATTTAGTTTACTAACAAAAGCAAAGATTCAGATCCTAGAATGGCAAATTTATAAGTATAAATGTCTAAATTTAGCAGGCAGGCCATTGTTTCCTTTCGCTTTTTTTTTTTTTCAGTGTCTTCTTGATTTAGCTTGAGCTAGGCTTTTGGCAAGATATGTTATAAAATAAAACTCAAAAATTAATAACTTTTCACATTTCCTAAGTACTAATATGTTCACAATAATTCTTTAAAGATGGTAATATGCCTGTTTTATAAGTTAGAGGCCAAGGCCCAACATTTAGAAAATCTAATTAGGATTCTACCTGTCAGACTCTAGACCCATCTGAGCCACTGTGCTAGGCTGCCTTTAAAAATACATAGTATTGTTGTGTATGTTTTTCTACATGAAAACCAGGGCATTTTTCCTTTGAGAAGGGCACTTTCTGAAACAAAAAGGAAAAAAAAAACATTAAAGAAATGATGTTGAGAAATATCACCATTTTAGAATCTGACAGTTTGTTTCTTTGGGTAATTTCTAATTCTTTGAAAATGCAGTTGATATGCTTGATTGAATCTGTGTGTTGTTCTTTTTAGATCGTGTGTTTCATAGTGATGAAACCACTAAAAATGTGTATGAAGAAATCGCAGTGCCAATCATCAATTCTGCTATACAAGGCTACAATGGTTTGTATTCTCTTCATGTTACACAAACATCTCAGGTCCACTCCATTGCGTATTGACAGTTTTATTCACTGTGAGTTTGTTTAGAATCTTTGTATGCATTTATTTACTTACCTACTTATTTATTTGACTTGTTTTTACAGGTACCATATTTGCTTATGGCCAAACTGCATCAGGAAAAACACATACTATGATGGGTTCTGAAGACTGTTTGGGAGTTATACCCAGGGCAATTCATGACATTTTCCAAAGGATTAAGAAGGTAACAACTTCAGCCTAAGTAGCAAACATAGATAACAGGTAGTGGTAAATGAGTGGCAGTTGGTGTTTTCCTCTTGAAACAATGAAAGAGAAAAGGAGATTCACACTCATCTCCCAGTTCTCATGGGAAGAGAAAAGCACAGTATTGATTCACACACTTCATAGAACTCAGAGTTCTCAGATTTATTTTTCCACTGAACCCCAGAACAGTATTATTCCCACAAAAGTAGACTAAATTAAGCAGTAGGAGATCCTATCAGAACAGTTAATACCATGTTATCGTTGTTCAGTTACTAGTGATTCTTTTGTTTTGTTTTGGAGCCTGTCCTGGAACTCACAGACATCCACCTGTCTCAGTCTCCTGAGTACTGGGATTAAAGGCATGCACCACCACTGCCCAGCAAAGATTTATTTATTTATTATGTATACAGTGTTCTGTTTGCATTTATGCCTGCATGCCAGAAGAGGGCACCAGATCTCATTGCAGATGGTTGTGAGCCACCATATGCATATGGTTGCTGGGAATTGAACTCAGGACCTCTGGAAGAACAGCCAGTGCTGTTAACCTCTGAGCCATCTCTTCAGCTGTTAGTGATTCAAATAAGCATTTGCTTGAAAGTCAAAGCATCTATTGTTAGGATTTTTTTTTTTCTTTTTTTGAGCCTAGAGAATTTATTTCTGAAATACTACTTTTGTGGATTTTTTTTTTTTAGCATCATACAGCCATGCTGTTGGCATTGTAGATAACTTTTCTTGGGCTCTTTACGCTCAGTGCGTGAATGTGTGAAGCTAGTTTATAAGTGGGACCTTTCTGATGTTTTGCACATTGTTTCTCTTCTAGTTTCCTGAGAGAGAATTTCTCTTGCGGGTGTCTTACATGGAGATCTACAATGAAACCATTACAGACTTACTCTGTAATGCTCAAAAAACGAAACCTTTGATAATTCGGGAAGACATCAATGTGAGTCCAAAAGCCAGGTGACCTCAATGTGTCAGCACAAAAATGGACCTATCAGCAGTCAGTTGGAGGGAGGTGCCATTCAGGGGACCCTATGTACACTGCCCAGCTGTTTTGCTACAGGAAGAGTAGTCATTGCCTTCATGTGTGAACCTTGCTTAAGTGGATCCAGTTTGGATTCAGTAGCAGCATAAATGTCCCTAATTAACTGACTGAGTCACCAAACTCAAAATCACGGTGGGAACAGCACTGGTACCAGTTATGGGGGTGATAGCACTATGAGGGAGCTAGGGCGGGTGGGAGAGTAATCTGGGCATATGTATCAAATGGTCATATAAGAATGGTATTAATTTAAAATTTAATGAATTAGAGAACTAAGGGCATAATACGTATTTGATGCAGAAAATTTATACTTTAAAATAGTTTCTGTTCCAATTGCCTATTCTAAGTACATGAAAGTTCACTGAGTTGTACATATTCTGGATAATTTTAGTGTGTAATGTATTTAATTTACAAGGTTTTTATAATGAAGTTTATAAAATAAAAAAGAATGTTGTGTGTTCAGTGTAAGCAGTGAATTGTGAATGAGTTGCTTTTTTTTCTGCAGAATAATTGTTCCTTTTTTTATTTTAAACTTTTCCAAATTCTGCAGTAGATTATAACTTGGAAAGCAAACTTTGTCTAACCCTTTCACGATGAAACTGTTTTCAGAGGAATGTGTATGTTGCTGATCTTACAGAAGAGGTGGTTAATACGGCAGAGATGGCTTTGAAATGGATCTCAATGGGAGAAAGTAAGGCTGCTGCATATCAAAGCTACCAAGCCCCATCTTTTATTGAACTGAAACAAGACAGGCTTCCATTTGACTTGTTACATTGACATGTAACTCATTTTTTACAGAGAACAGACATTATGGAATAACTAAAATGAATCAAAGAAGCAGTCGTTCTCATACGATTTTTAGGATGGTGGGTATTTGTGTCTCTCCCTACATTTGGTCTTTCCAAAGGAGAGTTTACTTGTTTTGACAAGTTGCCTTTTCTGTCTAGATTTTGGAAAGCAGAGAAAAAGGTGAATCTTCTAATTGTGACGGATCTATCAAGGTGTCGCATTTGGTGAGTGTTTATAAACCATAACTTTCCACATGGGCCCAAAAAGACAGGTTACTGGGTGAGGGCTTGACTGGGAACTGTTTACAAAGTGGGAACAAAGGGTCAGTAGCTGTCCGCATAAGTGATCATGGGAGTGGCCTCGAGTACTAGCTGAGATGTTGAGTGATAGTTAGCAAGAGCATCTCTGTTCCTGCGTGTGATGACTGTGGACCTGCAGGAGCTGAGTCTGTTCCCAGCCACCAACAGCATCAGAGCTGGGTCTTGTAGTAGCCCATCTTTGGGGGCTGCAGTCAGATCCAGCTGCCTAGCCTGGTTTGTACCTGAGAGAGGGATGTGGATTGAGGAAATGGCATATAAAGATACTAAGGAAATGACACAGAATAGAGTCAGGAGGGCAATCCAGGAAATACAGATTGCCCCAAGTTTATTCTTCAACATTCTAATATACCCCAACCAAAAGGGGAAAAATGGCAAGAGATTTCTTTATCTTTATACAAGGAACTTTCTTCCTTAATTCTCCAAACATTTATTAACCATACCTTAGACTAAATATCTTGTTATTTAGATAAGACATGTATGCCTTTAGACCTTTAGGTCTTATGACTTTAACCATGAAAGAGTAAGGATAGTTTTGAACTCTCTGACTAAACCAATTTGAAGTGAAGCCATTTTTATCTTTCTTACAGAATTTGGTAGACCTTGCTGGCAGCGAAAGAGCTGCTCAAACAGGAGCTGAAGGTAATGAGAACTTGATAATGACTGACCATTTGTGTTAAAAGTGCTGATAATGTAATGATTTCCAGATGAAAGTCTTCATTATAAAAAGCAAACTTAATTACTTTGACCTACTTCAGGGCCAACCTAAAAATTCAGTTTTGTCCTTGATAGGGCTGTGTAGCTAGGAAGCCCGGGAATGTACTATGAAAACCATCTAAGCTATCTTAATTAATTAGGAAAGTAAGAAAGGGAACTGATATACTGGTTCTATACTTTGCTGTTTCCCTTGACACCATATTTCAGAAACCTTTGCTCCATTAAAGAGCACAGTGGCCATGACTAGTGCCGAGAAGAAAAAGAACAAAAGTCAAAATCATTCCAAGAGGGCTTCCTAGTGTCTGCACTGCGGTGTTCTCAAATGTGGCCATACAGGAAGCCTTGCGACATTGAAGCCAGATTTAACTGCATACTTCTAATTTTTCATGACAACAGTGACCATGTAATTTTTCTCGTTCTCTTTATATGAGTAACAAAATATAAGAAAATCCAAATAAAAGGTGATAGGGTTCAAATAAATCGATAAAAGTAACTCATAAGCCAAAACAGAGTTTGAATATTTTAGTGGACAAAAAAAAAAAAAGACTAGATCAATAAAATGTGGTGTCTAGGAGATGCTCAAGATACTCAAAGGTTGCATAAAACTAATGTAAAGTTCTTAAACTCAAAAGGTTGTAAAGACTCGAAATAATGAAAAACTACACTTACATATGAAGATTCAAAATTATAAAGAGGTCAAGCGTATGTATATTCTAGATTTAAAACATTCCTGATAAAGTCAAAAGTGCACTTTTGTGTTTAAACTAGATGCAATGGTTTAAAATGTGTATGGAAAATTGAAAACAGACAAGACTATCTGAGAAATCTGACGAGAGCCCCACAGGCTGGTAAAACATGGAGCTACGGTAGTTAAACATGGGTCTGCCTACTACTAGACCAGAGTCGACATGTAGGAGCTGGAGGTCCACACCTGTAATCCCTAGGACTCCAGGAGGCTGAGCTAGGAGGACTGTAAGTTCAAGGCTAGCCTAGGAACCACGGGGAGAGCCTGTAAGTGTCAAGTCAGTCTATAGTGGGAAAGACTGTGTCTGTCTACTACACAGAGTCTGAAAGGTATAAACGGGGCATTTATAACGCATGGCCTACTCGTGCTGGCATTCCTAACCAGTGAGAGCTTCTGATTGAAGAGTAAGAACGGAAGAGGCACAGGTCACCCCACTGGAGCCACCCAGCAGGCTGGTCTGTGTGTGCCAAACCAGAGCAAAGCCAGTGTGCACTCAGGTGTGAACAGAAAGAAATGCAGGTCCTTTTAAACTGGCCAGCAATATTAACTGGTAACTAATGGAGCAAAATACTGGTCCAAACTTGCTTGTCACAGTATTTTTTCTAAGAGCAGAAGATTGGACACGTGTGTCTTTCGGTAGGACAATTAAAGTGGGATTAAAAAATAAAAGAATTGTGTGATAGGAAATGAAGGTCAGTCTTTACCCATAGGGGATTCTTTCTTTCTGAAATACATTTTTAAAGGAAAAAGCAAAATGCAAAGTAATATGTAAAACGAGGTGGTAGTGGCTCACACCTTTAATCCCAGCACTCAAGAGGCAGAGGCAGGTGGATCTCTGAGTTCGAGTCCAGCCTGTCTACATATGGAGTTACAGGGATACATAGAGAGACCCTGTCTGCAACACAAAGTAGTGTACAGTCTGGCTAGAAAGGGACAGGAAGATGTGGCCTCTCGAGTCTCAGGAAAAGCAAAGGAGGGATATTGGTCTTCCAGTGAGGAATAGAACTGTCTGGACGGGGAAAGCGGGCCTGTGCTTTTTCAAGGTTTGCATTTTAACCTTTTGAATCATGTAAGCATATTAGCCATTTAAAAATGAAAACTACTGACATTTAGTTGGAAGTAGTCCGTGATCAATCATTTTTATTTCAAGGTTTATAAAAAGATTTCGCTGAAATCACTGATTTCGCTGAGTCACTTTTTCCTGGTGTTTTCTCTTGGCTGATGATGTTTCTGCTTGACTTCACAGGTGGGCAGACTAGGAAGAACTTAGTATTCTAAGTGAGCTCAGGTTGAACCACAGCATAGATTTTAGCATCCGACCCTTTCACGTCTGAATTACAACTTACTAGCAAGTGCTTTATCTAGTACAGAGTTAATTTTTGCATTTGTTTAACTCAGGTGTGCGACTCAAGGAAGGCTGTAATATAAATCGGAGTTTATTTATTTTGGGTCAAGTGATTAAGAAACTTAGTGATGAACAATTTGGGTAAGTTATTTCCTATGGTTTTTTATTATATGGGAAATTGCAATACTTTAGTCACAGTCAAGTATATTGATTCCTTCTACACTGTTAAAAAGGTTCTGGGTTTCTCTGAGCTGGCTATTTTTAATCATGTGTGTTTATTTGAGATGTGATAATTGGACATACTTACAGTGTACAGTGTCACATTTCAGTACACATGTGGCATGCAAGGTAAGGAATGCTTCGTCAGCTAAGAATCTGTGATGTCCTGGCTGTACAGCCTAGCGTTTTTATTTGCTCCTGTGGGAGCCCCAGGTGATTTGACCAGCCGCCTCTCTAACCCTTCCCTAGGACCGACCGTCTGTGGCTGACACAGTGCACACTACAGGTGTCAGAGCCCACAGCACTTCCATCCCTGTCTCCAGCATTAGTCTGCCACCTACACTTCATCTGTATCTGAACCTGAGCTGTTTGCCTAGAGAACTCTTCTTAAATTTTTGTTTTTCAATTTTACAAACACAGCTGATCGTCAGAGGACAGCTCTTAGGAATCCTGTCTCTCCTGTCACCTTGTAGAACCCAAGTCTGATTTAGGTCTTCAGACCTTTGCACAAGTGTCTCTACCCACTGAGCCATCTTGCCAGCCTGGCGAGTCCTTTTTATTTGTATTTATTTATTCATTGATTGATTGATTGATTGATTGAGACAAGATTTATCTGTAATAACTCTGACTGTCCAGAACATGCTTTGTAGACCAGACTGGCCTTGAACTCACATATCAGCCTGCTGGAATTAAAGATGTATGCCACCATACCCAGCTTTAATTTTTTTTTTTATTTTTTATTAGCACATATTATACATAATAATGTGCTTCATTCATTGTGCCATTTTAATATACATGCATAATTTATGAACATAGCTTCTTATGCTTATAACTAACTACTGAATTTATTTCTTACCTTAGGTATCTTTAATTAGCAGTTTAGTCTGCCTGATGCAACCTGTAAAAATTTAATTTATAAAATTATGACTAAATGTTCATTTTCTTAAAGGAAAACATGTTTATATGTACATTCTCAACCATTGTCTTCCCACACTTGTCTCTTGTTAAGTGGCTTCATAAATTACCGAGACAGCAAATTAACACGCATTCTTCAGAATTCCTTGGGAGGAAACGCAAAAACACGCATCATCTGCACCATTACTCCAGTGTCATTGGATGAGACCCTAACCACTCTTCAGGTGAGTCGACAAGTCATTTTTCTGCCATTGACATAATGCCTGTTAAAAAATTGATGTACGGACTAGCAAATGTCATTCTTAATTTAATTTAATTCCTAAGTTTTAGTATTTGCATCCCATCTCTATAGTTTGGGGAACATCCAATACTTTTAACTGAAATAACTTGGTATTTTCTTTAAATAACTCATTTTCTTCATCGATACATAGTAACTAGAAGCTTCATGTTAGATTCATAAATGAAAAGCTAGTGTTACTTGGCACAAATAGTAATATAAAAACATATAATGTGTGTGACCAAACATTTAGTGAATTTCTGCTAATGGTTAGCTACTTAAGAGTTGCAGGCCTGCATTTTCTATTTAAAAGGAAAAATGGAAAACAAGTTAATATCACAACTTTCTTGCTAAGGGGTCTGGTGTTGTTAATGGTTACCTTAAGCAGTGGTTAGCATTGATTAGTTGTTGGGGGGATGCAGCTCTGGTAGAATGTTTGCAGAGCATACACAGACCTTGAGTTTTCCCCATTGTGGGAAAAACACTTTAATGCCTTAAAGCTGAACATGGTGGCACATGCCTCAAATCCCAGTGTTTAGGAAGCCTGGGTAGCGTAAACCACTCTACAATAGAAAACAGATTAAGCCAGGTATAATGACATATGCCTTTAATTCTAGCTCCTGAAAGCAGGAACAAGGTGGTTTCTCTGAGTTTGAGGCTAGCTTGGTCCATCTATCGAGTCTCAGGCCAATCTGAGCCATGTAACAAGATCCTGGCTAGAAAAGAAAAGACTTTTAGCTGTTTAGTACTAAATCAATGTACTGCTAGCCTCACAGCATTTATGAAGTCCATGAGACTTGGCTTCCAACATGATTACCTGGAATTAGTAAACTGGCTAATAGGAATGGCATCCTGGGAGCTGGAGAGACGACTCAGACAGCAAAACACTTTATTCACTAGTTTGAGGACCAGAGTTCAGATTCGCAGCATCCAAGCTGGACAGGCACAACACCTCTCCTGCAATCCCTGCACTCGGGAAACAAAGAAAGACAAGGGATCTCAGGACAAGCTGACCTGCTGGATTAGCCAAATCCGCAAGCTGCAGGTTCAGTAAGAAAGCCTGCCTCGGTACAGAAGGTAGCGCAATGGATGAAGATGGCTAACAGTAGCCCTTGTCCTCTGTGTACACACACATGTATGCACATAATGTGTGCCTGCACACGTGAACACACCACATACACATCACCCTTCCCAAAGAAGATTAAAACTGAGAGAAAAGAGAAGCCAGAAGTGCTGTTTGTTTGCTTGCTTGCTTGTTTTTTTCCCCAAAGGAAGCTGGTTGTAAGAAACAAGTGTTATTGACTGTTGGAACTGGATATTGAGCATCTTGTACTTTGCTGTTTTGCCCCAGTTTGCCAGCACGGCTAAGTACATGAAGAATACTCCTTATGTGAATGAGGTGTCGAACGATGAGGCTCTCCTGAAAAGGTACAGAAGAGAGATAGTGGACCTGAAGAAGCAGTTAGAGGAGGTTCGTACGGTTTTTATTTTGTAAAGGACTAAGAGACAATAGAGAATGACAGAGATCTGCCTGAAAGACGATAGATTTAGTAATATCTGAATTGCTACAACTTAATTTTAAAGCAAACAGATTTTAACTTACACTAACTCAATTTAAATGCATCAAAATTTAACTTTAGGAATTAGAATGGAACTCAGAGGTAGAGTGCTACCTGAAATGTTCAAGGGCCTGGATCCATCTCCAGCAACAACAAAAGAAATTCACTATGAACTAAAATATCTTGTTTCTTGACTGTTGGAGTTGTCTGTCATTAAATCAATAGGATGATTGCCTAGTGCGTGCAAAGGCCTGAGCTTAATCCCCGACACCTCAGAAAACCAAACCTGGTGGTGGGTGTGTCTAATATTAGTACCTTGGAGTTAGAGGCTGGGAAATCCAGGAATTCAGGATCATCCTTAGCCATTTCTAGACCAGCCTAGACTACATCTGTCTCAAAAATAAAAATGTTAGGAGGGGACATTTCTTGAAATTACTGAGCTCTGTTGAGAGATGATGGGAGATATCATTCTGTATGTTTCTCATACTGGTTAATGAATAAAGCACTGTTGGCCAATAGGAAAGCTAGATAGAAGGGACTAGGAGACAAGGAGGAAGTAAAGAGGAGGAGCCAGGATAGAGAGCCTGGAGAGAACAGAACCGCCATTCCTCCGCTCTCGGTAAGACCACGTGGAAATACATAGAAATGGGTTAATAATTAAGACAGAGCTAGCCGATTAGAAACTAGCACCTGGCCAATAGCATTGTGTCAAATACAGAGTCTCTGTGCATTATTTGGGGCTGGCGGCGTGGCGGCAAGACCGTACTCCTTACAGAGAGACCATGTGCCTTTGCATATGGATTGTATAGTAACTAAAGCTACCTTCTGTACTTTTCCATTCTCCTGAATGTCTCCTCTTCCCTGAGTCTAGTCCTCTAAGTGTAGACTAATTCTCCTGTCATTCTATTTCATTTCTTTTTTCATCATGCTCCCATATCTTATAAAAACCTTTCATTTTAGTAGTTTTTTTAGTGAGCTAAAATGTCAAGTGACATAGTATCTCTACTATTACAGTTTTCAAATTTTAGCTTCTTTGACTTCCCTACCTACTCTTATCTTCATAGGCAATTAATAGAATTAACAACATTATCCTAACATGAGATATAGTCTCCTAATGAGAAGAAATGTATGTATTTTATCTCTTAAGTTTGAATAAGTATTGTCTGTGAGAGTTACATGTTGGGTTCCTGCATGTAGACAATAAAATTAAAGTTTTCAGAGATTAAGTGCAAATGTAATTTTCTATTGTTGAAGCTACTTTCAAGGACTCAATTTTTACTGTTTATGATTAACATAACCGGGTATTTCCTAGGTAAATACAAAGACTCGGGCACAGGAAATGGAAAAGGATCAACTGGCGCAGCTTCTGGATGAGAAAGACTTGCTTCAGAAGGTGCAGGATGAGAAAATCCAGAATCTGAAGAGGATGCTGGTGACGTCGTCTTCTATTGCATTTCAGCAGGAGCTAAAGGTAGAGCAACAAGATGGCAGAAAGCAGAGCCGGCCTTTCCGTGTGCTTGACTTAACCTTTCATCCTCTGCTCTGCTAAGGGACCTTTAGGAGACCCAGAGTACTCTGTATTTGTCAAATACCATCTCTACCTAAGAAGCAAGTTGTAGTTACCTCTCTCCGGTTCTCACGTGAAGAGAAACTCATTCTAAAAGGCCTGGGTGTTGGTAAAGACCATCTGAACCGTAGTAAAGTCTAGTGAAATTTATAAGATGATTAGGAACCAAGTTCTATAATTGACTTGGCGGGGACCAGGCAACCCCCAATAAGCACCAGAGTATATAAAGAAAATCCACGAAGGTGGCGGGGGCTAGGAAAGATTCTTATCAGAGGATTGCCAAACTTTCCTATCTGAGGGGGACATGCTTTCTGCTGGTAACCTAAGGAAGAAAATGAGTAAGCACACACTTACCTTCTCCTTTACATCAACTTAAAATAGTTGCTCTTTCTTGACAGTCTCTCTTTACATACATACATCTCTCTCCTGCTCGTATTTCTGTGTTCAGTTACATATCTTTATATACTGTTAGATATTTCTCTTTACACACACACACTCACATTCTCAGTCATCCATTCTTGTATGTCATTCCCTCACTCTGTCACACTTCTCTCTGCTTCTTCTTCATCTGGGACTCAGTGTGAACACACACACACACACATACTCACGCACACGCACTTCATCTTTTGCAGCTGTCACATAGCTCTACACAGCCATCTCTCTCCACACCACTGCTGTCTCCCTCTTTCTCTCCCTGCATCACTGCTGCCCCTCTCACAGCCAAACTATGGACAGCCCACTCTCGTAACACAAGTCACGTAGTTTCTCTCACGCTGGAAGGTGACACTGACCCGTGCATGTAGCTAGCTCTAAGTTGGTGAGGGTTCCCAGACTGGACCTTACCCTGAGACTGGGACTACATGCAAAAAGTCAATTACTGACAAAAAGTTGCTTCTAGTCTGACCTTGAATTAGCAAAATAGCACCTGGGAAAAATGACCTCGTGATTTTGTCTCCAGGGGCAACCAGGCTGCTTTGAATCTGCTCTGAAGTCCAAAATTAGCTGTCTGTGTAAAAAAACTGTCTTTGTGACTGAAAATCCTGTGTCAATCTGAGTAATGTAAAATATCATAATATTTATTCATCAGATTATACAGGATTATCTTCCTGACCATCCACAGCTATATGTGTGCCCAACAAGTATAAAACACACCACCAAAGGACTGTGGGAAGAACCCTACGGCTGTTCTTATTAGGGAGGCACAGCAGTGTCACTTGAGAGGCTGTGGACAGGAACAACATGTCATCCAGCCTCGAGTCAATAATCCCATGGCTTTGCCAAGCCGCTTGACTTGTTAAACCCTAGTTGTCACTGCTGTGCATTCCCATGGCTATCTGCAAAGATCACTAGGGTTATGACTACTTATTTAATAGTAATATTAGATCAGGGAAACCAGTTAACCATATAAATCAGTGTAGAGATCAAAATCTCACCTTTCAGCAGGTGTACTTTTGTTTTTCCTGGGATAGGTTTCTGTTTGTCTGGTAGACATGATGGATATTTTGGTTAGGTGGGTAGCCTTCAAAGCCGGACCAACTCGACTCTAATCTCTGTTCCATCAGTTCCTAACTATTGATCTTACCTGAAGGATAGCTTGATATCCAGTCTCATGAATGTGTGAAACAGTCCTTTCTATGCAGAAAATCCTAATGTAAGTATGTAGTATAATTACCAATAGGCGTTTGTGTAAGTCACTAGCAGATGTACAGTACAGACATTCAAGAAGTATTAGTTGATTACTTGATGAATTAACAACCAACATTACCAAAAGCTTAAGAGTTTTGCAAGTGCATGGTAAACATACTTTAAACTTCAAATACACAGTGAACAGGGCATATTAAAACACACTGAGGAATCTAAATATGGCAGTATGCTAAGGACAACAGAGCTCGTATTTGACATCAACATTGAGGTTTAAAAAGATATAGCTACTCTCTGCATCAGATAAGTTGCACCTCTGGACAGGGAGTAAAATTGGACAAATTGGGGGAAAAAAATTGAAGGATAAACTAAGCAGGATTTGATGTTTTGCATTTTGTCCCTTGGCTGTGGATACAGTGAAGCTGTGGCTTATTTGCAAGAGCATTGTTGAGTGAGTCAGGGTAGACTATTGGATATAACAGTGTTGGGGGGGGGGGGTCATGCTTGGGTAGGAGGAAAGAGTTAACTTTCTTTTTTTTTTGGTTGGTGGGATTACCCAGAGCCTTGTGCAAGGTAAGCGTTTGCTCTACCACAGAGCTCTCTGTGGTTTCTCAAGTCCTAAAACAAACCAGACCTAAGACCCTACCATGGTGTTTAAATAAATAAATAAGAAATATTTTCCTTGTTTTATTTTGTCTCAGTTTGGGTCTGTGTGAAATAATTTTGATTTCTTTTGTTCTTGTTTTTTAAGGTTAAAAAGAAACGAAGAGTTACTTGGTGCTATGGCAAAATTAACAAAATGAAGGATTCAAACTATGTTAATGAATTTAAAGTCCCAACAAATGTAACAACAAGAACACATAAAAGTTCAGTGACTCTTTTGGGAGAAAATTCTCTAATGAGATTGGGAGAGAATGATGAATGTGAGTACTTTCCTAAGTAGAAATACATTAAATTAAAATGTGTCGCCATAGACATTAATTTGGCTAATATGAGAAATATGGTTAAATAAAGTATGTATAGTTCAGATATGATTGCAATATAAACATTCATGAAATTCTGTTGATTCTTAAGAGTGATGAATTGTAAATCAAGTGCAGTGACTTGTGTTTATAATACCAGTACTTGAGAGACTAAGGCAGGAGGATTGCCAGGAATTCAGAGGTAGACTCGGTTATAATCAGACCCTGCATAACCAAAACAATGTGGTATTTGGCTAAAGCATGTAAGTCAGGTGCTTGGTTTAATTTCGCTCTCATGTTCACTTAAAATGGTACCGACTTCACGTAACATCCAGCTAAACTTACTCTGGATTTCAGAGTGTATCATGTCTATAGAATGCTATCTCAAACTTATGTCTTCAGCATTCTTATCATCTTTAGGGATATTTAAATCTACTGACACTGGTCAAATCTCAGATGCAGAATTTGTCATTTTATCTGGATTGTTTCAAAGATCTTTATTTTACCACAAGTTCCAGCCAGTAATATGATCAGTAATCGTCTCTATTATTGGCAGTCGTACCTGAGTATAAGTTAATTTGAGCTTACATCTACTCAGAATTCTTTATTAATCTCATTTTTATTTTTAGCAAAACTTACACTATATATATATATATGTATATATATGTATGTTCATGACATGCATCTTTTTTGTCTGCTTATAGCACTCTCTTTTGAGTCTGATGTGTTCAATAACACTCTTGAACCATTGGCTGAAGTAGAATGGAATTCAGCAACAAAGCTACTAAGTGAGGTAACTTTTAGTATTCATTAGGGCATCTGTCTTTATTCTTCATTTTTTGGTTTGGTTTGGTTTTAAAGATTTTTATTTTACGTATGTGCATGTTTTGCCTGTGCATGCATGTCTGTGTGTGCGTATGCCACTACATGCCTGGTGCCTGCAAAGTCAGCAAAGGACATCAGATCCCTGCCATATGTGGGGACGGGGGACAGAGACGAGAGTTGCTGGAAAAGTACGTAGCGAGTGTTCTTAGTGCTGAGCCATCTCTCCTGCCGGTTTTTTGATTTCTTGCTGAGTTTACATTGTTAACCGTGCCTGACTAAAGTCAGAGACAAGCTTGATTATAGAGAAGACTGTTCTCATTTTATATCTCTGATTGACAGCTGTGAGATATCTAGAGGTAGACTAACCATTCCGTAAATATGCTAATATAACAGAAGCTGGCTTCCAGCTCTTACTAACCAATCTTAGGGTTTGTGATAGTTTTAAAGTTTATATTTTGATTTGAGAAATCCCTTTGGATAAATGACTGATTTAAAAATGACAAGACTTGGGTATATAGCAGAGTTATCTAAACATATAGAAAGGAAATTCCTGTTTTTATTTTGGAAACTTCTGCTTTCTGTAATTCTGGCCACTACTAGTTGATGATTATCAAGGCAGAGTGTTTTTGTGTTCTGCACATATTCTAGAATTTGTTACTTAAAAATAAAGAGAGGTCTTCAGAGATGGCTCACAGTCAAGAGCACTGGCTGCTCTTCCAAAGGACCCAGGTTCAATTCTCAGCACCCACGTGGCAGCTCACAGCTGTCTGTCTATAAGTTCAGTTTCAGTGGACACAACTCCCTCTCTGACCTCCATAGGCAATGTGCAGCATGCATTTGTATACATGCTGGAAAAATCACTCAGACACTTTTAGTTTAAAAAAATTTTAAATGGCTCTCAAAAATAATAAAACAACAAAAATAAATAGCTAAAAACCCTGTGTTAAGATTTTTTTCCTGTCCATCATAGTTTTCCTCAAAGTAACTAACCTATTCCTTTTTCAAGTTAGCAAGATTCTGCAAATGCTAAAGCAGAGAATTGCCTGTATCAACTGGCTCAGAGTTGAATTGGTTATTCATTTAATCTCCATATTAGTTAGCTAAGCAATTAACAAGTGGATCTGAACTCTCTCTGATTGGAAAATTTGTTTCTGTTTCTAATAGGAAAACTTAGAAAGTGAGTTAAACTCACTCCATGCTCAATACGATGATCTGGTATTGGACTATGAGCAGCTAAGAAGAGAAAATGAGGAACTGAAACTGAAATTAAAAGAAAAAAATGATTTAGAGGAGTTTGAAGATCTCGAAAGAAAAGCAGAGAAGGATCAAGAGGTAAGGGAAATAGAAATAATGAACTCAAAGTGAAAACACGTTTGACAACATCATCATTCTCATAAAGACATTTATTTCTAAGATTGAGGTCTTGCCGTTTTTCTTATGTGTACACACTCAGAGAATGTAACTAAAAACAACCAGATTGGCTTTCCATTGTACTTGAACAGAACAAATGGGAACATTTGTGACTTTGTCCTAGCACCGAGTGGTTTTGTTTGGTTATTTGGCTGGTTTTGGTCTCTGTGGCTTACTACAAGTTTCTGGTAGTCACAAAATCAAAACTTTCGACACTTTGATAAACGACATTAAGACAAATGTTTTCTCCTTTATACTTTTAGATAGTTGAACAATATAAAGCAGTAGTATTCTTTTCGGTGTTTTCCTGAGAATAGATAACAAAGTAAGAGTTGACAGCCCCACGCCTACGTAGGTTCTCAATAGCAATAATAATAGCTTAAAGTTCTCACATGGCCTGAGCCCACCTCAAACCAGAATCAAACCTTGTGGAAGGGTGTCATTGTAGAGCCAAATGAGTAATCAATTGGAAGGGGGGGAGGGGACTAAGATTCTCCAAACACAGTCTATCCAATACAAAATATAGCTTCTTAAAATTGTGATTAGAGTTTACTGATTTGCTAGTGATGTCAGTGTGGCCTTATGCAATAACTATGAGAACATGCTGGGATTCCTTTCCCTTAGACGCTTATGTGTCTGAGTTTGTTTAGGTAGTTCTTCTTGGGTTTTTTTAAGATCTTATTTTTATTATTTATGTGTATGCATGTGCATTTACAGTATAGGTATGTACATGTGTGAGTGCCAGTGCCCACAAAGGTGTCTGGTCTTGTAGAGCGATAGTTACAAATGGTTGTGAGATGGGTAACGGGATGCTGGGAACCGAACTTGAGTCCTCTGGAGGGAGAGCCAGTCCTCTTAACTGCTGAGCCAACTATCCAGCTGCTTTTTCTAGGATTTTTGGATTATGAGGTGCTCTACTAGAGTAGCTTCAACAATTAATCTCTCAATCCCTCCTAAGATGGGTGTTTCTGAAGCAGTAAAGAATGCTTTCTTTGGTTGGCTTTTGTTTAGATTTTTATTATTAGAGACAATTTTATTTTATATATCAAATCAATCCTAGTTCCCCCTCCCTCCCATCCTCCCATGCCCTCCACTGGCCCCATCCCATCCCTCTCCTGCTCCATAGAAAGGGTGAGGCCTTCCATGGGGGATCATCAAAGTCTGTCACATCATTTGGGGCAGGGCCTAGGCCCTTCTCCATGTGTCTAGGCTGAGAGAGTATCCCTCTATGGAGAATGGACTCCCAATGTCCATTCGGATACTAGGGATAAATACTGTTTCACTACCAGAGGCCCCATAGACTGCCCAGTCCTCCTAACTGACGCCCATGTTCAGGGGGTCTATGCTGGTTTCCAAGCTGTCATTTTGGGGTCCATGAGCTCCCACTTGTTCAGGTCAGCTGTGGTTTTCTCTCTGTTTTGCTTTATTAACAATTAGTTTGCTGTTTCCTATTCACATGCTCTTACAGATGCAACTGATTCATGAAATTTCCAACTTAAAGAATTTAGTTAAGCATGCAGAAGTATATAATCAAGATCTTGAGGTAAACATTTATCATAGCATTTCTTTGATAAGTATTTAATGTATGTCTTATAATTAAACATGGTTGTAGAAAATAGAAGAATTATATTATAAATATTAGTGATTTTAAACCAATTTTAATTTTTAAATATGTCCTCCTGTCATTTTAAGTTCAAATCATTTATTAAATTCAATTTCACTGTTCTTTGATTCTTTTAGAATGAAATAAGTTCAAAAGTGGAGCTTCTTAAAGAAAAAGAGGCCCAGATTAAGGACCTGCAGAAATGCATAGAAGCCCAGAAGTCAGAAAAGATGAAAATAGACTTGTCATACTCATCGGTAAAGTTGGCTTTTCTTTTGTTGTGTGATTAACTTGGCATTTCTAATATGTAATCATAATCATCCTAGTAGATGGTTATACTGTGCCAACTGTGTGCCAGGCTTGGTTATGATCAATTTACATATATTTAATATGAACATAAATCTTTGATTAATGACCTTAATGTTATCAACATTTTACCAATAGAGATTTGAAGTAACTGCTTCAATAGTTTTAGATTCTTTTCTCAGTGCCAGTGGGTGGGTGAGTGGGATGGGTGCTTTGAAACAGTGTCTCACTGTCAGCTCTGGCTGACTTGAAATTCTATAGGTTGAATATAGCCTCTTAACTCAAGAGATCCACCTGCCTCTGTTTCCAGGTCTGGGATTTAAAGGTATGTGCCACCATACCTGGTTTAAGTTTTTTATTAAACACTAACCAATTTCTTAAAGTGTACTTCCAGAGTAGCTGTTAGGATATAGAAAAGTATGGCCAGAATTTTTATCCTATTTTGCCTTTTGTGAGCAGCTAGAAATAACATATATGTATATATGTTCTCCATCATATTTCCCAAATCTGCCAAAACTGGATCTCCTGAGTCCCTTTTGTCGCCTGTCTAGGAACCCACTGAAGACCTCAAGCAGGTGATGCAAACATTGTCTGATATGGACACTGTGGCCCTTGATGCCAAGAGAGAGGCAGCCTTTCTTCGAAGTGAAAATCTGATGCTGCAGGAGAAAGTTGTAAGTAATTTTTCAGAATTTATGAAATCAGATTTGTAGTGATCAGTATGGTGCCATCAGTTTCCAATGTTTTTCCAACAGAATGAACTTTCAGATTCTTGTAAGCAAATGGAAAATGACATTCAGGCATATCAACGTCAACTGGAGGCCAAAAAGAAAATGCAAGTTGATCTAGACAAGGAATTACAGTTTGCTTTTCAAGAAATATCAAAACTCACTGCCCTGGTAGAAGGCAAAGGTACCATACAAATTGAGATGTCTGCACACTGACCCCTGGGAATTTACCTAAATGGATTGAGTACATCCCCAAAATTAAGTACCTGCTAAGCTCTTATTTTTTTAAAAGAATTTAATATTCAGTTCGTTGTCCGTGTTCATAAGTATTTCTGTGGGCACAATAATAGGGGCTTAAAATTACTTTTCAAATGCAGTAGACAATACTTGAGAGGTTGTTTAAAATCTATGAAAAATTGGGTCACTTTCTTGTCAGTGTAAGCTAATCTGTCAAAAACTTACAGGTTTGCTTTCAAATTTGGAACTGGAGAAAAGGATCACTGATCTCCAAAGAGAACTGAATAAAGAAGTTCAAGACAAAGAAGCTTTGCAAAAAGAAGTTAGCTTGCTCTCGGAGCTGAAATCTTTACCCTCTGAGGTGGAAATGCTGAGAGAAGAGGTGAAACAGGGGACTCTGAATGTCTAACTCAGCGGGGACAGAAGAGACAAGTCATGCTCTCACGGGCCCGCACAGAACGTGATGGATGGATGGATAGACAGACAGACGATAGATAGATGATAGATAGATAGATAGATAGATAGATAGATAGATAGATAGATAGATAGATGATAGATAGATAAGATAGACAGACAGACAGACAGACAGACAGACAGACAGACAGACAGACAGATGATGTTTTGGGGACTTTTTAGCTCTCTCATTTTTCCCTTTCACAATGATTAAACTACCCACAAATGTATTGTGGATTATTTAATTATTTTTAAATGATCCTTCTTACATAATTCTTAAAAGCATAGTTTAGAAATTTGAATTGCAGTCAATGATTTTAGTTAGGGAGGTGTTTCAAATTTTGAGGAAAACCTTAAGCACTTGTCACAAGGTCATATTAGACAACACTTCCAAATGGTAGCTGTCTCTGCTGACTCCTTCTCTATGCATTCTTTAACTGGAACCCAAAGACATCATGAAAAACATTTGAGGTGGATTTAAACAGGCTAAGTGAAGAGTTAATGACAAGAGCATTGCTTCTACTATAGACATCTGATTGGCTGCGTACTTGCCTAGTGTGCACTGTGCTCTGAGTTCTAACCTCAGAACTGTAAATAACGCATCATGCCTCAGTCAAATCTTTGCTAACGTTAAAAGTTTTCAGAAAGTTGCTTCAGGGCATCTGTCATACTTTGCTGACATCCCTAAATGTCTTCTTTTCCATAGCTGCATGAGAAATCCGAAGAGCTCTGTTTAATAACCTCAGAAAGAGAAAACTTGTTTTCTGAAGTAGCTCGTAAAGACAGCCGAATTCAAGGTTTGCTTGAAGAAATTGGAAACACTAAAGATGACCTTGCAGCTTCCCAGCTGAATTACAAAAGCAGAGATGAAGCATGGCAAACATTGAAAACCCTTCACGGGGAACTTGAGCAAAAATACCAAGTGGTCTCGGAGGAGAGTGAGAGGATGAAGCAGGAAATAGGAAATCTCTCCAAAGAAGCAGAAAGCCTTGGTTTGAGTTTGGATTCCTTGAAGGCTGAGGTTGGTACAAACTGTCAGCAGAAGAAGCAGGCTTCTGTTTTCCTGAGTCATCTGCATACATGTGTGTCTATCTCAATGCACAATGCAACATTCTGCTTTTACCGTATCTCACTTTTCCTTTAAAGCTTTCTCACAAAACTCAGGAGCTTCAGCAGAAAACAAGCGAGGGTCAAGAGAGGTCAGACCAAATGGAGGAGCTAAGAAAGCAGGTAGAAAGCCGAGAGTCCAGCCTGCAGTCTGCAGAGAAGGAGAGAGTACTGCTCACTGAGAGGCTTCAGCAAACCTTAGAAGAAGTAAGAGTCCTAACCCAAGAAAAGGAAGCCCTGAAGCAACTCCAAGCAAGCCTGCAGATGGAGAGGGACCAACTCAGAAGTGACATTCAGGACACCGTGAACATGGTATGGTTCAGCCGGTTAGAAATGCAGAAGTTATGTTATGTACGATCAAACAGTAACTATAAGATTAGTGTGCTTCAAGCCGGGCGGTGGTGGCACACACCTTTAATCCCAGCACTCAGGAGACAGAGGCAGGCAGATCTCTGTGAGTTCAAGGCCAGCCTGGTCTACAGAGGTAGTGCCATCACAGGCTCCAGGGCAATACAGAGAAACCCTGTCTTGAAATACAAAACAAAAAACAACAACAACAACAAAAAAGATTAGTGTGCTTCACATCCTAATGGAAATTGTATTCTTTTTCTCTTACAAAGAATGTTGATACTCAAGAGCAGTTACTAAATGCTCTTGAGTCTTTGAAACAACACCAAGAAACAATCAACCTGCTGAAAATGAAAGCTGCGGAGGAAACGTCCAAGAATCTGTACACAGAGGACAGGGGAGGAAGTGAAGACGAAGTTCAGCAGGAGGTAAAAGGATGGTGGATGACTTTCCCTCTGTTTCCACCAGCTTTGCTTTAACCACAGACACTGCCCTGCTTTCCTGCAGCGATGGGCATTTCACCTGTGAGATGAAACCAACCCTTTCCTTTCCAAGGTGCCCCTAATCAGCATTCCATGACAGCAACAGAAACATAACTAGGATAATACACAGCTGAAGGGTAGAAGTGGGGGAGTAAAAACTATGAGCAATTAGGCTAATAAATAATTCACAAAAAAAGTATGACGGATATAAAAGTCCTGAGGGTAACGGCAAGCTTTAAAGGTCTTTTTAAAACTTCCTAATGGCTAGGAAGACAGAATTTGAGACTGACACAGGGACAAGATCATGAAGAGTCTGGTAAAACTACTAGAAGCTTAGGCTTTATGCAGAAGTCTGTTTCTTAACAATAGATTCTCCTTCAAGATAGTCCCGGGCCACTCCTCCCTGAGTCTTAGAGCACAACAAAATGAGTTCTTCTCTCACCATTGGGGAATCATCATTTTACCAAAACACATGTAGTAGGCCGCTTTCTTGTTACTGTGGCAAAAGTCCAACAAAAACAGTTTAGGGGAGATCAGTTTGCCTCACAGTATAAAAGATATGAACGACCGTGACAGGGAACTTACGGCATCGGAAGTGTGAGACCCTAGTCACATCCTGTGCCAGTCAGGAGGCAGAGGTTAAGGCTGCCTTTCTCCTTTTTATTCAGTCCAGGCCCAGCCCATTGACTGTACTGCCCATGTACTTCCCACTTCAGAACAAAGTCTGTTTCTTTCTTATTCCAGCTGTAACCATCAGTGCTCAGGGAAGCAAATACAGTCCTCGGCCTTCTTTTTGTAGCATAAAGTAACCAAAATACTGGCATTGTATGACTCAGGAATTATTTAAGGAAGATGTGTAGACAGGAAAGGCATGTGTCTTGGTTATCTAATCAGTTTGAATAAATGAATGTCCACACTAGCTTAACCTAGTATACATGACAATTGCAATGCATCCAGCTACCTAGGCAGCCCTTCTCAGTGAACAGGTCTAAGAATACCAGTACTAGAGCCAACTTCTTTTGTCCAAAGCTGGCTGTATGCTCTCGCAAAAATAAATTTACCTCTCTGGAATTGAAGTCCCCTACTTAGCAAACACGTAGAAATAATGCCTAGCTCCTGAGATTGTATAGGAGAGTCAGTGTGCCGATATGAGGCTAGTACTTGATACAGAATATAGGTGATGAATATTTTACTAGTATTAAAGTAGTTGTTAACTATTTAAATTCGTCTTTGATGTATTCATATTTTAGATGGATGACATAGGTGAAGGACAGAGTCTGCTTGCTGGAAGTGCCCAGACATTGGTTGCAGGTGGTAATGATAATGAGGTAACTGAAGACAAGAAGAAAATACATTCTTTAATGCAGGAGAATAATGGACTCCAACAAACATTGGAAAGTATTATAGCAGAAAAGGAACAATTAAAGATGGACCTTCAGGAAAATATCGAGATGGTAAGACCTAGCTCTCTACAGTTGGCGATACATTTTTACCTATTTATTTTAGATTTTATCAACTTTGTTCGTGTATGATCTACATGAAATAGACATATCATGGAAGTGTAAGGGTGAATGACTTTTGACAAATGTCTGCCTAAATAGAGTCACTGGCTATTGTTAACTTGGTAGTAATTTGCCAGATTGATTTTCAAACCACGTCTACCATTTTACATCCCCATCAACAAATACATAGAATTGTGGTGGCTCCACATTTCCCTACCAACACTTTATTTATGCTTTCAGTTTTACCCATTCTATTGCTAATATACCTATTTTACTTTGCCTTTCCCCAACAACAAAAGACGTTGAACATTTCTCATAAGCTAATTAGCCATTGCATATCCTTAATGATTTATTCTCTTAATGTTATAGTTTGCAGGTCTTATACATATTTTGTTAACTTGGTTCTGAAATGTTTCTCTTTTAATCTGTTATAAGGCTTTATAGTCTGTATGGGTTAAAATTAATAATTCAGGAAAATCACTGTGGATGCAGTGGAACCTGACATTTTGTGATGTTTTAACCTTCTGTATTTAGAATTGTGTGGTTTATCAACAAACTGAATGAAAATTAGCATGCAAACACAAAATGTGTTTTCTCTCTGACTTGTTATGATTTGGTGACATTCATATATAAGCCTGTTGCTATGTGATCTTATGTGATCTTCATAATGCCAACAAAGAATGGGAACCATTTCGAGTTGACTGGCCATTGATCAGTGCTTGTATCCAAAGTCATGAAAGCATCAGAAAAAGCTCTTTTTGGCCATCGGAAGCAGTCTGGCATGGCTTTACCGTTGCCTTTTTCTATGTAGTATCACTTTGATTTCCTCATTTTGTATCAAAAGTAATTTCTGAGTTTTCCTGACTTCATAAAGGTAAGCAAATATTATAAATTCTAATCTAGAACCTTTTTTCTAACTCTAGACGATTGAAAACCAGGAAGAATTAAGAATTCTCAGAGATGAACTCAAAAAGCAGCAAGAGATAGCTGCACGGGAAAAGGACGTAGCCACTAAGAAGAGCGAAGAGCTTTCCAGGGTGTGCCAGAAATTGGCAGACGTAGAAGAAGAGTTAAAGGAAAAGGTGAACTTCCCATGCTGTCTTCTCTCGACTGTCTGTCCCGAGCACACACACATTTTGCTAATAAATTCTTTTTCTCTAGTCCTAAATCAAGGAATAGTGAATATCTACAGAATGGACAAATATCAATGCTAACAGCTTGAAGTTTCAATGTGTATTGAATTCTTAATTAACATTTCTTAAGATTACATAATTACAACATCTGTAGGTGAGAGGCAAGCAGTCTTATGTAGCCCAAATTAATCATATAGTCGTCCATCAAAATTGATTACTACCATGGATTAGACACTCTGCTGAGTACTTAACATATATTAGTCACCAAATGAAGGTTTTCCCCATGTGAAGTTGTGTTGGAGTCTCTTTGAAATGTAAGACTGCTCACCATCACCGTCTTGGATGCTGACAGGTTTCTGAATCATTGGTAAGGGAAGTGCTGTTGTAAGACATGTGAAGCATGAGACTGCCCAACAACTCTAAAGTACACTCAGACTACCTTCTGTTCCGGATGAGCGCAGCGCCATTGCTAGATGACATACTGTAGTGTGTGTCATTGCCCTGAGTAGCATTCTTCTTATGTTTTTAACCCCGGCCCCTTTATAAAATTGAATTCACTTTAAAACCTTGTGTCTTTTTCATACTCCTAAGAAGTAAAAACAGCAGTGGTTAATAGCTGATGCTTCTGCGTTTATTTGGGTCATCCCGTAAACATCTTGTTAAAAGTGAAAGGTGATGGCAATCTAGACATGGTCTAAACTGTAGTCCGTACAGTGTAGAGTATTGAGACAAAGGGATCACTGTAAATTTCCACCAGCCTGGGCCTCTTAGTGTGTCCTAAGCCAGCCTGGGCTACGCGATGAGACTCCATCTCTAAACAAATGATAGGTAACACAAATAATATAAGCCCAGAGACAAACACTGGGGTTCAAACTTAAGACCAGAAAAGCAGTGATGCTGGCCACTAGCTCTTACCTCTGCCTCAAGCTGAAAGCACTGTGCTGTCCTCAGCCTGACAGGAGAATAAATCTGAGACTGAATACTGAATGTCCCATTCCTGTGTTATAGATTTCTCTAGAGCTGGGATTAAAGGCGTGGAATCCCAAGTGCTGAGCTCTTCTTTGTGTAGGCTGTTTCTTTTAGACTGATTCACTCTGATGTAACCCTGTATGGCCTTGAACTCACAGAGACCCATCTGCTTTTGTCTCCTGAGTCCTGGGATTAAAGGTGTGGCCACCACCGCCCAGCTTCTATAGCTGACCGGTGTGGCTGGTGGAGTTAAAGATGTATATCGCCACTGCCTGGCTCTGTGGCTGTGTCTAGCTTTGCATTTTGATCTCCAGTGGCTTTATTAAATCATATACAATACATCACCACAATGATATGTACAGTATTATTTATTTATATCATAGGGAATATGGTTATTTGGAAACTGTGTTTGTAAATTTTAGTCTCTTAGCGTTTTAGTTTTATTTTTCATTTCACCTTGCTCTCTTGATTAACCTATGTAAGTTTCCAAGGGAAGATTAGAATTACCACAAAGTTAGTGACTTACAAAATCAAAAATGCATTATGTCACTATCATTTCGAGTGTGTATATATGCGTGCGTGCTTGCGTTGTGTGCAAGTGCATATGTGTGTGAGTGTTGAAACAGGATCTCACTGAGTAGCTCTGGCTGTCCTTGAATTCACTATGTAGACCAGGCTGGCCCCCAGCTCACCGAGATCTACTAGCCTCTGTCTCGCTGCTGCTGGGCTTAAAGGTGTGAGCCTCTGCATGCGGCCTTGTCGCCGTTCTTGATCCGTAGACTGTAAAAGCTGTAGTGTCGGTGGTGTCTCTTTTGATAGCCTAGTGAAATCTGTTTTTGCTTCTAACTAGTATCTGATATCTCCCGCTGCCCTGGAACTGCACCACTCCAGTCTCTGATGCTATTTTCTCATAACCTGATTTTCCAGATCTCTCTGTGTCCTTCTCTGTCACTGATTTGAGGGACCATTGTAATCCAAAAGCATCTAACTTGACACTTAGAGTTATATCTGTAAAAGTCCCATTTCCATCAAATTCCATCAAATTTCGAGTTTCTAGATAGTCCTGAATTGTTTTAACCTCCCCATAAACATTATGTCTAAAAGCTAGTTGACTCTTACTTTTAATGCTGCATGATGTAGACAATGCTCTGTTAATGGTACTATGTAAAAATTTGGCAAAATATCAACATGATAATTATAAAACAAAAATTGTCCCTCCTAAGGACCAGAAACTCCAAGAAAAGCAGCAACAACTTATTAGTGCTCAAGAAGATGTGCGTGAGATGCAGGGGAAGATGGCTGACATGGAGGAGAGCCAAGGATTGGCCCTGGAGCGCATGGAAGCAGAGAGGCTTGAGTTGGCTCAGAAACTTCATGAAAATTGTGAGGAGATTAAAGCTCTAACGAAAGAAAGAAATGATCTAAAGGAATTACGGGAATCATTTGAAATAGAAAGAAGGCAATTTAAAGAATGCACGAGAGAAATTGAAGCTGTGGTAAGTAACGCCATGGACTTTTTATCTGTTAAATGTTTCTTTAGAACACTAGTCAGTGGGAAAGACCGGGAGGCAGTGTTGAGTGAATGCTATAAAATTCTTTCAATTTTGCTTATTAAGGGCCTGCAGCCAGAGGAAAGACTAAACGTTGCTCACACACATCTGGAAGAGCACCAAGAAATCATCGGGGAGCTAGGAAGCAGGCTTGCTGGGAAAGAAGCTCAAATGGCCAACACTAAGGATGCAGAAAAGGCCCATTCTCAATCGCAAGAGAAGGTTTGTCATTTTTTTCCTCGTGCCATTGACCACTTCTTTCTTCCTCCTTTGAAGGAAAGTAATGAAGTAGTTATGATGTATTCAGAGGGTAAGAATGTGTTGACTGTCTACTACGGCATACATAGTCCGGGTTACAGATATAATGGGAAAGTTTGGGTATGTTTGTGTGCATACCTGTCACCTCAGAATTTGGGGGCTGGAACAGGAGAATCAGGAGTTCAAGACCTGCTGAACTCCCCAAAGTTTAAGGATAGCCTAAACTATATAAGACTGTTACAAAAAAAAGAAAAAGAAATGCAAAAGAAAACAGTAGTAACAGAGGGACAAAATCCTCATTGACATGTAGTAGAAGGAAATAGAAGATAAATGAGCAATCAAATGAATAAGGTACCATCAAGTAATTGTAAATGCTCTGGAAAAAATGACATTGGGATAACTGGGCAAACTACTCTTTGCTAAGCATTGAAACTAAGATATAATAAAACAGGTCTTTTTCTCAAATGTGAATACATGTTTTAAATAATTCCTCAGTTCCAACTGTGCACCTGTAGAAATATGATATACAGAGTTACATCATTCTACTAGGAACCAGAGTGGACAGGGAATAAGTGTGCACAAACAAAACTTGGGAGGTAGTATTGGGATTCAGCAAAGATGGGCACTATACATTTACTGGAATATTCAGAAACACCTGAAGCAATTAATTTCCTGTTTTTGCTTATAATTTGAGAACCAGTCTAGAAATTAAACTTGTAGCTGTCGGAGTAAAAAGGGTGATGATGATGTATAAAGATTGGTTGACCTTGGGTCTAAGATGAAAAGAAAGTGTAGCAGACTGAACATAGACTCAAAAGGGATTGGCAGTGAGCACATGATTGAGGCTTATCAATCCAACAGAGGATCTTAAGGTTAAAGTCGTGTTCACTGCTGGGTAAAATTGTAATGCTGTGCTTTATGACTATCACAAGATCCCAGTGCTACAAGAACAAGAGCTGCTTCCTGGCGTGAAAGACGTGGGGAAGGTTCCAGAAAAGGCCAGTGAGCTGGAGCCATTGGGAGGACACTCCACAACAATGGGGTCAGATTCACCAGAGGACCGAGAAAGGCTTGGGCTGACTGAGAAACTTCAGGAAAGTCAGAAAGAGGTGAGATGTCTCACTAAAGAGAGGGATGACCTGCAGATGATGCTAGAAGCACTTCATGTGGAATGTGCCCAGCTGAAGGAAGGTGCCAGAACAACTTTGGCTGAAGTGAGTGTTTCTTTTGTTTTAAGATGGTCTGTTGTAACCATACTAAGCCTTGAACTTGTTTTGTCAGAGTTCAGTCCTTAGAAAAGGGTTGCTTGTGTCACATTTTAAAATCTTACTACTAACTTTTTGCAAATGTTTCTTAATCATGGAGTGACAAGAAACAGAATAATTGAAAATTGCTCCTGGATGAAAAAAAAAAATGATTGAAACTGTCTGAACATCTTTGTTCTTGAGTATTCAAAACTCAAGAAAAATCAGTGCTTAAATCACAGAAAAAGGAAAGCAGGAAGAAATATTTTCTTTCTTCGAGTCTACCCCTCCATGCCATGCCTGGTGATAGGGCACTGTATGTGTTCTCAGCACTCTGGGAGTCTAAGACAAATAAGCGAGAGTCTGTAATGAATTGTCAAACAAGCCTCTTCTCTTGTAAGTTATGACTGTCTTCTTCATTGCTTCTGTTCCAAGCCTGAAAGTCACCCTGCCTCTTACTTTGCCTTCTCCTCCGCTCACTCTGTAATAGTTTCTAAACCTTGTTGGTTTGTGTGTGTGTGTGTGTGCACAGTGTGCACACATGTGCACACAACCTGCTCTAAACCACCTCCATTTTTCTATCCATTACCAATACCCTTATACAAGATCACTTATTTGTTATTAGCTCTTTGTAGCTAATTGTTCTTTTTGTTTAGATTTATTTTTGTTATTCTATGTGTATATGCGTTTTGCCTACTTGTATGTCTGTTTACCAGATACATGCCTGATTCCCAAGGAAGTGATGAGACTCCATTGCGTGCTAAGAACTGGACTCAGGTCCTTTTCAATAAAAAGTGCTCTAACCGCTGAGCCAACTCACCAGCCCCCTGCATTCATTCTTAGACATGTCTAACACAGTTCCCGTTCTGAGACAAAGCGATGTTTTCTTGAATTTGTTCACTATATTACTGTTATTCTTTAAAACTGCCCATGAGGCTTGGATAGACCCTGCTGGTGTCTAGCCTTGCTGCAGCCCTCCCTTCCTGTGATGCTCTTCTGTGGTCTGTGCTTCTCAGGAATTTTTAATGCTCTGATCATTTCTCTACCTGCAATGTTTACACAGCTTTGTGTAACTAGTGTAACTGCATCCCTCAGCTTTCAGTTTTCTGTCCCCTAGGAAGCCCTTCCTAATCACCCGTATAGTAAGTATGCTTGGCATTACTGCCGAGTAGCCTATGTCTTCTGTTCAGTGAAATCTGACATAGTATCTGTCTTTTCCCCCTTAAGTATGATTCTGGTAGAAATCATAGAAAGAAAGGAGGGAAGGAAAAACTTCACTGTTTTATCTCTAGGCTTTGTCTACTGGGATACTTGACAATGCAGTGTGCCCTTAAATAAAACATATTAACAGCCTGGAGAATGGAAGAATGTGGGAAAATTCGTAAATGAGCCATTGGATCTGATCTCCATTGCATAAGAAAATGTCTAACTTCTTTTCTTCCATAATTACCTTTAATGATCAAATGTATTGTTGGAATTCCCATAAGATGCGGAAGCTCCCCACAAACAAGAACCGCTCTTTAGTGTGGAAGGAAAGGGCAGTGAGACTCTAAAGTAATGAGTGTGGTGTAACAATGATGAGCAGTACAAGGGCTGAGTCAGCATCAAGCTCTGAGAAGAAATAGAAATGCTCGAGTCAGAAAGAGGACAGACATGTAGCTAGGGACTGGAAGGTAGCCAGGGACTGTGCTGTCTTAGTAAAAAGGTGTTTATAGATTCTCCTCCAAGATCATGACTTCACTAGCCCTGAAGAGCTGGCTAGGTTTCCAGTACCAGGTATGACTCTCACTAATTTCCCTCTGTTTAGAGCAGGTCATAAGTCTAGTTAAGAGAGCTGCTGGTTACCACCAATGTATGCATGCCACTACAGCGCTGGTGAGGTCATTGTGCTATGTTGGTCAAAGGCGAAAGGTGAACTTGTGTGCCTGTAGCAGGTTCTCCAGACAGAGCATGAGCAGTCACAGCATCTCCAAAGATGTTACAACTAAAATAGTTTCCTCTTTGCACTGTTCTAGAGAACTTTGTAAGCAAAGCTTTTCCTTATGACTAAATCTTTTCAGAAAGGAGTTACTTAAACTATATGGTTATATTTCCATAACTGTCTTGGAATTTTCTCTAATACTAAAGCATCTAGAAACAGAAGAGGAACTTAACGTTGCTCATTGTCGCCTGAAAGAGCAAGAGAAAAAAATTGACACCCTGAAAATGAGCCTCTCCCAGAAGGAAACTGAGCTGTCAAGTGTTCGCGTACAGCTAGAGTCAGCCACTGATGAACTAGAGAGACTAGAGAGAAAGGTAAATTGGTGAGAGGGGAGGAAACTTGAAGGAGACTGCTAACCTTTACATACTGAATTATTGTGGAACCTACTTTGTATCTGTTTTCTTAAAATAGGAGAAGCGGGGAGGGAGGGAGAGAGAAAGAGAGAGTATCCCTGTGTATTGTGCTGATAACTCATTTCATCATTGTTTGAAGGTTCAAGAACTCAATGAAAAACAGGAACAACTTAATATAAAAGAAACTAATGAGTTTCAAGAGAAAATGAATGAACTAGACCAAGTCAAGGATCTTCTCCTAGCCAAGGACTCAACACTACAAAAGATAGAAAGTGACAGGCTCCAGCTGACTAAACAACTAGAAGAAAGTCAAGAGGAAATGAGAATTCTAATTGAGGAAAGAGATGAACTGAAAAGAATCCGAGAGGCTCTTGATGTGGAAAACAAACAACAGAAAGAAGACATTAAAGAAATCGGTGCTAAGGTAAGTCCCTTTTGGAAGACACAAAAATAAGACTAAGATGATTGTGTTGTCACCTATTAAGTTTTATTGATTTTTATGTAATGTAATGGTAAGGAAAAGGGAACTAAAAACTTGATATTCATCTAAATAATGACTACATAGAAATTACTCATTCATGAAATGTTTCAGGAAAGGCAGATCAAGCAGCAGGTACTAGGGAGGCCTTGGGGGTGACAAATGCTGAATTACAGGAAGAAGGCCTTCCTGATGAACTGCTTGGTTCTTTCCCTCCCATCTCTCATCACAGAGTGCACAGCATCCATCAGACTAAATGTTCAAGTTTCTGCCTTGGTTTAGGAATCCATCTTCCTTTCTCTTAAAAACAAACAAACCTGTGACCTAACTTACTTTCTCAGCTCCAAGAACTTCAGGACAAAGAGCATGAATGTCCTGTGATGAAGACGGATGATGAGACTCAAGAAGATGGAAGTGAAACGGAAAGCTTGACCAAGCAGTTGGAGGCCCAGAAGTCAACTCTGGAAAGGGTGGAAATGCAGAATGCAGACTTGACCCAAAAGCTTCATGAAACCCTTGAAGAAATGGGATGTGTAGCAAAAGAAAGAGATGAGCTCAGGAGTGTGGAGGAGCGCCTCACAGTAGAGAGAGACCAGCTGAAGGAGAGCCTTAGAGAGACAGTAACTAGAGTGAGTTGCCCTCTTTCTGCCATCATGCAGCTTAATGTCCTAATGCCCACTGGGCTTGGGGGTGGCCAAGTATAAAATTGGTCCTGAGAATCTAGTTGTAGCTTTTTACACTGGACACATTGCACAGTCCTGCAAAGATGTGTGTAGCACATACACACTGTCCATTAAAGGGAACTGGAAAAAGAAATACAGTGTATTTGGATCATGAAACGCTTACCTTAGCTAGAAAGTAGGCTGACACGGAGTTTATAGTGTCCTGAGGACAGATAAACTGACAGTGGTTCATCTAGAATATGTGGTCACATTACAAAGCAGCTCAAGAGAGAGGACTGGGGGCCCTGAGAGGACAAGAGGACTTCTACTTTCTTGTGTGTGTAGCTTCTGCTTGAAATGTGTTTCTTCTTTCTTTACCTGATAATTAAGGGTCTGGAAAAAGAGGAGGAGCTGAGAGTTGCTCACGTGCATCTGCAGGAGCACCAGGAGACTATCGTCAATCTCAGAGAGAGCGTGTCTGCTAAGGCAGATGAGATATCACGTATCCAAGGGGACTTAGCACACACACATGCTGCCCTAGAAGTGCAGGTATTTTTTAATCTGAATAATCGGGAGAAGGAATCAGATCTTCTGTGTTATGAGACAGGAACCTGTCTAAATTTGAATCACAAGACTTGCTGATTCAATTTTAAGACTATTATTTGGGGGTCTTATTTATATGTTCAATGTGCTAATTTAGTGTACGGTTTTCTAAGAGCCGAGAACTTCAGGAAAAAGCACATCAACTTTCTCAAGTGAGAGCTGAGCTCAAGGAAACTGTGGACCAAATGGAGCAATTGAAGAAGCAGCTAGAAGCCCAGAATTCAACTCTGGAGAACACGGAAATAGAGAAATTAAAACTGACTCAACAAGTCTATGAAAACCTCAAAGAAATAAGACTTGTCAGTAAGGAAAATGATGACCTAAAAGTTATGGATGAAACCCTCAGAGTAGAACAAGACCAACTAAGAAAAAGTCTTCAACAAATGGAAGCAAGCGTAAGTTCCCATCCTGCCCTAGTAGGTTTCCGAATCATTGAGGGGCGGGGAGGATGGGGGCCTTTCATGGCAACAGGAATGGCAAAGGCAATTTGGTATTCTTGAAATTTTTTTAATTCACCATTTCTTTATGGGGTTTTTACTTAGATATATACTGGTTCATTTTTAAAGAAATATATATGCAAATGAGTCTACATAAAAATTTATACAAATAGAAGTCAAAGTTGCTTGGTTATAGCAGTTTGTGATAAAAATGGAAAACAACCATGTGTTTTAGGAAGAAACTGGTAAATAGAAGCAGTATGCCAAAACTGTGTGCATACTGGTCTGTGTGTCTGCTCAGCAGCTAAGAAGGACATTAAGAAGGGGACAGTTTGTTAAGTAAAATATGTGATATTTGATATTAGCTTCTTAAAGTGGAGTATGGGGAAATGAAATGGAAGGAAAGGTCCATAGATTCCTAACAATAAAGAAAAATAGTAAAAGCAGGGCCCCCGTAGTGTGGTGATCTGTCCGGTAAAGCATTTGTTAAAAATACTACTTAATATTAAGATATGCTCCTGTTTTAAAAGGATCTGGAAAAGCAAGAGAAACTAAGGATTGCTCACATGGATCTGAAAGAGCACCAAGAAACTATTGACAGACTCAGGGGGATTGTGTCAAAGAAGACAGATGAAGTAGCAAATATGGAAATGGAATTAGAAAACGCAAATATTAAGTTACAAGAAAAGGTATTGATTGGGCATTTCATTTGTTCATGCTTGGAAGCCTTTGGGACTATAAAGGTTCAGCCATACAGGGAAACAGTTGGCAGTATTCACTGCAAGGCCTAGCATTTCCTTTCCTTGGGTGTATACTGAAAAAGACAAGGATCATTCTTCTATACATTCTGCGAGAATGCTCATAGCATTTTATTCAAAATAATGTGGGAAACTGAAAGAAACCTAAATATCCGCAACTGCATGGATGATTTCATTATCGTCTTAAGTTCAAAAGGAAACAAAACTGCCCCAGGATATTATAGGTCAGAATAATATTTACCTCAAGGAAAAGACACACATGTTGGGTGCTGGAAATGCTGTCTAGTTTGGTCTGGGTCATGGTTTTATAGATGTATGCATATATTAAGAATAACTGAGCCAGGCAGTGGTGGCTCATGCCTTTAATCCAGCACTGGGGAGGCAGAGGCAGGAGGATCTCTATGAGTTTTAGGACAGCCAAGGCTGCACAGAAAGATCATGCCTTACACACACACACACACACACACACACACACACACACACACACACACACCCCAAACTCTGCATTTAAGATTAGTATACTTTATATGCGTTATGCCGCAAAAGAAAGCTGGGCACCTTTAGAAAACATTAATAGGAATAACATGAAAAGATTACTATCTTAGTCAATTTAAAAGCAGTTCTGTTCTCCCTCCTTAAGAGTACTAGGATCAAAGGTATGCATGACTACTCCCAGAGAAACTGCTCTTCATCCTTCTTTTAAAATAGTCCACATCCTGCCCTGGAGAGAAGATTCAGCAGTTAAGAGGCACTGCTCTTACAGAGGACCTGAGTTCAGTTTCCAGCATCCCTGTCAGGTGGTTCTAAGCCTGGTCCTCCAGCTCCAGAGGCTACAGTACCCCTGACGTTCACAAGCACCTCACTCACATGATGAAAAGTGAATTAAGCTTTCTAGAGCTGCAGAGATAGCTAAGTAGTCCTCTCCCAGGGGACCCAGGTTTGATTCCTGCAGCATGCTTGGTGGGTCACAACTGTCTTTTACCTCCAGTTCCAGGACAGCCAACACCCGCTTCTGAATTCCATGGGCACCAAGCATACATCATAGTGCATAGACATACGTGTTCACAAAACACCCATAACCATCAAATAAAACAAAAAAGTCTAATAAATTCAAAATAACACTTTCTTTAAAGAGTCTGTATCCTAATGTGATTTCATGTCTTGGCAGATTCAAGAACTTAAGAAAAATGAACTTCAACTTCTTAAGTTAAAAGGAGCTGCCATTGAGACACAAAAGCAACTCAAGGAACAGGGGTTAGCTCTGAATAAAATAGAGATGGAGAATTTAAATCTGGCTCAGAAGCTTCACGAAAACCTTGAAGAGATGAAACTTGTAATAAAAGAAAGAGATGACCTAAAGAGAGTGGAGGAAATGCTCAAGATGGAGAGAGACGAGCTCAAGGAAAACCGAAGGGACACCATGTGGAAGGTGAGCTGACCGCCTTCTTCCTGTCTAGAAACACACTCTACTTGAAAGTGCGGGATCCGTAGATGAACCCTCCCCCACCCCACATGTGTGTGTGCCTTGCCTGGATGCCCGTGGGTCTGGTACCTGAATAGCTACAAGAGGGTGTTGGAGCTCCTGGAACAGAAAACAGCCAAGTGCTCTTAACTGCCGAGCAGCCATTTTTCCCGCCAAACAATGTCTCTTTGAAAACACACCAGCACATACACTACATTTGGTCCAGCATTATCGCAGCTAGGAATTCACCCAACCAATATATTCACTGTTTCACAAAAATACATTGTTCTGTGTGGACTGATTTGTGGTGACCAAAATCCAGACATAAGCAGGACACAGGCTAAATGGGGCTCATCTGTATGATGGAATTCTAAGCCTCACGTTATTTCTGTGAGTTTGATCTTAAAACATAGTTAACATAGTTATGGAGAAGAATAAAGAATTCACTGGGTAGCGGTGCCCAGGGGAAAGGAAGGAAAGGTAGAGCCAGAGCTTGGACTCTGGGACTCTGGGTCCTTTGGTCTGGTCTTTTTTTGTGCGACAGGGTCTGTCTTTATAGCTCTACTTGTCCTGGAACTCACTCTGCAGACAAGGCTAACCTCGAACTCACAGAGATCCTTTGCCTCTGCCTCCTGAGTGCTAGGATTAAAGCCCGCCTCCTTTGCCCCCTTTGTACCCCAGAGGTGCTGTAGAGCTCGTTTCTAGCATACATTTTTACTTGAGTGTATTAAAAGTAATTAGTCACTTAGAATTGGTAATAAAATACATAAATATGTGCTAAGGATTCCTGGTCTAGTATCAGAAATACTCGGTTTTAAAAAGGTTTTGAGCGCCAGTGCCAGTGTGAAGCTCAAAAACTTGAATTTGGGAGGATTTCAGACTGCAAACAGTGTTTGCGATAAGGGCACTCCATTTATGTATATGTACATACACAACAGAAGACATTGCCCTTCCATGAAGAAATTCTTTATTCTGTTCTATTTTATAACTGTCTAAAGATTCGAGAAAAGAAGCCTCAGCTTCTTAAAGAGGAAGATGTCAGTAAAGTTTATTTAAAATTGGAGGTAAGTGAGCCGTTGAAGCAGTTGGAGGCCCAGAATTCCTACGAGCAAAGTGTGGGTGGAAATAACTTGCACTTGATTAAGAAAGTTAACAAAAACCTTGAAGCGGTAACAATTCTAGCCAAGGAAAGCAGTGAGCTAACCAAGATAAGAGTCTCTCATAGTGGAAAGAACAATTCCGAGAAACCGTAAGACACGTGAGAAGGAACATGAGTTCAGGACCTTCCTCTGAGTAGTTAGTTCTAAGACCAAAGCTTTAAGGCAATTACCAGAGTGTGTGCATTGTCTGGATCTGGGTGTTGTGGTTTTTGGTTTTTCCTCCTGATTTCTTTTAACTTCTGTAGATAGTAAAATGTGGTGGAAAATGTACCATAGTTATAATACAAGAAGGAAGGGAGCATAAAAGCCTCAGTGCTTTTCAGAAGACTGAATTCTTCGTCTCTAAGAAATGTTGTTACACACACCATTTTCCTTCTAAATTTCTGAAACAACAGCCACAAAAAGAAGCTAGCATTATTTTAAGTGGAAAAATATTTCAAAGACTACATTTTCAAGAGATTAAATGCCTCCATTTCCTCTACTAATAGACTTCTAGAAATAAACGGGTTTTCATTACTGAAGTTGAAAGGAGAAAAACAGAGATTAAAAGGGAGTTTTCTTGATTTTGTTTCACAATAATCTTTCAAAGTTTACTTCACTCCCCTAAAAAGTAGCAGAAAATGTAGGCAAATGGGTATATAAAGTAAATCTATAACTTTTTATGTTCATGTTTGAAGGTGAAAGTAGGAAGCCTCATGTAGGATATTATTAAACACTAATTACCTGGGAGTCCAATACTTGTCTGACAAATCTGTATTAAGCAGATATTCTTCTAGGTATTACAGTGGCCAGGTTACACTAATGGCATGGGTAGGTCTGTTCTGTGCTTTTTAATCAGATGCAGAAAGAACATGAATGAAATTAAGACTTTTCACCCCAGGGTGGATGACTTCACAAGGCTTGGGCTTCCTAGTATATTTAGTTGGTGATGGTAATTCTAATGGAGCCATTTGAGAGGTTACAGACTAGGAATCTAAGACCTAATGAGGAACAAGTCCTTTTCTAGATACCATGCGCTTCTCACCATATCCCTTTAGTGAGCTGAAGTCATTCAAATTCACTAGGTAGCTTGACAGCAATTATTCCTTTTTTATGTATTTTAATACTGTTGTTATATTATAATGAAATATTTAATTCCATCATTGAAACATAATGTAAGATGTAAGCGTGTATGACTAGACATGTGAATGTGGTTATTGCTATGTATGTCTTTGTACCAGGACCATCAAAATCATGAAGAAACCGTAAAACATGCAAAGGGGTTACTATGTGATGGAGAACACAGTACACAAAGCCTTCGAGAAAAGTGCCTCAGGATAAAAGTAAGAACCCCTGTAGGAGCCATGTGGCCTTGTTGTTACTGTCCCAGCCTAAGGTGGAATTAAAGGAAACTATGAATAGTGAATAATAGATCGTGTCAAATGTTTCCCTAAGCCTTATAGTCTAGTAGAGTATACATGTGCACATATGTGTACAATCGACACAGTGGGAGTGTGTGACTTGTTTTTAAGGCCTCTGGGAAGTGATCCTGAGCAAATCTCTAAAAGCAGTTAGGGGCTTGATGTGCTCTGGGGGAAGGGGACTGTAGATGGGGAACTGTGAATACAGAGCTGCTAGTGCTGCAGAAGGCTGCCTCATGCTCAAGGAGTGTCAAAAGACAAACCAGTGAGAAGTAAGTAAAGTCAGAGGAGTGGGCTGTGAGGCCACAAAAGGACTCGGGGTTTGCTCTGAGTAGGAGGAGGGCACGGGAGAGCTCTACCGTGGGAGACACAGTCTGACCTACACTTGAAGAGGAAGGCCTGGGCATTGAGAGTTGGGTAAAAGCACAGGGTCTTTCTTTTTGTTCTCCCAACACAGGGTTTCTCTGTGCAGCCATGGCTGTCCTGGAACTCACGCTGTAGACCAGGCTGGCCTCGAGCTCACAGAGATCCTCCTGCCTCTGCCTCCGGCAGTGCTGGAATTCAAAGCATGTGTCTCTACCACCCCAGTGAGAGAGCCCTTTTGAAAGATGAATTTTAGTCATGTAGACAAGATAACAGGGGCAGAAGTCAAAATAGCATTAGCACATGATAGAAGTGTGTGGGGTGACTACACCGCCATGGGGAGGGCCAGTTTGAGTCAGAGTCGTTGATTTGTCTCCGTGTTCTCGCTGCTTTTGTAAACTTAAGCCAGCTCTCAATCTTGTGTATGGTGCACACTAAACTTACTCAAAAGACCAGAGGAAAAGTTGGTTTTCTTGCTGCATTTTCCTCTGGTTAATTTCACAATATTACACATTGCTTCTATAGTCTAGAAATAGCTAATTATGTCTTTTAACTACAAAGGTCTTAATTTCTTTTTTCCAATAGAAGGTATTGTGGTGTTCTTTTGTTACAATTCTAACACTCATTCGAATGAATTCTAATTTCCTTTAGGAGCTCCTGAAAAGATACTCAGAAATGGGTCATGAGTATGAGTGCTTGAATCAGTTCTCTGTTGACTTGGAAAAGGAAACTAAAACCCAAAAAGAGTTGGCAATTGCTGTAAAAGCAAAGCTCTCACTGCCACACCCACAAATCAAAGAGATTGAAAAGCTTCTTACTACAAACCACAGATGTTCCATGGAATTCCACAGACTTCTGAAGAAACTTAAGGTACCAACTTTTTTTAGTATTGGCCTTATACTGATATAATTATAACTTCAGTTGTACATTTCAATACATTTAAACCCATATATGCTATTTATATTAACCACCAAATTAAAGATTGTATGGGTCGGAAGAGAGAATTCATTCAACAAAACCTGAGCTCTGCTATAGGCCTAGACACCATGCGAGTGTACTCAAGAGTCCACATGAGTCAAATCCCAAAGATCTGCTGAGGCAGGCTTGTGACCAGTTAGGAGTGCAATCACAGAGGTGCAGACAGGCTTTTGATGTGACGGATTTTTCCTGTGGGTATGTAACACATGTCTGTTCACCCCAAATAGGGAATCCATGTCAGACCAAAGTAACACCTGCACCCAAGTCCAACTTAGTGAACCTATGAGTTCATGAGGGGCTACTCGGGGATGACTTGAAACAGCTGCATTGGCTAAAAGCCCACACCTATGGGGTGATGCCTTGGGAAAGCCGTATCGCTGGGGCCTCCTGCTCAACATGGGAGCAGCTCTCCCTCTCCCTTAGCAACTTGACCAGCCTGAGTCTCCTCCTCCAGCAGTAACTTACTACTTCTAGAACAGTGGGGAGGCTCCTTATGAATCTTGAAATTGCCCAAGGCATATAGAGTTTCTTTAGTTGATAATCCTCTAATAGATTTGACAGTCAGGTACCCAAAATGTCTGAGGTTGGGGAACATTATAGCATTAAAATTATCATTACCTTAAAGTCAGACATCTAAATATGCTTGACAAAGAAGGCTTGAAGCATATGACTGGGGGTGGGGTAATCAGACAAGATTGTTAGGAGAGTATTTTGAAAATCCAAAATGGGGCTGGGGAAATGGCTTAGCAGTTAAGACCATGTACTCTTTCTACACAGAACCCAAACTCAGATCTTAACACCAGGCCAAAGCAGCTCGCACCATTCTGGCTCTAGGGGTTTCTGAAGCTCTTCTGAGTCCCATGGACACCTAAACTCATGTGCACATAACCACACGTGTGCATCTAATTTTATACAAAATGAAACATTTCTTTTAATCTTAAATGTCTGACAGTAGGGGATTGGCAGTTTAACCAAAAGTTGTGTAATAAGCCTAGGGAGATGATTCAGTGGCTAAGACCCCTAGCTGCCCTTCCAGGGGACTCAGAGTAGCTCCCGTCACCACACAGCCACCTGCAGTTCCAGGGGTAGAGAATGTATGGTGTACACCAGACACACAAGTTTATTCCACGTATAAAATAATTAAAATCTAATGAGATAATAAGAAAAAGAGGAATATAGAAAGGGTCATGTGACATTCTAAAGCCACTCAATATGAGATAGCCCATGGGAAGTCAAACATAGAAGCAGCAATCTGGGTTACTCCTCAGGGGGATGAGAAGAGAAATTTGTGGATAAGCATTAGCTGCTTCCTTTTTCGTCATCTATGGTAATATCCAGTAGTAAGTGGGAGACCTCCCATCTCAGACACTGAAATGTCCCCTAAATACAATGTCTCATGTTTTCAATTTATCCTCTTCTTCAAGTATGTGTTGAGCCACATTACAAGGCTAAAGGAAGAGCAACATGAGTTCATCAATCAGTTCGAAATGGCTTTTATCCAGGAAGTGGAAAAGCAGAATGAACTGCAGATTAAGGCACAGAGCTTTCCACAGGCTTGTGATATTCCATCCGAAGACTTAGAGAGCCTCAAACTGAGCCGGGATATGGATCTCCATATTGAGGTACACTGTATTTTTAATGCCTTTAGTATGATTTTAAGCCTTTTATAAGTAGATACCTTCATATGCATTTGAAGTTGTTTTCATTCATCAGAAATTACTAGTAACTCACAGAATGAGAGCTGACTAAAGGACCATTTGGGTGCTGTCAGGCCTGTGTAGACACAGAAAACAGATTGAACATCAGTGAGAATTCAGAAAATTCTGGATTTCTTAATGCCTTTTTGCATCCATGACTGAAAGGTAGAATTCTTTCCCAGTATGATCTCTACAAGGACTTTCTTGTTCTCCCAACAATGTAAAGCTGCCTGCAGTTCCCAGCACACATGTGAGGCCTGCCATGTACATAAAAAAGCAGCCACCAGAAACTATAGGTAGACTGTCTCTGTTGTGTAGAATATATTACCAACACTCTCTTATGCAAGTAATTAGAATAAAGTTTTAAGTTAGAATTCACTTAATGTCCTAATAAGTAGAGTGTAGTAGGTATTTCTCTCCATTATGATTTTTTTATGGTTTATATGCTATTTGGGTGAAATCTTTCCTAATGTTCATATAGTTTGATACCTATTTTTCACACAGGAAATTGCCAAAGATTATTTGGAAAATGAATTCCCCACCATAAAAACTGAATTCCAGCAAGTACTAAGTAATAGGAAAGAAATGACTCAGTTTTTGGGAAAATGGCTGAATACTCCGTTTGATACAGAAAAGCTTAAAAGTGGCATCCAAAAAGATAACAATAGCATTTGCCAAGTGAATAACTTCTATAATAGCAAAATAATTGTGAGTATAATTTTTCATCATTCAGGCTCTTTTATTCTTTACTTTTATTGTTCTACTCATTCATGAAAGGATTAGACTGCTTTATATTTTAATTTATAAATAGGGGCTCTATGAAAATTTTGTTATATAAGATTTTTTTCTTTTACTATATTATGGTTCTTCATGATAATTACCCAGTCTGCTTGAAGGGAGCAGGCTGTTTGCATGTGATATGGAGTTCCCACTTGGGAGGTTTTGCTTCTCCTCACTGTTCTTGTCCCATTCTCCTCTCAGGGCTCGTGAGAGTTGAGCCTTTGCCCCAGTGGCCTCTTTTTAGTCACATCATTATTAACATCCAACATGTTGAAAGAGACGTGTGCATTCATTGCCTCGCGCACTGTTCTGACATCCTAAATAATGAATTTCAGCTTGCACACTGTCCTAGAATTCTAGCGGTCTTCTTGCTGTGACTTTAATATATCAGTTACTTTAAAGCTGTAGTGGTCTCTTACTGTTCACAGGCCATGATAAACGAATCAACAGAGTTTGAGGAAGGAAATGCTGCCAGATGCAAAGAGTTAGAACATTACCTGAAATCACTGAAGGAAAAAACTAAACAACTATCTAGAGACTACCAGGCTTTGACTGTCTCCTGGTCTGCTGCCCGTGTCCATCCTACCAAACATCCTTCTCCACAGGGTAGTAAAAATCCTCATGTTGCACCAGTAGGTGAACAACTAATATCAGAGGTATGAAACTTCCTGGAGTTTAGAGCTTTAACATATTCACTAAACATGAATACACTATTGTACATGTGTGTGATAAGTTGGATTTTTATATGAGTTAAAAAACAGAAGTAAGTGATAGTTTAAATACTGTATACAGGGTAGTTCATTGCCATGTTTGGTATTTCTACAGTGTGCCATAAGTTTCTTAAAAGATATGAATTTCATCTCAACTGTAACATGCATGGAAAACAAGTTAATTTAGAGAATAGTAGCAGTTTAGCTTATCTTTAGCTATTGTCTTGAATGTTGACTAACATTATTGTAAAAAGCTAAGAGGCTCAAAGCATAGCAAAATTGTTAGGCAAATTGAAATGTATGTCCGTGTTCTCCCTATTTAAATTTAAAAAAAAAAAAAAAAAATGTGTAAGAATCAGTATCATTTGAACAACCCAGCTAGACTATTAGCTGTCTTTGCTTGGGAATTTGTAACAACAGTAACTATCCTACTGTGTTTTGCTAGTATGCAAAATGTCTTAGTGAGAAATCAAAAGCCAATTATAATTTATCATTTTTACCAAAGTAAATACTTAAGATAAAACATCAACCATTAGCTTGAAAATTGCCATTAGAAACTAGAAGATCACAAATTTGGTGGGGCAGGGTGGGAAGTTTCCCTCAAGAATAACTGTATGTTTATTGCATATGGTTGGCCACTTTTATAAATTTTATACTTGCTTATTCTTGCTCAGAAATTTTCTGGAGGTGGAGATACCCAAAAAGATTTTGTAGTCCTTGTTAGGATCTGGGGAGACTTTATTTTCATTTTATGGTTTTAAGTTTTTTTTGTTTTTTTTTTTTTTCATATAGTTTCACCTTTAAATTTCTGTAGAAACTCCACGTGCCCTTTTATGAATAGTGTTAATTTAAAAGGTGACTGGCTACTAAATGTACTTAGAACTCTGCTAACTGGTATATCATGTAATTTCTGTGTTCTCATTTGTGTGGCCTTGAGAATTTGCTGTCAAGTTATAATGTGAAATTTTGGCATTCTTTTAACATGTGAAATGTCATTTTTCTAAGTAAAAGGACTTGTATTTAGATAGATTAAACAATATTTACCCTCTCATTTGTTGATTCAATCTGTGAAAACTTAATAACTAACTACAGATGATCATTTTTGTCTCATTGAACATACTGTGGATTTTCCCTATTGACTGTGCTTTCTCTAACAGAAAATTCAGGAGCTGGAAACCTCCTTACAAGAAGCCAAAGAAAGTGCCATGCATAAGGAAGGCCAGATTGCAAAGATGCAGAAGGAACTAGCGGTATCTAAGGACTTGGTAGCAAAGCTCCAGCATGAAGTCCATGAGTCAAACAAATGCCTTGAAAGCACAAAAGCAACAGTAAAAATGCTTCAGGTATGCTAGACCTGTTGGATTTAGCAAATAATTGGATTCTCTGTTCTTCCCTCTTAACCACAGCCCTACCACAACACCTGTGTAAGGGCTCAAGTTCATTTCACAGACTGGAAAAAGAAGGGGCTCGATGAAATGTTGTGGCATATTTGCATGTAAAACACTGATTATTTTTATTATGCTGGAAAAAAGAATTTTAAAATAGGATAAGCAACAACACATTTTGTCAAAACTCAGTGTAGACTGCCTCATCATCAGGGATACTGCAGGCCGCACAGTTAGTCTGGATGATATACTAGCATATGGCTTTATTCCATCCTGAAAAGAGATCCATAAACTCTTTTCATAGTTTGACTTTTTAAAATTGGTTCTGTGAATCCTATTTTTAAATCTGTAGTATCCAAAAGTACTTACTTCAAAATTTACTCCCAAAGTATTAATTTTATCCTATGCATATAGCTGTCAAATATAATATAGCATTTATTAACTGAATAAGAGCCTGCAAAATGGCTCAGTGGCTAAGGATGCTTACCACCAAGCCCGAGTCCAATCCCCAGAACACACATGGAGAGAGAGAGAGCTGACTTTGCCAGTTGTCTCCTTCCTTCACCTGCAAGCCATGGCACGTGTGTGTGCACACCCACAAAAAAGTAAAGGCATTAGAGGCTTATGTCACCATAGCTACCGTATGAGATGCTAGGGATGGGACCAGGGCTCCCAGCAAGCCAGGAAAGTACACGGCAAACCGTTCTTCATCCTCAGTCCCCTCATCACTTGTTGATAGTGCAGTAGTACCATTGTATAGACACGTCAGAATGCGCCCATGGATCTTATTTCTCTGTACTTTTTTCCATGACAGGACAGAGTTGCGTTAGGAGCTGTGCCTTATAAAGAAGAAATTGAGGATCTCAAAATGCAGCTGGTGAAAACTGACCTAGAAAAGAAGGAGAATGCCAAGGAATTCGAAAAGGAGTATGTCTGCCTTTGCCTTTGTTGAAGTCTGCTTTAGTCACATAACATTTCTTTATAAACTTCACAAACATCTTTGCATGTATTTACTTTTAGAAAGTAATTTATAAAAATACTTCTTTACTTTCAAAAAAATCCATATGTACCCATGGCTTTGTAAGCTCATTAGATAGTGATTACATATACAAACGATTAAAAAATTAAGCTGGGTTCTGCCTGTGGCGTAGAGCTGGTGGTCAGGCACTTGTCTAACATACTCAAGGCCCTGGTTTCAATCCCCAGTCCTGAAAAAGATGCACGTGAGCCTCGTAGGTCAGCAGGTGTCTTTGATGGGTCTTCTTCCGTGGTGTCTGAATGGGGCTGGCCATCCTTCCACCTGTGTGCTGAGAGAGCGCCTGCGCTTTTCTGTGTGTGCGCAGAGGTTTACTAAGGTTGCTCTCGGTTCCCCTTCTTCTCCCTATTGCATTTTTATGTGAAGATTGTTTTCTGTTGGTACTGGGGACCCAGCATCATGTCCTCCTTTTACCAACTTACCTGTGTGTTCTGTTACACAGAACAGCGCACGGAAAGTTTTTTTTCTGTATAGAGCATAATGGAAAGAACACTGAACAGTCAGAGCAACTGAACTCAGAGTCTACCCATCTCCTTAAACAATCTGTAGAGCTCATCCGGCCCTTGCATTTGAATAAAAGGAAGGCTTACGTGAGAGATATATACTCATATAATAATGGCATCATATACAATGTTCCAAGGTGTAACCTAGCTCTTTAGGCTTTCTTCCTCATAATAAATGACATTTAGCTCTGCCCAGAAGTAACAAGTGCCCCATGAGTCTTCAGGCTGTGTACCCAGCTTCCCATTGCTAAGAGCCTAAGGTTTCAATGAAACCAATATTGTGTTCTTAATTAGAAAGGGCGGTTTTACCTATAAAATGCAGTCAGCATATATCTGGTTTTTTGAGACGGTTTCTCAGTGTAGACCAGGCTGACCTCAAACTCAGATATCCGCCTGATCTGACTGAAGGCCTATGCCACAACTTAAAAACAATAGTTACCAGTGTAACCTTTTTAAGATTGATTTATTATGCATGCAGTGTTCTACCTGCATGTATGGTGGCTGCATGCCAGAAGAGGCCACCAGATCTCATAGATAGTTGTGAGCCACCATGTGATTGCTGAGAACTGAACTCAGGACCTTTCTAGAAGAACAGCCAGTGCTCTTAACTACTGAACCTCCTCTCCAGCCCAAGAACCGTATAATTTTTAAGACAGGCTTATAACTCATCATTTCTGATTAACTCTTGAATTGCTGACATCTCTTTCCTCTGGGAGCAGTGCAGTACTTGACCTTTGACTCCTGCCCTTGATCAGAGCTGCGTGAGGGTTTGCTTACCTGACAGTGTGGAAGTTGGGGTTTTGGTTTGGTTTGATTGTTCTGTTCCTTTTCATCTCTGGCAATTTTCTTTTATATCACTCCGTGGGAATAATTTATAGTGTCTCCAAAATGAATTTTGTTCAGTTTATAACTAATGCCTATTATGTTTCTAGAAGTTTTAAATGAGTTAGTTTCTCAGTAATAAAGCTGGACTGTTCCTACAGCTGAACCGATGGTTACATTTGGGTGTAGCCATGAGAGCTGAGCTATATTCCAGGGGCTGATCTGCTCTAGCATAGGGGTGTTACGTCACTGTGGCATATCAAATTAGAAAATCCTCTTCCCTATAAAAATCACTTGGACATTGACGTGTTTTTATTATTTTATCCTTGTTAGAATTCTTTCTACAAAAGCCACCGTTACACATCAAAAAGAAGTGATAAGGATGCTGAGAGAAAATCTTAGAAGAAATCAACAGGCCCAGGATACCTCAAGTAAGTTGAAGAACGCAGATTTTTTTTTTTTCCTCTCAGTTTCCTTTCCCTCCAGCCCTCCCAGTTCACCACCACCACCACCCCTCTCTGTTTCCAATCAGAAAAGAGAAGGCCTGTAAGGGATGTCAGCCAAATAAGGCATAACAGGGCACAGTAAGACTAGGTACAAACCCTCTTATCAGAGCTGGGTGAGGCAACCCAGTAAGAGGAAAGGGGTCCCAAGGGCAGGAGAAAGAGTCAGAAACGCCCCCACTCCCACCATTAGGAGCCCCACAAAAACAGCAAGCAAGTTTATTTGTGGGACTCCTAACAATGGGAGCAGGGCCTGTCCCTGATGCCTTGGCTGGGTCCTCGGAACCTATTCCTCATACTGAGTTGCCTTGTCCACAGGGGAGCTGCTTAGTCTGACTTCAGCTCCGTGTGCCACGCTTTGTTGCTACCCATGGGAGGCCTGCGCCTTTCTGAAAAGAAACAGAAGTGGATTGGAGGAGGGTTGGGGGGCCAGAGGGAACGTGGAGGGAGGGGAAACTGTAGTCAGGATGTAAAATAAATAATTAAAATTAAAAAAAAAAAACTGAAGGGCAGCATTCCAAATTCAGTAAACTAGACACAGAAGGGCATTGTAAGTCTGGCTTGTATGTGCAATGAGAATTGAAGAAAGTAGAATGACAACTACTAGAGACATGAAACGGGGAAACTAGGCCAACAGGTACAAGGTTGCAGTTGGGTACTGTGAATGAGTCTAAATACCTTATCGACATTATAAGAGCTATAGTTAACAACACTATGGTGTGTTGGAAATGTCTTAAGAGTTTATGTGGTCTTATCAAAATAAAAGTAACAAAAGTTTAAAAAACAAAAACAAAAAAAAAAAAAAAAAAAAACAAACAACCATACATGTATAGAGAGGCCGTATTGCGGGCTCTGTGATTGCCACTTCAGTCTCGGAGCACCTATGGGCCGCACTTAGTTGATTCTTTGGCCAGAACACATGTAGACTTTGAAGACTCCTGCTGTTCACTTGACACTCACATTATTCCCATGACATTCAATACTAAACCTGCATTAGTCCACTGTTAAAGTCACGGTACTGTGTTACTCTTAGACCCTTTACTGACAGGGTTACAGTGCCAACAGCTTATCCATTGGAGACTCTACAAGGCAGTTTTACTTTTATGTAATTGGCTCTTCACATATTGCTGAAATATTGACTGCTGTAAAAGAATGGCATAACTATCAAGGGTGAACTTCCTTCCCAGTACAAACCAAACACATCCAAGTAGGTTTTAGCGGTATGTATATAACTAAGAAATTACAATAGTTTGGGGGTTGGAAGGACGTATACTCCTTGCGGTCGCTTTTTTCTTATGCCTTGTGTTCCTGTAGAGGAAGAATGCTGAGTACTGGTGCAGCTTTATGTACTAGAACAAGCATTAGCTAAACATTGGGGGAAAGTCTCTGGACTGACTTCCTCAGTGACCAACGGACCTTCACACACCTGTGTATCAGACCGGCTGATGTGGGACAGCACTTTGAGAATTCTAAATGCCCAAGAGAATAAAGCACACATGTGTGCTACTGTAGTCAAAAGAAGATGGGAAGTGGAGAATTAGCCTCTCTGAGGGATGATCATTTGTTCCCCAGTACAAAGTAGTCAGCCCTGGACTCGTGCACGCAAGCCACACTAAAAGGACTCAGTAGCGATATCAAAGAAAAAGAGGCCGTCAGTCTGAGAGGGAGGGCTGGGTGTATGACAGGAAGGAAGGAAGGAAGGAAGGAAGGAAGGAAGGAAGGAAGGAAGGAAGGAAGGAAAGAAGAAAAAAGGGCAAGGTGGGAAGTGGTGTGATTATATTTTAATTTTTTAATAAGAAAATGAAAACAATATGTTCACTATGTTGCCTGGTGTCTAGTGTGGCTTGAACTTCCTAAGTGTCTATTGCAGTGATCTTAGTTCCTAACTGCAAAACTTCAAGGGATAAAATACAAGTGTGGCTTCTTGGTTATAGACGGGCCAAGATAATAAGTGTATACAAGCCATAATCTGTAGTTCCTGGAAACAAGTGTCTGGGATTTTGAACTTTTTAAGATTTTGAAACATTTTCATATGCAAAGTGCGATACTTTAGGAGTCTGACCCAAATTTAAACAAAATTGATTTACCTTCACATGTACTTTATGTACATAGCCTTAAAGTATTTTGATACGTTCTCCTCTTTTTTTTTTCAGATTTTCATGCCATGTATTTTGAGCATATTCTTCACCCTCCCACAACCCCTAGATCCTCCCCCAGCACACACCCAACCTTGTTTCTCCTTTCTTTCTTTCTCTTAAGAAACACAAGACAAAAAGCTGTTTTGTGTTGGTCGGCTATTCCTGAGCATGGGGCCTGCCAGCAAGTGTGGCTGACGTACCCAGGGTCACTCCATTGAAAAGAACTGATTTCCCCTCTCCCAGCAGCTGTCAGTCACAAAGAGCTACTTGTGCCCACTCCTGCTTCTCCATGCTGGGATTTTATCTGCCTTAACTTGTACAGGTTTTTTGTGTATCATTGCAATCTCTGTGAGTCCATCCATGCTCCAGCCCTGTTGTGTCCTCTAAAACAGTTCCCTTGGAGTCTCCACTACCTCTGGCTCTTACCCAGTAGATCCGGGTATGATGTAGACATCCCATTAGAGGCTGATTGCTTACAAGTCTCACATCATCCGACATACAATGCCTGGAGTTTTTCTCTTATTTATTAAGACTGTGGCTGTGGGGATGTTGTAGTAGGCTTTCTTTATTATTTTGAGGTATGTCCCTTCTATCCTAGTCTCTCTGAAACTTTTATCGTGAAGGGAGGTTGGATTTTGTTGAGGGCTTTTCTGAGTCTAATGACATGCTATCCCCTGGGATACTGGAGCAGTTCTGAGTTTAGAGATACCTGCCTGTATCATACCTGAACGATAAAGATGTACCCCACTGATCTCCTCACGTACCTGTCTGTCCTGTGTCTGTATAATGATCTGCTGGTGACCTAATGGGTTGTTCGGATAAATAACATCTCCATTTTTGTACGGTTTTGTTCATAACGCTGACAATGTTACTCTCATCTGGGGGTGTTCAGAAGTACATGTTGAGTCTGACTTTGGGGCAGCCTCTGCATGACCTGCAACAAGGTAGCAGGTGACAAGCCCCACAGGTGATCAGAGCATGGACCAACTCGGAATGGCTGTGATTATCAATTGCTGTTTCTGCACTTGGGGTGGAAGATGTGGTAATGTACCGTGGAGGCAGATTGTAGGGAAATGAAGACTGATGGTCAAGTAGACAGGGTTGATGAGGGAGAAGCACAGAATCAAAGACGACTTCCGGGAAATGGTTTCTGTAGCAGCCTGTTGCAGTTTTTAATACTTCTTTTTTGAGCATCAGAGCTATTTAAGATTACCTGCCTGGCTGGACATGGTGGCACAGTGCCCAGCACTCACTCAGGAGGTTGACAAGAAGATCAATACCAGCTCAAAGCCAGCCTGGGCAACACAGAAACATCCTGTGTTTCGTTTTGCTTACAAAAATTAGAGCACCAACCTGTGTGTATGTTTGCCTCTTGCAGTGATATCCGAGCCGGACTCTGTGACTCTGAGTAAACCTTTAACCTGTGGAGGTGGCAGTGGAATTGTACAAAGCACGAAAGCTCTTATTTTGCAAAGTGAATATATAAGGATGGAAAAAGAAATTTCTAAACTAAAGCAGCAAAATGAACAGCTAGTAAAGCAAAATAATCAGCTATTAAGGTAAGTTCTAAGCCCAGGTGTGGTGGCACACACCTTCAATTCCAGCCCTCTGGAGGCAGAGACAGGCAGATCTCGGTGAGTTCCAGGCCAGCCTGGTCTATATAGTAAGTTCCTGGACAGCCAGGGCTACATAAGAGAGAGAGCCTGTCTCAAAACACACAAAAACAAACAAAAAGGAAGCCAAACAAACGGAAAGGGCATGTTTTGTTGTGACATATATTATTTGCATATATTTTCTGCAATTGTAACCTTTCACTAACTTGGAGGAAAGCAATTTTTAGAGATTGTATAATAAATGTTTATTTATTTATATATTTATTTTAAAGAAATGTGAATAACCAGGCAGTGGTGGCACACACCTTTAATCCCAGCACTCAGGAGTCAGGGGCAGGCAGATCTCTGAGTTTGAGGTCAGCCTGTCTACAGAGTGAGATCCAGGGTTATGCAGAGAAACCCTGTCAAGAGATAAATAAAATGGCTTTGCTTCACGTTTGCTATCTATTAACTGTACACACTGGTGCATGGGGGCCAGAGGTCAGTGTGAGTGTCTTCCTCGGGCAGTTCTCCAGTGTGTTTGGAGACCGGGTCTCTCGCTGATTCAGCAAACCCCAGAGAGCTTCATGCCTCTATCTCCCCAGGACCGGATACAGGCATGGACTGTGCACCCAGCTTTTTTTTTTAACTCCAGATTCTCGGAATTAAAACTTAAGTACTTTACCCACTTAAACCATGCTTGTAACTAGGTCAAGGACCAGAAAATGAAGGGCATTGAAAAACAGCTGGCACAGTCAGTGAAGCTGTGTCCCAAAGGACCCCAGTCCCTTAGTGTACCCTGTTTTTAGACATACTTGCAACATTGGATTATCAGCTTCTCCTACCATAGAAGTGTAGAACTTCTTGTGCCACAGACGCAACACATTAAGTGTAAAGGGCTGGCGGTATAGCTCAGTGGCAGAATGCTTGCCTGGCATGCTCAAGGCTCTAGCTTCTATTCCTCAGCACTGCAGAAATGAGTAGATGAATAAAATATCCCAGGCCTAATGATTTAACATTAATATAAAAGAGAAGCCAGACTGTGTATGGTTGTAACTCAGGAGGCAAAGATAGGAAAGCCATGACAAGGCCATTACAACTTAGAGACCCTGTCTCGGCAAAACAAAAAGCAGGCTGCGGGTAACTTGAAAGAAATTACATTTTGAAGGAGGAATCTGATCATGTGTAGATAGATTCAGGGAGGTGGAGAAGTAACAACCAAGACGGAGAAGAGAAATTAGGGCAGATGAAAATGTACTTCTATAAGGGGTCAATAAGCTTCCTATAACCCTGAGCACAATAGCTCATCAGCCACTCTGGGTGTTGTGGACTCATTCAAAAACCCTCATAATCAAAACCTCTGTAATGCAAAACTCCATAATCAAATAATCAAAACTTTTATGCTTATGCTGGGCAGTGGTAGCACATGACTTTAATTCAGCACTCGGGAGGTAGAGAGGCAGGTAGATCTCTGTGAGTTCTAGGCCAGCCTGGTCTACAGGGTGAGTTCAAGGGCAGTCAGGGAAACACAGAGAAACCTTGTCACAAAAAACAAATTTTACTTTAATTATTCAATTTATATAACTCCTCACATCTGAACCATTGAAGTAGTCCAAACAGAGTGTTGGGGTGGAGATAAAATACACATGTAATAAAATGCTGTTTCATGTTACATGTTTTAGTAGGATGGAGTTCTTTTTAAATTTTTCCCATTCCCACATTTAGATATCTGATCTTTCTGCTTCTATTTAAGTGATAAATCTCAGCTCTTCAAGAAGCTTGATACGATGAAGGGAAGAACCCTTAAAAGAGACACTTACAGGGAAGCAGCTTGTGAGAACTCTCCAAAGTCTCCCAAAGTGACTGGCGCAGATTCTAAAAGGAGACAGAACACACCTTCTCGGTTCAGGGAACAGAACTTCCAAGATCCTGTGCCGAAAGAATCACCAAAATCATGGCTTTTTGATAACCGGCCGAAGTCTCTCCCGGCACCTTACCCAGTTCGCTATTTTGATAACTCGAGTTTAGGACTGTGCCCAGGTAGGTGCCTGCACAGGTGCTATGCGCTGGGAGAACAGATGGGCCCTGTGTGGGGCTCAGCAGGCCCGTGCACAGGCGGCATCTGCTGAGCCCTCAGAAGCTCGGCAGCCAGCACTCACCTTCCTGTTGACTTCACAGTTTCGTGGTGTTTCCCAGACTTGGGCTCACTCTGTTCCCTTGCCACTTGCTGTCACTGTCACAATTGCAGAAGCGCCGCATCTGACCTCACCCACTCAAGCCTACTCAGCTCAGAGGTCAGATGTGAAGCTCATATTCCTGTAGTCCGCTTTTATCTGTGAGAGATGCTTTCCAGGCCCTCCAGGGGCCCCCGAAATCCTGGATAGCATAAAATCCTACGTACTGTTGTGTTTTGTTTTTATGCATACCGATCATAGTTAAACTTCCCCTTTCACTTAAAGGAATTTATACCTCCACATTAGCATGTTCAAACTGCCAGCATCACTAGTGTTATTCATGGGCTATTAAGTAAAATAAGGTTTCTTACATACAAACTCTGCTACACTATGATGATCCATCCACCCTGTGAGATGATTGCTGCTGCACAGGTAGTGTTCATAGTGGGCAAAGAATAGGATGGATGGAGTGAGATTTCCACTGCTCTGAGCAACATAGGGTAACATTTTGTTGTTGCTTGTTTTGCTGTTGAGGGGTGATATTTGGTTTGGGGGTTAGAGGTTTGGGCATTTCTGTTTCTAGACAGTTCTTCTTTATAACCCAGGCTACTCTCGAATTGTGGCCTCCCAAACGGTGAGATTGCTACTATCCACTACCTCCCATTCCACAATTGATTACCAAACAATATAGTATTTTTAAAAACTCAGAACTTGAGAGAGGCAGCTCAGCAAGAAGACTGGGATTCCATTCCCAGGACCCGCATGGCAGCTCACTACTGTATAAGTCCAAGTCCAAGGCATCTAATACTCTCTCTTGGCCTCTGAGGGCACCAGGCAGATGCTCATACATGTAAACTCAAAGTGAATTGTTCATACCCTCCTGTTTAACCACTGTTGGTAACTCTACATATAAAGAGTAAATGCAACATGTTCACTGTTGCCTGCATGGATCTTTCCAGAACTGACCACTTGGAGCTCCAGTCAGAAAGCTCATCTGTGGAGAAGAATAATTCTCCCTTTCTCGACCATTATTAATTGCTTTTAGCTCTTCATCCAGGGATAGGGCCCTGTGAGACACACCACACACACACACACACACACACACACACACACACACACACACACACACCCATCTACTTTGCAATGTTAGCTGTTGTTCAGGCCTTGGTTCGGGAGTGGTGTTGAGATTTCATGGTTGTAACTTCCCTGCCATAGCTAAAAGACTTTCTGGTCCTCTGGCTCTTAGACTCTCTCCACCGCCTCTTCTGCCTGAGCCTTAGGTGTAGGAGTTGTGTTGCAGATGTATCAACTGAGACTGGGTAGCCGCAGCCAGTTCTCTGCGCTTTGATCAGTTTCTGTAATGGTCTCTTTGATGAGGAGTGAGACCTTCCCTTACCTGTGGTAAAGAGTATGTATTTAGAATACAGTTAGGGGATACTGGCTTAGGGTAGTGGTAGAAGTAGGTTTCCCCTCCCTGGCCTCTCATCTCCAGCTGTGAGCAGCTGTGAGTTTATAGTACCAGGAATGATTTCTCCTCTGTTCAACAGGCCGTAAATCTCTTTAGATAGATAGCTCTTATTAGCCCCAAGATAAAAGTGTCACTGTGGCTATATTGCAGGGGCAGTCATTGAGGTCCTTAGGCTTTGGAACTAGGTAGGACTACCATTAAATATGGAAGCTTCTATGAGAGCCACTCCTCTGGAGTGACACCAACATACTTTCTTTCTGTAAAAGTGGAATGAAGGGAAAGCAAACTTAGTTCATATTTGGTTCACTCTGAGTCTCAAGTTAAGTGGCTGTGAATATGTCTTACCACAGACATATGTCTTTATGCAGAATGTCATTTCCTGACAGTTCACCTTGTGACAGAATGGAGCATAGAACTCGTGTACCTACTTCTTCACCAACACACGAGCCAGTCAGCCTTCCTGCTTTAATGTCCTCTCTGCTCCATGATGGGCTTGCTTCTGTGTGTATCTACATAGGGTTAATTTGTCTTTCTTTTCTTTGTCAGAGGAACCAGCTGCAGAAGTAAAGACCATGGACCCTAAGGCAGACCTTTGTCAGCCCTCCTCAGGAAAAGATGGACCTGAGTGCAAAATGCAGTAGATGTCCCACCCAAAACATCCTCTGGAACCACAGCATCCTCTGGCCTTCTTCCTGTGTCTACCCTGACAGTGATGTTGCAGTCCAACTTAATTTCAGTCTAATTTTCACTTTGCCTGTAATTGGAAGATGGAGGAACAAGAAACTAATTTATTCCAGTTATATAGAATGGTGTGATAGCAATACCTCCTCCTCCTCCTTCTTCTTCTCCTTCTTCTCCTTCTTCTTCTTCTATTTGTGACACTCACAAAAGTTGGACTGTTTTATTTATTTTTATATATTGCAAAGAATAAAGTTCTTGAAGGAAAACTTTATCTTTCCATATGGGCACAACATGTATACATTTCATTAAAGTTACTCATATATGATTTAGATCATTCTAGAACATAGCACATAAATTAATATAAAGCTATTTTATATGCCAAAACTTTTCCTGGGAAGACAGAACACACGTGTCTACTCACCCCAGATAGATAGCCCACGACAGACCAAAGTGAATGCCACCTATGACCTCCCCAGCCACAAGCTTTTCCAGTACTCCATGAACCCTCTTGTGGAGCAGGCCTTCACCAGGAGGCTGCTGGTCTCCCCCATGCCAGCCAAGCCACTATTGCACAAGCAGGTCCATCGTGTCTGGTGTTTGGTATCGTAGCATGCCTGGTCCATAGGAACACTGGTGACAGTTCACTAGCGACTTATGTGGCTCCTCTGGCACTGCGAAGGCTGTTTCCAGTTCAGTCCCAGCTTAGTTTCTCCGTATTTGCAGTCACAGCATGTACATGCGGGGTCTCCAGGAACGGGACGGGGTCTTACTGCTGGTTTTGACATACATCAGTAGCAATAAGCCTTTATGGTTTGTGAGGCCTAGAGGGCTTCCCTAGCCAACAGTTGACGCGGAGGTAGCCCACCCCGGCACTGGGGTTTTCATGCAATAACCTTATGTCGAGGGGTGTTCTTTTCCACCATGAGGGAACCTTTTGCATTTTTTTTTTTTTTTTTTTTTCCTTTTCGATGCACCCAGTCCCAGTAATGTAGGTGGAAGTACCTTGTCTCTCCAATGACTCCAAATTTGCAAAACACAGGTCACAGATTAGCATTATGTCATTTATATAACAAAACCTTTTTTCAGAAGATGGGCCACGTGAGACAACACCCCAAACCAGCGTCCCATAGCACATAGTACAAATGGGGGTTACAAAGGTGATCTTGGGGAAGCACCCTGAAAATCTTGTCACCTGTCCTCAGCAAGCGCCATGTGATCCCAGAACTACGAAGATGCTCAAGTGAGGCATAAATAAGCAAGGCCTAATACATCAGGAAAAGGTTCCATCCGCTGGGCCATCTTCACAGGTCACAGGTGTCCTCTGAACTCATCGGGGTTAAAGCCTTCCAGAAGCTCCTTAGCACACTCTCCTCTTAGCTGTCGATTTTTGTCCTAGGGATTTCAGCTTGACCGTTTGTCTCTGAGAACCAGACAGACCTTCCCCTGCCTTACCATCTTTCTGTGTCCTCCAGGTTGTCCCCTCCTTACAGACACTTCACAGGCAGGTCTAAGACACTACGGTCTACAAAAGCCTTCCCTACTTTTTAAAGATCGTGCACACCGCAGGCTCCCCCAAAGCTTCGAAAGCTCCACTTTAGCCTCGACAGCCTCGAGGCCACCCCTAATTATATTATACGTTCTCTTTCTTGCCGTAGTCATGGTCTCTCTTCACAACAATGAAAAGCCAGTTAGCTGATGTTGGAAGGCCAGCACGGGAAGGTCTGAATGTGAAAGCTGGACTAAGGGAGGCTCCTGTAGACCGAATCTGGTTCGAGGAACCATATGAGAAAAGCTACCAGCTCAGGACCCCAAGCCTAAGGGAGATTTATTTGCCTCAGAGGGACAAGGCAGATAGAGGACAAGGGAGAAGGGGAAGGGAACAAGGGAAAGGCAGGGGTGTTTGTTCCTGAGACAGACGTAGCACATAGGAAAACAGTTTACAAAGGTAAGAGGGGGAGCCCTGCGTTAGGATGAGGCATGTAATGTTAATCGGGCATATTAATTAGGTGAACCAAAGGGGCATTTTTTTTATTTAAAATTTTATTTTTCATTTTACATACCAACCCCAGTTCCTCCTCCTCCTCCTCCTCCTCTTCCTCCTCCTCCTCTCCCCCCACCCACCTCTCCCTCTTCCCATCCCCATCCAGTCATCACAGGGGGAAAGGCCTTCCTTGGGGAGTAAACAAAGTCTGGCATGCCAAGTTGAGACAGGACCAAGCCCTTCCCCCTCTATCAAGGCTGAGGGAATGGACTCCACCACCATAGGGAATGGACCCCAAAAAGCCAGTTCATGCCCCTGGGACAAGTTCTGGTCCAAGTGCCAGGGTTCCCCCAACAGATCAACTCACATAACTGTCACCCACATTCAGAGGGTCTAGTTCAGTCCCATGCAGGTTCCCAAGCTGTCAGTCCAGAGTCCACATGAGCTCCCGCTAGCTCAAGTCAGCTGTCTCTGTGCCTCTCCCCATCATGGTCTTGAACCCCCTTGTTCACATGGCCCCTCCTCCCAAGGAGGGGGGACCTTTTGATTGCTAGATTTCAATACTTTGACAGCTGGACCTTAATAGTCAGCCTCAGGAGGGGGGATTGGCCAAATAAGGGAATGGACCTTGGGGGCTAGCTCCAGGAATGCTATCTAACAGTTTTTAGCAAATCAACTAGAACCCTGGAGAAGGGCAAGGACTGCCAGAGCCACATGCAGGAGTGGCCTAGTGTCCCTACAGTCCTGCTTCTCTCGGGACTGAAATCACATCTGGATGGGAATTTTTCTTCTTCTGAGAGTAGGTCCTGCTGTGAAGCCATTTGTCTTTGGAATCTCCTACTTTGACCTCCCAAATCCAGGGACTACAGATGTGTCCCTTGGATTTAAATGTTCAATATTAAGAAAGAGATGCAGAGGTCGGTCTCAGAACACTCTTGCTATGAGAAAAAAAAAAAAAGTCTTTCAAATCCCTGGAAAGTAGAGGGAAAGACATGTTTATTAGAGCACAGAGCGCAGCCAGATGTGAGTGAGCTCACCTCTGGATTCAGCACTAGGGTCTTTGTGAAACGAAAGAGCATTGCTCGGCAGCAGGAGCCCTCCAGAGCCTGAAGGACCCGTGCAGAACTAAAGGGCAACAGATACTGTCAATTACTACACTTTAGTTTTTCTGTAAAAAGCTGACATTTATCCAGCATGTGTCTATCAGTTACTGGGCTACTGAGCTTGCACACCACACCTCCTCCTTGACACATGCTTAGTATAACTGCTGTTTTATTCTCCTTTCCCATATAAGAACTGACGAGTTTGCCATTTTACAGGTCTTGTTTACTCAGTTATCGAGGAGAAACATAAGACTTGCCCAAGTGTTTTTATTTTTAAACCAAACCTTTTTTCTTTCTTTCTTTCTTTCTTTCTTTCCTTTCCTTTCTTCTCTCTCTCCCCCCCCCCCCCCCCCCCGTGTTTGAGAGAGGTTAGTTCCTGTTTTGAGTAAGGATCTTCGGTGGTTCAGGCTGGCCTTGAAATTACTAGGCAGCCTTCATGATCCTCCTACATCTCCTCCTTGTGCTGGGATCACAGGCATGGTGCCACCATTATGAGGTGCTAGAAACTGAACCCATGGCCTGTGGCATGGGAGACTAGCACTGAGCAAGATAGCCAGCCCTGTGATTTTGTTTTGTTTGTTTTCATTATTCCTAACCAAGTTATTCCCAGGCAACACCAGCAACAACAAACACAAAACACTGACAAGCAGTGATCAGAAGTTTGTGCACCCACAGAGTGCAGAGGAGTCACCCAAACCGGCCTTGAAGGGACAGCTCCTTGTCTTGCTCTGCTCTGTCCTTCCCCGTATGCATCCGACCATTAAACCCACACCACAGCTGCTGCTCAGAAAGAGGAGCAGGAGCCAGCACCTCCTGAGAGGCATCACCTTGCCCTTCAAGGAAGAAACCCTCAGAAAGTGCAGCCTGCATCTCCCTGGCCGGATCTGTGTGGTGGCCAGCCTGGCAACAAAGGAGGCTGGAATTCAATAGCTTTGTTTTGTAGCCTTCACAGCGCAAGAGGCCATGGCAAAGTGTGCCGCACACGCATTGAGTGCCCCGATTTATGTAGGACATTCACACATGACCTACATACTCACTGTGCCCAATCACACCGATCAGACTCACCCACAAGTCTCTGGTCTTGCCAAGAGAGCCTCCTCCCCACCCCCCACAGATCTATGGCTTCCCTTTAGGCTTTGTAGCCGTTTTCTTCAGCCGACTTGATTTTCTGTTGTTCCACTCTGTTCCTTTCAAGGCTCCATTCAAGCTGGATGCACTCCACCATGCCCAGGCCCAGGTAGCCAGGGTGCCAGTGTTCTGCAGCTGCAGGTGAATGTGTTAGACCCGACTACACACAAGAGGTTAATGCCAGACCTTAGACACGGAAGTTTTCTTTTCCTCCCCATAAGCAGTCTGAGTTCAGGACTAGGGTGACTGGAATGTTCAGTGCATTGGGTGCCTTGCATGTGCCCTGCTGTCTTCCACCTGCCCTTTTCTGATCCTTCAATATCACTGGCTATAACAGGCAAACAAAAGACTGGACTTCCTGCTTGGCATTAACAGTTCTGCGTTCTGTCCACTAGATGGCAACATGGACACATTAAAGTTCAACGCTTCTTTTAAAACCTCACAAAACCACAATTAGCAAAGGTCTCAGCAGGAACCTGAACTCCACCTCCCAGCATGCATTTAGTCAGCATGTGACTTCTGCACAAGATCTGAAGTCTGTCTTCTGAAGGGATCCGGAGGACTGTGAGGACCCCATATTCTGAAGTAAGCTATATCTAATAGTTTATAACAAAACTGTGGGGGGTAAGATGTATAACATTTGTCGCCTTGTTCTTCATGTCTCCTTTTAGAATGGGATAACTCCTTAAGGGGGTCAGAAATTCCCCTATATATTTTTTTTTTTTTTTAGAGTTTGAAAATAGCCAAAGAAAGAGATCTTTTCCAGTGTCTACCCTAAGTAAATTTTGGCTCGTGAAAATATTTGGAATCCCTGAAAGTGCTCGAAATCCAAAGTTTTACTGCAGTCTTTAGAATAGGAAAGCCACCGTGGTTTAGAGTGCATATGTTCCACTCATCCATGTTGCTTTGAGAATTCTGCGTTCCTAACTTCAGGGCTTTGACCCCTTAAGTCATCTATTTCCAGAACAGTCAGGAGGCCAGCTGGAGGGAGCTTTGGAAGTAAACAGAATGGAAACTTTATACCCTGGGCACCACTAGGGCCATGGAGATGCTTAAGGAAGCCTGTAGCAGATGCCCTCGCTGGTCCTCAACCTGTGGGTCACAACCCTATGGACATATCAGATATGGGATTCATATCTGATTCATATCTGAATCATTGGGATTCATAGCAGTAGCAAGTTATGACTAGCAAGGACGGGACTTTATGATTGGGGTCGCCACAACATGAGGAACTATACTAAAGGGTGGCAACATCAGGAAGGATGAGGACCATTGCTTGAGCGGGTGGAGGTCCAGCTTTGCTATGAAGGCACAGGATAGTAGGTTTCTTATCCTGTCCTCAGGACTGGGGGAGGCAGGGACTGCTGAAGCCCTTTCCAAAGGCACAACTTGCCTTTCTCTCAACTCCTGCCACACTCAAAGTGAGTTTTCTCTCTCTCTCTCTCTCTCTCTCTCTCTCTCTCTCTCTCTGTGTGTGTGTGTGTGTGTGTGTGTGTGTGTGTGTCAGTGAAGGCACACTGGGTCAGAGGAGGGAGGCCCAGGGAAAACTGCTTTTCTCCTGTCCTACACGCGAACGTGTTTGGAGCACAGCCTAGTGGGATGCTGGATGGTGCCAGAAGCTCCCTCCTGTGATGTGACTGTGGCAGGCTGGATCTTGAGGGGAAGGCTGTAATAGGAACCCAAGAGACATGGCTTTTATTCGGCAGACACTATGGTGAGAGAAAAGGAAAAGGGACCAGGTGCCGATGAGAGAGGCTTCCCAGCCTGGAGGACCAGAGAGAGGACTGGAGGAAAAACATGAAGCCGACTTGGGCAGAAGCGCCCTGAGCGCTGCACAGTGGGGGTGACCTACGGTGGGGTGGGTGGGGGCCTAAGGAGGGGACACACAAGGTCCATACATCCATCCATGGTGCTCTGCCCCAGTGTGGGAATGGAGAACAAAGTGTCCCCAGGGTCAGTTACTGGAGGATGAAAGGTACACGGTAATGGGCATCTAAATCCTGCTGGCGGTTAGGAGAACAGGGCAGCATTCTCTTGAACCTGCATTTGGATGGAGCCAGGGCGGGTGGGGAGTGCTTCCAGATGACACACAGGGCCTGGTCACCCATGGGGCTGAAGTCAGGGGTGTGTTTTGACCAGGGTTTCAGAGCTATCAACGCACTGCCTTCCAGACACTTCTAGACAGCTGCAGCCATTTCCTGTTCCTACTAACTCACTGCCCTGCCCATCTCTTCTAGCAGGGATAGACCCTAAAATATAAATCTGAGCATCCCCGGTGCTCTCCCTGATGGTCTCGGTGACAGTTGTCCCGTGGAGTTAGGAGCAAATGTAATGGAGTGGAAAGAAATAAGGGCACATGGGGTATGCGGGACTACGGGAGGGGCAGAAGCAGGAACAGAAACACCTAAGAACTGTACCTAGCCAAAGAAGACAGGTAAGGGCGAAAGAAAGGACAGGTTGGGGGGTGGGGGGCTGGAGAGATGGCATTGGCTGCTCTTCCAAAGGACCTGGGCTCAACTCCCAGCACCCACATGGCAGCTCACACAGACACGCATGCAGACAGAACACAAATGCAAATAAAATTTAAAAAAAAAAAAGTAAATCATTTTTAAAACATTAAAAAAAAAAAGAAAGGACAAAGTACAAGCCCTCAAGCCAAGGCTGGCCCCCAGGCACTCTTTTGGAGGATGGCTGAGCAGAGGGAATGTGAAGACTTCACACTCATCCAATAGGTTTTCCCTGATTGGTGGCTGCAGCAAACGAACTTTTCAAATCACTCTTCCCTTCTCTGTGGCCTGGCCACCCCTTCTCTAAGGCACGCATCGCTGCCCGGCGCCATCTTGATTTTTACTGGAGTGAACAGAGAGTAGGGTCAGTGGCTGCCTCCTAAATCAGGCTACAGAGACAGCAGCCAGTGTGCCAGGCTTTACTGACTCCCCTTGGGAGGCCTTAGATGGGGAGGGGCAGTTGGGGACAAGAGGGGTAGGAGGGGGAACTGTAGTGGTATGTAAGAGAGAGAGAGAGAGAGAGAGAGAGAGCACCCAAGCACAGCTCTGAGTCTTAGGATCCTTTTAAGGAGTCAAGTCAGGAGTTGCAAAGCAGGTTTACAGAAAACAATGGAGCATTAAGTACTGAATAATGTGAAAAAACACTGCAGCCATCTTCATATGGTCACCCTGAGAACTGGGAGGGTTTGTGAGTTCCCAAAAAACACGTCAAGGCCATGGCTTGGGGCAGATCGGGTTCCAGACAGAAACTGGTTTTTAACAACACAGCAGAATGGCTCCTGCCTTCAAAATGGAGTCAGACACATTCCTCATGCTCTTCTGCAAAAGGAAGGCATGGGCTAGGGTTTGATTTCCCAGCCCTTCTGGTCAGCGAATCTTAAGGCCCACTGTGAAATCTTTTCAAGGGACAAGGAAAAACCTCAAGGGTCTGCCTCTGTGACTCAGCAAAAGTCTCCAGACAAAGGAACAGGTGACTTGTGACAGTGAAGGCTCTCATTGCAGAGCCCGCCCTCTGTGAGGTAGCTACAGGACACAAACGGATGGGCAGAAAGGAGGTGTCATTGCATCCGTTGCCTTTGCTAGCATTGACCAAATAATAGTGGCAAGTAAGTAAAATAATGTCCCGTGACGGATAGGTGGATAAGCAATCTCCTTTGGCCCGAGGTTATCAGAGGGTCTGTGGGGTGCATGGGAGGGTGGGCAGGGAGAGGGATCTAGGAAAACAAGTGACTTTAATCCTGTGATGCTGATTCCTGAGGTTTCAGGAAACTACTGGAACTTTTCAAAATGGTGTGGCTGTGGTTAACAGTTTTCAGAAGAGAAACTGAAAAACAACCCCAAATAGCGAGGACAGACAGGAAGGCTGCCATAAAACACGGGCTAGGCAGTGGGGCTGTGAGGGAGGGAACTCTCCTCTCTGGTCTCAGCATCAGAGGAGTATCAGAGTATCCTTCTCAGTATCAGCGCAGGAAGCAAAGCTAGACTCCAGCCCAGTGTCCCTCGCCAGTCATTGCTTCAGCGGGCTGGGCTGTGCACTTGGAGCCATGTCCTGGGCACCGAGGGGAGCACTCCTGAGCATTGAGTGGTGGGACAGTGTGTACAGATGCCCTTTCTCCATGTTCTTAAAGGAGCAAGTTGATGTGTTCATTCCAGATGTTACCTACCGCCTGCACGATTGACTGGCTACAACTTGGGCCATTAAAGGCATGTGTCTTTGGATTGGGCTGCAGGTTCCACCATGGGCCGACTGGAAGGGAAGGTTATTGTCCTGACAGCTGCTGCTCAAGGGATCGGCCGGGCCTCTGCATTAGTAAGTTCACGCCTGCCCAGCCTTCCTGCCACAGCCTGCAGATGGGCAGGCTGGCACCCGTTATTTCGTTCTCATGTACTCTTTCCTATTCCTCCTCCCTTCCCTCCTCCCTTCCTTTGGTTTTCTTCTTATTTTTCTTCCTTTTTGCAGCTTGGAATAGAACCCAGGACCTCAAGCGTGCTAAGCATATACTCCTACTACTGAGCTAGCTGTATTTGTATCCTTTCTATTCTGTTTTTACCTTTAATATGTCTGTCTTTTTCAATTTATTAGTATGTGTATGTGGTGTGTGTGAGTGTGCGTGTGCGTGTGTGAGTGTGCATGTGTGTGTATGTATGTGGTGTGTGTGTGGTATGTATGAGGTATGTATGTGTGTGTATGTGGTGTGTGTGAGCATGTATATGTGTATGAACATGTGTATGTATGTGTCTGTGTGTGTGAGTATGTGTGTGTACGTGTGTGGTGTGTATGTGTGTGAGTGTGTGTGTGAGAGTGCATATGTGTGTGTTTGGTGTATATGTGGTGTGTATGTGTGTGTGAGCATGCGTGTGTGTGTGTCTATGTGTGTGTGAGTGTGCATGTGTGAGTGTGTGAGCGTGTGTGTGGAGTGTGTGTATGTGGTGTGTGTATATGTGTGTATATGTGGTATGTGGTGTGTGTGTGAGAGCATGCATGTGTGTCTGTGTGTGTGTCTATGTGTGTGTACGTGTGTGAGCGTGTGTGTGAGCGTGTGTGTGAGCGTGTGTGTAGGTGGTGTGCGTGCATGAGTGCATGTGTGTGTGTGTGTGTGTGTGTGTTGGCTGTAACTCATGCACCATGGTGAAATGTGAAGGTCAGAAGACCACCCTGTGGAACTGGTCCTTTCTCTTTGACATGGATTGCAGGGATTGAAGTCAGGTCTCTGGGCCTGTATGGTGAGTGCTGAAGGGCTCTAGCAGGCCTGGGCTTGGCAAACAGGCATACCCTCACCTCCTCCCTCCCCCTTGTAAAGCATAGATTGCATCCCTAAAGCTAGCCACCAAGGTCTACTCCCTTATTTGGACACTTTCTTATGCCAGACTCATTCCCAAGGATGCCACCAAAGTCCATCAACCAAAAGCGCCCTTTGGTTCACCTAATGAACATGCCCAATCAAAACCTACCACCTCGTCCTAGCCTGCCCAATCAAAATCTATCACCTCGTCCTAGCCCACTCCAACACTCTTCTTAAAAATCACACCTGCAAGGTCACACTTGCTGCTGTCAGGCCTGAGTCAGAAAGCAGCCACTTTAACTTTTCTTCCCTGCTTAATAAAGGATCTCTCTGTGACACTCGGTGTTTGGAGGCAGTTTGTGACTAATCCAGGTAGGGAGGGAGCTCCTGCTGTGTGGGAATTTCCTCACACGCCCTTATCTGCTGAGCTATCTTGCCAGCCCAGGCATCTTACTTCAAGAGAAAATTTCCCGACAGAGAAGAAGAAAGGAATTCCTTGTGCTTAAGTGGCATCACATAACTTTTAACCCTGAGAATCATGTTTCTCTGCCCCAACTTTTCTGCACTGTGATGAACTGACTTGGCCGCAGGGCTCTAGAGGGCTCTGTGACTGTGTCAGTTTACGATTAAGACCCCAGAGTTATCAAGCTCTAGTCATTTTGTGCTGAGGTGCCTCAGTTTCTCCCTCATTGCACCCCGAGCTGACTGGTAATGTACTTGGAGTGCAATGCTGAGTGTGAGCTGGCGGTTATGAAGCTGCTGCTGCTGTCGTCCTTGGAGGGAATCTTCCTGTTTTTGTCTTATTAAGTTTTTTACTCATTGCTCACAAATGGCACATGGAAGTCAGAGCCCGCCCAGCAGGTAAAGGCCCCGTCATCCAAGCCCTGAGACCCAAGCTCGACCCCTGGAAAGAGGAAGGAGAAAATGACTCCACAAAGTTACCCTCTTACCGTTACATGCCGACCACATTGCATGCCCGCACACACAAGCACATACATGAAAGATAAATAAATGGGAAAGAGGAAACATAGATAGGGGTCTCATCGTGGGATAGCAACATTATTTCAGAAACAGGTGTTGGGGAAAGTGTTTGTTTGTTTATTGAAACGGAGTCTCACTATGCAGCCCTGGCTGGCCTAGAACTCTGTGTAGACCAGGTTGACCGCAAACTCACAGAGATCCCTGTGCCCCTGCTTCCCGAGTGCTGAATTAAAGGAGTGTACTAACACCCAGCTCTGAGTTAGAGGGTTTTTTTTTTTTTTAATGTTTATTTCTGTTTATTTCTTTATATTTATTTTATGTATCCGAGTGCTTTGCCTGGTACCTGCAGAGGTCAGGAGAGGTTATCAGATCTACCAGAGCTGGAGATACAGACAATTGTGAGCTGCCATATGGGTGCTAGGAACCAAACCCAGGTCCTCTGGAAGAGCAGCCAGCTTTGAATAGCTGAGCCATCTCTCCAGTCTCGAGTTAGAGTCTTAAAAGAAAATGCTAATATTGTTTGACAAAAAAGACAAAGTCAGATGGAAAATGCAATGTCTACCATGCTGCTCTCTAATGACTGACAAAAAACAATTACGGTGGGGTAAGGGGAAATGAGACTAGATAGGTGGAAATTCTACATATTTTATAGGAAAAACAGTAAAAATACTTTGAAAGGAAGAAAACGGTTTCCACTTTTGAGAGCAGTTTATTCAAGTAAGCAGAGGACTGATTTCTATTTCCCTTCTGGCAGGCTTTTGCAAAAGAAGGAGCCAAAGTCATAGCCACAGACATCAATGAGTCCAAACTCCAGGAGCTGGAAAAGTACCCAGGTGAGCAACTTGACTGCAGGCTCAGAACTGGCCTGGTTTTAGAAAGCAGAGATACTGAGCAGGAACGCAAGCTCTAGCTGCTCCAGACACCGGTCTCAGAGTCCAGCTCCTTCGTGTGTTCTGTGTGTACAGAAACAGACATTTCTGTCTGTACAGGCAGAAATGTAGGGATCTGAAGGGACATACTTAAGGTTTTCTATTGCACAACATGTTAAGGGATGTTGCTCCCAGTTACAAAGTTCTGTGAGAATTAACAGCTGTCGGGTTAACTATTAATGACAGCTCCACTGCCGCTCATGACTTCTCCGGAGTAGTCTTGTCACCAGGAACGTGCTAGGATCCTCTTGAGTTCCTACAAAAGTGCTTGCAGCCCCATTAACAGCTAAAAGGCAATGGGAAATTTGTTGCTCTCTTGTTTGTTTGTCTGTTGCATTTTTATCAATACTTTTATTTTACTGGAAGGAAAATGGAGACATGTCATGAAAAGGTGGAACCCCCTGTATCACACAGAAATTTTCATCTTACAGTTTCTAAATTTTTATTTTAAGTGTGCAGTTGCCTACTGACACCAAGTGCAATACCCATAGGGGCCATAAGAGGGCGATGGAGCCTCCAGAACTGGAGTTACATACAGTTGTTAACCACCACAGGGATGTCAAGAATCAAACCCAGATAGTCCAAAAAAGCCGACAACACTTAACTGCTGAGTTATCTGTGTAGACCCTAGCAGAGATCTTATTGAAGTGGCAGAAGATGCCACTTTAAGATCTGTACATCTTTGGAAGGGTTTGTTTTTTTGTTTTTGTTTTTGTTTTGTTTTAAGATGTATTTTATTCTTTGTGTGTGTGTGTGTGTGCGCGCGCGCACGCACGCGTTTGGGTACAGAGGCCAAAAGGAGGTATAAGATCCCTTAGAGCTGGAGTTCCAGGTGTCTGTGAGTCCCCTAATGTGACAGCTGGGATGTGAGCGCCAGTCCTCTGATAGAACAATAAGTGCTCTTAACCCCTGAGCCATGTCTCCAGCCTAAGACTTGTGCATTTTAATGACCCTCTTGAGATGGCCAGAACTCCAGCATTAGCTGCAAGTCCCATGCAGCCTAAATGGAAATGTTATATTCTTCACACTTCACACCACAAGACAGCCAAATCTTCACAGTTACTTATTTTATGAATTCTACATAAAAATTGTCTTTTACTTTATTCTTCAGGTATTCAAACTCGAGTCCTTGATGTCACAAGGAAAAAGCAAATTGATCAGTTTGCCTCAGAAGTTGAAAGAATTGATGTCCTCTTTAATGTTGCTGGGTAATTTTAAACCTTTTATTTCACCCTGAGAACGTTTTGTGATTTTATTAAATGAATATTGGTAGGATAAAGGAATGATTAATTGGCAAAGCATGACTTATTCCTTGGGAAGTCAGGCTAGATGTCACACATCACTCAGCAAAGGGACAGCTGTGTCATTTGACATGGACTTGGGGTCCACAGGCAATTAAAGCTAAGGAAGGGAGTGAATACTGATGCAAAATATGGAAATTAAGCAAAACAGTGACTCCTGACCTTTCCTTTCATAAATGATCTGTTTGTCCTTCTACGAGGCTGTATCTGGAGACACCGCTATTGGTTTGCGAGCATCATTTCAGTCTCTAGCATTGCAGAAGATGCAGGAAACCATGTGTGGTTCTTGGTACGGGAAGCTGACTGAGTGACTACCGGAAGTCCTGTAGTACATAGGAACCATCCCCGACTACATCTTGTATTTGACTAAGTAGCCTCAGCAGAGGACCGAGTCTGTAAGGCTGCCATGTTCAGGAAGTGTCCTTGAGGAAGAGTGGCTGTTCTTCCTCCGTTGTGCACTGTGACAGACGCAGACATCCACAGCGTTGCTTTGCTGCACTGATGTAGGAGGGTTTGTGCACTGTGCTACAAGCAAGCAGCAGACAGCCACAATGTTACTTCTCTACACCGATATTTGGAGACGCTGCTTTTCCTTCCAGCTTTGACTTCCCTGTAGAACTTTAGCCTGTGCCACCTGAGGGCACTGTCACCCTGGGAACAGGAATCAAATGGAACAGCTGTCCTCACTTGCTTTCTGTCTGTTTTTCCAGCACTAGCATTTCCAAAGCCCCTGGTACTGAGATTCTTAAGTTTGGCAGTTCCTGCTTTGTCCTTTCAAAAGGATGATTGGGGTTTGGGGTTTTTTTTGGGGGGGGTTGTTTTGTTTTGTTTTTCTCCTTTTTCTTTGTTTTTAATGTGTGTGAGAGAGCTCTATGGCATATATGTGGAGGGCAGAAGACACGCTCTGGGAATCGAACTAAAGCCTCTAGACTCGGCCTCTAGACTCGGCAGCAAGGGCCATGTCCAGCCTATCTTCCTTTTTTATTTAGAGTCTCACCTTATAGCTCTGGCTGGCCTGGAACTCAGTCTGTAGAGCAGGTTAGCCTCATTCTCATGAAATCTGCTTGCCTCTGCCCCACAGTGCTGAGGTTACAAGGTGTGTGCCACCACGCCCAGCTTCAATTCCTTTTTTTTTTTTTTTTAATTACATGTATGTGTTTTATGAGTGTGTCCACATGTGTGGAGATCATACAACCAGCTGGAGTTATTTCTTTATTTCCATTTTGTGGGTCCCAGAGATGGAGCTTGTGCCATTGGGTTTGGAGACCGACATCTTTATCCACCAGCCCTGAAAAAGGATGTTTTCACATAAAAATGTTGCATTGCTTACTACCATAATATGTTAAATTATACTATTTTGAGTTGTATAAAGTCTTAAAAAGGAAAAAATGGTCTAACTTGTACTTGACAAGAAAAGTGATCATTAAATAGATGAGAAAAAGCTGAGGGTTTTGTTGTTATTGTTGTTTGTTTGTTTGTTTGTTTTAAGACAGGATTTCTCTGTGTAACAGCACTGGCTATCCTCACTCTGTAGACCAGACTGGCCTCTGCCTCCTGAGTGCTAGGATTAAAGGCATGCACCACCGTCACTCAGTTTAGAAAAAGGTTGTAATTGCAGGAGTTTGTGTATGTTGTTTTGTTCTTATAATCCCAGGGCATGCTAGCAAGCACTTTCCTGGTGAGTTTTGACATGCCCCCTCCCCATTAATCTCTCTTTCAGTTTTGTCCACCATGGGACCATCCTGGATTGCGAGGAAAAAGACTGGGACTTCTCAATGAATCTCAACGTCCGCAGCATGTACCTGATGATCAAGGCATTCCTTCCCAAAGTAAGAGGACTGACAGCATCCAGACTGTGAGCTTTCACACTGGGTGCAGCGAGGATATGCACGTGTGTTTGAGTATGATCATAGCTAGCACGTTGACTCGTGTACATAGAGCATTTACAGCAAGGCTGTTTATCGAGAGTAATCTGTTCAGCCTTCCAGTTCTTACATTCGGGAATATTGATTAAGCATTTCAACATTGTCAGGCTCCATGCTACACCCAGGAGACCCTCCAGTGGACCTAACAAAGTTCCCATTTGGGAAGGGTGAGAAACTCCGTTGGCGTGTAATATAAATTGGCAGCTATGAGTACCACGCAAAGGAACTAGGGTAATGGTGAGGCCCTCTTGGGCCTCACTGGCAAAGTGGGATTCTCAGAGAGAAGGGAGGGAGTGTCTGGAGAGATGGACTGGCTTCTTGCTTCAGGAACTGAGTGGTCCCATGAGGTGAGTGAGGTTTCATCACATCCGCTGACTTCACAGAGGACAAACCTGAGAAGGCAGGGAAGGAGCCGGGGCTCATGCCATGAGCAAGTGGTAGACTCAGTTTATAAAGCTCGCTCACGCCTCCAGGTCTGAGCATGCTCTGTCGAGGTGCTTATGCCCCCGGGGATTTTTCCCTTCACAAAGAATTGTGAGTTTTCTTTAGTTATTTTATTTTATGAGTGTGGGGTGTTTTACCTGCATGGGTATCTGTGTACTCCCAGAGGCCAGAAGAAGGCATCACATCCTCTGGGACTGGAATTACAGGCGGCAGAAGCAGCCAGTGCTCTTAATCACTGAGCCATCTCTCTAGCCCCTTTCTCTTGAGACACAGTCTCACCATGTAGCCCTGGCTGGTGGATATAAACCAGGCTGGCCTCAAACTCATAGAGATCTGCTTGTCTCTGTCTCCCCAGTGCTGGGATTAAAAGTGTACCCCACCATGCTCAACCTATATTTTGCTTTTCAAACAAATCATCACATGCTTTCTAGAGTGAGCTCTTCTGGGTGCTCTGGAAGGGTGTAAGTGTAGGAGGTCGTGTAGGAGGTCGGTAACCCTGATCTGACATGAGCTTTTAAACCAGTAAGTAGCAGACAGTGAATGGGACTAACTGAAGACAGAACCAGTTCAGTTGCAACAAAGATATGCTTTTATTTTCCTGAGACACTGGCTCACTATGCTGCTGACTGTCCTGGAACTCACTAAGTAGACCAAATTGGCCTTGAACTCACAGAGATCTGCCTGCCTCTGCCTCCCAGCCTGAAGGTATGCCTTTGAGTACTTGATTAGTGCTTTAACAGGACCTTTGGAACTTGCTGTTCCCTCAAAAGTATGTTTCTGGGCAGGAGGATGCTCAGAGGTTAAAAGCACTTGCTGCTTCTCCAGAGGCCCTGAGTTCAGTTCCCAGAACAACTTCCTGTAACAACTGCAGGCTTCTGAGTGCCAGGATTAAAGGGGACAGGGCAGGAGCCATCATGCCCGGCTTACGATCCCCTTTATCATGTACAAAGGCACATTGCAGCCTGGCATGGTGGCACACAGCTTTAGTCCCAACACTAAAAGGCAGAAGATCTCTGTGAGTTCAAGACCAGCCTAGTCTACAAAGGGAGTTCCAGGACAGCCAGGGCTATACAGAGAAACCTTGCCTCAAAAAAAAAAAAAAAAAAAAAAAAAAGGAAGAAAGAAAGGAAGGAAAGAAGAAGAGAAAAAAAAGACACATGAAAGTAAAACGTTGCTTCCCCTCTGCTGCATCCCTTGACACGGTTGGTCACATCAGCCTCCCATGTGCTGTTAGCCCATGCAGCCCAGGGCCTTGCAGCTTGCCCTACGCTCTTTGATCTTGGGTCTAATTAGTCCCAAGTATGAATATGGAAAGTAAGAAAACTACCACAAGGAAGTAGATCACCTTGGCCACCCCAGCTCTAGATCCATCAGTCACAAACTCCTTTCCTGCATTTCCTCTGAAACCTGGTAAAGGAACTCACCCAGCAGGAGAGAGCTTTCTCTCTCTAAGTCCTTCACACTGCCTGTCCAGATCAGTTTCTGGAAAGAGCCACGTTTAATTGGTCTTCATTATGTCACACACATGCCCGGCATCCTGTTCTCCGGCTTGTGCTCTGCCCCCAGCAGCTGCCTGAACTCGCAGTCTCTGCCTTTGTTCTCCTTCCCATGCCCTCCATCTGACAAGTGACTTCACTCAAACTGGTACCCAACTCCAAAAGTTCTCTCAACTCCCTGTTTCTTCTGCAGAAGCATCCATGGGTGCCCATACCTTTGTCTGTTGTCTGGAAACATGTATCTGAGTAATGGTCAATAACATCCAAATGAAAATTCATAGTTGCATTGCTCATGGTGGGTGACCAGATTAGGAACAGGGCCCAGCCATCTGCATTTGAAAGTTGTACCAAGTGAGTCACTGGAGTGTCCTTTGTAGGTACCAAACACCCTCCTTGTGACAACGCCACACTTTTCGTTGGGGGGTGGCTGTCCTACTGCGTTGGTGCTCCCTCTCAGTGTGCTGCAGATCCTCCCTGTTGGTGCGGTGACACTCGGGGGTACTGAGCAAGCAAGCAATCTCCACCTGTGTCCTGGATCTCTCTGCAGCTGGGCTTTTCCCACGCTCTCCAAAACCACTGCTTCTGCTTCCTCTCATCTGTGCCTGGCACCAGGGTAATCTCTGTGATCCCCAAATTGAAGGTTCTCTTCCACCCTCATCCTTCATCGTCACCGCGGTGCTCTCAGGGTCAAACCCAAGTTCTTCACAGCAGCCTGGGTTCACTCTGCAGCCTGATTGCTCCCAGGCCTCCGTTCCAGCCAGACCCATCCCCACCTCCCGGGTCCCTCGTGGAGACCTTATTCGTGTAGTACCTCCTCCTTGAAGCACCCTGGTGTTTGTCTTCTGGTTCTATGACTAACAATATAGTGTTAGCCCTTTTCCTCCTCCTCAGCAGCTCCCCAGCCCCAGAGGGGCCCTTCCTGACCCATCCTTTCCCCGGCTCTCTGCATATCTCCACTATTGCTGGCTTCTAGTTATATCAATCGGACTGATCGTCTGCTGTAGGCAGGGACTGCGTCCTTTGTCTTTCAGTGTCCTGGGTGGTGCCGCACGGTACCTGGGTTTGAAACCTCTGCAATGCACTCATGCTGGATAAAGTATTATCTGCCCACGTCTGGAACGCACTGATGTTTGTTCATGTCCATTTAGCTTAGGGTTCATTCCTGGCCTTGCCAATAATGTTGTACCCATAAGAGGTGGTAGCATGCCTTAGAAATCAATGCCAGTGGGTGTTTAGACATGCCACCAGCTCCCTGCAATGATTGGGCAAAGATTGTGGCTTCACACGTAAGACTGTTTCCCATAGATTAAAGTTAATAGCTAATCAGGTCATTAAATTGAGCCTAACCTGGCAGTACACGTCTGTCATCCCAGCATTTGTGAGGCTTAAGTGTGAGGATCTGGAATTCAAGGCCAGTCTGGGCTATCATGTAAGAGCCTGTCTCAAAAAAACAAAAAAAAGACAAAAAACAAAGAAAGGGGTCTAGCTGGCTGGGAGTCAGTGCTAATGTGTCTCACCCCACAGAGTAGAGATGCTTTTACTTTGTCTCTGCAGATGCTTGCTCAGAAATCTGGCAACATCATCAACATGTCTTCTGTGGCCTCGAGCATCAAAGGTACCAGTGGCTTCCTTGGGGTGGGGGATTGAGTTCACACACACACACACACACACACACATACTTTCATGAGCTGTGGATTTTAGAACTAAGCACAGACACATTCATAAAACTCATATGGAAATTTAGAATAGCTTTTTAAAAAAAAATGATTCCAAGTGGCTTATGTCATCAGTCCTGTTGTTACTCATCAAATTAATTTAAAAATAGCTGTCTTTGTCTTTCCTTTTATTCCTTCTATATACATGGAAGTGAAAATTAAGATAGGAGAAAAAAAGATTTATCACTGAAATGATTCAAAATGATATATTAAATGCAAGCTGAGCTGGATGCCCCTTGAATCCTGTAAATGGAGTTCTTAATTTGTCTTGATAACAAAAAGCCAGAGTCAGATATAGAGGAAAACCCTGAGAGATCAGAGAGAAACAGTAAGCCACAATACGCCTTACCTCCTTAGCATCTCAGCAGACAAGAGAGCAATTCCTATTTCTCCCTGCTTATATCTGTCTGGACAGACCTCCAGATCTCTATGGTTAGCTAGTGGCAAGCTCCATTCTCTGGCTTTATTTGTATTATTTGTACAAACAAAATATCACCACAGAATCAAAAAAAAAAAAAAAAAAAAAAAAAAAAAAAAGAATTCTCAGTACACAGGGAACAAGCAAGACTTTCATGTGCTTTTCATAAATAGCATCTCAGGAAGCCCCTGGCCTCACTAGGCAACCGAAGCCGGCTTGAACTTATCATCATCATCATCATCGCACCCCCACTTCTGAAGTGCTAGGTTGTAGGTGGGCACCTCCAGACTCAGCTTCGGACTCCATATTCTTCAGGGTAGCAGAGGTTTGCACAAACACAGCATCCGTGAGAGGCCCCTGTGCTTGTGAGGTTGCAGCACAGGGCCCTGAAAGACAGGTCAAGGAAAAGGGCTAGCACTAAACGGACAGAATGTCACAGCCTGAAATTGATGGATTTGTGAGTTTAAAATGAAATCATCGTGGAGACGATGTTCTTTCTCTTATATATGATATATACGGGAGCGGAATGTAAGGGAGATGGGTCTTTTGTTTCTTCACTTAGGAAGATCTAGAAGGGGATGAGGGTTTCCTACTCCTGTACTGGTGGTAAACAATGGGTGGCTGCTATAAACGCCATGTAACACCAAAGTCTAAGTCATGGTCTGCCTATATTGGCAGCATTTTCTGGCATTCAGAAACTGTCTCTATCCCCACCACAAGACCAATCATTCTTTAGAGGAAAAGCTGATTTCAATTTTCTTATTATAAATAAATAATAAATAAAAGGAGAGCTGATAGGAATATGAAAATGCTGAGTGGGAAAAACGCGCTGTGTTCCTTTCTCTGAAGGAAACTGTCTCTAATTCCTTCACACCCAGGAGTGGAAAACAGATGTGTGTACAGTGCAACCAAGGCGGCTGTGATTGGTCTCACAAAGTCTGTGGCTGCAGACTTCATCCAGCAGGGCATCAGGTGCAACTGTGTGTGCCCAGGTGAGTCAGGCAGGAGGGCTGGGATGCTGGCCTTTCTTACGCTCCGTATGGCACCATAACCAACCTTTCCACCAGCTTGTTTGTCATGGGTTCAATTTCTTTTCATCACCCAGAGACATTTAAACTAGAGCTTTGGCCTAGTTAAGAGAACAGTACAGCTTTGGATGGACAGAGGTTTCAAGTCACTTGGAAGAAGCCTCCATATGAAGGATTTGAAATCCAGCATGTGTGGGCCAGTTTAGACTCAAGTGGCCGAGACACAAAACTTGGCAGACCCTGTTGTTTTAAAAGCAGACCATGGTGACCTTCTTAGCGGAGAGTCAAAAAGTAGACTCTCCCACCGCTGGTCTTGTCCTGCCGCCGCACCAGCCCCAATTAACACACAAGAGACTCTGTAGGTACAACGCTATTGGCCCGGTACTAGTTTCTTATCGGCTAGCTCTGTCTTAAGTATTAACCCATTTCTGCTGATCTATGTATTTTTCTTACTGGGGAGCTGGCCTGAATTCTGCTTTCTCCAGTCTCTCCATCTTGACCCCTCCCTAATACTTCCTCTCTCCTCCTTGTCTCCTAGTCCCTCCTATCTTCCTTTCCTATTGGCCAACAGTGCTTTATTCATTAACCAGTATGAGAAACATATATACATAAAGGCATCTCCCATCATCATACCAAGGGGACAGCAGAGGGAAAGCCAGGGGAGCCTCGTGGGACACAGGGATCTGCCGAAGTCCCAAACAACAGCAGAATGGCTACTAAGTCAAAAGGATGCTGTGGTCTGCTTAGTAAGTAAAGCTTTCTGGAGACAGTCCCACCTGGATGGCTCATGTATTCTAGCTACAAAGACATAGTTGAGAGGTTGCAAAACAGATCACACGACTCTCAAAGCAAAAATATTTGCTTCCATTGTGAAAAGCATGGCCACCCTCCTATGAAGACACAAGAAAAATGCTTTGCTTTTTATTTGTTTTGCTTTCTGGGATGAGACACAGTTTCTTGGTAACTGTAGGTACACCTCTTTCTGGTTCCACCAACCCAAAATGAGTACAGGGTACCTAACAGTGCCAGCTGAAACCAGGAAATCTCAGGCCACCATTCATGGGGTGGTCTCAGGAAGCTTGAAATAAAACAAATTTCCTAGACTCACTGCTGTTTTGATGCACCACACACTGACTGATGCAATACACGGGTACACCGCACATGCACTGGTACACTGTACACACCCGGGTGCATTTCACACGCACTGGTGCACCTCACACGCGCTGGTGTACGGTATACTGACAAGCACTGGATGACAGAAGATCTTTCAGAGCAGAAACTGCTGCTTTGTATAAAGGGCAGATTGTTAGGTATAGTGGTAGGAGTATCTTGGCAGACCAGAGCCAAGGAATGCCACAGAGATCATACCACACAACAGAGCTCATGCAAGAGATTTATTGGTGTGTGGATAAGAGAGAGATAGAGACAGACAGACAGACAGACAGACAGACAGACAGACAGACAGACAGACAGACAGGGCGAGAGAGTGGCCTGGGATGGTGGGGATGTTTTAAAGAGTATGAGTTTGAATTTGGTGAGTAGGGACACCATGGCTGCTGGTATAGAGTCACTGAAGGCAGGCTGGGAGAGCGCCTGGTATCTAACACAGCTAAGGAAATGGACAAGAAGAGGTTATTAAAAATGAAATGCAGCAAAGGTCTTTTTAATACAACTGCTCCCTCCAATTACTGCCATAAGAGAAGCCTCAAAGCCAAGGAATTTAAACTCTGAAACGTGATGTTGTATGTCCAGGACTAGGGTTTCCAACAGTCCACAACCAGAGCTGTGGTGGTCCACCCGATGGGCATGCCAGAATTGAGGGATGTTCAGTAGGAGATCGGTGCCATTTGGGAAGTCCCGGAGGAGGTTCTATTCAACTCCCTGGTTGGGAACCACCGGAGAAACAATGAAACACCCTTCATATCTGAGCTGCAGAGGCTGAGACATCTGTGTCATTTTGTGAGGGGTGGAGGTGAAGCCACAGGTAATACAGAAAAAGGACACTCTTGCCATTCATACTTGGCCACACCTGATCTTGGTGGCGTTGGCCATCAAGAAAAAAAAATGGCAAACAATCTCAAAAATGTGGTTGTTTCCACAGCTAGAATTTTCATGGGACTTGGAAAATCTGTTATTAAACTCTGGAACAAGGAACTAGCTGTGATTCACCGAGGCCATCCCAGAAGCAAGGGAGGAGTGTGTCTGGGTTAGTGCCAACAGTTGTGAGTCGCCACATTGAAGCCACACGCGTAGACATGGCACAGCAGACACCAGTGAAGCGGGATTAATCTGATGAGACAGCTGTGTATGATAGGGTGAGACTGAGGCCCTGAGGACACGGTTCTACACGGGAGTCAGGGAGTGCAGTAGGGTAAGGACACGGTTCTACACGGGAGTCAGGGAGTGCAGTGGGATAAGGACATGGTTCTATATGGGAGTCAGGGAGTGCAGTGGGATAAGGACATGGTTCTACACGGGAGTCAGGGAGTGCAGTAGGATAAGGACATGGTTCTACACAGGAGTCAGGGAGTGCAGTAGGATAAGGACATGGTTCTATATGGGAGTCAGGGAGTGCAGTAGGGTAAGGACACGGTTCTACACGGGAGTCAGGGAGTGCAGTAGGATAAGGACACGGTTCTACACGGGAGTCAGGGAGTGCAGTAGGATAAGGACACAGTTCTACACGGGAGTCAGGGAGTGCAGTAGGATAAGGACACAGTTCTACACGGGAGTCAGGGAGTGCAGTAGGATAAGGACACGGTTCTACACAGGAGTCAGGGAGTGCAGTAGGATAAGGACATGGTTCTACACGGGAGTCAGGGAGTGCAGTAGGATAAGGACATGGTTCTACACGGGAGTCAGGGAGTGCAGTAGGATAAGGACACGGTTCTACACAGGAGTCAGGGAATGTAGTAGAATAAGGACACGGTTCTATATGGGAGTCAGGGAGTGCAGTAGGATAAGGACATGGTTCTATATGGGAGTCAGTCTGTGTAGGATGTGACTGAGGACACAGTTCTACACGGAAATCAGGGTCTGATGTGGAAGGTCCACTATCTCTCCAGAAAAATGGCAAATGGTACCAAAATTAAGGAACACTTCCAGAAGAGAGTCAAATCTATGAATGGCCTTCTCAATTGGGTGGTCTAGTGATAGAGTAGAGAGGGTGCCTTAAAGTTCTTACAACTGATTTCCCAGAGCACTGATATTCTGAAAACGAAACAAAAAAAAAAAAAAACCCATCAGTGTTCCACAGAGAGTTTGGGGAAAAGTCCAGACAGCTGTACAGGTGTGGTTATTTGGGTTTGATTTATTTATTTATTCATTCGTTTATTTATGTATTATATACACAGGGTTCTGCTGCATATATGCCTGCACACCAGAAGAGGGCACCATGTGGTTTCTGGGAATTGAACTCAGGGCCCTAGAAGAGCAACCAGTGCTCTTAAACTCTAAGAGCAGCTAACTAGATTTTAAATATCTGATTCTTCATATTTTTCCATTTTAAGAAAAACCAATTATGTTTTTATTAGAACTTCGAACAATAGTTAAAAATATGTTTGAAGCCAATGAGAGCATGATGATAGACTAGGTCTATGTCGACCACGAGGTTAAGCCCAGGATCCCAGTGGTGAACATCATAGCAGAAAAGAATGGTTTGAAATCATTAAGGCAAACTGGTGAAACTTAAATTTACCGGTTTCTGCTTCTCCAGACTCCTGCAGGGAGCAGCTGAGGTAACATGTAAAAGTACTTACAAATCTAAACTCATAAAGAAACCACAGCATGACTGTGTGTCCCTGAGAATGCCTGTCAACTCCTCCAGGGTCCCAGCCTAGTGTTCTGAAGAATGGCTTGTTTAAAACGCATTTTTGAGTCATTACAAAAGTTATAGCCCTTAGTGGTCAGGCAGGTAGAGTTCACAGTGTCCTCTAAGTGAAAGAACAAAGATTTTGCTGCTTGCTTAGCACATAGAAAAGAAGTTTAAGGTTTAATTTCCTTTTCAATTGAAGTAATCACAGTGGCTGTCTCCTTCGGTTTTAGGAACGGTTGACACCCCATCTCTGCAAGAAAGAATTCAAGCCAGAGATGATCCCACAAAGGTATAAAAATATATCTAGCATTCTAAATGTTTTTCAGACTTTTTGGCTAAAGTTTTTATTTAAAAAAAAAAAAATGAGATGCTGAGGCTGGAGAGATTGCTCAGTGGTTAAGAGCACTGGCTGTTCTTACAGAAGTCCCAGGTTCAATTCCCAGCACCTACATGGCAGCTCACAACTGTCTGTAGCTCCAGTTCCAGGGGATCTGATGATACCTTCACAGCAATACACATAAAATAGTTAAATTGTATTTTTAAAACTGTTCCTTATGCAAAGTAGATAAATTCATAGACACAGAAAGTACAGCGGCGGCTGCCACACCTGAGGGGAAATTTGCTGCTTAATAGATGGAGATGTTCATGTTTTACAAGATGAAAAGAGAGACGGAACCTGGTGCGCGTGGCACTAGGTGTGTATGTACTTATCACCCCGAGCTGTGTGCTTAAAATGCCTGGGATGGTCAATTCAGTGGTCAACTTTGTTGTGATTCTGAGATAAAGTATCATCTTCCGTGTCCTAGATTGGTGGTCACGTGTGTCCCTCCTTCCTTAGCTCCCCATGCTGGTATGACAATTGCACACCAACACTGACCTCAATGGACATTCCTAGTGGCCTTCTGTTTGTGTTTGCTTTGTTGCTGCTTGGGAGTTTTTGTTTGTTTTGTTTTTCATGACAGGGTTTCTCTGTGTAGCCCTGGCTGTCCTGGAACTCATGCTATAGACCAGGCTGGCCTTAAACACAGAGATCCACCTGTTCCTGCCTCCCAAGTGCTGGAACTAAAGGCATTGAACCGCCACACCCAACCCTAGTGGTTTTCTTACCTATCACAGTGTCCGTAGATTTCAGCGTATCGTGACTGGCTTGGGTAGCATGGGTGAAAAAGTCACAGCAACCTCAGCTGATGGCCCTAGTTCCTCTGTAGATTCCTTGATGATGTCACAGGGCACACGCATGCCAGCCACATCTCTTATCTGGAACTGTCTCTGGCCACAGGCCCTGCAAGCTTTCCTAAACAGACAAAAGACGGGAAGGTTCGCATCTGCAGAAGAAGTGGCCCTGCTCTGCGTCTACTTGGCCTCAGATGAAGTAAGTGCTGCTCTTCCCATTTGTTACTCTGCCACACTGGGCTGTAGTTGCTCATCCTCATCCCATGTTTTCGAGTCTGTGATATATATTTCTAAAATGCTTCATTCACAAGACAGGAACAAGTTCTGATTTCATTTCCTCAAAGAAAAGCCACTGTTATCTGTCTTCATTCAGCTTGACACGACTGAGCGTCATATCACAGATGAAAAACTATAGGAAGAAATTTAAAGTGCATCTCTGTCTGAGATATTTGCTCTTTAAAATAGCAGTTGTAGACACACTGATTAAATATAAAAACCTCCTGGGCTAGCAAGATGACTCATGGATAAGAACCCTTGCTGCCAAGCATGGTGACCTATGTTCGACCCCTGTCACCCACATGGAGAATGTAGAGAACAGACTCTGACCTTCACTGGTGTGTCATACATTCACACACACACACACACACACACACACACACACACACACTAAACATAATGTAATTTTAAAAATCCTCTTGATTGTGAGAGTCGTAGAGGGCTTTGAGTAGGTTTACCAGCTTTAATTGGGTTTGGGGTAGAGTTAGTATATACTGTTCTAGTTTACTAGTGGCCTGATTGGGAGGGTTGTATGATTTTTCCTGTTCTTGTTTGCCATTGTATGTAGAAATGCCTAATTCTGTCTCTTCAACTTTACACTTGTTTAATAACTAATTTCCTCCCCGGTGACTAGTGTGTATGACTAATAAAGCAAAGACTGTTACAAGGTGCAGAGTATAAAAATATCCTCTTCCATTCCGAACCCACAATAGACAGAATAACAATCGTACCGATGTCTAACCTGTGGACCTCTGAGTTTTTACTGGGGTTACTAACAGGAGTGTGGGTGAAGGGTTAATTACAGGAGCGGGGATGACTTAGAAAGGACTGTATCACTGAAAAGCCCACCTTAGCTTGTGTGGGTGATCACCCTGGAGCACTGGTGTCTGGCAGAGCCAGATCAGATGGTCCCCTCCTCCCTCAGTTTCTGCAGGGGCCGTGTCAGAGACCTGCATGCTTTAACTTCCCCAGGTGTGTGATGTTCCTGTGCCTCCAGGGTCCCCAGAGCTCCCACCCCTCCGACAGGGACTGTTTTATTTCTTTTCTTTGGGGGGGGGGAATGGTACTTACAGCAAAGTTCCTCTTCACAGTGACTTGGTGGCACCCAGATAGTTGTGATGGTGACAGACACGATGGTTTAGTTACTGCTCAAGACTGTCGGCAGGAGTTCCTAGAAGCTGGGGAATTGTTGGGTAAATTATCACTGAAACAAGCACTTTATCACGCTTCGTGTATTTATTTAGAAAGTCCTTTCTCCTGCCTCTTCTGATGACTTCAATTTCAGGTCCAAGTCAAACTAAGGAGACAAGCATGAGAGCTGCTTATCATTGCTTATCTTTGATAATTTCATATACCTATATAACATATATAATGTATCTTGACCATATTTACCCTTGTGTTCTCAACAAGTCTTCTACTTTTTTTTTCCTGGTTTTTCAAGACAGGGGTTCTCTGTGCAGCTTTGTAGACCAGGATGGCCTTGAACTCACAGAGATCCACCTGCCTCTGCCTCTGCCTCCTGAATGCCGGGATTAAAGTCATATGCCACCACTGCCCGGTTTCCTCCTCCTCCTTCTTTATGACCCACTGAGCATACTTCAGGTTGCTTTGGGATCATGGCTGTGGGGTTATTTACATGTGTATACTAGTGGCTGCATCACTAAGGTACAATGATGATACACACTCCCTAATGACAGTATGTCAGTGTTCGAAGCCCCAGCAGGCAGCCGCAGCCGCTGTGAATCCATGAGTTCATGCCATGTCCACCTCCAGGAGACAAGTTGAGATATTTTTAAACTTCTTCACAACTTCAGCTCTACTTCTCTGGGAAATGGGAATGTTTACAAATGCCAATAATTATTTTTAAGCCCTTTAGTGTTATACAGAATTGGGCAACTGAATCTACTGCGGGGTACTATAAGACACTTTAATGGATAGCAATAATTGTTGCCTACATAATTTTCACAAACATACTTAGTGAGCTTTCATGAATTGATCGATTAATAAGCACCCTGTTTTCCCCATTGTTAACAATGATTGACACACATCGGAAACATTTATTAGTGGGCTGACAGCTAGCTAGCTTTGATCTGTTCTGAGCTACAAAATGAAAAGGTTAGAAAAGCATGTACTGTTTCTGCGTGTACTTTCTATCACCTCTCCTTATGTCTGTGGCTCTGAAGCCGAGCGCCTAACAGACCTCGTGCAGAATGTGACATGCTCATCTGCCAAAGGCCATGTGCTCCAGATCATGAGATGCTCAGCTGTCGTAAATTATTCAAACGTTCATCCCCGCCCCCATTCAGTGACGGTTTCCTGTTAGCGTGAGTGGCAAAGGTTTTATTATCTCAGTCATGAGAAATATTAAAAATAGACCCTGGGTCCAGCGTGAGTAACTATTGCGTCTCTTGTGCTTGCCATTGCAGTCTGCCTATGTGACTGGCAACCCTGTCATCATCGATGGAGGCTGGAGTCTGTGACTGCAGGAACTCCTTGCTGAGAAGGCAGGCTCTTCCCACTCACAGAGGAAAGAAACCCACTCAATGACCACCTCCCTTAGAGTGACAGACATGAAAATAGTCCCCTTTAATGCTTGTTCCCAAGACAGGGGGTCTTTAAGTAGCCTCTTGTCTCTTCTGAAACTAAATAAATAAATCAGATCAAATAGATCAAAAGAGTAGTTTTTAAAACCAGTGTGCTGGCTAACATGCAGGGTCGAGGTGGTGAGAGACATTGTGTCCAGGGAGGCTGCGACTTTGTGTATTCAGAGGGGCACCTTGCTGTGTCCTCAATTGCACCTAGGAAAGCAGAGAAGAACCCAGACCTTTTCCCCACTTAGGAAGGCATTCTCCCCTAACTGGAGAGAACCTTTTGTTACCTAATTACTTCCCAGAGCCCTACCTCTGACCAGTATCACAGGGTGGGTTCGGGTTTTAACACAGGAATTTGGGGAGGACACCTTAGTTTATAGCAACAAATAAAATTAAAATATGAATGCAAAGAAATGTGTTTTTAAAGGAAAAATACTCACTTTGGTTTTCAAAACTGAAATGTTTTTGTAAAGTCCTGCATTGTTCTGTTTGTTGATACTAACTTGAGTTCTTTGCACAACCATAAATGTATACCACAGGCAAAAAGGATCTGGCTTTAATGACACAGGAAAGCAATTCTGATTCACAACTTCATTTTTTTGGTCTTGTTATGTAAAAGAAAAATGACCAAGTGTTTACCACATATTAAGTGCTATTTTCTTAGTCTAGACACTGGCTTATTAAAATCGGCAATTATACCCAACACGGGACTAAAAATATATAATTAACATGCAATACAGTCAGTTTGAGAGGATTTTGTAGATTAAATTCATCAATGTTTTTCAGTGGTTTCCTGGATAATAAATTAGAAGCACATGACTCTAGCAATAGGCTCTGAATAGATATAAGTAACTCACTAACAGGAGACAAGTGAAATTAAAGAAAATAGATTATTCTAGAAGAAATGTGAGTGAATTTATGAATGATCACTGGATAGCATTGCTTACGAGTGACCTCTTTCAGCTTTAAGGTTGTGTGTGTGAGTTGTTTGTTGTCACCTTAAAAGACCCTATGGTAGGATACTTTGCTCTTTGCCTTTTCTCAAAGACACTTAAGGAGCCAGCCAGGATAGCCCTGGGGTCCACAGGGCAGCATGCTGTGCAGGGGCAGCTGATGAATCTGAATTGAAATTCACAACAAAGGGTACGTGGAGTAGCCCTGCCAAGAACTCTTCTGATAAGGTTAGCTAGGGCATTCTACAAGCAGGTGGTACACTGCCTTGTGTGACCCATTCTGGTGACCCAGCCTACCGTGTAGTTTACTTGTCTGGTCTTTGCTCCTTGGACAGTTCACTATGTAGCTCACACTGACTTGGATACCATTGTTCTCCTGCCTCATGGGTGCTGGGGAATACATTGTGCCACCAGGCCTGGCTAGTTTTTTATTTTATGAAATTAGAGATCTGGGCTAATGCCTTGTCTTTTGTGTGTGCGTGTATCATGAACAAAATGCGGTAACTCCTCATCCAGTAAGGGAGCAGAACATCACAGTGTAGGACAATGAGATACTATGCGGTAAGAGCAGGTTCGCACAGGGTTAAAATTCCTTTAAACATGGTGAATTCTACCAGATAGATTCCAGCAGCCAGTGCTGTCAGAAACCAGGGATGAATCTAGCCAAAAGTTTCATCAATGTTTTCCACTCATGCCACGCAAATAAAGAGACATATCAAATGGACATCATATGACCAATGGGGGGGGGAGGAAAATATGTCTTAGTCCTGCAGGAAGAGGAAGCTCGTGAGAACGGAAATTTTTGCAAGTTCTAGAAAATGGGTTCACTTTAGGAAAAGAATCATTGCCTCCGAGAAAGAGGACTGGATGGAGCCTAAGTTCATCCCGAGAATGAGCCAGAAGAGGCACCCATGATTTCTATCTGGCGTCGAAATTTACTTGATACACCTGCATCCCTGAAACCCAAGACTGAATTTAGCACTTGTTCAAGGAGTGAAACCAGGTAAGCGATGGGACCAAACTCTCCTTTGAGAAGCCCACACCCCATATTTGGGTGTGTCCGAGCATTTCACCCCTTCACCCTAGATTTTAAAATCTATGTTAAAAGATCATGACAAACTTCAACTCTGCTTTGAAAGAAAAGGAGAGGAGTGTAGGAAAGGGGACAGCAAACTGCAAGTCAGAAATAAAAAGTAAATGGCCCGAGGGAGGGTTCCGGTGGAAAACAGCATAGCAAGAGGTTCCCAGGGATACACTCTCCTCCACGCTTTCAGCCCACCATTTGTCACCTGAAAGAAGAACCCTGCCTCTCCACAGTCGGTGAGAGACACCGAGAGTCCTGGAGGTGGCGTGGGATCACAGAATTTAGGTGACTCGGGAACAGTGAGCGAGCCAGGCTGCAGGCGCCTTGTGAGGCGGGCGGCCAGAGACAGCGGGAAGCCGGGTGCGCGGGGCTCCGGTTGAGCGCTGGGAGCCCTGAATCCTGAGAGTGCGCCCCGCCCTGTGCCGCGCCCCTGGACCTCCCGGTTATCCGCAGCCACGGCGCCTCTGCAGACCCAGGCTCGGTTGCCGGTCAACGGAAGCAGGGTGGCCTGTGCCGGAGACTGCCGGCAATGATGTGAGTAGCATACGCATAGCGTGTGGCATAGCGTGTGTGCGTGCGTGTGCCTGTGCGTGTGCGTTCGGTGTCTTTGTGTCACTGTTACTAGGTAACTAGAGCGGGGTTTCCCTTGCTCTCATTTTTGGACTGCGTAGCACTTCAGGGTGCTGAGGATCATCAGGTCTGGACACCGGGCTGTATTATGCCTGCTCGAAGCTCTTGAGCTGTGGCTCTCACACTCTCCAGGCATTGGCTTCTTGTCTCATTCTTGCTCCAGACTCCAGACTCCAGAGATTTATATCCCCAAAATATTAATGGCAAGAAGCTTTGGCCTCCCAGCCTGAAACCAAACCAGCAGACAGGATGGAGCCGGTGCCTGACACAGATCCTACTCTTTTCCCTAAAAGGCCCACTCCCTCTGGCATGCCGACACCCCCCACCCTCCACACTACACCACACCCCCGCAGTTTCTGCTGCTACACAGGATTCTCCGTGGATGCGGGCTTACTGTTTCTCTCTAAGTCCTGAATGAAGAGTTTCTGTTCAGCAGATGCCTACAGGTCTTCTCTGAGCCACGCAGGCACAGTGACAGGAGAGACAATTGTGAATTACTTACTGCTTCCTCCCACAGGAAATGCAACTCCGGGATGGGAGTACACCTAAACAACTAGTGCGCTCAGGATGAGGGCAAAGTGTCAGGATTCTATTGCTGTGATCAACACCAGGACCACAAGCAACCTGGGGAGGAAAGGGTTGATTTCATCTCACTGGCTTACATCATGAAGGGAATTTAGGGTACAAACTCAAGGCAGGAACTGAACTAGAAGCCATGGAGGAATGCTGCGTACTGGCTTGCTGTCCATGGTTTCCTCGGTGTTCCTTTTTACAGGCCCCAGGAGCACCTGCTTAGGGACCGCACTGCCCACAGTGGGCTGGGCCCTCCCCTACTTGACTATAGGCCAATCTGATGGAGGCACTTTCTCAATTGAGATTGCCTCTTCTCAGATAATTCTAGATTATGTCAAGGTGACCAAAACAAACAAACAAACAAACCTAACCAGCCCAGTTATGTACACATAACCAGTATGCTATGTATTTTCTGGCATAAGAAGTCTTTAGGATTACAACCCCACCAATTACATTTTCAGCAATTTTGAAATACCCACAGAAGGCATTAAGAATGAGTTCAGATGAGCCGAGTGTAATAGTGCATGCTTGTTAATCCCAGCACTCAGGAGGTAGAGACATGTGGATCTCTGTGAGTTCGAGGTCTACCTGGTCTATATAGTGAGTTTCAAGACAGAGCTATACAGTGAGACCATGTCTCAATAAGAAGGAAGAGAAGGAAGGAGAGGAAGAGCAAGAAGAAGAAGAAGAAGAAGAAGAAGAAGAAGAAGAAGAAGAAGAAGAAGAAGAAGAAGAAGAAGAAGCCTCCAGAGGTGTTAGTGATAGTGGCCCAGGCCTGGGTCCTGGTCTTACATACAAAGTTTACATGTGAGTGTGGAAGTTCGTACTTGTATGTATTCTTGTCCAGCAGACAGTAGAAAACTAGAAACACTCCACAAACTTCCTTGCATTTGGGTTTGGGTGTAGATCTAGAGTCTTCAAAGGTGGGATGAAGCCAAGGCCATCTTCCTGCTATTTTTCCAATGCTTCCTATCGGCAAGGAAGGCCCTGGGGATGGCACTGTCAGCTTCACCACAGCTGGTGTTGGGGCTCCTTCACCCGGAGACTTTTAGACCCTGACAAATCAAGTTAAATCCTCAAACTTGTGACTGACAGGAGGCAGTTGGAGGAGTTGGGGAGTCACAGTAGAGTAGGTCTCTCAACCCAGACTTCAGGAGGGAGTAGAGTCAAGGTTTGAAGCCAGTCTAGGCTACATAGTGAGACCCTGTGGTGGTTCAATTGTCTTAATTACTTTTCTATTGCTGTGGTAAGACACCACCACTAAGGAAGGAAATGTAAAGAGGTTTGGGGGGCACTTATAGTTTCAGAGGGTTAATCATCATGGCAGGGGTATGGCAGGCAGGCAGGTGCTGAAGCAGTAGCTGAGAACTCTCCTCTTATAACACCAAAGGGACAGAGATACACTGGTGATGTGGGCGATTTGAAACCTCAAAGCCCACCCTTAGTGGCACACCTCCAACAAGGCCACACCTTCCTTCACAGTTCTACCAACTGGGAATCAAGTATGCAAATATATGAGCCTCTGGCGCCCATTCACATTCAAACCATCACAATATATTCTTGTTCTATGCAGATTGCATCCAGATCCCAGCTTCTCTAGTGACAGCTACTGTGATATTCTCAACTGTCACACACCCTGTGGAAACTTGCCTGTGGCACAAATAGAATGATTCTTAATGGCCCGTTGCTAGTGTTCAGGGGCTCATCCTTGAGGGCCCAGCCTAGACCCTGCTTTTCTAGCACTTCAAAGCTCTCAGGATTATCTAATTCTCTATTTAGCACAGCTTTCTGTTTAAAATGCCTAGAGTGAGCTGGGCAGAGATGGCTAACACTTTTTATCCCAGCACTCGCGAGGTAGAGGCAAGAAACCTCTGAGTTCCAGGCCAGCCTGGTCTAGAGTGAGTTCCAGAACAGCCAAGGCTACACAGAGAAACCTGGTCTCAAAAAACCAAACCAAACCAAACCAACCAAACAAACCAAAAAAAAAAAAAAAAAAAAAAAAAAAAAAAAAAAGCCCAACCCAAATCAAAACAAACAAAAACAAAAACAAAAAATACCTGGAGTGAGTTCTGTTATGTGCGTGGAGTGCATGGACACTTGAACCATCTGAACCTATACTCCTGTTGTTTTGGCTTTTTGTTTGTTTGTATTTATTCATTTTGTTTTTATATGAGAAGTGAAGCTATGGGGTTAGGTCTGGAAGCCATTTCCTTGAACTGCCCACATTTTCGTACCTACTATATTCTAGGTAGTACAGTATAGAATTCCCATCATGACCTTCTACTTCACTCATGATGTTTTCCCCTACAATTTCTTTGTCTGGAATGGTCTGTTCTGTGACTCTAAATGAAATCATCTTTCAGGGTTAGAGTGCAGCATCTCACGACTACCCCGGTGTTTTGACTACTGATTATTGAGACGCTGGACCTTGCTTCAACACTGCTTCTCATAGGGAGTTCCCAGAGCTGTTTCCTTAGCAAATTCACCTGGTGTCATTGCCAAAGTGTGTCAGCTGTAGTAACAGGATTTGTATCTTTGCTAAGGCTTCTGGAAAATAGCAGAATCCCCTTTCTCACAGAGCATGATGTATGAGGGGTGGTGGTCCAGGGTTTATTTAGTAGCCCAGTGATCTCATGGCTGTCTATGATTAGCCAAGCTTGCCTTTTTATCTATGAATGAAGTCTGTCTGTTAAGGTTCCAGAACACATATCAACCAAAGCTTCCACCAACACAAATGGGCACTTAAAGACAAAAAGTTAAATTTTTTTTCTCTTCTCTTTCTTTTCACTAAGAAGAAATATATTAATCCATTGGCAGGAATCCTTCATAGCCCGAGACCAAAATCTGAAAAACGGTCATGTTACAGAGACTGATTTACACCATTCCTGACTTCATCCCTAGAGCCAAGCAAATAATCCACTGTCATATCTGAATAAGTGACTTTTACATGCGCAGTAAACCATGTCTATAACACATAAAGTGACTCCAAATCTAAAAATAAGACATTAAATTTGCAATTAAAAATTTTGCCCTTGGAAGGAAGATAGACTAGAGAGAAGCAAGAATTGGGTTCCTCCTTATTTTGGTATCATTTTCTTATATTTATGTCTCAGTATTTTACATCATGAAGAGTAAACAATATCTCCCAGATAAGGAACCCAATCGTGTAACTGATGCCTTCCTTGGTTAGTTTGGCCTCCTGTGGTCGACACACCTAGAACCTCAGAGTAGGTCATTCTCAAAGAGAAACACTCTTAGTCATTTCAGGAATTCTCAAGGAAAGTTTTAACCTCCTCTGTCCTGGTCTGAATTTCTCACTGCTGAGTAGGGATCTCTTCATGTGTGAACCTTACAGTGGAGTTGATAAGTAGAACCCACAACTAGAATATTTATTTATTCCACATAGAAACTTCCTATGAGAGCCTGGTATGTTGGCACACTGAAAAGGTTTGGGCAAGGGGTTGCTGAATGCAGTGCTAGCTAGCTTAAGCTACAAAAGGGGGAGCTTCCTCAAAGCAAACAAGGAAAAGTAAACAAACAAAAGGTGTTGTGTGAGTTTGAGAATTTACTGTTTCAATACTCAAATGGGTGAACACCAAATGTAGAAGACTATTGTTACTGTAGACATTGTAGAATACTTAAAAGCAGCCGTGGTAATGGACTCTTAACTGTATACAGCACAGAGAGTAGGGTAATAGATATTTATTCCTCACAGTTTTAGAGGCAGGAAGTTCCAAGGTTATTGTTCTTAAAGATTTGGTGGCTGGTAAGAGCTTTCTTTCTGTTTACAAGCCAGGGCCTTCTTGCTGCATCCTTGTTCTCTTGTGGAGGGATGGAGGTACAATGCCACATGACATTGCAGAATGAGAGGAACTGTTCTTTCAGCCTCCTTTTCTACACACACACACACACACACACACACACACACACACACGAGACAGGTCTATATACCCCTGGCTGTCCTGCAACTGTCTACGTAGACTGGTATTGGTATTGAACTCACAGAGATCTGCTGGCCTCTGCTTCCTGCTGGGAAAAAGATATGTTCTAGCTGAGTGTGGTGAGCCACACCTTTTGTCTCAGCAGTGGAGGCAGGTGAATCTCTGAGTCCAGGTCAGCCTGGACTACAAGGTGAGTTCTAGGACAGCCATGGCCACACAGAGGAACCCTGTCCCAAAACAAACAGATAAAAAAGGTGTGTACCACCATGCCTGGCCCACCAACCTCTTTTTAATGAGCAGTATTCCATTCAAGAGAGTGGATCATTCCGTAAAAGTGACTTAATCCCTTCCTAGGGATCCACACCATTTAAGGATCTCCCTCTTGGTTTAAGTTTCAAAATGTAAGCTTTGGATAAACAGAGGCATTACAAATAGTATCAAGCAATATATGTAAATTCTTAGTAAGATTCCCCCATTAAGCAAACATTGACCTGTCCATATCACAGGCAAAAAATGTAATGGTTGATTGTCAACCATTGGATTGAGAATTACCTAGAAGAGTAGAAAATGGGGGTCTAACCTAGTGAGCTGATTAATAAAGTTGTGGCATTATTAAGAGGTAGTTAAAATATGAAATGAAATAAAATATCTCATATTTAAGGATGTAGGTCATTGGGATGAATCCTAGGTCTTTCTTTGGTTAATTCCTGTATAGTCTCTGTCTCTGTCTATGACTTTCTCTGTCTCTGTATCTCTCTTTCTGTGTTTGTGTGTGTGTTTGTGTGAGTGTGTGTGTGTTTGTGTGTGTTTGTGTGAGTGTGTGTGAGTATGTGTGTGTCTGTGTGTTTGTGTGTGTGTTTGTATGTGTGTGTTTGTGTGCACATGTGTTTCTGTGTGTGTGTTTGTGTGTGTGTTTCTGTGTGTGTTGTGTGTGTGTGAGTGTGTGTCTGTGTCTGTGTGGGTGTTTGTGTGTGTGTGAATGTGTGTGTTTGTGTGTGTGTTTCTGTGTGTGTTTGTGTGTGTGTTTGTGTGTGTGTGTTTGTGTGCACATGTGTTTCTGTGTGTGTGTGTGAGAGAGTGTGTGTGTGGGTGTGTGGGTGTTTGTGTGTGTGTATGTGTGCGCGTGTGTTTCTGTGTGTGCGCGCGCGTGCTTGTGTATGTGCTTGTGTGTGTGCGTGCGTGTGCGTGCGTGCATGTGTGAATGTGTGTGTGCGTGCGTGCGTGCGTGTGTGAATGTGTGTGTGCGTGCGTGCGTGCATGTGTGTATGTGCTTGTGTGTGTGTGCGTGTGTGAATGTGTGTGTGCGTGTGTGCGTGCATGTGTGTATGTGCTTGTGTGTGTGCGTGCGTGTGTGAATGTGTGTGTGCGTGCGTGCGTGCATGTGTGTATGTGCTTGTGTGTGTGTGCGTGTGTGAATGTGTGTGCGTGTGTGCGTGCATGTGTGTATGTGCTTGTGTGTGTGCGTGCGTGTGTGAATGTGTGTGTGTGCGTGCATGCGTGTGTGAATGTGTGTGTGCGCGTGCGTGCGTGTGCGTGCGTGCATGCGTGTGTGAATGTGTGTGCGTGCGTGCGTGTGTGTTGTATTCTCCTGTGCTCACTCTCATCCTTTCACCCTACTCTCCTCCTTGTTCTGGCTTTCCCTCTCCTCCTTCCTGGTGACAACAGCAGACCTGCTCTCTGCCCTTCAAGCAGTATGAAGCCTCTGAAACCATGAGCTCAAAAAAATCCTTCCTCCTTTATGCTGTTTGCGTCTGAACAAGAAAAGCAACTGCAGAGAGCATGGCCAGTGGGCTGTGATACCCTCAGCTATTAGGCTGTACACAGGAGATTGGCCTTTCGAATATGTTTTGTTTATTCACACAGACATTTCTTGTAACACCACGCTGATATAAAGGTCATGGTAATCTTATGTAAACAGACATCTCACCAAGACGGAAACAGTTGGTCAGACAGAAAACTACTTCAGGGTTCCACTGGTGAATTATCTCTGGTTAGAACACTCCTAGAGTGTCAGGCTCAACCTACATGTGCCTTGAAATCCTTCAGCTGTGGAAGGCTAGAGGATGGCATTATTGGAAGTCCCAGAGGTCCTTGAGAGCATCAGCCAGCCCCTAGCACTGACAGGTCAACTCCTATGGAAAGCGAGAACCACACAAGAGCTAATCTCAAAGTCTTCTTGCCTGTGGGGATCAGCACAGAGGGGTGAGATCCAGAGTCCCTGGAGCACAGCAGTGCAGTCCATAGGAGCCACTCTCTTACTTCTTAAACTCTTTGTGTATTTCAGTGCATGGTTCATCGAGCTTACCGTGTGCTTAATTTGGGGGTATTTCACACATTTTAATACAAATATTTTTCTGTTTTGTTCACAGTCAAACGTGTTAGGTTCAATTGTAAATATTGTTCTTGTTTTACAACAACATTCTTTAAGTCAAAACATGTTTACATTCATTTTGTCAAACCAAATTATCATTTCATAACAATGTGACATGTTTTCAACATAATTTTCAGGTTGCACAAAAAATGGTTTTACTTATGTTCCTATTACTAATTCAACAAACAAGAAAGTAGCGGTCTTGGAGTTGGAGAGATGACCCAGCTTTGAGTCTGCCCTGTTCTTCCTGAGGACCTGAGCTGGGTTCTATGGTATTTGAATGAGAATGGCCCCTATAGATTCATATATTTGAATTTTGGCTCCCAGTTAGTGGAACTATTTGGCAAGGATTAGAGGTGTGGCCTTATTAGAGGAGATGTTTTACTGAAGATCGGCTTTGAGGTGTGTTGTAATTTTACAAAGCAGCACATGGAAAAAAAGATGCCATGTGACAGAGTTTGGGTGTAGGGGTTTTATATTGAGGGAAAGTGAATGGAAAAGGGAGGAAGGGGAGAGGGGAGACTGCCCTATGGGGACAGGAGCAGCAGAAGAGAAAAGAGAGGCAGAGAGAGAGAGAGACGGAAAAGCAAAGAGAAACAGAGAGACAGATAAGGACAGAGAGAGACAAAGAGACAGAGAGACAGAGATACAGACAGAGAAGCAAAAAGAAACAGAGAGAGACAGAGAAGGACAAAGAGAGAGAGAGAAGCAAAGAAAAACAGAGACAGAGAGAGAAAGAGAGAGGGGGCAGGCCAGGGCCCTTTTAAAAGGGAATGGGATGGATGTGCACAGGTGGTGCTCTTAGTGGCTGTAGCTGAGGGCGTGTCCTGTCAGAACCCCAAGGACAGGCCAGTACATGTGCCTGAACCCTAACAGTTTCCTCTTCTGACCTCCCTGAGCACCTGCACCCACTGTGCACTAACAGGTACACATATATTTGGAAGGGGACTCCCACACATTGGGTGCTTTCTCCCAGACCCAGATTAGACACAAACTACACCCAAACACCTGTTTTCCCATGAGATCCTTTGTTAAGCAGGGAAGGAAGTTAAAGTACCTACTTTCTGATTCGGGCAGAAAACAGCAGCAAACGACCTTACAGGTCTAATTTTTAAGAGGAGAAGAAGAGGAGGTCTGTGTTAGAGTGAGCTAGGATGAGGTGGTAAAGGAGATAGAGGATGAGGGAGAAGGGGACAAAGAAAAGGGGTCAGGGATGTTTGCCCAGGGGACAAAGGACCTCCTCTGGATAGAGAGGAGACAGACATGGCCCACAGGCAAATGGCAGTTTATAAAGAGGGAAGCCCTGTGGTAGGATGAGTTGGTTAATTTTGATTGGTCATGTTAGTTAAGGTGGCCAAAGGCAGCTTCTGATTGCCAGACTTCAGGGCTTCAATCGCTGGACCTCAGTAGTCAGCCTCAGGAGGCAGCAGTGGCCAAATTAGGGACTGGACCTTGGTGGCTGTCTTTGTGAGTGTAATATGAGCAGTTTCAGCAAGGCAGAGGGGATGCGGAGAGGGGCAAGGGCTGCCAGAGCCATGCTCGCCATGTTCTGGCCGGAGTCTTTTCACACTATTTAAAACAAACTCTTAAAAGTAAAGAAAGTGAAGGACTGAGCTCTGCCGGTGCAGAGAACCTCAACAGTAGTGGAGGAGGCATGCTTTACTTGACATTTGCAACTTTGTAGCAGGAAGTAATTTCATCCATTTAGATGAGTTTTATAAATAAGCTACAGAGTGGAAGGATTGTTTAACAAATACATGACGATATGGGAAAGTATGCTTCTAGAGACTTTTCAAGGTCTGCTTCACTTGCCTGTGGAGAAGGACAAGGGTGTGGCAGGCCAACTGTCACCTGTCCTATTTGTTAGATCTAAGGATTTTCTTTCATTTGAGGCCACGGTTCTATCTTAGAAATATTTGAAAATGGTTGCAAAAGATTCCTAAGTACTTCCTCACCTGCTCTGAAAAACCACAAAAACAGAAAGTATCCTCAAATTGTAGCAAGTAGAATTAATTTATCTCCCCCCAAATCAGAATAAGCCAGGCAGTGTTGGCAAACACCTTTAATCGCAGTTCTTGAGAGGCAAGGCAGATCTCTATGAATTTGAGACCAACCTGGTCTACAAGAACTAGTTCCAGGACAGCCTCCAAAAGCTACAATGGAAAACCCTGTCTCAAAAAAAAAAAAAAAAAAAAAAAAAAAATCAGAATATAGCTAAGAAAATTATTATGGTGGAGGCAAACTATATAATTATATTTTCCAAAGCTTTAAAATTGCACAGATTCAGTTCTAAATGTACTTACTGTTTCACATGAGGAAATCTTACTGCAACAATCATAACAGCACAGAAACACAGACGAGGCAGAAATAAGTGACTCGGGAAACGATAGGATGGAGATAGGGTGACTCACTCCTGGTGTCAACACTGGAAATTTACCTGTGCATTCCTGCTTTGTGGAGTCAGCCCATTAGCTAGGGCAGTCTAGAAGTGATAGGGCTCTGTGTGTTTCAAAGCATAACTCTCAAGGCATGGTGGGAAAGGAATTAAGATGTGACAGGCCAACAAGGGCTTATTTCAAGAGCAGCCAAAAACTCGATAAGAATGAAGATAAATATGTTGGGCTCAAAAACATGGCCAGAGATGGAAGAGGTAAGAGAGGATTGACTTAGCGTGGGTCCACCCTCTGGGTTCCAGGGAAGGAAAGAAGTGAATTTACTCATTTACTTCCAATGGTCTTTAATTTCTGTTGTGTCTGTGTACGCCATGTCTCCTTCCATCTAGATCTTGTTCCTCATCTTGAACCATCGTCTATGAAATTACAAGACATGGAGGATGAAGATAAGACAGTTGGATGTCAGGATTCAAAGCCACCCACAGGGATCAGTAACACAGCTCCTGCGCATCAAGGACCACAGGTAATATCGCCACTCAAAGGCAGGAAGCCAGCAGTTTCCCTGAGCACACTGCTATGTGTTTCCAAGCTGAGAGGATTGTTTCTCCTCACTCTTTCCCAGTCAATTAACAATTCTCCCAGAATTGCCAGGTGATACTCCTAAAATGCCAGCCACTCGGAAAGAGTGATGCAAAATTATTGTGAGTATGCAGCCAGCCTGAGTTGCCTAGAGAGACCCTGTCTCCAAAGAAAGGGGGAGGGGGAGGGAGAGAGAGAGAGGGAGACAGGAAGGGAGGAAGGAAATTTCTCCTCATGCTTAATTTCCATGACCATATACACCAAGGTAGATAGTAGCTAGCCCTACCCAATGTTGGCAAAATAGCCTATGAAATGCTGTGTTCCTGGCCTAAGCCCTAGAAGGATCACTTTGGTATATTAACCTGCTATCATCTTGAGTTGTGTCTTAACTATATCAATTTTGGGGCCTAGTATTGTACAATGTAACTTTATGCTTATGTGACTCAGGCATTTGAAACTCTAAAAATAGGGACTCATTGTTCAATGTTCTTCAATGATTCTTGTTGTAAGCACTGACTGACTTGTTGATAATCAAGTTGTGTGCGTCTTTATAAGCTATTATCCTAGATTTTAATAACGGCAATTTGATTTGCAATGTGATAAGCCAATCGCTAAGGGATGCATGGAAACGTGGTTTGAAAGACTTGAAAATTTTGTTTTGAGTGCAGGAGGCGAGAGCCGTGAACCTCAAAGGTGTAGAAGGGAATGAGCCAACAGAAGACAGCAACCTGCTGAACAGTGGTGAAAAAAAGCCCCAGGAATCGACAACAGAATCCAGTTGCTTGCAGAGTCTGAGACGAACTCTGGCTTGCCCTCCACATGGCTCGTTGGGGAAAGTGATAACAAATGGTGTGTATATGGCAGGGGTGAACTCAGAAAAAGGTCATCGGAGATGAAGTCACAGTGAGAGTTTCCAAAACCAGATGGTTAAAAGGACAAGAAGAAATGTACTTCTTTCTTAAATCAGAACTACTAGGTGGGACAGCTGCCGATGGTTGAGGCTCTGACCAACACAGTTATGGGGTAGGGATGCGGGGTGAGGGTTCGTGAAAAACGCCACCATCTCAGACTGAGGCTTGGAAGGTGTCTGCAGTCACCATGTTTGAGCCAGTACACTTTTGAGTCAAAAAAGCAGGGATTAAAGAACACACACACACACACACACACATTTTCACAGAATCATGGTAAGGCTGCAATGAGAACATTGTAAATATCTGGTTACCAGAGAAGCATTATGTAAATGCCAATGTCATTACACAAAACCGGTGTGACTAATACTGAGCAAACAGTGATTATTTTGTGCTTCTAATCAAATCCTGTCATTTCACAAGTAAGAATCTTGGTTTGCAATTCAACCATTTCTTTGTAGACTTTGAGAGTTTTGGGGAGGGAGGAGGATCTATGAACTGTTTGGGATACTGCTTCTGTTGAGATATATTTGCCTTTTAGTTTACGAAGGTAACCTAAAATATGTTAGAAATTTGATGAATGTATACGTGTTCATAGTCAGTGGTACAATTTTTGTTCACAAAGGAAGAGGGAGGAAAAGAGTGTGTGTGTGCTCTGTGCATGCATGCACTTTCATGCGTGTTAACTGTGTAATACCACAAGAAAGGACGGGTTGAAAATTTTCCATAAAAGCAAATTCTAAGACAATTTTGGAAACTATTGAGAAATGAAAACATGATTATAGTATATCTATGTATTGTTCTCTGAAAACCAAGGCTAAATTCTCAATTACCATTTCCCTTGACCTTGATGTGTGTACGTGTGTGTGTGTGTGTGTGTGTGTGTGTGTGTGTGTGTGTGTATTACTTTGCAACCAAGGCTGTCTGTGTAGCTCAGGACTCATGATCCTCCTGCTTCAGCTGCTTCAGTGCTGGGTTTGCAGACCCACACCACCCACCCAGCCTCAACACCCACCCAGCCTGAGCTAAGTTTTTGGACCTGTACTTTCGAAGGGTGCTCTCACAGAGATTTTTTTTTTTTTTTATCATTTTCATGCAAGACCATGAAAACAAACATAATATGTTATACTTTAGAGAGTGTATGTTTTTACTGGAAAAGTAAGATTCTGAACCAGTGTGGGGAAAAAAAATGTTAAACTGTTTGGAACACAGAAAACTAGGTCTCAAAATATAACTAGCTGAAGAGGCTGCCCATAATTTGATACCTCTTCTCTCCTTTATATAATTTTTTAAACTTTTGCCACTGAGAATATGACACATATCTAGTCTTAAAATTGTAATAAAAACAGATACGGATTGCCTGAGGAATATGTAAACATGAATGATGTGATTCGAGAACTCATTTATTTGTTTATCCTTTCTAACATTTTCTGGCGCTGTATGTGCATGTATGTATATTCCCATGTGTGCATGTGTGTGGAGGCCGGAGATTGATGTTGGGTCTTGCTCCTTCGCTCTCCACTCTCCATATTGAGATTGGTGCCTCACTCCTTGCATGATCTGGCTCCCAGGACTCTGACTAGGGAGAGTCCTAACTGGGGCAGCAAGGGAATGAAAAGGAAAGCTGGGATCAGGTAGGATGGGCTCTCTGATGGAGAAGCTGCAGGACCTGGGGCATTCAGCATGTTTATTATGTCTAGCTGAACACGAAAGAGGGCTTATTACACTCAGATAAACAAGGGGTCAGGGTTATTACATACAGCTGAACAGACACACACACACACACACACACACACACACACACACACACACACACTGGTTCACGTAGTGTAACTAGCCAGCTTGCTCTGGGATTCCATCTGTACCCCGAGCCCTGGTATTACAGGTTGATTGTCATGTTGACATCAGCGCTCCCTACTAGGGATCCGAACTCTCCTTCTCACTCACCTGGCAAGCAGTTTTATCACTGAGCTCTCTCTCCAGCCTAAGAACTCATTTCAAAAATGGGAATTGTTCAGAAACATTCCTGGGAAGTGAGGGTTCCTAGTAAGCCTGTGCAAACTGTTCTCCGGTATTTCTGCTTCTGAGGTTGATAGATTGTTCTGTAGCCACTCCTGCATCGTTTAACATATACTAACACTTCTTGGGAAGTAATTATTACATGAAAGGTATGTTTTTCCAAAGTCATAAATGACAAATAAGTTATTGACTGATTTAAACCTGATTTAGAGACACTTTATAAATGTACACATAAATGACATTTACAAATGTATTTTAGGTTGGGAATGAAAAGAGAGTTAGAGATTTTTTTTAAGTGACCTTAGCATGGAAAGATGAAAACTCTTAGCTCTATTTGTGGAATTACTGAAAAGTTCAGTTTATGCTTTAATAAAGTCAGTCTTAACAGCTGGCAAGGCACGCCTTCTATTCTGCCTGTAACATCTGGAAATCTAAACCTGTATATTCCACTAAAAAATACTGAAGGTGCCAGAGATATTTTATTGCAATAATAGCTTACATCTCTGAAAATATTTTTGGAGGTTTTAGAAAAAGAGGCATTAGCTTTGTTTGATGGGTTTATTACTTATTACTTCTCTCATTTTGTGATAACACAGCAATGGATCACGTCCCCCTTTTTTTAAGAGTGATAATTCCAAGCAAACATTGACTATAAAAGAAGTGATGGTTAATGTTTAATTCAAGGCAGAATTACCTGCTGGTGTATCACTGGAGTGCAAATATCCTCAAGTTTCTACTCAGAGGGCAAAGATGGTGATTGTTCTCTGTAATATGAATTGTCGCTTGTTGCAAGATGGTGTTTCCTTCTGGCATTGTGAAGGGAACCGGGGCTGAGAATGGGCCATAGGTGTACCCAAAGGTGCTGTCCCCTGGTTCTCAAACTGGCTGGTAATCACCTAGTTGTTTACATCATCGTGTCCTTTATAACTTATTGTTATAAACATTTGCATATTGATTCACTGTGTATTTAAAAATAATTTCACAATGCAAAAAAGTTTGCATATAATAATTAGTTTTCCTGGTCGAGTTTCAATTTTTGTGTTTTTTTTTTTTTGTTTTGTTTTGTTTTGTTTTTATAGGTACCATGGTTGTTCTTCTGTGGGCTGTGGTTTGGTCAGTTACAGGCCCTGAGTGTCTTCCTGGAGGAAATCTGTTTGGAATCATAATCCTATTCTACTGCGCTGTCACGGGAGGTAAACTTTTTGGACTCATTAAGTTGCCAACATTGCCTCCTCTGCCTCCTCTTCTTGGTAAGTGCTCAATGCTTCCTGACTTCCTCAAAAGAAATGATAGCTTTATAAATACTCTGGGAAGCTTTGGGAAATAAAATAATAAAATATTTCAGTATTTTCAGTCTTGGAGATAAAAGCCAAATTTTAATTTAAAAAAGTTATTAGTGTTTGTGTGTGTGTGTGTGTGTGTGAAAGAGTATGTGTGAGTGTGTCAGTATGTATGAGTGTGTGTGTGCGTGTGCGTGTGTGTGTGAGAGTGTGTGAGAGAGTATGTGTGAGTGTGTCAGTATGTATGAGTGTGTATGTGTGTGCATGCGTGCGTGTGTGAGAGAGTATGTGTGAGTGTGTCAGTATGTATGAGTGTGTGTGTGTGTGTGAGAGAGAGTATGTGTGAGTGTGTCAGTATGTATGAGTGTGTGTGTGCGTGTGCGTGTGTGTGTGAGAGTGTGTGAGAGAGTATGTGTGAGTGTGTCAGTATGTATGAGTGTGTATGTGTGTGCATGCGTGCGTGTGTGAGAGTGTGTGAGAGAGTATGTGTGAGTGTGTCAGTATGTATGAGTGTGTATGTACGTGCGTGCGTGTATGTGTGAGAGAGTATGTGTGAGTGTGTCAGTATGTATGAGTGTGTGTGTGCGTGTGTGTGAGAGAGTGTGTCAGTATGTATGAGTGTGTATGTGTGTGTGTGCGTGTGCGTGTGTGTGTGTACACATACGTATGCTATGAGCAGCAGCTCTATGGAGTCAGTTCTGTCCTTCCATCTTTATGTGGGTTCTGGGGATCAAACTCCGGTCTCCAGACTTCCAAGGCCAGCACATTACCAGCTAAGCCATCTTCTCTGCCTCCAGTCCTTGAAGGACTTTTGTGATCCAGCTTCTAGTTGTGTTGATTTTTTAAATTAAGTAATATAAATTTACAATTAAATAGTTTACATGTAAAAAGAAGAGCAATGCGTACTCAGAATGTGCCATTTCCTGATTGTGCTCTACGTCCTCTTATCTAAGCTCTTGAGGCTATGGCTGTGCCATTTAATCATGTGCCTAAGCCCATTTTTTCTGAACTCCATAAACAGTAACTTCACATGCGTACACTAAAATCAGCTATACTCGAAGTGTCTATGATGCAGAAATCAATAAATGCTACAAGGTGGGGCTTGTTAATTTGTTTTGTTTTGCTTGTGTTGGTTTTTTTTTGTTTTGTTTTTTTGTTTTTTTGTTTTTTTGTTTTTTTTTTTTTGAGTCAGAGTTTTTCTGTGTCACCTTGGCTGGCCTTGAACTCACAGAGATGCACCTGCCTCTGCCTCCCAAGTGCTGGGATTAAAGGCATACACTTCTACTGTCCAGTGGGGACTTGATAATTGTAAGTCACTCAAGTCATTAACAGAGTGACATTTTGATGTGTAATTTTGTTAAATTCTTATTTTACCATCAAGGTTAGTAAAAATGTCAACCACAACCCATGGCAGTACCCTGTCTGCTAGGTAGTGTGGATGGCTTCTTTGCTGAGACAGTTATGTGTAACTTTCTGTTTCACTTTGAGGTTGATCAAATTTCTGTTGAATTTCGCCCATTTTTGGTTATAAGTACAGGAATCTGGCAAGTTGAAATTAAGGCAGTCTGAGAATTCAGTGGGACTGAGATGATTTGGGGTGTGACACACACTATGACTTTTTTGGGTTTTTGGTTTTTTTTTGTTTGTTTTTTTGTTTTGTTTTGTTTTTTGTTTTCTGAGATAGGGTTTCTCTTTGGAGCCCTGCCTGTCCTGGAACTCAGAGATCCACCTGCCTCTGCCTCCTGAGTGTTAGGATTAAAGGCATGCGCCACCATGCCTGGCTACTGTGAGTTTTCATTCCTCATTGATGTTCTAGTTTTAGCTTCATGTGTGTGTGTGTGACAGAGAGAGAGAGAGAGAGAGAGAGAGAGAGAGAGAGACTCAACATTATTCCTTCTACAAACCAGGTGGTCCAAATACTCCTGGTGTGGACAACACAGGTTGGACTTGATGGGTTTAAGAATCAACATAAATAAACATAATAAACACAAATAAACAAGTATTGCAGGCCTCTTTCTGGTGTTCTAGAACGACCAGAACAATAGCATTCAGAACTCAGAGCCTTTTTTTCTAGACTGAATGTCAGTGGTGAGAAATGACAGTTCTGTGTTAAACAGTGTCTGTAGTAAGTCAGTTTGCCTCTATTTTTATACAGCGTCCTAACTTTAGTAAATGTGTTAATCACTGTGAAGTGTGGGCTCATTCGGACACAGTGAATGAGCAGAGAGCAGGCGTGGAGGGCACAGACCTCAGGGCCTTTGCTAGAGAGGTCAGTTCCTTCATATGTCCTACTGACCTTAATGTAAGCCCTTACAGGGGCTCACAATTCCATTACAGAATCCTCTTACAAGGTTCAGTTATGCATGGTTATCTGCAGCTCCTATGATGTGAAATGCCTTATACCTTCAAAGTATCCACTTTGTGTCCCAGGAACATTACATGTGCCAGGCCCTTCCACCCCACCCCACCCCCACCCCACCCCCCACCCCGCCACCTCCCACCCCTGCCCTGGGCCTCCTATTTGTAGCGGGATTAATAAAATCCCAGAGCTTGACACTGGGATTCAAGCTGAAGAAGAGAGAAGGAAAGCAGCCACGCCAGTAGCTCTCACCTCTACCCAGGCTGAAGCAATCCTGCCTGAACGTGGCTAGAGAGCAAAAAGCCCCAGACTGAGTATCTGCTCCTATCTTATATACCTCGTGTGCTGGGATTAAAGATGTGTGATCCCAAGTGCCGAGATCACCTTTGTGCGAGCTGTGTCTCTTTTAAACTGAATCAACTTCATGTAGCTCAGTGTGGCCTTGAACTAACAGAGATCCATCTGCTTGTCTCTCGAGTCCTGGAATTAAAGGTGTGTGCCACCGCTGCCTGGCTCTATGGCCATGCCTTCTGTACCCTCAGGCAAGCTTTAATAAATCACAAATAATATATCACCACACCTATTCCCCTGTCTTTTCTCAGTCTCCTACAGGTGGGGTTGTTAGTGTTGTTCCTCTGAAGGCAGACATCTTGTTGCTGTATTGTTGTTCCTAGCATTTGTCTACAGAAATAAGAGTTCATAGTGTTTTGTCTACAGCTGATTCCATGTTCATCTTCTTGTATGAAATAATGAAAGCATCCAAGAAATGGTAAACAGTAAATAAAGAAAAAGGCATTGTCTGGCATGGCAGGGCAGTGTCCGGTTACCATAGTTGTCTTCCAAACCTTTACAAAGGGTGTTACGTGTATCTTACTAAATTGTCTCCTGTGAAGGTAAAATACAATCCACGTAAGTACTTATTGATAGCTCCGGTAACCTGACATTGCAAAGAATTTCAGGAGCTGTTTGCATTCAGGGATAACTGAACTGACGTTGAATTAAAGCATCTTATTTAGGATTTGATCATTATTCCTTTTAATCACTACACTTTGTGTGTCCCTTCTATACCCAATTATTCAGACAATATTTATTCTAATCAGTAGTACACATGATGTATTTCTCTGACCCTTTTATTTATTCTATTTTTTAAATTATGAGTTTAACTTCATTTCATCCAAAGACTAATCGTAAGGAAAAACTATACTGTAGTCCCTGTCACATGTAAAGTGTTAAAAACAATATTTTCCCTGTTTGAAAACTTAACTAATCCTGTTTGACTGATCCATTCAAGGCATGCTGCTTGCTGGGTTTCTCTTGAGAAATGTCCCCATCGTCAGTGATAACGTCCAGATCCAACACAAGTGGTCTTCTTCTTTAAGAAGCATAGCACTTTCTGTCATTTTGGTGCGTGCTGGCCTCGGTCTGGACCCAAAGGTATGGAGTATGAATTTCTAATGATTGAATAGTAAGTATGTTCTTCTGATATTACAAGTATTTATAATTATTAGCCTTCAGGAAGTGAATGAATAATGCACATGCCAATCTCAGGAAGAGGGAGGAGTTTCTTCCAGGCAGGGACACTCCCACCCTGGGACTCATAGGAGCCCAGATGTTTCCATACTATGTTTTGAAGGAACAAGTGTTACTGTCGTGGGAAAAGTACACATATGTCATAGTGAGAGGTAATGATTATGGGGAAATAGCATGTCGAGCCCAATACCTGTGCGTAGGAAATGCTTTTTACCAATATACCTTTGAATGTGCGAATGAGTGTTCTTTGGGGACAAACACCTTCATCTGGCCTCTTTCTGGGATTGTAGGCCACAAGTCAAATAGATAGTGAGCTGGTATATAGGTTGTAAACACAGACTCTGAAGTCACCTGCATGACTGAAAACCTGGCCCCAACACTCACCAATGTCATGAACTGAGGCCACCGACTTTAACTTGTGCCTTCTTACATGGTGACATCTATAAAAAAGGACCAGTAGTTGCCCATCGCAGGCTGAGGACTGGGTATGCTGCCTCCCAAACATGTCGAATGTAGAGATACCTGCTGAATAAAACTAGCTGAAAAACCACGATGACCAAGCATGGCGTGAGAAAGTGCTGGGGGTCACATGGTCCACTCCTATTTTTCAGGCGCTGAAGAAACTGAAGGGTGTGTGTGTGCGACTGGCCATGGGTCCCTGCATCGTGGAGGCGTGTGCTTCTGCCCTCCTTTCTCACTTCCTGATGGGCCTGCCTTGGCAGTGGGGGTTCATACTGGGGTAATGACTCTTTTTCTTTCCACGTGAAAATATCGAGGGCCATTTGGAACTTAAGAAAATAACATTTTCTTAAGAGGACCGTAACAGATCATGAACACTCCAGAATCGTCTAAATAGTCTAGCTTTAAGTTACAGTTTGCGTCCCTGTAGTTGTTAACTTCGCAGTGGCTGCAACAATATAAATGACTGAAGAAGTTCTGATTTTGTCTTTTGGCCTATGCCCAATAGGCAAACCCACCCCACAGCCTCCGTGAGCAATTTGAACCACCGCGTCCCTTCTGGCAGCAGACATCGTGACTCGGTGGTTCGCCTATATTCTTTCTGCTGTCATGTTTTCATGTCCAGAGGGTGAGAGCCACGAGACATGCACATGTTAAAAGCATACAGCAAGCACTTAGTGTTTACATATGGACAAGGAGAAAGTCTTACCTGTCAGGAGTAGGACACTAACTAGGTTCCAGCTCTAGCTTTGTGATTTCCGCTTATCCAGTCTCTCCGTGCCTCGAGGTCCTTACTTGTACCAATTTCTCAGTGTGATGGTGGTGATGAAATGAGTTCATACGTGTGAGGTACTCAAAGAGGGTGTTCAGGGCGTACTATGTGAAAGGGTTTGCGGCTTTACACCTGTTGCTATTATTAGCTCACTGCTCCCGACCTCATAACTTTCTCCTTCAGACTTGTCTTATGTCACATTTCAAGATTTAGCTGAAGCCCTGTTGCAATTGAGAATGCCCATGGTAATTTAAAACCTTAAAACATGACTGATGTTATTTTTTAAAAAGCACCTATTATGGCCTAACGCCATTACTGACCCAATATTTCTCATGATACATGTATTTTGGGCAACCTAGGTCATTGCAAACAGATTGCCCATGGATATATTTCAAAAAGTAGTGTTTTATAGAACTTTCTGTATACATGCTTCTGGACTGTTTGAGAGACTACAGTGCTCCAAAGTCTAACCTTTAAAGGTATAGAGAAGAGGAGGCATTGTTATGAGTTCCGAGGTCATCCTAGCAAGCAGCTTACTTAGACCACAGTGTCTGATACCTGTCTGCTTAGTTTTGTCCTAGGTGCTGTATCTCCAGCTGTCGTGGTGCCTTCAATGCTCCTTTTGCAAGAAGGAGGCTTCGGTGTTGAAAAAGGGGTCCCCACTTTACTCATGGCTGCTGGCAGCTTTGATGACATTTTGGCCATCACTGGCTTCAACACGTGCTTGGGTGTGGCCTTTTCCACAGGTAATCTCACATGCTGGTCTCTTGTGCTACACAGGTGGAGTTAACGCGCTTAACCTAGGGCATGACTGCTTAAGGCAATGCCTGAGAGGAAGGTGCTGGGTCCTTCCCCAGAGCCATAACAAAACGGAAGGTGCCGTCTCTCTCTCTCTTTGGCCTTGTAGATGAGTAGGGAGAGGAGATGCAGGGTAATGAGGCTTATAGAGGAGTCATGTCTTTCAGGAGAGGTCTAGGAAAGTTTAAGTGTAGAAACCACACAAAGGTGAGGAGGTTTTGCAATAGGCGCCTAAGCATAGCACTTCAGGAGGGAGAAGCAGAGCGATTCTAAAATGGAGCACTTCCTATTCTAACATGGAGCACTTCCTATTCTAACATGGAGCACTTCCTGTCCTCCCCTCTTCAGCCTTTAGTCAGGCCCTTGTAAGTCCACAAGGTTTTACAATGCTACTTTCTTGTTCTGTAGCTAACAATGTTCCCTGCTTCCCTGGAAAGATGTGGTGATAAGTGTCTTTAGTTTAGCTCTACTATACAACTCTAGGTGGACTTATATTCCCACTGTTTCCTTTGTGTGGACCTTTAGAGCAACAGTTCTCCGCCATAGCTATACAGTAGCATTGCCCAGGGAGCTTTAATTTTCTTTCTTTCTTTCTTTCTTCCTTCCTTCCTTCCTTTCTTTCTTTCTTTCTTTTTTTTCCTTAACATGTAGACATTATCTTAGGCCAATTAAAAAAGACACCCTTGGGAATGGAAGCCAGTGTAGCCATGACTAGGAACCATGGCTTCCAAGCAACAGAGTTTGCCTTAGGGTCACAGAGCAAATAAGAACCAAAGGCAGACAGGAATTCTTAGAGGAATGTTTTCAGCTTTCCATAGCTCAAGAATCTTCCCAGCTGGCTGTTGTCTCGCCTCTGCCAGCCCCTCACAGAGGTTTTGAATTAGAACCTGAACGACAGAATCTTTAGGTAGGGGCCCAAGGATTTCTGTGTGTTTGTTTGAAACAATCTTTTGTCATACTGGAAACTGTATTAGTTATATTCTAGAATACATTCTTTCTTCCCCTTTTTTAATAGTTTTGTTTTGCTTTGCTTTTTATTTTAAGAAAGCCTTTCCCTGTGTAGCCCTGGGTGTTCTGGGCTCGGTACACCAGGCTGGCGTCGAACTCAGAGATCCTCCTGCTTCTGCCTCCAGAGTGCTGGGGTAAAGGTGTGCACCACCACACCTAGAAACCTTTGAGTAGATATTTAAAGTCACCCATCGTAGAAATGTGGAGAGTATAAGGCTGCAGTGATGGCTCAACAGTTAAGAGCACTGTGTCTCCCAGAAGACCAATTAAGATCCCCCAGTACCCACATGGCAGTTCACATCGTCTTTAACTCCAGGGCCAGGAGATATGAGGCCCTCTCCTGGCCTCTTTGGGCATTGCATGCATGTGGTACACAGCCATCCATCCAGGCAAAACAGCCATGCGCATAACATAAATTTTAACAATGTGAAGCATGGGAAATGTCTGTAAGAACTCCCCTATGCTTGGTCATGTGATCTAGCTTGATGATGTTAGACTAAAGCTTGTGTACTTGTGGATTTAGAGTCCTGGCTAAAGCTTTTCCTTCTCCATGTTTTTCAGGCTCCACAGTTTTCAACATCTTCAGGGGCATTTTGGAAGTGGTAATTGGCGTGGCTACTGGATCTTTTCTTGGTTTTTTTATTCAGTACTTTCCAAGCAGTGACCAGGTAAAAGAAGCAATCTGAGAAAACCGTGCTGTAAATCGTCAATGGAAGAAACTTCTATAACACCTTCCTAAAAGCTGGATGTGCAGGACATAGTTAAGGAAATGGCCCCTTTTTTTAAATTTCTGATTGACCTATTGGTGTTGTGCATGAACCTGAGGAGAGCCACACACATAAGGTTCTAATGCTGCTCTGGAACTTTCCTATGTATAATTATATTATGCACATTTATATAATCAATGTAACTATATAACATATTTATATATAATACATAATATATGTCTTACATTGCGTACATTTCAAATTTCATTAGTGATTAGTTACAAAATAACAGGATGTGTTCTTTTTCAGGAAGTGTGTAGAATTCAACTAAATCAAGACTTACAGTGGATTTTTACACTCAGTTTAGTATCAAAATACTTCAAACAGATAAGACTTCCAACATCTCATTGTAGTATAGTAAAACATCTCTCTTCAAGATCAACTTTCTTAGTGAGAAGCAAAAGCTTATTTCTCTCTACTCTCCTAATTCTTCTAACATCAAAAAAAAAAAAGCACATGGAAATGTTATCTTTATAAAATTTACATTATTTTGAAATTCCTGGACATTAGTAATCGCATTGGAAACTTAACTAAAGCAAGTGTTGTATGCAGAACATTCTTTTTTTCCATCTAAATCCTAGGTATAACATAATCAATTCTTAAAAATTAGTTATTTGAAACAATCGATCTGATCCATGTTTTTCTCCTCCAGGGCAACCTTGCATGGAAGCGAGCCTTCCTGATCCTGGGCTTTGCTGTGTTAGCTGTGTTCAGCAGTGTTTATTTTGGCTTCCCGGGGTCAGGAGGACTGTGTACATTGGTCATGGCTTTCCTTTCAGGCATGAGATGGAGTGACAAGAAGGTGAACTTCATTGTAATTTCATCTGCTCATGACTCTTTTTGATAAAAAGTCTTTTCAACTCTTTCTTAATGTTGTATTAACAAACATTTTCATCATAAGAGCCATTTTCTATACAAATACAAATGTATACCCACTGTCCAAATGCATATACCATTTGCTCATACATACTAATCATTCTATGACTTAATATCTTTACTTAAAATATACTATGATCATGATCCATCTTTATTCCTTTATAAATGCAGGGCATCATACTAGATGGCTGGACCATATTTAATATGACCAGTTCCTTCTTTCCTTCCTTCCTATCATCTCCCTTTCTTCCTTTCTTCTTCCCTTTTTATTTATTTATTTATTTATTTATTTATTTATTTATTTATTTTTGGTTTTTCAACACAGAGTTTCTCTTTGTGTTGCCCTGGATGTTATAGTAATATTTTGTGAGACAATCAGGTTCTATCTTGGGGTATTTTACTAACCTGATAGGTGAAACATGTGCCCTGTTCTGATCTAATTTGTTTCTCCATACATGAATCAGTCGCCATTTCATAGAACGACTAAGTGGTACAAAACAGCCTTATTTGAGTTATATTTGCATACTTTCCTTAACTATGTAACACCAGTCAACCTAAAATTACTAGTCTTTATTTTATTTATTTATTTATTTATTCATTTATTCATTCATTTATTAGACAGAGGGAAGTATATCATATTCTGAACTCAATTTTACTGAGTAATTAAGTTCTTGAACTCCCGATCTTTCTATCTCACAGAGCTTGGAGTTAATCTGTTTGGCTTGATTATCTACATTTGGCTAGGTTGACTGCCTGGCCACAAAGCTCCTGGGATCCATCAGTGCCTCTGATTTATTACTTACAGATCTCAAATCCCTATCCCAAATCAAATAATTCAATTTTTTTGGCAATTATAGCTGTACATTATAAAGTTTTCTTTGCTTCTCTTTTAGTCAGAAGTAGAAAAGATAATTGCAGTCGCCTGGGACATTTTCCAGCCCCTTCTGTTTGGCTTGATTGGAGCAGAAGTATCTATTGCATCCCTCAGACCAGATACTGTTGGTAAGAATTTCTCAATGGTCCTTATGCTAAAACTCTATCTTTAAGTCCAAATTTGGAATATCTTCAGTAGATATTTGTTTACAATTGTCACAATTATGTAAAGAATTAGTTATGATCTGTCTTTAGAGAAGTTAGCTAAAGAATAATGCTTGTTACTCTGAGTGAAAACTCAGGCCCACCGCACCCCCAACATAAAGATATTCATCTAGCCTCATCCTGACCAAGAGCTAAAATTTTAAAGGTACTAGTTAATTCTTCAGTGTGTTCTCATGGCTTGGAAGTGATTGTTATTCGTTCTTTCTTCTGTGTTCTACATTCAGGCAGCGTCATGTTACGATCTTCTCCGTTAACAGCACTGCACTTTCAATTAGCTAATTTGTAAATAATCATTCCCTCTCCTTCCACCCCAATATTCTTCCACCCATACCAGGAATCCTGTTCCTTGCTACCCCCACTGAATTGTAAATATTTCCCCTTATTCTTACTCGTCTCTTAAAAACACGAGTGTACAGATAGATGTAGTACTGCGTGTTGAGTGTAAACACAGGCACACCCACGACCAAGGCGCCCATGTGGACATTCAGGATGCAGAGCTCACTTCCCACTCTGTCGGAGCAGACAGGGTGCTGTGCTGCATGTCTTGGCCTGAAATCTCTACATGGATACATGTATCCTGGTATCCGAAGAGTTCAGAGGAAAGCACTGGATGCCCTGGAACCACAGTTACAGATAGTTGTGAGCCATCACACGTGTGCTGGGAACGGAACCTGGGCTCTGCAAGAGTAACAGCTATTCTTAACCACTAAGCCATCTATCCGTCCTCGCCTCGAGTCATTTAATACAGTCATGTTAAAGCAGTGGTCCTCAACCTTCCCACTGATGCAACCTTCAGTATAGTGCCTCATGCTGTGGTGACCCCAACCACAAAATTAATTTCATTGCTACTTTATAACTGTAATTTTGCTACTGTTTCAAATTGTAGTGTCAATATATGATAGGCGGGGTGTCTGATATTTGACCCCTGTGAAGAAAGGGTCGTTTGACCCCCAACAGAGTGTTGACATAAATGCTGAGAACCACTGTATTAAATAAACACATGGAAGAAACTGTGGATCTTGCTGTAAAGTGTAAGGCGTTGTTTCCACCCCAGTGCATAAGGTACTGACAGTGGCTTGATGGATCTCAAAATATGAGGAAGGCAGACGCATCAACATCTAATTAAAATTTCCTTTGTAAGAATCCAAATGTTTGATTAATCCTGGTTTTATAAAGGAAAGATTTCAAACAATGGTATGACCGATCTTATTGATTTGTCAGTTATGTGTAACTATTTTTGTATTTAATGTTTTGACATTGTTCCTATTGATAGTATTTTGAAATGTAAGTTTCCCAACATCTCATTTTTTTCTAAAACCTGAATATTTCTTTCAGGTCTTTGTGTTGCAACCCTCAGCACTGCTGTATTGATACGAATTTTGACTACTTTCCTGATGGTGTGTTTTGCTGGTTTTAACATAAAGGAAAAGGTCTTTATTTCTTTTGCCTGGCTTCCAAAGGCCACGGTCCAGGTAAGCAATGCTTATAGAAAGGCCTATCATTTTAACTCTTACTTCTGTATGACACCTTAAAAACTGAGTAAGACTTACCCAAGTTGGTAGATGTAAATAGTTCATAAGTGATAGAAATAAGTGAGTGAACACGTGGTTGAAAAGTTGGGTTTGCGAAGATTTTACACTAATCTATTCTAAAAGTTTCATTTGTGATGCCCCATTTAAATTTCTTTGGGTCACCAAGGTGAAAGTTAAAAATCCAAAACCTCCATACAGACTAGAAAGCAGCCATGGCCAGAGAAGAGGATTTGAGCTTTAATTATTTAAAGCACCAAGTCACCTAAAAAGAACTACTTTAACTCCTCTTATCTCAGATCTCTCAAGAAGGGAAAGAGGGAGGGGAGGGGAGGGAGGGAGGGAGGGAGGGAGGGAGGGAGACAGGGAGGGAGGGAGGCTAGTAGGAAAGAGGGAGTGAGCATGGCTCATCTAATGTTTGGAAATCTTTCAGAAGTCATATATATGATTGATGATAAATTACACTCATCCAGATCTTTATACATAATGAAAGAAAGAGTAATTAAAAAGGAATTAAGATTTTTTGTTTGTTTTGTTTTCTGAGACAGGGTTTCTCTGTAGCCCTGGCAGTCCTAAAACTCTCCCTGTAGACCAGGCTGGCCTCGAAATCAGAGATCTGTCTGCTTCTGCCTCCTGAGTGCTGGGATTAAAGGTGTGCACCATCACACCCAGCCTGAAAAGCAATTTAGAAATGCTTAACAGTGGTTTCCCTTCACCCATGGTTATCACTCAGGGCCTTTGTGAATTCTGGTGGCCGTGGCCTAAAAATATTAAATGGGAAAAATGACAGAAATAAACACGTTTCAAATGCATGCCATTTTGAGTACCACTGTTAAATGTTGCTTGCTATACCTTGCTTTGACTGCCATGGGACATGAGTGTGCCTTTGTCCACCATATCTACCTTGTAGACGCTGCTTATCATTTCATAGATGTTTTAACTGTCAAATTGACTGTTGGAGCATCCAAGTGCCAAAGGGCAAGAGTTGTGATTATAGCAATTTGCACATGCAAAGAGGAGTCATGAGGTCCTTTCCTTAAGGGTAACAGGCAAAAATTCTTAATAAGGTTAAAAACAAAGTATATTGAAAATTTGATGCTATCCATGATCTACTGGGGACCTTGTAACTATCACTCATTGTTAGAGGGATGTGGCACATATTATAACTGTTCTTAATAATAAAAACTCGGAGTCAAGTACCAGGGGGTAAAAGCTGAAGGATCACAGAGCAAACACCCACTGGAGTTCTTACCTGTAGCAATGCTCAGACCAAAGGTGTGATCCTGTCCTCAGACTGCATCCTCAGACTGACTGCTCCTCAGACTGCAATGAGCTCCTGTCTCCTCCTGCCTTATATTCCTCTCTCTGCCTCCTGTCTCCACCTCCTTAGTGCTGGGATTAAAAGCCTATGACTCCCAAGTACTGGGATTAGAAGGTGAGCTGCCTGGCTCTTTTCTCTTTTAGACTGGATCAACTTCATGTAGCCCAGGGTGGCCTTGAACTGTTGCCCGAGTGCTGGGGTTAAAGGTGTGTGTCACCACTGCCTGGCCTCTACCCCTAACTAGTGTGGCTAGTTCTGCACTCTGATCTCCAGCCAAGCTTTATTTGTTAGGTCATACACAAAACATTGCCCCAGGAGAAGACTTTTGTATTGATTTCCTAAATGAGTAGTTGATAGTGACTATTCACAGCTAGCTGAACCTCATGGCAGTAGCTCGGTCACTTAAACCAAAAGGTGTACATTCAAATACATAAGTGATAAAGAAATTAATACAGGTAACCATTTGACTTTGTTGAGCATTTGTTTATTAGGATATCTCAAAATGCTAATTAAATTAGAATTGTATAAGTTATAATTTCTTAGAAATAGTGTAGCTCTATATGATTGTACTATCTATTTTCAAACTAATTATATTACATAACTTAAGCATCTTATAGACAGTTTTGTAGTTCTTGGAGTAAGCAGACTTTTACCTTCATGCAATGAAAATCAGGTATGTTAATTTAAGGGGATTGTGAGAATGCATGCATGCTGTGATTACATTCTAGGCCTATATGGCTGTGGGCTGGGGTTCTAGTCATTCGAGAGATTTTTTTTTTTTAAATCAGGCTGCCCAAGGCATCTAAAACATCGAGGCAAAGAAGAGCTGTGTAGAACAAGAGATGGGGTAATTTGTCTGACACAGTAACTCCAGTTTCCACACTACTAGTAACATTAGTAGGTCAATATCAAAATAATGATGTCATCTTTTCTTTTTTTTTAATGTTAAATTGAAGGTGGATACTCTTTTACCATGAAAACTGTTTTTAAAATAAGGATAAATTATATATATATATATATGTATATACATATATATATATATAATATGTTGGGTACAGTATGTCTTGTGGAGGCAGTCACTCCTGAATATCCTCCAGGAATGAGTTTAAAGACTCTCTATGGATACCAAGTCTGCAGACACTCAAGATATTATATAAAAGCTTATTGTCTGCATATAACTTAAGCATATCTCCTATTCGATTTCAATAATCTCTTAATTACTGGTCATACAATGTAAGTAGTTCTTGTATTATGTAGAGAGGAAGGATGATGAAAAAGTCTGCACATATTCAAACAGATGCAAATTTCTGAGCTGTGGTTAGTTGGATTTACAGATAAAGAATAGCTATAGAACGAATGCATTATCATGTATGGAATTTCAGTTTTTCTTCTGTTGTCACTACATAAAAATCAAGGAGGCTTATGTGTGTATGTATACAATTATATATGTATACAAATATATATGTATAGAAATATATATGTATTTCTTAATACTTTATGATCTGTTATAAGAAATATATGTATATATAAAGATATTTTTAAAATATCATATATTTTAAATCACAGTTTGGCATGAACACATACCCTAAAACATATATATACATATATACAAAACGGAAGAAATAGAACTGGAAAAAATGCATATTGCAATGCAACAAGTGGTCTTTGTCAAAAATTTATAAAATGTTCAATTACTTATTAAACATGATAAACCGTAATAACAAAGAGCCTAACAAGTACCAAAGGAAGTGAATGAGCTAGACTTTCTTTTTATTTTCTTTCCAGAAGTCTGGTATGGACATTCCAGAGCTAACAGGGTGGCTACCACTCTCAACATGCGCCTCTTACTCATAGGTTCAGCCTGCGCTGCCTTTTCTTCCAGTGGGAAAGGGGCGGGTACATGTGTTCATTCTGTTTTGGGTAACAATCCATGTCAGTGTCTCATCTCCACCAACCACTCAGTGGACAGAGCACAGATACAGTTACCCTAGTTACTGAAGAGACAAGAAACACGAGAGCTCTGTTTTATCACCAATGTGACCAGCAGAGAGAGGGGCATTCAGACACCTACGGGCACCTAGATTCTGTCACTATGTGACTGATACACATTTTCTCTTTATTCTATTATATTAGAAGCAAGCATTGCTCTTCACTTGGGATAAGGAATTAGCCAGATGGATTAATGTACCTTTCCCTGTGTGAACTAATAACAACTGCATTTTGCCCTAAGAGAAAATAAGAATTTTTCATAATACATTCCAACAGATACATATAAACATTTCACCAACTGAATATCTAATAATTTAACATCTCTACCACTCTCATGTTTCATACTGTTTAAGAATTAGTGTACGCTCCAGAGAAAATATATGCTGATTCAAAATACCACCCACTTCTAATAAATGTAATCGCCCCTTTAAGCTTTTTATTTATTAAAGTGATGTGAACAGGTACCAGATTTTTTGCCAAAAGACCAAGACATGATAAGTGTTTTCTTTATTAATACAAATTCTTAGTTAAAATATAAAACAACAGTAGCTTCCATCTTTTGTAAGGAAAATTTATCATGTACAACAATATTTGATTAATACTGTGGGTCTGTTTTCCCCTAATACTTTGAAATGCACAGACTGATAGTATATGACCCATGTGTACCTATCGCATAAGAAAGTGTTACTCTCCATGGAAGGGCAGGGAGACTTTGTAGATAATCAAACCAACCTTAATACACTTTGAAAGAAGACTAATTTGGATTAGTTGAGCAAAAGGAAAATCTTGTCTTATGCTTCTAACCTTATGCTAAAACTTTCATAGGCTGCCATTGGGTCTGTAGCTCTGGATACAGCGCGATCCCATGGAGAGAAGCAGTTAGAAGAATATGGAATGGATGTGTTGACGGTGGCATTTTTGGCCATCCTCATCACAGCACCAATCGGAAGCCTACTGATTGGTTTGCTGGGTCCCAGACTTCTTCAGAAATTTGAACATCAAAATGAAGAGGAAGTTCAAGGAGCATCTTCTGCACACGTTCAGAGGTAAGGAAAGGAAAATGCTGAGTGCTGTTTCCAGAAGCTAACTGTATCAGGATGGAAATGGAAATACATGGTGTTGAGGTTCTAAATGTATTAGAACCAAACAACGTGCAGTGAAGAAACAAAGGAAAAGACCAAGATCCACACCCTGCCGTTCCCCAGAGCTTGCACTCAGTTACCATTAGCTGTCAATTTCATGCCGAGAATCAATTTTAGTTTCTCTTCCTTTCTTACTTTTCTTACACCAAACTGCAGTCAGCAGTTTCTGGCCTCACTGCCCTGCTGCTCTGCTCTGCCCCCAGCCCGTTTGCCTTTCAGTGAAGTGTTGAAGCTGATTGGTCTTGCTGACATTTTAAAGCAAATGAAGAACCTTCACTGATACTTGGCTCTTACCTTTTCAGATGTCAACAGAAAAGAGGGACAGAGTGTTAGGAGTAGGTTTTCCCTGCAGGCTTGGACCCACAGCTGCACCAGCCTCAAATAACACACAGAGACTCTGTATTTGATATAATGCTGTTGTCCAGTTACTAGTTTCTTATCAGCTAGCTCTGTCTTAATTATTAACCCATTTCTATTAATCTAAGTACTGCCACGTGGTCTTATCTTACCGGAGAGAGGGCTGGCATTCTGCTCTCTCCATCTTCCATATCGGATCTCCTACTACTACTTCCGGAATCCTCTTTGTCCTGCCTATCCTCCTTTCCTATTGGCCAACAGTGCTTTATTCATTAACCAATGCGAGAAGCATATTTACAGAATGACATCTCCCATCAACAGAGAGAGGAGTAGGGAGGGAGAGAGGAGAAAGAAAGAAAGAAAGAAAGAAAGAAAGAAAGAAAGACAGGGAAAGAGGGAGGAAGGGAAGAAGGGAGAGCAGGAGGGAGGGAGGGAGATCTAGGACGATGGGAAAGGGGAGGGAAGTCACACATAGTAGCTTACATCTGTAATCCCAGCACTCTAGAAACTCAGGAAGACTTCTGTGAGTTCAAGTCCCACCTGAGCTACATTCTGAGTTCTAGGCCAGCTAGGGATATTCTCAAAAAAAAAAAAAAAAAAAAAAAAAAAAAATGCAAACTCAAAGCAGAAATCTTTATCACCTGGCTGCCTGTCCAGCTGCCAATACTCAATTTAGTCTTCCTTCCTCAATAAAGGTGTCTTGATGCAATCTTTTTTGTTTGTTTCCTATGGATGACATCGCCTGGCTCCTCCAGGTCTCCAGTAGACAGCATTAATTTTCAATTCTTTGCCAGCCCCATGTAGTAATTGAGGCACTACACACAGCTTTAATGAGGAAAAGCTAAAACGTACTTAACATAGAATATTGCTTCTTTCTCTTGAAACTGGCTGGTTGATTAATGCTGACACGGGCTCTCTGCTCATGGAACACCTCTGATGCTAGTGTCTATCCATCATGCAGCTCTGCCGTACCACAGTTCAGGACAGAAGTTAGGATAGATCTGCACCACTTGTCCTTGCAAGGCCCAGGAAGCAGGAAGAAAGATGGAAACTGTGTTATTTATATTCTTTTGAGACAAGGTCTCAAGCCAGCCTGCATATACATAGAGATCATATCTCAAAAAAAGCTTATACAGACTAGGGAGATAGGCCCATCACTAAAGTGTTTGCTTTGCACCAATAGAAACACCTCAACACTGGTTAAAAAAAAAAAAAAAAAAAAAAAAAAGCTGGATGTAGTAGTGTAGGACTTTAACTCCAGTGCTGGTGGGAGGTGGGAGTTGGAGTGTGGGCAGAGAAAAGTGACTCCCAGGGGCAACCAGTCTAGCCAATCAGTGAGCACCAGCTTTAATGAGCTGGTCTGTTTTGAAAACTCAGTAGAGAATAATAGAGCAAAATACTCAACATTGACCTCCATTGTCCACCAACCATGCAGAGCACATACACGTGCGCGCACACACACAAACACACATACACACACGCACACAGCAAAACCTTTACAAGAACCCTTGGAAAATGATACCTTCTTTCTCAAGAAGTTATAACATTATAACATGCCAGAAGAGAAAGAATGAGGGCAAGTCCTACCTGCATAGACCACAATTTATCCCATATTCCAACAGACCATCTTTGACCTTTGTATATCACCCATTAATTATTCCATGTCATTCTAGTCGCCTGTTGCTTAGTGGGTAACCATGTTCAAATACAGTTTTAGGTTTCATGGTGTTGTACACTTACCTCGGGTGTTTCTTTTTTCACCCTTCATACCTAAGGTAATTATTTTCAGCTAGAATTCAAGGTGCATTTTAATATTGCAGTATACATGACATTCGTGGTGAGTGAGTGAATTGTGAGTGTTCTCACCCCATCCTGTGAACTGTAAAGGAGGGCCATGCATGGTAGCTCACATCTTTAACATCAGCACTGTCTGCTCTTCTCTTACAGACTACTGTTACACCCTGGGACAGGTAGATTCACAACTCTGGTTCTCCTGGGACATGTAGATTCAAAACTCTGGTTCTAACTGGTTCACTTAGATGTCAAAAAAAAATTATTCTGTGGCATAGTGTTTTGTATTTTCTGAGTGCTGTGCTCACAGTGTAGACTGTATTTATACCAAAGGTTGGATGTGTGGTAAAGGTTGAAGCAAACATCATTGTTAGGTGTGTTTTGATGATCACCATAATGTCCATCTGTTTCAGACTCTGAAACTACCCCTTGTCAACAAATAGTTATTTCTGGGAGATTAGCTCCAGAGCCCACTCAGATACTGAGATCAATGGATGCAAAAGTTCTTTATATAGCATACTATATTTACATGTAACATGTACATGTCCTCCTATTTGCTATATTTTCATATGACATGCACATGTCCTCCTGTGGGCACCCTTTGTTTATATTTGAATAGATTTCCTGCATATTTAACTATTTCTTTGTGCCGGGAATAAACATGACAGCCAATTGTAGAGGTCAGAAAAGACTCTCTACCACAAAGTGGAATCTGGGCATGGAATTCAGGCCACTAGAACCATTGCTTTTGAGCCTTGGTTAGAGGAGAGCAGGCAGCATGGAATTCAATAGTGCAAAACTGCTTAGCTCACTCCAGGAACCTTCAAAGGCTCATGCCCTCCAGGACCCACTTCTTATAGCTTCTCCCACCTAAGCAGAGCTACAGCCTGAGGACCAGCCCTTAGGATATGGGTCTTTTGGGGACATTTTCAATCCAAGCCATAACAGATCTTCACGATGAACTTAGAAAGGGATGGGACCAGTATGGTGTGACCTTGTTGGAGGAAGTATGTCCCTGTGGGGGTGGACTTTTGAGGCCTCCTTTGCTCAAGCTATGCTCAGTACTACACACAGTTGCTTCTGATGCCTGAGGATCAAGATAAAGCACTCGCCACCAGCCATGGTGATAATAGACTGAACCTCTGAACTGTAAGCCAGCCCCAATTAAATGTTTTCCTTTACCAGAGTTGCTGTGGCCATGGTGTCTCTTCACAGCAATAGAAACCCTGACTAACACAGCCAGCAAGGAGGTAAAAGTGCTTGCTCCCAAGCCTGACAACCTGAGTTTGATCCTGAATCCAATAGGTAGAAGACAAGAACCAGTTCCATCGAGTTGTCCCCTGAATCCCACATACCACACTGTAGGATGAGCACATGCACACACAATAAGTAATAAACAAACAGACAAATAAGCTGTTTTGTGTTGGGAAAAAGATAGAAAATGCAGTTGTCCATCTAAGTAGTCTGGACTTTTTACAATAATAGTTGCTTTCATCTATTTTAGGAAGCCTGGGGATTCCATTACAGAAGCTTGATGGACCAAGTTTACCATCCCAACCCAAAGGTTTTGGCTCACCTTCAACCAGAGCAACTCTATTTCTCTTTGTTTCAGATGAAAAAATTCCCCTATGAAATTTCATATGATACACTTCTTCTTATAATATTAAAAGCTTTTCATATAAAAAAAGCAATGATTTTTTTAAAAAAAAATTAGAACTTTACTATAGTTTTATGAACAATCATCCAATGCAGGAGTTTTCTTTTTTTTTTTTTTTTTTTCTATTTTTATATCTATGTGGAATGAAAGCAAAAGTAAAACTGTTTAAGGAAACAAGGGGGACTGATGGGGGAGGGGCCGAGAGTAGGGAAAGTAATAGGGGTGGGGCACATGAAAATTTCTTAACTTAAAATTTAAAAAAATTCTTGAACTGTAAGAAAAACAGAGAACATGAAGAGGATGAGAAAAGTAGGAGATGATGGGATTTAAAATAAGAGACACACTGTTTCTTAGGTGAGAACAAAACATGGCTATGGAAACTTTCCTAATTTAATTAGTATAATTCAAACCAGAAGCCAAGGGATATTTTTTCTGGGAGAACAAGAACAGTTAATAGGATCTATCTAAATTACACTTGCTGAGCAATTCCTACCATATTTCCTGAGGTTTTTCAGTTTGTTCAGAGTTCTTGAAGGCCAACACTATTTCTATGCACACATCTTTGCTGGGGTGTGATGTGTCTGGGACATGGAGTTCTCATTCTACCTCACTGTAATCAGTAATCAGCTTCTCCCAGGGCTGACTTCTCTGAGACAGGACGTACTTGGACAATATGTTACATTACTATTTTTTTTCTCATTACATCATGGTCAAAAATACCTGTGCAATTTTTTTAAACTTTTAGAGCATATTGAAGTTTTCTTTTTGATATCATAAATGGGTTTTTTAAGGTTTGTTTAAAATATTAAAACATATATACAAATAGATCAATAAGAGGGAAAAGACAACCCGTAGATGGATGGACACACTCAAAGGCAGCCATGTGATCTTTGAGAAAAGGACAAAGTACCTCAGAGAAGACAGGATGTCCCATCAACTATGCATGAGGGGCACCCGGACACTCACAAACATTTCATAAGCCCAGAGTGACACCGCACATGTGTGGTCCCCGTTGCTCAGGAGGCTGAGGTGGGGGATGGCATGCCTTCACCAGCCCAGGACCTGCTTGGCATACACATCTTAAAAGACAAAATAAGTCATAGACATAAACGTAAATAATAAAGATAACACAGAAGAAAACACACGAGATGGATTAGATCTCTCACTCTGAGAGGGTATATGAGTGACAGACAAGATGGTCACATATCATGATGGAGTTACAAAACTAAATAAAAACTACCACATACTACTTATAATGTTATTATGTTAGAATGAGGAAAATCTAACCTGTAAACAGTAAATTCCAGCAAGAATGTGGTCAACAGGCCCCCTCACTGCTGACAGATAGGAGTGCAAAATAGCGTGGCCACTTTGAGAACAATGTGATGGTTTCTTAGTAAAATAAACATTTATCACATGTTCAAGTGACTGGTTCAGTGATATTTTTACTCAAAGGAGTTAAAAATGTATATATAGAAAAACTTATTCATGTGTGTTTCTCGTATTCATAATTGCCAAAACTTAGAAAGAATCAAAATATCTTCCCACAGGAGAATGGATAAACCTACATATACTATTAATAAGGAATTGTTTTTTTTTTTAAAAAAATATGTTTTAAAAAAATTTTAAGCACAGCAAAACCAACCAAATAAATAAATAAAAATTAAAGGGCTGAGGCTGGGGATGCAGCTTGGCTGGTAGAATGCTGGGCAGCAAGTATGAATACAGCAAGTGCTGATCCCAGCATGGTAGAAACCATGTGTGGTGGGTCAAGCAAGTATGTGCAGCACCCTGCGACTTGGGCTCTTGGAGAGACACATTTATTGTTCAAGATGCTAGCATAAAACAAGGCTGAAGAAAACAGCCTTAAAAATGGGGGAGGGGGAGGACTGGAGTTAATCTCAATTAGAGAATCCTCTTGTTGACAAGTCTCTTCCAAAGCCCCCAAAAGTTGAAGCAAAGGCATGTTTATTAACATGCAAGGACTTGGCATTAGAAACATTGTAAACAGGGAAGAGCAATGCCAGCTAGCAAGAGCCTTGCACAGACACAGGGAAAAGCTGGGCAGAACTGAAAAGGCAACTAATACTATCAATTACACTCCAGTTCCTCTGGGTGTAATAAGCCGCCACTTATCCAGAGGGTGTTTTGCAAGCGCTGGGCTGCTGCACTTACACCCCACTCCCCTGACATCCCCAGCATAGCTGCTGTTTTACCCTCCTTTCCCATATAAGACCATTTTGTAGGTCTTGTCTACACGGGATATGCACTTGTTTTTAAAAACGGTTCTGGCGGTTGGTTCTTATTGTTTTGAGTAAGGATTTCACATAACTCAAGCAGGCCTTGACGTTGCTAGGTAGCCAGGGATGATCTTGCTCTTGTGAGCACCCTTTATCCACATTGCTTATACTGGGCTTACAGGCATGTACCACCATGTGGGCCTTTATGAGGAGCACGAGACTGAAGCCAGAGCCTGTGAGACCAGATCCAAGGAACGCAGGAACGCAGACTGGTGTTTGCTTCTTTTTTTCCTCCTCCTCTTCTTCCTCATCCGCCTCCTCTTCCTCCTCCTGTCTCCCTTCCCCTCCTGCTGCTGTTCCTCTCCTCCCCCTCCTCCTCATCTCTCCATCCTTTCTTCATCCCTAACCAATATGACTGTTAAGAATCACTCAGCTCCAGGTAACACCAGCAGGAAACTAACACAAAACACTGACAAGCAGTGATCAGAAGTTTGTGCACCCACAGAGTGCAGAGGAGTCACCCAAACCGGCCTTGAAGGGACAGCTCCTTGTCATGCTCTGCTCTGTCCTTCCCCCGTATGCATCTGACCATTAAACCCACACCACAGCTGCTGCTCAGAAAGAGGAGCAGGAGCCAGCACCTCCTGAGAGGCATCACCTTGCCCTTCAAGGAAGAAACCCTCAGAAAGTGCAGCCTGCATCTCCCTGGCCGGATCTGTGTGGTGGCCAGCCTGGCAACAAAGGAGGCTAGGATTCGATAGCTTTGTTTTGTAGCCTTCACAGCGCAAGAGGCCATGGCAAAGTGTGCCGCACACGCATTGAGTGCCCCGATTTATGTAGCCTTCTTTTGTTGTGGTGTGTATTTTTAGTGACAGTAACTGCATGGGTTTATTTTGGGAGCCTCTGTTCAATTCTATTCAGTATATCTGTTAGTGCCAGGACTGTGCTGTTTTTCTTCCTGTGGCCGTGTAGAAACACTTGAAATAATGTATGGTAAGATGTCCATCATTGTTCTTTTGGATCAGGTTGCTTTGGCTCTCCAGGGTCTGTTATGCTTGAATTTTACATTTTTTTCTACTTCTGTGAAGAATGGATTTGGGCTATTAATGGGGCCGCATCAAGTCTGTATTTTGCTTTTGGCAGCATAGACATTTTCACAAGGTAAATTCTTCTAACCCATGAGCATGAGAGAGAGCTTTCTGTCTCCTACTATTTTCCTGAGGCAATTATAAATGGGATTCTCTTTCTTGTTCTTTAGTATGTTTGTTAATATGAAGGGTACTGATCTTTGTATGTTAATATTGTATTCTGCCTCTGCTAAAAGTATTTATCATATGTAAGAATTTTCTGCTGGAGTCTTCAGGATCTTTTGTGTGTAGAATAATATTATCTGTAAATAAGGATAATTGGATTTTGTTGTTTACTGTTTATATCCCCCTTATTTTTAGGCTTTTTTTTTTTAATTGTTGATTCCTTGTGGATTTCACATCACGATTCCTGATCCCACTCATCTCCCCATTCCTTCATATCTGCCCTCTGCCCTCGTAACCTCCCCCAACAAAAAATACATGTAAAAGACAAACAGACCTTTTCAAACAGCTGATATTACACAAAAGATCTTTCAGATCCAATTCAGGTGTGATGGTCTCTACGGAACATCTATTAAGCATTCATTTGAGTGCGGGAAACACAACTCAAATTGGCTTTTTAAAAGGAGGCATTATTGACTTACCTGACAGAAAAAAATATTTACTTCCAGATGTTCCAATAAAGTGGTTATCAAATTGCAGCTGGATCATTATCTTTCCATATTGAGATTATATTGTCCTCTGTGGCTACTTAATTCTTCTTCTTTAGATTCCCCCCCCCCCTTGGGATTCATGAGGATTTTCAATATCCAGGCTTAGCAGCCCCACAGAAGGAAAACTCTTTCACAATGATTGTGAAACCCTCAGAATGTGGAGTCTCCCAGTTTCGGTTGGTATCCCAGAAACTCAATGTCCAGTCCAGCTGCTGCAACATGCAAGAGGCTTTATTGAACAGGAATCATTTGCGCAAACGGGCTCCCTCAAAGCGCAGGCTAGAGAGAAGCCCCCTCCCCCGGGCACAGGTGTTTTAAAAAGCAAAACCCACAAGCTTAGGGAGGGGGTGGGACCCTCTGTCCATTGAGTATGTGACCCTTTGAGGCCTGATGGCCTCGCTGTTAGGGTCAACAGACCTTAGGGCCTCGGGGTGTGCTAATTAATCTTGTCTGGGCAAACCGGAGGTGCAGCTATCTCTTTGTTTCTTAAGGACCCTATTCACCACCTGCTGACTCATGGAAAGGAGGGGCAGTGTGAATTCTTAGTATACTGCTATCTCAGGTCTGGTGGTTAGCAAATTCCACCCAGCATTCCAATTATTTGGGCTTCATTTCCTTTCTTTGCTATTTTAAGTCTTTCATAGACACTACAGACAACCACTCACTAGGCGGGAGTTATGTCTCCTGTGTGAAGCCTTTTCTCAATGGGAGAAGACGCTATCCCATAACCTGTGCTGTCCTCATCCCTGGATCACTGTTAGAGTGTGGGAGCTGGAGGGGCGAGCACAGCCTCATACAGATCGCATGGATAGAGAAGAGAGTGTGTGGATTCCAGAACGGGTGAGGATGGGATAATTTGGGGTTCCAGAGCTACAGATGCCCTGTGAAAAACCACTCATCCCAGCACGGGCTCTCAGATTACTCTTTTCCATCTCTTTGTCACCTGTCCCTCAGGCTGCTCTTGGATGGATGGCCTTTATCATCACACTCTCTTCCTCACAGTGTAGCCCCGACTGTCCCAGAACTCGCTCTGTAGACCAGGCTGGCCTCAAACTCACAGACATCTGCCTGCCTTCGCCTCCTGAGTATTGGGATTAAAGACATGCACCACCACTGCCTGGCTCCAAATTTTAATTTAGAAACCTCTTTGGACAGTTTGCAAACCAGGTGGTCAAGACATTTCAAATTATTTCCAGAGGAGACATAATGGGTCCTGAGTAGAGTCTCCGCAGTATCTCTAAGAGAAAGGATTATAGAATCTGATGGCTTATTCTATGGACCTTAACAGTCATTCTTGCACTTTAAATTTTTTTCTTTGCACCTCTGCCTTCTTATTAGGTAAATCCAAAACCCAACGAGCATGAACAGTAGACATCATGGACACGGTTGCTTTATTTCTATGTTTCCCTAAAGTTAAGTGGGTTTTTTACAAGATAGATACACCATTTTGCCTTCCTGTTTATAGTACCTTTCTGACTTCAAATACGGTTTGACATTCCGAATTATGGGAGAAAAGAGTTTTTTGTTTTTTTTTTTTTAAATCTATAAGTTCCCACACATAGCATACATTTTATGGCACGTTAAGTTTTGATTGTCAAGTTTAGGACAATCACAATTACACAAAGCTTTCCAATGTTTCCTTTTAAACTTCCGTTTCTGTTTGTAAATAGTATTATTCCTGTTGTTCAGAGGCGGCCAAGGTGGCTGATGCTGAGCACTGACAAGGGTGACTTGTTGGCCTATGTAGTTTGACTAACAAAAAGGGTAAAGAAACGAAAACATCTGCCATCTATAGAGTTGGGTTTGAGGCCAGCGAAAGCCACTGACAACCGCAGCACTGTTCAAAAACAAACACAACCCAAAACAAAACACAAAACATCTGGCCTTGAAATGAGGTGAAAAGTGAACCGCGATCCATGCCATTAGGATTTCCTTTAAGGGCCCCGCCCCCGCCCCGCCCCGGAGCCCGCCCTTCTGCTTCCAGAAAGCACAGCTCAGTTTCGGTCTTGGAGGTTGGCTCCCTGGCTTTCCCGACGCCCTGCCCTGCCCTGCCCTGCGCGCGGCTTGTGCGATGACGGTTGCTGGGTTCCTGGGCCGGTGAGACTTGCTAAAGGAATTGTAGGTCCGCCCGGTTTTCTCCATCCTTCTGCTCCAGGTCCTTGGGTACTGTTCCTGCTGTGGCCTCCAGGCGTTAGCTAAGGAAGGCCCCCTCCCTCCCCTCCCCTCCCACCTTCCCTCTCCTCCCATCTTCCCTTCCTTCCCCTCCCTTCCCTTCTTCCTTCCCTCACCTTCCATCTTCCCTCCCCTCTACCCCATCTCCTCCCTGATTCATTTCTTTCCTCCCTCAAAGTGTGTCTCTGGTTTTTCTTTTCTCAACAGCCCTTGCAAGTAAGAAAGAAGAGATCTTTCCATCAAGACCGACGGCAAAATTAACCCACTGGGCAGATGCTGTTTATACAAATGGCGAATCCGGGGAGATGAAGCTTCTTCACATGCACCTGTAATTGCAGATGTGTCCCAGGATTGGTTTCTGATTTCCTGAAGGCTTTCGTTCCTTCCCCCACACCCCTGACCCGGATTTCCCCTTGGACTTATTACACTGGACAAGCAATTAACATCAATGCTTTTGAAGGATTAAGGACTGTAATCGCAACACACAGTGAGTGTGTCGGGCATAGCGTTCAGGATCCCCGACGTGCTCTGTGGTGGCATTGTGCTTGGAATACTACCCTGTTAAGATGCCTTAAAAGCTTGTCACCATTAGGTTGTAAGGTTCCCTGCAGGAACTCAAGGTATCTTAAGACTGCAAACAAACTCCTGAAAGAACAGGTAGGTTGAGCAAAAGAATGCTAAATAGTTGCCTTTAAAATTGATTTTGCATATTTAATAGTTAGAATCCAGCCATATGTATACTTTTTCACACAGTACCTCAAACTCCATGAAAGATCAAATTGATTGATGGAGAGATGCAGTTAGCTCCTAGGATCTCATACTTCTGATTTTCTACAGGGATAAACTGAATTCACTGAGTCAAATAATTGTGGAACAGAAAAAAAAAAAAAAAAAAAAAAGCCTTACTATTGCCTGTGGGGAACTCATTTTCCATTTTCATTATCATGCCTATGAAAGGTATATACAGAAGCTGGGAAGGCAGTTTAGTCTATAGAGAGCCTCTTGTGCAGACAACTACAGAAAACAAAGCAGAATTCAAATACCTATCCTACATATGCCAGGCATCATGGCATGCCTCTATGACCCTAGCTGGAAGGATGAAGACAGATGGCCAGCCAGTCTAACCAGTGGGTGAGCCCCAGGGTCAATGAGAGACCCTGGCTCAAAAAGCAAAAGGAAACAGTTGGGGACATAGTCTAGTGAGAGCATTTTCATGGTGATCATGATGACCTGGGGTCAAGTCTCTGAATTTCAAGAAATGTTCATCACCCCTAGTAATTAGGGGTAAAAGTCATAAGGCATCATAGTATCTGTCATCTATCTATTTAAAATTCTATTTAGTATATATAAGTATACACTTACACATATAGTTTAAGTAAATATTTCCCATCTGGGACGACAGTGTGTATATACTAACAAAACCCCCAACATCAGGCATGAGAAGCCTCTGATTGTTGGTCAGGGTTGTCCAAGAGACTTCTAAACATAAGCTATTGCTCTTGCCGTTGATTGTGTCCCAGAGGTAGAAGTTAAGTCCCTTTTACTTAAGACATGTAACACAATAAGAAAAGACCCAGAGACAGATATTGGGGTTCAAGCTTCAAGCTGAAGATCATATAAGCAAAGCAGCCAGCCACTAGCTCTTACGTCTGTCTCAAGCTGAAAGGGCTCATCCTGTCCCCATGAATCCTCAGGCAAGAAGCTCTCACCGAGCCTCAGACTGCTGCCTCTCCTCACGGTGGCTGGAGAATTCAATGCCATAGCATCCTCAATGTGGCTGGAGAATGAATGCCAGCTCTGAGGCCCTGTTCTGTTTTCAATGAGTCCTGGAACTAAAGATGTGTGATCCCACGTGCTGAGATCATCTTTGTGTAATCTGTTTCTCTTTAGGACTGGATATATTTATTGTAGCTCAGTGTGGCCTTGAACTAACAAGAGATCTGTCTACCTCTTAATCCTGAGTCCTGGGATTAAAGGTGTGTACTACCCCTGTCTGAGCTCTACAGCTTGAGGCTGACTTTGCCTTCTAAATTCTCAGGCAAGCTTTAATGAATCACAAATATCACCACAAAGACACCATGCACTTCATACACAGTACCCTGATGATCTGACCTGGATGTCACCTGAAACCTCCCTGCATGAGGAGTAGCTAAGAAATATCTCAAAAGATGTTCACCATCCCTAGTAATTAGGGAAATACAAAGCAAAACAACCAGGATTTTACCATATCCTAGTCAGAATGGCAAAGATCAACAAATGCTGGACATGTGGAGAAATGGGAACCTTCATTTTTTTTTTTTTTTTTAAATTTTGACCACATTCTGTTCAGATCCTAAACCTATTTTTGAATGGGTCACTTTTTTAATTCATTGTTTTCTAAATTATTTATATGTTCTGGATAGTATCCCTCTCTCTCTGTCATATGGATAGCTGGTAGATTCACTCACATTCCATGGGCTTCCTCTTCACAACATTGTTTCTTTAGCTATGCAGAAACTTTTAGTCTTATGAGGTCCCATTTGTCATTTATTGCCTTTAGTTCCTGGGCAAATGGGATCCAGTTCAGAAAGTCCTTTCCTGTAGGGTATTGCCTATGTTTCATTCTGACAATTTCACATTTAAGTTCTTGGTCTAGTTAGAGCTGACTTTTGTTCTTTTTTGTTTTTTTCTCTTGTCTTTTTTGTTCAGGATGATATATAATTTCATTATTCTGTATGTGAACATCCAGTTTTCTCAGTACAGTTGATACTCTCTTCTCCAGTGTGTTTTTGGCATCTTTGTTGAACACTAAATGGTTGTACTATGGATATTCATGTTTAGGTCACTGATGTCAGAAAGCTCATGCTCTCCTACAACTCCAGCTCTAGGGGAAATCTAATATCTCTGGCCTCTGCACATGCACACACATGCACAAACCCACATGAAAATACACATAACAATTTAAAATTTAAAAACATCTTTAAAAATCTTGTTGCTTTCTAGATTTAGGCCATTATCTTTAGAGAAGGCATGTGCTGTGGTTTCTACTTTTTGAATTGGTTGAGGCTTTTTTATGGTCTGACATATCCTTGAGAATATTCCATGATGAGAATAATGAATATTCTTCATCCAAAAGGACATTTCCCACCAAATCTGTTTGGGATTCTTTGAAACTCTTTGGTCTGAGCACTCATAATATCTTTCTCAAGTTTTGTTTATGTATCTTATTTTATGCTTTTCCTGTGCCTTCCCTCTTCTGAAATATCCATAAATTAAGTATAGAAATATTTGTTTGGTGATAGTGCTAACTTCATTGTTTTTTAAAGTGCTTTTTGAGAAAAGGTTTCTCTGTGTAGCCCCGGTTGTTCTGAAACTTGGTATGTAGTCTAGGCTGGCCTAAAATAAAACCAGAGATCTACCTGCCTCTGCCTCCCAAGTACTGGAATTAAAGTTATGTCTGTCCCACCATGCCATGATTTTTTTATTATTATTATTAATTGATCTCACAAGAGCTGCATCAGGTTCAAAAATCCCTCCTACTACTTGACACCTAGTTTGTTGTTGAGAATCTTTTTTAAAAAAATAAAATCTCATTATTGTAATGAACTCAGAAACAAAAGTATCACACAGCTATATTAAGGTAGCCATTCAAACAGATTCCCAGTCCCAAACTGTACATATGATTCGGCTTGTAAACAGTTAGAATAGCCATTCTGAAGCATGGAGTTTTGTGTAGGTTTTACACTTTCACTGTCAATGGTGTTTTTCTTCATGTATCTGCTACAAAGGGGAAAGGGTGTTTTGGCATAATTGAAACTAGAAAAACAATGACCTTATGTCCTCTCTCATGACTCATGTGTTCTTTTCCTGTATACATCCTTCCTCATCATCTAGTATTACCCTTTCTAAGTAATCCCCGATTCTAGGGATGTTGAACACCTTTTAAACTGATTCTTGGCCCTTTGTGTTTCTTTTTTGGGAAACCACATTAATCACTTAACTCGTCTTAACTCTTTATTTTTTAATTTCACTTAACAAGTATTTCAGATCCAAGATTATTTGTTTCTTTTTGTGGTCCCTCTCTTTACTGAATTTCTTTTTCATGTAATAAATTTGTTTTTATTTTTGTTTGTTATTTTAGGATTCCCACTAGGTATTCTTCTGTGTACTAAATCTGCCCGGGATCATTGTTTTGAAGTCTTTTGGGGGCTCCTGCATCCTCCTTTCCTTTGGCCTCCATACTGCCTTTGGAGATGTGTACTGCCCTACTTTTTCATGATTCATATATCCCTATGTCTTGCATGCCTTGGATGTCCCGTTCATCTGTGACTTTCTCCTGACGACGGTTGATGTGTGTAGGTGACGCTGGCTTTGATTCCAGGTGGAGGCCATAGTGGGATCTTGATGGAGGCTCCTGAGGTATCATCATTTTTTCCAACCCTATGGCATCAAGTTTGCCGATGCCCCCATGTGTGCGGCCCATGCAGCCCCACAAACAGAATTCCCAGCAATTTCCCTGGGCTGCGTGTGTCTGCAGGGCTGGTGTGGCAGGCCATGAGGAGGATATGGCTAGTGAAAAAGCGGAAACACGGTCCTGTCAGGTGTTTGTGGCTGTGTAGGACAAGTCAGCGCTGGCAGACAGGCAGGTGTGATGCAAGTGGGCAGCAGCAGGAATGTGCTAGGTAAATATCAGTGGACTGGTGAGGCTGGGGTGGCTGTCCATGGAGCCTTGGTGGTGGTGGTGGTGCTTGACCCACTGTAGCACCAGCCCATCCACATAGTTGTGTGACAAAAGCCTTGGTCAAGGAGGGAACAGTATGAATGGATCGTCACTGCAACAGTGCAATGGTATCTCTCCAGCAGCTCTCCATACCAACATCAGTGTCCATGAGAGCTGTCAGGTCACCTAGCAGCAGAATTTCAGGTGTCCGTGGCATCAGTGGGGTTACTGTTTTCTTGTCATGGTAAACATTCTTAGTTTCAAAAGCTGTGGGCTTTTCTGGGTCTCTGCTCCTTGTTGTCTGCCTTAGCCACACTGTAGCCCAGCACTCTCTCCCATGTACTCCACCTCAGCATCAGCTTAGCTTTCTCTTCTTCTGGTCCATTGTGAAAGAGGAACTTCCGCAGGTCCTGTATAAGCATTCCTCCAGGTTTCATGTGTCGACTAGTATTCAGATGTTAACCCACCAGAGGAATGATTCTCTGATGGAGGAAAAGCACACACAGGAAGTAGCTTGTGGGAATCAGTTCTTGCCTTCCACCCTGTAATTCCCAGGGATTGAACTCTGTAACAAGTAAGGTTTTTCCGCCTGCCGCCTGGTCAGCCCCAAATAACACACTGAGACTCTGTATTAGATACAATTCTGTTGGCCAGTTACTTGTTTCTTATCGGCTAGCTCTGTCTTAATTATTAACCTATTTCTATGTATTTCCACGTGGTCTCCTTACTGGGGAGTGCGGCAGGCATCTGGTCTCCCCGTCTCTCCATCTTGTCCCTCCTTACTACTTCCTCCTTGTCTCCTAGTCCCTCCTATCTTCATTTCCTATTGGCCAACAGTGCTTTATTCATTAACCAGTATAAGAAACATATACAGAATGACATCTCCCATCATCTCCTCTTTTTTGTCTAAATAAAAAGAAGGGTTTTAACCTTAACATAGCAAAATATATCACACAACATTTATCAAATAAGAATCACAGTTAACAATATTTAGTCCATTAACATTTAGCGAGATTTAAGAAAATATTCTATCATCTATCCTGTCTTTGTATGTCTAAAGTTTATGTAACTTATCTGTAATCCTAAGAAAAACTATAACCATAACTATCTGTCTTCAACTCCTTCAAAGTATAGTATATAAACTCTAGAAATGACAGAGACATCTTGCCTGATCAGTCACCTGAAGTTCTTTTGTAATCTTCCATCTTCAGCCCATAGGCCATAGTGTGTCTGGCAGACTCTTCAGCAAAGCAGGAAACTTTAAACTGTCTTTTTGTATTGGCAGTTTGTCAGTCACTTTTCTCTGTGTCCTGTAGACTGTCTGGCAGACTCTTTCATGAAGCAGGAAATCTGTAGCAGTGTCCATCTTGAATCAGCAGTCACTTTCCTGTGGGTCCTGCATGTCCAGTTTATACAGCACAAAGTCAAACAGTCCAGACAAGAGCAGTATCTTGTCCAAATGGCTAGTCTTGCTATATTGAAAGTAAACATCATAACGTGTTTCTTCGATGTCCATCTTCCTTTCTGGTACAGGTAGTATTGCCAAGAGCAATTATGTCTCACTGTCACGAAAACCCTAAACCATTTTAAATGCCGCATTCTGTAAGTCTTTGAAAGGTTTGAAGAATGCCTATTCATTTTAAATACATCTCTGTATATCTAGAAAACTAACTAACTTAACTATAAGTTTTGACTATTATAGGTAACTATAATCTGCACTAAATTATACATTACATTTCTAAATGAGCTATAAAAACACAATACCTAAATAAGAGGAGAAATATACATATCATAAAATTGATCTTAAATTGTATCAATAAATGAAAATCCATTCCAAAGCAAAGTATCCATTTCTATACCATAATCCCCTATTTACCTTTAAAAAGAATTGGCTGTGATCATTAAACATTTATAACCAACCCCATTTAAATGAAAACAAACATTTATAAACAATATTTGGGAATTTGGGCATCGTTCTTTCCAAACTACTTCCTGCTGATTGGGGGCGCTGTTATGGGGAATCCTAAGAAGACACAGATATCCTGGCTGTAGTCTGCAAGGCTGCCTTGTTTAAGCTGTTTTGAATGGTGGATCACCAGGAACGCTGTTTCAGGGGGTCTGGCTTGATCAAACCACATTAGTCTGGAAGGAATCCACAGCTTTTTATTTTCTGTGGAAACAAAAATAGGAATCCTTTTCCCCAGTAACTTGTCCTTAGACTTAAATTTTGAAGTCAAAGCATTTTTAAAATATATAAATTGGATGGATCCAGCAGCATTTGTTTTAACAGTTATTGTTATTTTCTCAGCAGTCAAAAGATACAAAGACAATATAACACCATACAGTAACCAGATTCTCTCTGAGCTTTTCATCTTTAGGTGGCTTTATTATTACTCTGTTTCTTTTACTTTTTAGTTTTTATTTTTTGAGACAAGGTTTCTCTGTGTAACTCTTATTTGTCCTGGAATTCACTCTGCATACCAGGTTTACTTTGAAATCACAAGAGATCTAAATGCTTCTGTCTCCCAATTGCTGGGATTAAAGGCGTGTGTTACCCAGCTCCTCTCTGTCTATTTAAAACCATTTTATTTATTTATTTATTTATTTATTTATTTATTTATTTATTTATTTTTCCCAAGCCTATGTATTTTTAAAAACACACTGTAAACCTTTAGCTTTTACTTAATGTGAATCTGTCTTTACTGTAAATCTTTTTCTGGCCACGAGTCTTTTATCTGGTAAACAACAACATTGTTAAAATGAAAGTCTGTTGTTTATGCCGTGGTTTACCAAAGATGGTGGCGGGTACCTTTACCGCCAGCAATGACAGGTGTGGTCACTGCCCTGGTCAGCGCTGCCATCCAGCAGGCATGCTGCCGGCTTGGAGATGTGGTTACTGCCATTGCCATCTCTCAGACACACCAATAAATTGTTAGCAGAGTTATTTAAAAGCCATGCGGTTTTTTGCCACTTATGCTGAGTCAGGAAACTTTTCTTAAAGGAGCCGCGCGAATATCTGCTTGTTTCTCCCAAAGCAGAGTCCAACCGAGAAAAATGCTACTACCAAGAAATCTTGCTTGTCTCTGTTCTTTTGTTTCTAAAACTCTTTTTTAAGCTTTTGTTAAATTTTAAGTGGAAGTTCTTATTAACCATGTGGACACCATATCTAAGGATTAGGGTTTTTCTGCCCGCCACCGGTCTTGTCCCGCCGCCGCACCAGCCCCAATTAACACACCGAGACTCTGTATTAGATACAATTCTGTTGGCCAGTTATTTGTTTCTTATCGGCTAGCTCTGTCTTAGTTATTAACCCATTTCTATGTATTTCCACGTGGTCTCCTTGCCGGGGAGTGCAGCAGGCGTCTGGTCTCCCCAGTCTCTCCATGCTGACTCCCTCCTTACTACTTCCTCTTTCCTCCTTGTCTCCCAGTCCCTCCTATCTTGCTTTCCTATTGGCCAACAGTGCTTTATTCATTAGCCAGTATGAGAAACATATATACATAATGGCATCTCCCATCAGAACTCCGCTCATCAGACTTGGCAGCTGTTAGTATTACTCCATGAGCCATCATTGGCCTTAAGTGAGGATTTAGTTATTTATTGGGTTTTTTGTTTTGGGGTGTTTTTTTTGTTTGTTTGTTTGTTTGTTTGTTTTCTATAAAGGTATCTGACTTGGCTATGATAAAATTTTAGTATTTAAATATTGTAAACATTAATGTTACTTAACCAAATTTGTTTCCATATGGATTTATAGATTTGCCTCTTCTTTCTAATAATTATCTTTTAAATATCAGCATGTATGACACAGAATCAGTCAAGGAGGATGTTAATCTCCAACCACCGTCTACAAATGAGCAACCACCTGTAGCTACTGAAGAGCCTACTACAATTACTCAGGTAAAAACTCAAAACTACACTGTGATATAGGATGTTGAAATCCATGTTGAGTTCTGGGGAGATGGCTCACTGGGAGAGCATGAGGATCTGAGCACCCATATGGGAAGCCAAGTGTGGTGCATGTACTTAGAGCAGAGGCAGGCGACAACTACCCTTGCTGAAACAGAGAGCCTCCTCTTCACTGAGGAATCTCAGGCCATGTAGCAAGACACCGTTTGGTTCTTTTATATAGATATATAGATTTCTCTTAGATGTGTCTGTAAAAAGTGACAGAAACATAATTTTGAAATGGCTATTAAATTTTAATGGGTTCTAGAAAATGAGCAGAAAGGGTAAGACAGATGAAAGGAATTACAGCAGAGTGCTTTGGACCTAGATTTGGTAGGTTTTTAGGAATATGGCAAATAATCACTTCCTTCTGTGTGGTAGAAAATTTCAGCAATTAAAATCAACAAAAGTTATGTATTTTGAAGAAACTGGAGGGGGTTTGTCTTCTAAGCATATAGAGTAAGCCATTAGGCCTTTTGTTAGTCTAGTTTTACTAAATAATTGCTTATGGTTGGAATTGTAAATTGCTGTCTTTTTAAATAGAGACACCAACAATTCTTAAGCCAGAAAGCCCAATGTAATATTATAAACCTCCCTCCTTTCTCTGTAATTAATTCATCCTAGTCTACATCCACTTATTGTACACTCTGAATTATAACGAAGGATGCTCTGATTTACTCTGGTGACTTGTGACTTATGAAAGTCAGCTGCCATGCTTTCAGCATTCCATACAGTGATGGAGACTCCAGAGAACCCTCTCCTGCACACTCAACAGACTGCTCATTAGATCTGAGAACCTTGTCTCGAAGAGCTGCAGAATGTTGGCTCATGAATCCATTTTAGCCCTCTGAGCCCTTGGTTATCGGTGCAGCCTAGCCTACAGTTCTGCAGAAGTACACTCAGAATGTCAGCAGCACACTTGCTGTTGGCACATATGTACACCTGGCCATCATGACAATGGTACGGTAGACACAAAGGTCACTATTCCAGGTTAACTCTGGGCTTGTTTATATTAGGAGAGGTTTCTCTTCATTCTCACAAACCACATGTATTTCACTAAGCCAGCAGTTTTGTAATTACATTAGCATTCAAAGGTTGGGAGAGAAGACTGACATATACCATAAATACCAAAATGTTATGTGTAAATATTAATGGAGGCAAGCTTGAATTTCTGAGGATGTGGCCTCTGATGTTCTCATCTTTTCAGTTACATTATTTTTCATATTTAATTTTGCAATTTCGTCATATTTTCACTTCAGGAAAGTTTCAGTGATTAATCTGAGGGAGATAAAGAAAGGGTGGACAGGTTCAGTTGTTGAGCCTGCACTAGAGACTCACTTGTTCAGTATAAAATGCTAACAGCAATGATGGAGACACAACTGTATTAACATGGTTCCTTGCAAAAAAGTCTACTATTATGTCCCCTCATTCTGAAGAGTGTGATGTGTGTTTACCATGTTGACAGTAATACAAATTTAGTTATGAAATGTAGCAAATGCCTACATTCATAAAATTACGTGGAGAGTACAGATCTTAAAAGAGTTCTTGTTTTATCTCAGATGTCCAGTGACCCCGGGAATGTTTCACATGAGGGAACAAAGGAAACAAAACAACAGGTGAACAGAAGTACAAATAGTTATTGTCCTCCACATGGAACAGTCAATAAAATAATTACAGATGGTATGTGAAATAAATGTACATGGGGAGGAAATGCGAAGTATATGTACCAAATAAAATGCAGATAATAAGGCCACTGCAGAAGGTGTATATCTCAGCTGGCAAGTTCAGTTCTGGGCAGTAATATGTAGACAAAATAAATATTTCCTCATTTTTTTTTTCAAACCCAAAGTATTACTGGATTTACAGTTTATTCTTTTCCATGTATTCTAATGTTAATTTGGGGGGTTAGAAGACACATTAATTGAAGGTGCTTGTTGGAGACTTCCTTTTGATGGTCTCAGTTAGCTAGAAGTAATATTATCCCTGGCAATATTAGGTTCTGAACATTAGGCTCCAGATTTTAAAACAGCTGTGGCCTTATGTAAAATTTGCATCTTATTGTTGCCAAATATTCGTGAAGAGTTTTTTCTTATTTTTTTAATTTACTTATTTTAATACATTGGTACTTTGCCTGCATATATGTCTATATGAGGTTGTCAGATCCCCTAGAATTGGAGTTGCGGACTGATGGGAGATGTCATTCTGTAAATATGTTTCTCTTATTGGTTAATGAATAAAGCACTGTTGGCCAATAGGAAAGCAAGATAGGTGGGACTAGGAGACAAGAAGGTTTCAGGAATAGGGAGGAGGAGGAGATCCAACATGTAGGACTTGAGAGAACAGAGGACCGGATCCTCTCTCCGGTAAGATAAGACCAAGTGGAAATACTTAGATTGATAGAAATGGGTTAATATTTAAGACAGAGATAGCCAATAAGAAATGCTAGGAGCAGGCTAACAACTTTGTATCTAATAAAGCGTCTCTGTGTGTTAATTGGGGCTTGTGCAGCTGTGGGACCAGGCTGGTGGGAAGACATGCTTGTAACAACAGACACCTGGGGCTGCCATGTGGATACTGGGAATTAAACCTGGATCCTTTGGAAGAGCAGCCAGTGCTCTTAACTGTGGAGCCATCTCTCCAGCCCCCTGGTTTTTTATTTCTTTATGAATGTTCTACACAATTGATGTAGGAGAGATTTTAACAACTTATACAGAACAAATATTAAAGAAGATTGTGGGTCAGTTCAGCAGCTTTCCTTTGAGAAAGGCAGATCCAGTGTAAAGAGAAGGAAGAAATGTTGAAAAGTTTGGGGATGTCATGCTAGAGCACATCTCCGAGGCTCTCGGCTAGGAGTGATGAATGTGAACAGAGAATTAGTGAAGAGATGGTTGACTTATTTCTTACCCAAACCATTGCCAAGATCTAAAACACCTTCTAGCAAAGGTAGTAAAAAGAACAGAGGAATCAAAGCAAACAGACGTCCTGAAATTGCCGGATAAATTCAGTAGTGATGAAGATGAAAATAAAAATGAGGGGTCTTTTAGAAGGCTGAGATACAGAGGAGAGGCAGCCACCAAAAAAAAAAAAAAAAAAGTCTAAAAAGGAAACGCCAAAGCTACTGCTAAAAGAAAAAAACAACCCCCCCAAAAAAAACGTAAAAAGTGCTAACGCTAAGAAGGCAGAAAGCACACAAGATGAGCGAAGGCAATTCAAACATGCAAGAAACCACCTCCAGACAAAGAGTTAAAGGAAATAGCAAAGAAATTATTGGCTGATGCTAACTTGAAGAAGTAACAATGAAGCAGATTTGAAGAGTGGCATATGAAAATTACTTAACTGAGAGAAAAGATCTCATTCAAATAACAGGAAAACTAGGCAGTAGTGACGCCCGCCTTTAGTTCCAGCACTGGGAAGGTGGAGGCAGGCAGATCTCTGTGAGTTCGAGGCCAGCCTGATCTACAGAGTGAGTTCCAGGACCGCCAGGGCCACACAGAGAAACCCTGACTCGGAAAACCACAAAAATCTAACAAACAGAATAAAAGCTGTAAAGACTGGTTCCTTGTTATGGTGGTGGGGTGGCTTGTCAGAAGAAGAAAGAGAATGTGCTTTCTTTTCTAAGCCTACTGGGTTTGGAGAACTCACTGCCAAACATTTGAGCTTGCTGCTTTAAGTTGGATTTCTCTACAGCTTTTAGCTTCAGCCTTGCATGATAATAATTGAGTCTGCTTTTTATGATTGCATATTTTGGATTTCTTTATGTAGTGTCTTACGTTCCTGAATTCTAGCTTGCTTAAGATACACTTTAATCAAGTAAAGCAAAAACTATTATAACCAGCCTTTATATGTGCTGAGAATAATGGAGTATTTACTATATGAAATATTGTGAATACATTGCTTCTGTCATTGTTTGCTCATATTACAGCACAGATGACGGTGTTGGAACTTTTTCTACCTGTGTATATATGTCAAGTTGTTGGCGTGATAGAAGTGACAGATGTTAGTTTGTATTTTTAAAACCACTTTAGGGCTGCAAAGATGACTCACCCGTTAAAGGCTAGGCTCACAACCAATTGTAAAAACCAATTTTCTTTACATAAGTTATTATTAGCATTTTTGTGCAGATCAGGTTTTAAACCCATATAGGTAAGTGCCTATGCACTTATAAACTAAAGACTGTCAGTGTTGAGGCAGGTGGCAAGACAGAGCAGTCAGAGTTCAGCGATGGGGACACTAAAGTGCTTTGCCCTGAAAGTGGCATCAGTTTGTGGTTGTGGCATTCAGTGTCAATGAAATTTTATATTGAGGATAAACCAAAATCAATATGCCAGATCTCCAAAAACTGGGAAAGGGTGAAATTAAGCACATTGGACTAGTGAATAGGTAACGTCTTTGAACCATATAAATTTTACTTACAGGAAACCTGGATATCTTCATAATTATGATTTAAAGTATCAGATGTAATGCCCAAAGACGGTGTGTAGGCAGTGTAGGTATCCCTGACTAGTAGTTCTCAAAAATGATAAATTTCCTTAATATTAAAAGTATTTGCAAAATCAAGGTTATTGGATTTTAAGTTTTTATCAATCAACATTTTAGGCGATAAACATGGTCCACCCCTGAATTTAACTAAATTTTGTTTTTTGACTGTCTTAATAAATAACCTATATTTAATTATAAAGACAAGCTGCTTGAAAAAAAATGGTATTTTATGTGTTTAACCTTTGAATCATATCATATATGGAGCAGACACAATAAAATAATGTTGAGCATTAACAGGTATTTCCATATATCTGACTTGGTTGGTATGCTTAAGAGTGACTGGAATAAGCAACATTAAATGGGAACTAAAAATTGCCCTTTCCTTTTAAATAATTTGCTATAAACCTTGGCACTGAAGAACAAATCAATGTGAAGAAGATGTTAAAGCCAGAGTGTTATAAGAAGTGTTCTCTCTTTTGGGGGGCCTTCCACCCAGCTTCCAAATGAATCACGCATGGAGGCTTATTCTTAGTTATGAATGCCGGCCTTAGCTTGGCTTGTTGCTAGCCAGCTTTTCTTAACTTGAATTAACCCTTCCACCTTTTCCCTCTGGGCTTTTATCTTTCTGCTTCTCTGTATCTTACTCCCTTCTTACTCTGTGGCTGCCAGGGTGGCTGGGTGGCCCTGATGTCCTCCTCTCCGCGCTTTGTTGTTGCTTTCTCCTCTTCTTCCTCCTTTCTCCTCCTATTCATCCTCTCTGCCTGCAGGCTCAGCCCATCCTTGCCCTGCCTCGCTATGGGCGGTTCAGCTCTTTATTAGGACCATCAAGTGTTTTAGACACGCACAGTAACACAGCTTCACAGAGTTAAACAAATGCAGCATGAACAGAAGTCACACCCCTTAAAATAATAACCTACCACACCTGAGTGAAGCTCCAGAGCTTTAGATTGGCTGTTCTAACTGTATAGAAGTTCTGCACAATGTGCAGTCTTTGATCACTGAGTTTTACTTTATTTTATTTTTGATTTTTTTTTTTTTTTTTTTTTTTTTTTTTGAGACAGGGTTTCTTCACATAGCTTTGTAGATCAGGGTGGTCTTGAACTCACAGAGATCCACCTGCCTCTGCCTCCTGAGTGCTGGGATTAAAGGTGTGGGCCACCACTGCCTGGGTAATAACCCATTTTTATTAAGTTGTTTGATTTCTTCTTCCCAAGATATTTTTTTGAGACAATTATGAATAGAATTCTTTTGTCTGGTTTCTTTTTTCTGTTGGCATTTTGGAAGGCTACTTATTTTTGTAGTTCATTTGTGCTATTTAATTTTGTTTTAGTTACGTCATGTGCATGTGTCTATCATGAGGTCTTTGCTTGACCTTGTCTGTATTTTCCCTTCCTCTCTTTATCTTTTCACCTAATCAGACCTTGCTAGTTTATTTTGTATATTCTACACTTGATGTTGGACAAAATACCAAATAGATTTATTTTAAAAGAAGTGCTTATTTAGTGAATATAAAATTAATAAAATTTTGTGAAATATGATTAAATATTAGAAAATATTTGGGCACATATTTATTTTATAGCCTTGGTAGAAGGAAAATATTAGGAATATGGCAAGAGGCAGGAAGTCCTAAGACCTCTTTTGTTAGTCTGTCTCTTCTTGAACAGTGAGTTTCTTCTGTCCCATAGCTCCTTGTACCTAAGGCCTTTATAAATGTCTGCTGTCAATGTTGTTTTGTTTTTCTTCTTGTGGGTTCACTGTGGACCCATTATGAAACTTAGTAGGCATCTGGTGATGTAGAAGGGCATTCTATTCAGGTAAGGGAACACTTTGAGGTGAGTTCATTTTCTCCTTCTACCTTGGCTTTGAGAAAAGATGTCTTCTTATTTCAGATCTCCAACTCCTTCCAGCTCTTTTGACTGCAGCACACATCTTCCTCTTGAGCTGGTTCTTCTCCCTGTTAGCAGCTCTCCTTGGTAGGCGTCCCATGGCTCCGGCATCTCCAACACCTTGGGTTCTCCAAGGCAATCCAGACTTCATCTTCACAGCTTCACACAATGCCCTTCATGCAGGGACACCCCGATGCATGCCTGGCCTCAGCAACTTTCATTAGTCATGGAGGGTGCTTCATTACCCTTTTCTTCTGTCCTCAACTCTAAAGTCAGAATCACATTGTTACTGAAAGACCCACAGAGTGCGGACCTTCACGCTCCCACTCAGGAAAGGCACCTCCCCCCAATCACTCACGAGAAGCAGTCTTGATGTAAAAGCATGAGGTCTTTTATATTCCAAGTGCACTGGGGTCCACAGTCATACGTCACGCAGGGGTAGAGGACTGAGGAACCATGAGGGCAAAAGTAAGATAACTTTTATAGGATTACAACAAAGCCCGCACATCTTAAACCAATCATCTCATAGCATCCAGAGCCCTCACGGTGCAGACCAATCAATTTAAACCATCCAAGCCCGCGCTTTATAGACCAATAAGTTTCCTATAGCCCCAGAGGTTTGCATTCGTACGGGTTCCTGGGTGGGGTGACAAAGCTCATGTACTCATAGGTCCTGTCCTAAATAGCAAAGAATGTGACCTTTCATCTATTTACTGGCTAAGGGTGTAAGACCCTCAGAATGAGGAGTCTCCCAGTTTCAGTCAGTACCCCCAAAAACTCAATGTCCAGTCCAGTTGCTGCAACTCGCAAGAGGCTTTAACGAACAGGAAACGTTTGTGCAAACGGGCTCCCACAGAGTGCAGGCCAGAGAGAAGCCCCATCCCCAAGGCACAGGTGTTTTTAAAGGCAAAACCCACAAGCTTAGGGAAGGGATGTGACCCTCTGACCATTGAGTATGTGACCCTTGGAGGCCTGATGGTCTTGCTATTAGGGTCAACAGACCTTAGGGCCTCGGGGTGTGCTAATTAATCTTGTCTGGGCAAACCGGAGGTACAGTTATCTCTTTGTTTCTTAAGGACCCTATTCACCACCTGCTGACTCACAAGAAAGGAGGGGCAGTGTGAATTCTTGGTATCTTGTTATCTCAGGGCCTTGTGAGGGGAAGTTAGCAAATTCCAAGGAACAGATACTGGTCTGGGTTAGCTTTCCAGGTTAGTCTGTCAGCTGATGGGGGCCACACCTATCAAACCACCACACCATGGAAGTGCTAGTATTGGGGTTAGAAGTGAGCCACAGCATAAAACTGTGCTTGGATGCTAACAACCACACTTAGGTAGTCAGAGTTGTGTGGCAAATGCTCTTACCTGCTGAGCCATCTCACTAGCCCTGTCCACCAATACTTCCTGCATATAAGGTACCTTGTAACTATTTCCACAGTGTCCAGGTTCATCTTCCCTCAGGCTTTGCCCCTTCTAATACTTATAAAAATATTACCCAAGTAGTTTTTTTAGTACTCAAGTTTAAAAATTTACTCTGCCATTGTGGTCTTGAATTAAGTTGATGATTTGTATCATAACCAGTCAGGCTTGTATTCCTCCTATAAAAATGTTTTAAAGCTCAAAAAAATCTCATCATATTTTTATGACATTTCTTCATAATGTGATGTTACGTTGTAGGCCATTGTGCCTCTAATAGGGGCAGAAGCAAGAAGACAACTTGGAAGCCAGCCTAAGTGACAAAGCCACATCCTACCTTAAAACAAAAAGAAAGGGAAAAATACTAAGATATTAGAAGAAACCTTTGTGCCTTGCAGAACTCAGGGTAGAGTACTAGCCTAGAATGTGTGAGATCCTAGGTTACAAAGAACAACAGTTCACATAGTATCTGTGTGTGTGTGTGTGTGTGTGTGTGTGTGTGTGTGTGTGTGTGCGCGCGCGCGCGCATGCATGTGTGGACATGTGTGTGTAATGAGAAGACAGGTGTTCTATTGTACATGTGTTGAACTCAGGACAAGTTCTGATTTCTCCTTCAATATTTACATGAGATCCAGAGAATGCCCTTAGATCATTGGGTTTTATGGCAAACACTTTTACCTGGCCTCCTTAAAATGCTTTTAAAAAAGAATCTAAGACTTATCCTATAAACTGATAGGATTTCTGAAAGATATCTTAATAGCTAACTTAATAAAAATATCTTAATAATAACAAGTATGTACTAGTAATCTACACTGTGTATAACTACATAAGTCTGCATGTGAATCTATTTAATAGATTCATTTTGGTCACATGTATTTGTCTATATAGAATTAATTCTTTTTTATATATTTCAGGAGTTACACTCATCGTATTATGGACTCTTCTCTGGTCCCTTATGGGCAATGAAGTTCTCCCTGGTGGAAATTTGTTTGGACTTATAATTATTTTTTACAGTGCCTTTCTTGGGGGGAAGATTTTAGAGCTCATTAGGATACCTGTGGTGCCCCCCCTTCCGCCTCTCCTTGGTGAGTGTATAATCAACTGTAGTCTTTGCTGACTGATTGTAAATTTTGAACATTTTCTGCATCTATTTAGTGTATTTACTGTATGTGGATAAGTAGGTTTATTCTCCACACACAGATTTCTTTACAGGCTAGTTTTGAAAATCCTCTACACAATTTGGGTTATTATTTAATAAGCTTCAACTTAGTTTAAAATACATTCCAGAAGAAAGGATACTTAGAAAAGGCTGAAGCTTTGTACCTGTCATGTAACTAATACTCTACACATATGATGATTATGACAAATGGGGCACTAGTATCCTATGATAACTGAGTATCATGTGTGGGCATTCCATCTGGATTGCATATACCCATCTGCCACTCCTGTATTGTTTCTTTATTCTTTTCTTCTTTTGTTCTGTGACTCTCCAGGTGGAAAGGAAAGTCAGTGGGAGATTTTTTCCCCCCTGAGGTCTTATGTCTTCTAAGCAACCAATACATCTAAATAGTAGAGATTATCTCAGTATCTTTTAACATGTGTATGATGCTCTTGAATCCAAAGCTCTCTTAATACTCACTGAATCTTTAACCCCTCCTCCACAAGCAGTGGCTTATCCTTCTTACTGATCTCTGTGGCCTGTTTTATCACTGTCCAATTCACCAAGACCAACACATAAGAGCTGCAAGATTCTTACCTCAATTCCTCTATGAAACCTTCCAGAGCCCCTGATTCTGCCAAAGAAGAGACTCCTTCCATGACCTGGCTTCTGCCTACTGTCTGAACGCTAATCCTTGCTGTGGATTAGCTGTGGATGCTGTGTCCCAGCATCACCACACTCAGGCATATTTGTGCTTCACATTCCTGTATCCATCCCACTTCCTCTGCTCGTACGAGACCTACCCCTGTGTATCTCTCTTGGAAACATTAACTTACTCAGATGCGCTTTGTTTTCTACTTTCTTTTTCTCCTCTCCCTCTGCTCTTAGGGATGTTACTGGCTGGTTTCACTATCAGGAATGTTCCGATTATTTATGAATTTGTCCGTATTCCTACCACGTGGTCTTCAGCTTTAAGAAACACTGCCCTTACTATTATCCTAATACGAGCTGGGCTTGGACTGGATCCACAAGTAAGATTCCTTTTCAATTTTGAGTAAAATTCTTTTACATATTAGAAAATAACAGATAAAAAGAAAGGATTTTTGTTATAGTTAGAAATTTCTAAGTAGAGTTTGAATGTAAACCAAAGTTAACAAAGACTTGACCGAAATACTGGTTTCACAATTTCTATTTCCAACCAATTATTTATATGAAGAGAAATCACCATAAGATCTCAATTAGAGATCATATCCAATAAGATGTGTAGAAATAGATGTACCTTAGGCAGTATCACTATTAACTGGGAGGCTTTTCTATGGGTACTATTTACTTCCAGTTAAGAAAGGATGATGTAATCCTATAAAAGCTTCCTTGTCTCCTTGTCTTCTTGTCTCTCTGTCTTAAAAAAGAGAGATTAAAATTTCAATAATTTGTTTTATGACTAACTGGAAATATTTTCCTGATTAACTTTACATTACTGCAACAGCTTATTTAAAATATTTCTTAAGATGGTATAACCTGGAGATCAGAAATTTGTTTGAATTACTGAAAGGTGACTAGTCATGGATATGAGAGCTGTAGAATCAAGTGTGGGAAGCATATATAGATTTAATGAAATTATACCAAGAAGGTAAATAATTATCTCTCGTGACATTATGAACCATTAAGAAAATAGAAAAGTACTTCCTTTTGAAATAGATTAATTTTTTATGTGATGTGTTAATATTTTTACTATTATTATTGTTACGTTAAATCATTCACCACTAATTAACTGGTGGGGAAAATCCAGTGAGATATTATCACTGTCATGTGAAGTGGAAAAATTAAAGAAGATATATGTAATCATGGCAAAGAAGCCTTTGAAGTCCCTGTAAGAGCACTTTATAAAGTGCGAAGTGCTATCCTTCAGAGAAATGCGGTGTCACAAATGTGTGCTCAGATGATCTTCTTGTTGACCACTGTAACTGTCTGAGCACTGCGCCTTCTCTGTTTCAGGCTTTGAAGCACCTGAAGGGCGTTTGTCTGAGGCTGTCGTTCGGTCCGTGCATCATAGAGGCCTGCTCAGCTGCTTTTTTCTCCCACTTCCTTATGAAGTTCCCTTGGCAATGGGGGTTCCTACTGGGGTAATATTTCCTTCCTTCCATGAAATCACACACTTAATTGTGTTTGGTTAAAGCTCTGGATACTCCAAATATTGTATAGCCAAGTTCTCCATTAAAATTGTTCTACCACGGGTGGGCAAGGACCCCCAAAAATCAGTTGACAGAAGATAGAGTCGTGTTCCATGTCTACCAAATCCAGCTGTGCATGCTGGCACACTCCTGGAATCCCACGCTAGGGATGGTGAGGGCAAAATCATACTTAGTTCAGGGCCAGTCAGAGGTGTGTAGCAAGATATGAATGAGAGATTTTATTATTGGACACATAAATAAAACTACTTCTTTTTAAAGCAATAAAAACACAAACCTTTTTCTCTCGGTGTAGGACCACATCTATTTTCTCTGTTATCCATCCCTTCATGTCAAAAGTCCTCAAGTTAGGAATCACGTGTCTGTAACTCCTGACTTCCTTTCATTAACTCTTGCTGCACTTACACATTTCAGTCATATCTGAAAAAAAATAAAAGGTTACCCATTGCATCCTCACTGCCAAATAGTGTGCGTTTCAAACTTTTATTGTGAAATACCCCAATACATACATACATGCACACATTATCTGTGCTGGTAATCAAACCCACTGTCTCAAGTATATGAGGCAAGTATCTGATCACCAAACTACACCCTCGTCTTGTTTTTATTAGTTATAAAATTAAAATCCATCCATGTGAAATGCCTTCTGATTATACCTTCAGGCTTAAAGACCACAGGCATCACATCTTCTGCAATGATGCTGTTCCCTATGTGAGTATCTTCTAGTAACTCCAAACAGTACTCTGTCTTGACCTCTGATAGCGGCTGCACTGAACATGTTCTATATACTGGAACTATTCATACAGCTTCTTTAGTAAAATGCCAGTTCCAATCTTTTGCCAGTTTTAAAAATTGAGTTCCTTGATTTCTTACTGAATTTTAAATATGTATAATCTTTTCTATGTGAATGGATCTTCTGCCTGCATGTATCTGAGCACTACGCGCATGCCATACCCACAGAGACTAGAGGAAGGTGTCAGATCTCCTGGAACTGGAATTACAGATGATTGTGAGCTGCTGTGTTGGTTCTGGAAAACCTAGATCCTCTGGAAGAGCAGCCAGTGCTCGTAACCACTGAGCCATTCTTCAGCTTTTTATGTTTTTTTTTTTTTAATTCTAGACCAAATTCATTCATCTAGTATATACATTATATATACTATTATATACATTATATATACTATTATATATACTTTTCCTTCTAATACATGGCTTGCCTTTTAATTCCTTTATTAACTAGTTAAATAATTAGTGACTAAAACAACAGAAATCCATTTCTTAAAGTTCTGAAGGTTAGAAGGCCACGATGAAGATGTTGGCAGGACTGATTTCTCTTGAGGCCACTCTACCTGGCTCGCAGATTGTCGCCCCCTTCCTGTATCTTTGCATGACCCGTCCTCTCTTCATAGGCATCCTTGGGGACTCTTCCTGTTCTTATAAGACATTGGTCCTCTTTGATTTGTTTCCACCCTCATGACCACCACAACTTTAAATAATTTTTCAAAGGCTGTGTCTCTGAATCCAGCTTCATTGATGGTTAGTTTCACATGCGAATTTGTGAGGATGGGGACAGAGTTCAGTCCCCGTAACAGTTCCTAACTTGGCAAACCTTTCTTCCTGTTTGCCCTTAAAGTTATCTTTTCCTTCTAGCATTTGAGTAAAGGAATAATGTAGGACCAATATTAGATCTATTTTTTAATTCTTATTCTTCTGTGGTGTCTGATTTCCAATTCTATCTATAAGCTATTAATTTCCAGATACATAACTCAAGTTTAATTCCTTTAAGCACAGGAGGCACATAACAGCTTCTCCAAGTGATGCTGTCACTGAAAAGAAGAGGGTCCTACCCTCTGAGTGTCCAGTTCTTGAACACCAGAAATGCCCAGCCAAAATTGTTAGGTACTGCAGTAATGCACGCATTTTTGTCATATTTGCTGTCTGCCACAGATTCTTCTATGAGCTTTCACGTTAACTCATGTTTATAATTCTCATGATGGATTCGCTCTCACATTATCCCAGTTTTACAGTCACATGATGGTTAGATGGTTAAACGAATCTCTTCAAGTTATACAACGTGCTGTGATTCGAGTATGTGTCAAGTGAAGTAAAGACTTAAACATAAAATGTACATTTTATAAAGTAGAAAATATTAAGTTTTTTTAAGTTTAAAAAACAAAGCATTTGTTTGTTTTAAACAGGCAGGGAAAGTGATCTGTAGCAATGTACAGCGTGATACTTATGTGTATCATGGAATGGTCGAACCTAATTGCAATATGTATTACCTAGCAGCATGGTACTTAGAAATACATGTGTACCATGGAATGGTCAAATCTAATTGCAATATGTATTACTTAGCAGTTATTTTTTTTTGATGGGGGAAAGATGTACCACCCACTTTGTTAGGACTACTCAACAATGTCATACATCATCTGTTGTCTCTGTGTACCACAGCAAATCTCTTGAGTCTATTCCTCCTGTCTGGCTGTATTTTGTATCTTGACCTGGGTCTTCCCAATCTCCCCATTAATTTTTAATGGTGTCTCAGAGGAGATTTAAAAATTGATTTCTGTTTCTTTTATGATTTGTTTTATTTGCATAACATCACAGATTTTTTTCGACACAGATTTTTAAAAATCTCTCAAAGAAGTTTCATAGTACAAGCTTTTAGGCTTAGGCAGGTGCATGCGTTACCATGGGTCAGTTTTCACTGTGTGCCATGTGATAGGAGCCATGTTGCTTTTGCTTTGCTTTTCTCTGATGCTGTGTAGTTGTTTCTGTACCAGTTCCTGCAGGTGGTGTCCACATTATGTCACTGTCACAGCTTTGCTGAACAACAACCTGCGCATGTGTGGGGGTTTTATTTCTGAATGTGTCTTCCATTGCTTTGATCTGGATGTCTGGTCTTACTACATTTTCTTCATTACCATACCTTTCTGGAGAATCTTGAAATACGGTTATTTTAGTCTTCTAGATTAATTATTTTGCAGGGTTGGATTATTAGTTCTGAGTTCTTTACATTTTCTTACTCATTTTAGATGAGTTTGTCAGTTATTATAAACAAAAATAGTTTCTTGGATTTTTAATTGGATTTGAATTGACTGTGTAGCTAATTTGGAATTAGTTAACTTGCACAGTGTTGACCTAACACCCCCCCCCCCCCCCCCCGGTGTTTTCAAGACAGGGTTTCTCTGTAGCTTTGGAGCCTGTCCTGGAACTGACTCTGTAGACCAGGCTGGCCTTGAACTCACAGAGTTCTGTCTGCCTCTGCCTCCTGAATGCTGTGATTAAAGGCATGCACCACCACCGCCCAGCTGAATCTTGCTTAATTTTTCAATCAATGCTTTGTAGTTTTTAGATGTTTAATGTCAATATTATACATGCTTTTAAAGTTGATTCCTAAGTATTTCTATGTTTTGATACTCGTGTAAAGTTTGTTTTTATTTTAACTTCCAGCTACTTGTTGCTATTGCTATTCTATAGAAAAATGTAATATATATAATGTTTTTAAAGTGTATTTTGTTTGTTTTAAAGATGTGTGTGTGTGTATGTGTGTAAAAAGACATCCATAGAAAATATACAAATGGCCAACATCTGAAATTCTTGTCATCTGTAAGTATTAGAAAACAGAAGTAAAAGGATATTATTGCACATACACTGGGCTGAGTATATGTGTAAATATTGGCAAGGATGTGGAGAATCTGGGTCTGCTGTGTTCTGCCTGTGGGACTGTGAAACAGTGCCTCTGATGAGGAAGGGTTTGAGTATCTACTGTGTGTGGTTAGTGCACCTTTAAAAGTGGAGCACGTCTTCTGCAGCAGTGTTAGACACTGGGCTTGTGTGTTCCTTCTTAAATCCTCTGACTAGAATACTTTTGGTTTCCTATCCCTCGAGGATTCTCCTCTTGTCCACTACTTGCATTATAAATTTTCTTTTTATATGGATATCTTCATTCTAAACGATGTTCAGATAGAGCGGAGACGTGCATTTGTGCTCAGTCCACAAATGGTTTTTGTTTTTTGGTTTTTTTTTTGTCCAGTTTCTTTTTTCTTTTTTTTTTTTTTTTTTACAGGAACAAGTTTATTATTCTGTCAAATTCCCTTTTTGGGTAAGAATTCCATTACATTTTTGTGCTTTGTTTGTTCCATTGAGTATTTTTTATTTATTTTTTATTTTTTTTCATTTTTTTTATTTATAATTTTTTTATTTTATTTTATATAACAAAGTCCAATTAAATGAAAACAAACATTTATACACAATATTTGGGAATTTGGGCGTCGTTCTTTCCAAACTACTTCCTGCTGGTAAGGGGCGCTGTCTTGGGGGATTCGAAGAAGATTCAGATATCCTAGCTGTAGTCTGTAGGGCTGTTTTGTCCAGCTGTTTGGAATGTAGGATCAGCTTGTACTCTGTTTCAGGCGGTCTGACGTGATCAAACCACATTAGTCTGGAAGGAGTCCACAGCTTTTCATTTTCTGTGGAAACAAAAATAGAAATACTTTTCCCCAGTAACTTGTTCTTCAAGTTAAATTTTGGAGTCAAAGCATTTTTTTTTTTTAATTTATTATTTTACATGTCGATCCCAGTTCCCTCTCCCTCCCTCCCTCCAGCTCTCCCTCCCTCCTTCCCTCCCTTTTACCCTCTCTGCCCTCTCACATGCACTCTAAACACCCTCCCTCCCATCCCCCCACCACAATTCCATATGTAGGGGAATGCCATCCAGTTGGGGTCATGTAGATCTGACAGGTCCTGTGAAGTAGGGACTAGGGCTTCTCTCCTGTCTCTAGATTAAGGCAGTTATCCCTCCATGGGGGATATGTTTGCAAAGTCCTTTTGTGCACCAGGGATACATCCTGGCTCCACTGTCTGAGGTCCCTTAGACTGCTCAGACCTTCTGGCTGAGACCCATATTCAGGGGGGTCCGAGTCAGACCCCTGCTGGCTTCCCAGCTATCAGTCTAGTGGCCCTTAGCTCCTCCTTGTTCAGGTAAGCTGTCTCTATGTACTTCTACCGCATGGTCTTGTCCTCTCCATCTGCTTCTGGGTTCTAGTTCGACTCAGTGTTTATGTATGGGTGTTTGCTGCTATTTTCAACAGGCATTAGTTGAGGGCTCCATGGAGAAGTTAGTTGTTGATCTCACTCTCCGGGAAGGGCATTTATGATAGCCTTTCCATGGAAGCTGAGATTGTTAGTTGGGAGCAGTCTTGTAGTTCTCTCGACCTTTCTTTGTGTTCAACTTTATCTTCAAACCAATATTGGCTCCCTCTTTTATGTTCTCTCTCTCTGTCTCTGTCTCTGTCTTTCTCTCTCTTTCCTATCTTCCATTCCTAACCAGGCTCAATCCTCCTGGTCGCACATGCCTTCCTCTCCTCCCCCTCATTTTCTCCTACTTCTCTCTCCATTCGCTGTCCTCCCCCACTTCACCTGAGCTCTGGGGGACTTGTCCCTTCCCAGTTCTGTGAGGGACTTTATATGAATCTCTTAGAATATCCTAGTTCCTCTGGTGATGTGAATTATAGGCTGGTGATCATTTGATCTAGTTCTAAAATCCATATATGAGTGAGTACATACTGTGTTTCTCTTTTTGTGACTGGGTTACCTCATTCAGGATGGTTTCTTCAAGTGCCATCCACTTGCCTGCGAATTTCAAGATATCATTATTTTTTTTTTTTTGTCTGCAGAGTAGTATTCCATTGTGTAGATGTGCCACATCTTCATTAACCATTCTTCAATTGAGGGGCATCTAGGTTGCTTCCAGGTTCTTGTTATTACAAATAGTGCTGCTATGAACATAGTTGAACAGATGTCTTTGTTGCATGGATGTGAATCCTTTGGGTATATGTCTAAGAGGGGGATTGCCGGGTCCTGTGGTAAACTAATTCCCATTTTCCTGAGGAACCGCCATACTGATCTCCAAAATGGCTGTATGAGTTTGCACTCCCACCAGCAGTGGAGGAGTGTTCCCCTTTCTCCACATCCTCTCCAACATAAGTCATCACCAGTGTTTCTAATTTCAGCCATTCTGGCAGGGGTAAGATGGTATCTCAAAGTTGTTTTGATTTGCATTTCCCTGATAGCTAAGGATGTGGAGCATTTTCTTAAGTGTCTTTCAGCCTTTTTGATTTCCTCCATTGAGAATTCTTTCTTCAGTTCTGTACCCCATTTTTTAATAGGGTTATTTGGTGTTTTGTTGACTAGTTTCCTGAGTTCTTTGTGTATTTTGGAGATCAGCCCTTTGTCGGATATAGGATTAGTGAAAATCTTTTCCCAGTCAGTGGGCTGCCGTTTGGTCTTGTCAACTGTGTCCTTTGCCTTACAGAAGCTTCTAAGTTTGAAGAGGTCCCATTTATTAATTGTTTCTTTCAGTGTCTGTCCCCTGGAGTTATGTTCAAGAAGCGGTCTCCTATACCAATTTGTTCAAGGGTACCTCCTACTTTCTCTTCTAAGAGGTTCAATGTGGCTGGATTGATGTTGAGGTCTTTGATCCATTTGGACTTGAGTTTTGTGCATGGCGACAGACATTGGTCTATCTGCAGTCTTCTACACACCCTCATCCAATTGTGCCAGCACCATTTGTTGAAGAGGCTGTCTTTGCCCCATTGTATAATTTTAGCTGTTTTGTCAAAAATCGGGTGTTCATAGGTGCGTGGATTAATATCAGGATTTTCAATTCGATTCCATTGGTCTACCTGTCTATTTTTATGCCAATACCAGGCTGTTTTCAGAACTATAGCTCTGTAGTAGAGCTTAAAGTCAGGAATGGTGATGCCTCCTGACGTTCTTTTATTGTATAGGGTTGTTTTGGCTATCCTGGGTCTTTTGTTTTTCCATATAAAGTTGATTATTATCCTTTCAAGGTCGGTGAAGAATTGTGGTGGGATTTTAATGGGGATTGCATTGAATCTGTAGATTGCTTTTGGTGAGATTGCCATTTTTACTATGTTTATCCTACCTAACCAAGAGCATGGGACATCTTTCCATTTTCTGGTATCTTCTTTAATTTCTTTCTTTAGAGTCACAAAGTTCTTATTATATAGGTCTTTTACTTGTTTGGTAAGTGTTACACCAAGATACTTTATGTTGCTTGTGGCTATTGTAAAGGGTGATGTTTCTCTGATTTCTTTCTCTGTCTCTTTGTCGTCTGAAAAAAATAGGGCTACTGATTTTTTTGAGTTTATCTTGTATTCTGCTAGTTTGCTGAAGGTGCTTATCAGCTGTAGGAGTTCTGGTAGAGTTTATTGGGTCGCTTATGTAAACTATCATATCATCTGCAAATAGAGACAGTTTGACTTCTTCCTTTCCAATTTGGATCCCCTTGATCTCCTTTTGTTGTCTTATAGCATTAGCTAGAACTTCTAGTATGATATTGAAGAGATATGGAGAGAGAGGACAGCCTTGTCTTGTTCCTGATTTTAGAGGAATTGGCTTAAGTTTCTCTCCATTCAGTTTGATGTTGGCAGTTGGTTTGCTGTATATTGCTCTTATTATGTTTAGGTATGTTCCTGTTATCCCTGACCTCTCCAATACCTTTATCATGAAATGTAACGAATTTGGTTTTTCTGCCTGCCGCCGCCCGGTCTTGTCCTGCTGCTGTGCCACTAGCCCCAAATAATACACAGAGACTCTGTATTTGATACAATACTGTTGGCCCGGTTACTTGTTTCTTATCGGCTAGCTCTGTCTTAATTATTAACCCATTTCTGTTGATCTATGTATTTCTCTTACCGGGGAGCCGGCAGCATACTGCTTTCTCCAGACTCTCCATCTTGACTCCTCCTTACTACTTCCTATTTCCTCCTTGTCTCCTAGTCCCTCCTACCTTCCTTTCCTATTGGCCAACAGTGCTTTATTATTAACCAGTATGAGAAACATATACAGAATGACATCTCCCATCATCTCCTCTTTTCTGTCTAAAAAGAAGGGTTTTAACCTTAACATAGCAAAATATATAACATAACACTTATCCAATAAGAATCACAGTTAACAATATTTAGTCCATTAACATTTAGCAAGATTTGAAGAAAATATTCCATCATCTATTTTATCTTTGTGAGTTAAAGTCCTATATGTAATTTATCTTTAAGCTTAACTAAGGAAAACTATAACCATAACTATCTGTCTTCAACTCCATCAAAGACCACAGAAGGATAGTATATAAACTCTAGAAATGACAGAGACAACTCACTGCATCGTCACCCGAAGTTCTTTTGTAATCTTCCATCTTCAGCCCATAGGCCATAGTGTGTCTGACAGACTCTCCAGTAAAGCAGAAAACTTTATACTGTCTTCTTGTATTGGCAGTTTGTCAGTCACTTTTCTCTGTGTCCTACATACTGTCTCGCAGACTCTTCCATGAAGCAGGAACTCTGTAGCAATGTCCATCGTGAATCAGCAGTCACTTTTCTGTGGGCCCTGCATGTCCAGTTTATATAGCACAAAGTCAAACAGTCCAGACAAGAGCAGTATTTTGTCCAAATGGCTAGTCTTGCCATATTGGAAGTAAACTCCATAATGAGTTTCTTCAATGTCCATCTTCATCTTCCTTTCTGACACAGGTGGTGTTGCCAGGAACAATTATGTCTCATTGTCAAGAAAAACCCTAAACCATTTTAAATGCCATATTCTGTAGGTCTTTGAAAGATTTGAAGAATATCTATCTATCTCAAATACATCTGCATATCTAGAAAACCTAACTCACCTAGCTATGTTTTGACTATTATAGGTAACTATCTAAAATCTGTACTAAATTATACATTACATTTTTAAATGAGCTATATAAACACAATACATAAACAAGAAGAGAAATATACATATACAACATTGACCTTAAATTGTATCAATAAATGAAAATCCATTCCAAAACAAAGTATTCATATCTATACCATAATTCCCTTTTTACCTTTAAAAAGAATTGGCTATGATCATTAACCATTTATAACCAAGTCCATTTAAATGAAAACAAACATTTATAAACAATATTTGGGAATTTGGGCGTCGTTCTTTCCAAACTACTTCCTGCTGACAGGGGGCGCTGTCATGGGGGATCCTGAGAAGATGTAGAAATCCTGGCTGTAGTCTGCAAGACTGCCTTGTTTAAGCTGTTTTGAACGTTGTATCACCAGCAATTCTGTTTCAGGGGGTCTGGCTTGATCAAACCACATTAGTCTGGAAGGAATCCACAGCTTTTTATTTTCTGTGGAAACAAAATTAGAAATCCTTTTCCCCAGTAACTTGTCCTTAAACTTAAATGTTGGAGTCAAAGCATTTTTAAAATATATAAATTGAATTAATCCAGCAGCATTTCCTTTAACAGTTGTTGTTTCCTCAGCAGTCAAACAATACAAAGACAATATAATACCGTACAGTATACAAATTTTCTCCATCTGTGGCTTTTTATTATTCTGTTTCTTTTCTATTTTTTGAGACAGGGTTTCTCCTTGTAACTCTTATCTGTCCTGGAATTTACTCTGCATACCAGGTTTACTTTGCAAATCACAGAGATCTGCTTGCCTCTGTCTCCTGAGTGCTGGGATTAAAGGCGTGTGCTACAACACCCAGTTCCTCTTTGTCTCTTTAAAACCATTTTTTTCATGTCTGCGTATATTTTAAAACACACTGTAAACCTTTAGAGGTTTTTCTTAATATGAATCTGTCTTTACTGTAAATCTTTATCTTTTTTTTTTGGCCATGAGTCTTTATCTGTTAAACAACAACATTGCTAAAATGAAAGTCATAGCTGTATCAGCCACGGTTTACCAAAGATGGTGGCCGGTACTTTTACCGCCAGCACGGAAAGCTGTGCTCACCGCCTTGGTCTGCGTTGCCACCCAGAAAGCATGCTGCCGGCTTGGAGATGTGGTCACTGCCATTGCCATCTCTCATACACACCAATAAATTGTTAGCAGAGTTATTTAAAAGCTGTGCGGTTTTTTGCCGCTTAAGCTGAGTCAGGAACCTTCCCTTTAAGGAGCCGCGCAAATATCTGCTTGTCTCTCGCAAAACAGAGTCCAACCGAGAAAACTGCTGTTACCAAGAAACCTTGCTTATCTCTGTTCTTTTGTTTCTAAAACCCTTTTTTAACCTTTTGTTAAATTTTAAGTGGAAGTTCTTACTAGCCACGTGGGCGCCATCTGTAACGAGTACTGTTTTTCTGCCTGCCGCCGCCCGGTCTTGTCCTGCTGCTGTGCCACTAGCCCCAAATAATACACAGAGACTCTGTATTTGATACAATACTGTTGGCCCGGTTACTTGTTTCTTATCGGCTAGCTCTGTCTTAATTATTAACCCATTTCTGTTGATCTATGTATTTCTCTTACCGGGGAGCCGGCAGCATACTGCTTTCTCCAGACTCTCCATCTTGACTCCTCCTTACTACTTCCTATTTCCTCCTTGTCTCCTAGTCCCTCCTACCTTCCTTTCCTATTGGCCAACAGTGCTTTATTATTAACCAGTATGAGAAACATATACAGAATGACATCTCCCATCAATGAAAGGGTGTTGAATTTTGTCGAAGGCTTTTTCCGCATCTAGGGAGATAATCATATGGTTTTTCTTTTTCAGTTTGTTTATATGGTGGATCACGTTGATAGATTTTCGTATGTTAAACAATCCCTGCAATCCAGGGATGAAGTCTACTTGATCATGGTGGATGATTTCTCTGATGTATTTTTGAATTCGGTTTGCCAGTATTTTATTGAGTATTTTTGCATCGATGTTCATCAGGGATATTGGTCTGTAGTTTTCTTTCTTAGTTGTGTCTTTGTGAGGTTTGGGTACCAAAGTTATTGTGGCCTCATAAAAAGAGTTTGGCAATAATCTTGTGGAACAGTTTGAGGAGTAGTGGTATTAGTTCTTCCTTGAATGTCTGGTAGAATTCTGCACTGAATCCATCTGGCCCTGGACTTTTTTTCGTTGGAAGGCTTTTGATGACTGCTTCTATTTCATTGCCGGTTATAGGTCTATTTAAGTTGTTTGTTCTTGATTTAATTTTGGTAAGTGATAGTTATCCAGAAACTTGTCCATTTCCTTTGAATTTTCAATTTTTGTGGAATACAGATTTTCAAAGTATGACCTGAAAATTGTCTGGATTTCCTCTGTGTCTGTTGTTATGTTCCCCATTTCGTTTCTGATTTTGTTAATTTGCATGTTCTGTCTCTGCTTTTTCGTTAATTTGGATAAAGGTTTGTCTATCTTGTTGATTTTCTCAAAAAACTAACTCTTTGTTGCATTGATTTTTTTGTATAGTTTTCCTGGTTTCTATTTTGTTGATTTCAGCCCTCAAGTTGATTATTTCCTGGCGTCTACTCCTGCGGGGTGAATTCGCTTCTCTCTGTTCTAAGGTTGTCAGTTGGGCTGTTAATTCTTTTATGTGACTATCCTCTGTTTTCTTCATATGGGCACTTAGTGCAATGAACTTCCCTCGTAGCACTGCTTTCAAGGTGTCCCATAAGTTCGGGTATGTTGTATCCTCATTCTCGTTGAATATTAGAAAGTCTTTAATTTCTTTCTTTATTTCTTCTTTGACCCAGGAGTGGTGCAATTGCACATTGTTAAGTTTCCATGAATTTGCAGGTTTTCTGCTATTTGTGTTGTTGTTGAATTCCAATTTTAAAGCATGGTGGTCCGATAAGATACAGGGGACTATTCCTATTCTCTTGTATCTGTTGAGGTTTGTTATGTCTCCTAGTATGTGGTCGATTTTAGAGAAGGTTCCATGTGGAGCAGAGAAGAAGGTATATTCTTTTGTCTTTGGATGGAATGTTCTATAGATGTCTGTTAACCCCAGTTGAGACATAACTTCTGTTAATTCTTTTGTTTCTTTGTTGAGTTTCTGATTTGTGGTCCTGTCTAGTGTTGAGAGTGGTGTATTGAAGTCTCCCACTATAAGTGTGTGAGGTTTTATATGAGCTTTGAGTTTTAGTAGTGTTTCTTTTACGAATGTGGGCGACTTTGTATTAGGGGCATAGATGTTCAGAATTGAGACTTTGTGTTGATGGATTTCTCCTGAGATGAATATGAAATGACCATCTTCATCTCTTTTGACTAGTTTTGGTTTGAAGTCTAACTTGTTAGATATTAAGATAGCTACGCCTGCTTGCTTCTTATTTCCATTTGATTGGAAAATCTTTTCCCAACCCTTTACCCTGAGGTAATGTCTATCTTTGGAGCTAAGATGTGTTTCTTGTATGCAGCAGAAGGATGGATTCTGTCTTCGTATCCATTCTGTTAGCCTGTGTCTTTTTATAGGTGAGTTAAGACCATTAATATTGAGGGTGAGTAAGGACCATTGATTGTTGATGCTTGTTTGATTTAGGTTTGTTGTTGGCAGTGGTGGTATTGTGAATATATTTGTTCTGCTTCACCCTAGGTTTCTGGTGTAGTTGGATTATCTGTTGCCTACATTTTTGTGGGCGTAGTTACCTTCCTTGGGTTGGAGTTTTCCTTCCAATACTTTCTGTAGGGCCGGATTTGTAGATACATATTGGGAAAATCTGTTTTGTCATTAAATATCTTGTTCTCTCCATCTATATTGATTGAGAGTTTTGCTGGATATAGTAGCCTAGGCTGGCATCCGTGTTCTCTTAATACTTTTAGAACATCTATCCAGGACCTTCTGGCCTTGAGGGTTTCCATGGAGAAGTCAGGTGTAATTTTGATAGGTCTGCCTTTATATGTTACCTGTCCTTTTTCCTTCGCTGCTCTTAATATTCTTTCTTTATTCTGTATGCTAGGTGTTTTGATTATTATACGTTGAGGGGTCTTTTTTCTTTGGTCCAGCCTATTTGGGGTTCTGTATGCTTCTGGTACTTTCATGGGCATGTCCTTCTTCAGATTTGGAAAGTTTTCCTCGATGATTTTGTTGAATATGTTTTCGGCACCTTTGAGCTGGGCTTCCTCACCTTCGTCTATGCCTATTATTCTTAGGATTGGCCTTTTCATGGTGTCCCACATTTCCTGGATGTTTTGTGTTAAGGATTTGTTGGATTTATGATTTTCTTTGGTCGATGAATCTATTTCTTCTAGTTTATCTTCTGCGCCTGAGATTCTCTCTTCCATCTCTTGAATTCTATTGGTTATGCTTATGTCCGTGGTTTCTGATTTTTTGCCCAGCTTTTCAATTTCCAGCCTTCCTTCCATTTGTGTTGCCTTTATTTTCTCAATTTCTGTTTTCAAGTCTTGAACCGTTTCCTTCACCTGGTTAATTGTTTTTTCTTGGCTTTCTGTACTTTCCTTAAGGAATTTGTTCATTTCTTCCACTTTTTTGTTTGTTTTTTCCTCCATTTCTTTAAGGGATTTTCTCACATCTTCTTTGAGGGCCTCTATCATTTTTATGATGGTGATTTTTAAGTCGTACCCTTCTGCTTCCTCTGCTTTGTTGTTGTGTTCCATTCTAGTTGGTGTAGATTCCCTAGATTCTGGTGGTGTCATGTTTGTCTTTCTGTTGTTAGGTGTTCTCTTGTATTGCCTTCTTCCCATAGTTTCTTCCAGTAGGTGTTGGTGGTGTCTCTTCCCTCTCTCTATGGTTCTGTCTGTAGTTCTGTGTGGTCCAAGCTCTCTAGGAGGTTTCTCTGCAGACAGGGATCCAGGGATGGGGTCAAGGATGAGGATCCAGAAGAAGATGCCAGCAGGTACACACAGTGGTCCTCTGGCCAATAGCTCTGGCCAATAGCCAGCAGAAGATCTTGCCCGCAGGAACTCCGAGTGGACCCACAGAGATAGGCATATCTCTGGGAGGGGCCCGGGACTCCAGCAGAGGACTGGAGGCGTGGTCAGAGACCAAGCCGGTGGAAATTGCAGGTGGTCCTCCGTGGATAGTCAGGTCTCCTTTGTTCGGAGTTGCTCCGAGAAGTCTCCGAAGTAGGGTGGACTGTTGGCTCCACCCTCTGTCCCAGTGCTCAACCAGAGCGGCAGGACCTTAGGTGGGGTAGGGCACAGGGTAGGGGGGGTAGGCTGGAGGTGGGGATGGTGGGGGTGTATCAAAGCTCCAAGGGTGCTCTCGATGGGGACCAGAGACAGGAGCAGCAGGATCAGGGGCCAATCCAGGGACTTCTGTCCAGTTTCTTAAGACACATCTCTGTGAACTTTTATTTAACTCTAAATGACATACAGCGTGCATTAACACCAGTAGGTGGCTTTCACTCAAAAGCAGAATGATGCCATGTGAAAACTGAGGGCAAAACACTAGTTGCTTAAAAGGACGGATGGGTTTTCAAAGTCTGCCTTTCAGTTTTGTTCTAGGCGCAGTCTCTCCTGCCGTTGTGGTTCCCTCCATGCTGTTGTTGCAAGAAAATGGATACGGTGTCGAGAAAGGCATTCCAACATTGCTAGTGGCTGCTAGCAGCATGGATGATGTTGTGGCCATCACCGGATTCAACACATTCTTGAGCATAGTCTTTTCCTCGGGTAAATAAGAAAACGTTTCGCTTATTCCTTTTGCTGTAGTTTTTGAAGCTGGGTTTCTGGCGTTCCCTCTATATTTATTAACCAAGACTTTAATGTCTCTTCATTCTTCATAGAAAGCTCATCTTGACCAGGTAAGATGCGTCAGTGGATTTCAAATTAAATTATAAAATTTCAAAAAGAAAAAAAATGACATGATTTTTCCAAAAGCCCCTACCTCATTTTAATAATGAACTTGTTCAATTAAATTACTTATCGGCATCCTTTGCATCCTTTATCTGATTTGTGCTTTGGAATTTTGTCAGTTTATAGTGTGGCTAATACATTGACTGAAGTGTAACTCTAGACAGGACCTGGAGGAAGAGTGACCACTCAGCCTTCCTGGAGCTTGGGGAGCTGGCAAAACAGGTGGCGTCGGGTGGGGAAACACCGGACCTCCAGCCACATAGCTGCGGCCCTGCAGTGAATGGCTGGGGAAGTCCACCGTGGCTCCGCTCCTACGCTGGTCATGCTCACTGTGAAGGCAAGCGAGCACAGTGCTACGCTCCCGAAGACACCTTCACGTAGTTATCGGGAAGTGGACGAAGATGGCGCAGCCACAGGAGAACAGGGGAGAAGACACTGAGCGAGACAATCCGATCTCAAAAGAGCTCCTTCGAATTCTTCATCTTAAAAAAAAAAAAAAAAAAAGTGTTTTCAAATGTTTGCATTTCCACAATTAGTGATGCTCCCATTACCAGTGTGGATAAGAGCTGGATGTGGTAGTGTGGCTACATCAGCATTTTAGGAGACTGAGAATGGGTCACGTGAACCCAGGAATCCAAGGCTCTTAAATATCAGAAAATGTATTTAAAAATATAATATGCTGTTGAATTCAGTTTACTCATATAAAAATTGAGGTTTCTTGCATCATTATCAGGAAGAGTGATCTGAAGTTTTCTTTTTTAATTTAACTTCTTTACTGATTCTTTGGCAGTTTCACATCATGCACCCCAATTCTGCTCACCCCTGCAGTGGCACCTCCCCACAAAAGAAAAAAAAAAAAAAGTAAGCAAGCAAGCAAATAGCAAAAATAAAAGCTGAACAAAACATCTCTCCAACGCCTCTTCATTTGTCCTGGTGGCATCGGGGCCTCCGTGTGTCACCCTTTTGTCCTATGAACTTTACCAGCAATTTTCACTGCAATAAGTCACCGTTCTGGTTCAAGGCCTCTGGTCTCTGGTACACTGTCATCACTGGATAGTTTTCTTACAGTATGGTTGGCTTTGGCATCAAGGTAGTAATGGCCTTGTAAAATGCATTTGGAGGTTCTTCCTCCTCTTTAGCATATATTTTCTAAAACTTTGCAAAGTAGGGATGTTTTTCCTTTATATGCTCAGCATAGTTTCAGAAGCTCTCTGGCTCAGGAGCATAGCTCTGATCTGTCCTTTGTTAGGTGAGGCAAAGGCCAATGCTTTAGGCAATCTCCAAAACTGCCCGTCTTCTCTTTGCCTTTCAGTGGAGAAGTAATGAGTGGCATACCTCCCCACCCCGTGCCAGCTTCGGGATGGGCTTCCAGCTGTACACGACACAATTCCAGCGGTTTCTACTTGTTTCCTTGCCATTGTTCTTGACTTTCCCCTTGCATGGATCACCACGTCTTCTTAATTGGCATATGGACTTCCACGAAGGCTCTTTGGCCATTTGTTATTGTTCAGTGGGTGTGTCTGTCCCAGGCCAGGTTCAGTATTCCCATTCCAGCATCTCAACCAGTGCCCCTCTCTTGTTTGGGGTGGAAATATTTCTAACACATACATATGTTTGTATGTTCATTCAATGCTTAGAATAAAACCAAACAATTTTTTTAAATTGAGGAGCAAGTTGGGGGGGGGGGTTCTTTACTCTTTTAAATACACAATGACTTGTAGGAAATAATCATATTAAAACATCGAAGACCTAATTGACTTATCTATATCTGAGACTAACTTTGGCATACAAATGTTTTATGTGGTTGTTACTGGTAAGTTGTCCTTTGAGCATTTAAGTGGCTTGTTTATTTTTCACACAACATATGGGAATTGTCAGTGTGGTCTAACCCAGCCCATACCAATGCTCCTGTCACTTGCTCTCAACTTTTCTCCCTTACTTGGTCTCATGGGTTGAGTGTAAGGAGAACACACTATTTCTTTGTTTTCTGACCCATTTATACAATGGATATTTTTAATTGTGTGTTTATATTAAATTATTAGGAATAGACATTTAACTTCACATAACTCTGAATATGTATTCACATATGTCACTATGAAAGGTTCAATTTTGTAATTTGTTCTATGAAATGTACTCATGAACCACATAGGTCTTATTCTATAATGGATAATGTATATGAAAATATTTTTCAGTGAAAAGTTTCTTTTAATTTGTGCCCTTACAGGTAGTGTGATTAGCAATATCCTATCGTCCTTGCGGAACGTATTTATTGGTGTGCTGTTAGGAATTGCTATGGGATTTTTTATTCAGTATTTCCCAAGTGGAGATCAGGTAAATTAAAAAAAAAAAAAAAAAATCTGGTTTGTAGAACTTCAGTGTGTTAGTCAGCCTCTCATCGCTGTAATGAACTGCCTGGGACTCTCTTAGCCTGTAGAACAGAAGGGTTAGTTGCCCACAGTTGTGACGGTTACAGTCTGCTGTCACCCTGCCTCGTCCCCTGGCAGCGTACCCTTGCAGAAGGAGTGGCAGAGCCAACTATGAACCCTGGGACAGAGCAAAAGGAGGGAGGGACTGGAACTTAACAACTTCCTCAGAAGCATGCTTCCCTGATTTCCAGAGATTCCGCCAAGTCCCATACGATCGCCTGGCATCAAGCTTTTTAATGCAAGGATGTTAGGGGACAGTCCACATCCAAGCTACAGTGTGGGTGTAACATAAACCTTTCTGAGACAACTTTGGAAAGAACTGTGAAACATAAAGTTCCATACTTAAGACTCTTTCCCCAGAAGTTGCCTCTGATGCCTATGGCATACTTAAAACTGAGCATGATAGCGAGGCTAATGTCGCCGTGTCCTTATCTGGTGAATTAAAACACTGAGAACAATGTATGTGACTCCCCTCTCCCTTCCAGTCCAGTGTCATCCCCACTAAGTCATCTGCTGATGCTTGATAATTTTCTTAGTCTCTTTTTTCCCAAAATTTTCTCCTGAACATCTTTGTTTATCTATCCAATTTATCTGCCACTCCCTTTGACAAGGGCTTTAGACCTGGTTGCTTTTGGTGGCAGTGGTGGCAATTTCGAGACAAAGTCTCACTATGTAGGTAGGGCTGGTTTTGAACTTAACAATTGTCACTGTCCTGCCTCAGCTTGTAATTGCATCAAAGTTACCAGATCTTTTCAATAAAGAAATGTTCAAACAATGTACTTTTCACAACATTTTGGAGACTATTTAACACAACCTTTACAAATACTATAACAAAGGGTTAAAAGAAAGATAGATAATGCCACACCTTGTATGTTTAATGTAAAACAACTTCTAAATGTGTATTTCTAGGAGAAACTTACACGGAGGCGAGCCTTCCTTGTTCTGAGTATGTGTATTTCTGCTGTCTTAGGCTGTCAGTACTTTGGCTTACATGGATCTGGAGGATTGGTCACACTAGTGTTGTCGTTCATGGCAGCAAAAAAATGGGCTAAAGACAAGGTGAGTTTCCAATTTTATAACAGGTAAAATAGCTGGATTTTGAACTATACAATGGGCATGTAGGAAATGGTCTCCATCTAGATGTTCTGCATGGAGTGAGGAATTAAGTATTAAAGAAAACCACTTTGACGTAGGGTAAAATGAATTAGAAGCTGTGTTCTTATGTCAGAATTTTCCCCCGAGTTTCATATGATTTGATTATATAGCTCTTATTATTTTGGTCTTAAAATTTAGTTCTATAATTTACCCATGAAAACGTGTTCCTAAAATTTAGCATATCTGTGCCCCAAATGCTATATTGGGTTTTGTTTCTTTTTTTTTTTTTTTTTTTTTTTTTTTTTTCATTTTTATTCACATCTTACATTTTTTTAACGGAGAGTGGCATGGAGGTCAGAGAACAACTTATACAGTCAGTTGTTTCTTTATGCTGTGTGGGCCCTGGTACTAGAGCTCAGGTTATCATGCTTTGTGACAGGAACCTTTATCCATTGAGACATTTTACCTGTTCAACTTATACTTTTTTAACTGATGGCATAAAAGTGGTACAAAAAAAAAAAAAAAGACAACATGGTGATAAAGATTAAAACATATAGACTGTTTTACAAATAAAATAAAATAATAAAAATAGGCTGGTGTAATGACCCAGCAGGCAAGGGCAAAAAACAAACAAACAAAACATATAGACTGAGTGCAAGAGATTCCTATATTCCTTACCCCCCAAATAGTCTTCTTAGTCTCCAAAATTAATCATTTTAACGAATACTATATTTGTAGGTGTGTGTATATATTCTGCTTTTAAAATAAAAATGTTCCTACAATGAACAGATTTCTTCATGTAGCCTTTTCATATATACAAGTATCTTGTAGGAATGGATTCATAGAAATGGGGTTCCTGGGATAAAAAATAATCTTTTATTTTGACTGATATCACTAGGAAAGATTTTCAGTACTTATACTCTTGCCAACAGAATAGGAATCTTACTGAAAACAACTTTGAAGTAGTCAACTTGAGTCTAGGGAAACAGGCCTAACAAACTACCAGAATATTTTCTTCCTACCTGTTTATGACCTGTCTAAATGGACTGGGTTCCAATATTGTCACTGGGCAGGTTTTCCCACTCTCTTCTGATGGACCAGGAAATTGCATGGGCTATGAGTGTTCTCATCCCTCATTCTGTGTTTCCATCTCTACTTCTGAATATTATGAGGACTCCAAAAACTTTTTCTTTTCTGTAATATAGTGATGGCATGATACTGTGTAAGGAGCAGGTTTTTCCTGCTGGCCTGGATCCACCGCAGCACCATCCCCAATTAACACACCTAGACTCTGTATTAGGTATAATTCTGTTGGCCAGTTACTTGTTTCTTATTGGCTAGCTCTGTCTTAATTATTAACCCATTTCTGTTAATCTAAGTATTTCCACGTGGTCTTCTTACTGGAGAGTGGGCCCGGACCTCTGTTCTCTCCAGTCTCTCCATGCTGACTCCTCCTTCCTACTTCCTCTTTCCTTCTTGTCTCCTAGTCCCACCTGTCTTGCTTTCCTATTGGCCAACAGTGCTTTATTCATTAACCAGTATGGAAACGTATTTACGCAATGACATCTCCCATCAATACTGCTTATTGTATAGCTTTGTGTATTTCCTTAACAAAATTCTGCTTGGATAAATGATGTTGCTCAATTTTCATAAATTAAGTTTTAACTTTTTCCCTAAAAATGAAATATCATCAGTTTATTAAATTTTAAAAACGGTTTAAAAATTCTGAAATGCAGTCAAATATATGTGCACAATAACTAGACAATGTAAAATTCTGAAGTACAGTTACCTTTACAGGCCATAACTGAAATGTATCTCTCTTTCCTATAGGTTGGAGTCCAAAAAGTTGTTGCAAACACATGGAATATTTTTCAGCCACTTCTTTTTGGCTTAGTTGGAACAGAAGTATCTGTTGAATCTCTTGAATCGAGAACTATTGGTAAGAGTACATAAAGCAAAGAGGAGATAAAATCCAGCTTTTTAAAATTATGAGTGCTTTATTTTTGTGTATACCATACGTTTGAATACCCTGTACACCTTCAGATATTGCATCTACTCTGTTTTTCTCTACCTGTGCATTTCTTTATTTGCAGTTAAAGACAACCCAAGCGATCCAAAGAAATAGCTTACAGGAAACATTAGATATCCTTCTAGGCTTCTGTCTGCATCTCTGTAAACAGGTCCCCCAGAAGGCAGTTCACCATCAAATGCAATCCATTCAGCAGATACTACCTCAAGTGAACTGAACGTCACGCCATCTATCTTTCTTTCGTGGTACATCCACCGTCACAGAATCTAGTCCTTTAGTAGGAACCTCCATGAAGGCCAGGGAGATGGCTCGGCTGGGAATTGCTAGACATGCAATCCTTAGGACCTAAATTTGATCCAGGCACCCACGTAAAAACCAGTCTCAGCAGCACTGGGAAGCAGAGACAGGAGGCTCTCTGAAGCTTGCCAGTGTAGCCAATTAGTAAGCTCCAAGGACAGTCACAGACCTTGTCTACAAAAGAAAGCCATTGAAGGGTCAACAGACTGCTTGCACTTCCAGAGGACTCAGGTTCAATTCCAGCACCCACATGGCAGCTAACAACTGTCTCTAACTCCAAGGTCTGACACCCTCACACAGACATACATGCAGGCAAAACACCAATACAAATGAAATAAAAGTAAACAAATTATTTTTTTAAAAAAGAAGCCATTGAGTAAGACACCAAACATAAACTCCTGGCCTGCCTGAATGTGCATGCACACCCCAGCACACACACACACACACACACACACACACACACACACACCAAAACACCTCATTTTTACTTTGTATTTTTTATAAATACTATTTTTACTTAAAATAGATATAATGAAGCAACAGCCTCAAAATATTTTCAGAAATTTTAGAATTCATCTCTCTAGGCAAAAAAGGCTTCCTCCCAATTGCTTTGTTTTTTACATTTGTTTATATGTATTATAGGCATGTGTGTTGCTACCTTGGGTTTGGCATTATCTGCTCGAATTTTAGCCACTTTTACATTGATGTCTTTTGCTGAATTTCGTTTTAAGGAGAAAGTATTTATTGCTTTATCATGGATCCCCAAAGCTACAGTTCAGGTAGGAACATACTAAGTCATTCATAATAATTTCGGTTTTGATAAGTTTTAAATGTTCGATGTGAGAGACTGGAGAAATGGCTCAGCAGTTAAGAACGCTAGCTGCTCTTCCAGAGGATCAGGGTTCAATTCTCAGCACACATATGGCAACTCCCGACAGTCTGTAACTTCAGTTCCAGGAGATCCGACACCTGTACACAGAGTATATACAGGCAAAAATACCAGTGTGTATCAAATAAGTAAAACTTAAAAAAAAAAGAAAGAAAAAGAAAAGGGTTCCCATCCTCCCTCCATCCTCATTCTAAATGAAAAATATTTTTGTAATGACAAATTGTGATCTTATTTACTTTACTTTTACCATGTTTGATTGATGACTCCTTTTTAAAACCTAGAACTGAGGAGAATGCTCAAGGGGAAAGAGTGTTTTTGCTGTGCAAGTGTGGAACAGGAGTTTGGATCCCTAGCACCTAAAACAGGCTCGGCCTCAATCCTAGGGCTGGGTGTGGGGAGGGCGGGGCAAAGATGACTGGACTAAAGCAGGGAACGGCTGAGGAGTACAGCTGACATCCGGCCTCCCCATGAGCACAAACAGGCACATAACTCATGCATGCATGTGCACACGTGCATGCAGACCACATACACACACACACATACAGACACACACTCATATACACATACATACACACACAGACACACATACACACACACAAACATAGACACACACATACACAGACACACACACATACATACAGATACGCACAGACACACATACATACATGCACAGACACACACACAGACATATACACACACACAGACACACACATACACACACAGACACACACACATACACAGACACACATACATACACACACACATACAGACACACACAGACACACACATCGATTAAAACATTTGTTTTTAAATCAATTGTTCTGAAATTTAAGAATACTTTTAAATGGCAAATACTTTCTAAATTTTATGAAAATGTTTTTTTCTCTATTTCCTAAATATGGAAATAAGCCGAGGCATGGTGACAGAACCTTTTTCCAGCACCTGGGAGGCAGAGGCAGGCAGATCTCTATAAGTTCACGGCCAGCGTGATCTACATAGAGAATTCTAGGACAGCCAGTGCTACCTAGATAGACCCAGTCAAAAAAAAAAAGTATAAAATAAGAACATATAATATGGGACTGTATTTATATTGTTGCGTGCTATAGAGGCAAATGTTATACCTTTAGAGATACATTTGTTTTTGTAAGTGTATCTTTCCTTATCCTGCCACTCACTCTACCACACAAATCATAGATATTATTTTAATTAGACATTTGTTTTTATGATATGTGACTATATAGGAAGGACAGAGATAGTGTCTTTTGAGGGCATTTTATTTGTTTCTTTTTCATTCTTCCCCTACTGTTTGACACAATACCTAGCAGGAAGAAAGTTGTCTTGAAAATTGTATTGCAACTGAAGGAAGACAGGATTTATTTCATCCTACACTTCCTTCATCAAGGGAAGTCAGCACAGGAACTCAAGGAACCTGGCCGCCGGGACTGAAGCTAAAGTCGTAGAGGTCCTTGCTTACTGGCTTGTTTTCCTTCACTTGTTTTCTTATACCATTCAAGACCACAGCCCAAGGGTAGCACATCCCACAGCGGACTGCACCCCCCCCCACATCAGTCATTAATCAAGAAAATGCTGTACAGAGTTGCCTACGACAGTCTGATGGAGACATTTTCTCTATTGAGGTTCTTCTTCCCAGATAACTCGTGTCCAATTGACAAAATACAAAACAAACAAAAAAAACTAACCAGGATATGGGTAAACATGTCCTGCATGAACGATTGAATTAATGAAGACTTGGAGATTTGTCCTCTAATTCTATAACAATTTCCTCCTTTTAAAAGGCACCTGTTAACATTTAATGGCAGCATAAAACCTTGCTTTCTTGGGATTTTTTTCCCTCCATTTTATATACACATATATGTGTGGGACTTTTAAAATTATGTCTTACATTATGATGTTAATATGAGATGTGGGGGACAAGCAAGAAGGAAAAAGTGTGGATTAGTCTTAAGTCTGTCAAAGATGACAGAGTGTGCATCAACCCCAGCTGTCACCTTGACAAACAGAGAATCAGCGGGAAGAAGGGACTGCAGCTCCGGGAATGGTTTGTGGCCATGTTTGTGAGGCATTCTCTTGATTGCCAACGGGTGTGGGGGGCTTAACTGACCATGACTAGTGCCCCCTCTAGGCAGGGTGCCAGGGTTATACCAGAAGGAGGCTGACTGTGAGCCAGCAAGCAGGCTCTCCTCTAGCCTTGGCTTCAGTTCCTGTCTCCAGGTGCCTGCCTGACTTCCTGACCTCACTTCCCTTCGTGATGGATGATAACTGTAAGATGGAATGAACCTTTTCCTTGCCAAATTGTTTTTTTTTTCTTATTTTACATATCGATACCAGTTCTCTCTCGCTCTCATTCTCCCATGGCCCCCGACCCCACCTCCCATCCCATTCCCCACCTGTTCCCCAGGGAGGGTGAGGCCTCCCAGGAGGGATCATCAACATCTGTCAGGACATTTGGGGTAGGATCTAGGCCAGGCCCTCCCTCCTGCCTCTAGGCTAAGGGAGCATCCCTCCATGGAGAATGTGCTCCCAAAGTCCTTTTGTGCGCCAGGGATACATCCTGGTTCCACTGTCAGAGATCCCTTAGACTGCCCAGGCCTTCTAGCTGAGACCCACATTCAGGGGGTCTGAGTTGCTCCAATGCTGGTTTCCCAGCTATCAGTCTGGGGGTCCATGAGCTCCCCCTTGTTCAGGTCAGCTGTCCCTGTGGGTCTCTGCAGCCTGGTCTTGACCTCTTTTCTTATCACCCCTCCTTCTCTGCAACTGGATTCCAGGAGATCGGCTGCCAGATTGCTTTTGATTGCCATGTTTGTCACAGCAGTAGGAAGCAAACAAGGACACCAAGCATTCTCTCGGGCCTTTATTTAGAGATATTGGTGAAAATGAGAGTGGAAAACGGTAGAATAGCATAAAGAATTTAATTCAGAGATGGAAGCTCAGCTTGTTGATTGAATTTTCCAAGAAAATGATATTCAATCTGAGATACTTAGTGAGGATCATTTATCTTCTAATAGTAGTTTCCGTGCAGCAAGTTTGCCAAAAGGAGTAAATGAGTTAATAACTGTAAAGCTTTAATAATGACACTTTCTTCATGACAGATGCCACATAACTGTGCAAATGTTACCATTGTTGCTATTGCCATCCCTTTCCAATAATGTTTTTGGCAGTTCTCTTCTGTTCAAAACCTCATATAGACTTTAGGGTTCTTTAGAACCTGTTTTCTGTCTGATCCTTTTCTCCCTGGCATCTAGCACACTGGCTTGTGTTCAGTAAATAAGTTATTAAATGGGGCTAGAGAGAAAGTTCATTGCTTAAGAGTGCTCATTGCTCCCACAAAAGACCTGGATTCGCTTCCCAGTACCTACACAACAGCTCCCAACCATCTGCTACTCCAGTTCCAGTAGATTAATGCCCTCTTCCAGCCTCTGAGGGTCCCTCTGCTTTTTGCATGCATATGGTATGCGTACACACATGCAAGCAAACACCCATCCATATAAAATAAAAATAGTTTAAAGGTTATCATTAACAAAAACCCTCAAGCTGGGCATGGTGGTCCATGTGTTTAATCCCGGCTCTTGAGAGGCAGAGGCAAGTGGATCTCTGAGTTTGAGACCAGTCTGCTCTACAAATTGAGTTCCAGAATAGACAGGGCTGTTACACAGAGGAAAATCTGTCTCAAAAAAAAAAAAAAATTATTTTTAAAAGTCTTCAGTTGAGGTGGGTTATCTTCTTCCAAAATGCCCTCATCAAGTAATATTTCTGCCATTATGCTACTAATGTACGATTCCTTAGTTGGTGTTTATTTGTATTTAATGCCTGAAAATTTTAAGGCAGTTTCTGATTTGTATGTGTATTAATAAGTAAAAATAAAGACATATATATATATGTGTGTATGTATGTATGTATGCATGTATGTATGTCATCAGCCACAGTAGCTCATGCCTGTATTTCTAGTACTCAAGAGGTAGACATGGGCTGTACAGTGAGACCTTGTCTCAAAAACAAAAGAAAATAAGTAAATAAATGGTAACAGACACTGACTGGGGTTCCTGGGGGGGCAGGGCATGAACACCTTTCTAAGTCAGCAGGAATTTAAAAGAAAATATCTTCTCAGGGGCAAAGAAGAGTGACTGGAGAGAGAAACACGAAATCCCCTGAATCCCTGCTGTGTGCTGGGTGTCCTGTGCAGGCCTCTGCCCCATTGTCACAGCCATCCAGTGAGGTGGTATACTGCAGAGCCCTTTAAGCTATCACTCGCTCACCTGGTTGAGCAAGAACAAAATTTAAAGTCAATTAGCCAGATTCCAGCTCTGGCCAGTTTCTGACTCAGCCCACTGTAGGAGTCACAATGGGACGAGCACACACCCCTGGAGACATCAGTGTTTTGTGCTGTCTTGTTGCAGACACGGACCTAGGGGTATATGACAAAACCGTGTAAACCATACTGGTCCACTTATAAACCCAAATTTCTGGGAATAGTGTGAGCACACAAAAGGGGTGCTGAGGTGGGAATTCCACAGGGAGAAGAGAACACAATCAGCCCCCAAATGTCTGCCCTTTGATTTGTCCAATTAATGATCAAATGATACAAATTACTCCACATTTGGTTTTTTTCTTTCTAGTACTTTACCACCCAATTTCATTTTGTGTGCTTTTATAATAGAGCCTCTTGTGTTCATTATATTAACTCTGAGTAACATTTTTCTTTTGCCCTGTGTCCTCCCCAACTGCAGGCTGTCTTAGGTCCTCTGGCTCTAGAAACAGCAAGAAAGGTCATGGCACCCCAGCTCGAAGCATATGCAAAGGATGTCATGACAGTGGCCTTTCTAGCCATCCTGATCACAGCTCCAAATGGGGCCCTTCTTATCGGCATACTGGGACCCAAAATACTCGATCGTGGTGAGGTGATAGGCCCTTTAAAATTGGAGCTGTCAGATTTTGAACATCATTAAAATGTTTGCATCAACCCCCCTGCTTCATCTAATGAATTGTGTCACATGACAGAAAAAGGTTTTACCGTACAGAAGATTGGAGATTGTCCATAGAATGGAGTCAGTAAATGCACAACTTCTATACAGGGTTTTCCTCTGATTTATGCACCAGAAGTAAATTTAATAAAAAATGTAATAAAAATGTATTAAATGCAGTGCTTTTTTAGTTTAGTATTTGCATATTTCAAGAATAAAGTTGCCGACTGGCACACACCTTTGATCCCAGCACTTGGGAGGCAGAGGCAGGTACATCTCTGTGAGTCCCAGGCCAGCCTGGTCTACAGAACAAATTCCAGGACAGGTTCCAAGGCTACAGAGAAACCCTGTCTCAAAAAAAAAAAAAAAAAAGTTTTAATTAGTCAGTAAATAAATAAACAAACTTAGTCAGCAAATACTGTAGGTAAATGCAAAGTAACCTTAAGGCTGCTGAATTTTATGTTGTAATACAAAACAAGCATAAGAAAAACTCAATTAGCCTTAAGAGACAAAAAAAAAAAAAAAAAAAAAAAAAAAAAAAAAATACGACCTTTGAGTTCTGAGCTTGCCAAGAAGAAAGGCTAAATTTCAAGTGGGAGGAGCAGAAACCCCATCAGTTCTGATAACAAACTTGTCAGAGGCCAGGCACGGTGGCACACACCTTATTCCCAGCACTGGAGAGACAGACAAACTTCCTACGTGTCATCTGAGTAGACTTTGGTTTTAGTGCTGCCTGCCTGGGGAAACTGGTGGCAGACAGAAAGACTTCTATGCTCATGCCACTTCTATGATAACCTCACCAGCCTTGGATGAAACACTCACACTATCTGTATTCTTTGTTTGCAGAAATAAAATGAAATCACAAATGCAAATGAACTGAATTTGTTTTGTTTTTGAGACAGGGTTTTCTCTGTGTAGTTCTGGCTCTCCTGGAACTTGCTCTGTAGACCAGGCTGGCCTTGAACTTACAGAGATCCACCTTTGGCCTCCAAGTGCTGGGATTAAAGGTGTGCACCACCCCCGCCCAAGTGCAAATTTTTATTTTTTTGGGGGGGGGCGCTGAATATTTTCAACCCAGGCATTAAAAGCAGTCTACAGAAAGGAAAGTTAGTCAGCTACAATCTTCATCTGAGCAGCTTGTCATTAGCAGCCGTATTTTTCAGCATTAGCAGAAGGAATCGGCTATGCCAATCAAAAATTTGCTACAAGCACAGTGCAACTTCAGATTCTTGAAGAACAGCTTCTCAAAAAAGGCAGCTAGATGGTGTCCACGGCTGGAGTTGGGTCCCCAGACCCATGAAAAGGTGGGGATGTAAAGAGCTGACAGCACAGAGTTGTTCTCTGGCCTGTGTGTGTGCCATAGCACATTTACTCACACATGCACACATGTACTTTTAAATATAAACGTTTTTTAATTTGCCTTATTGCATGGCCTCTTAAAATTTATACAGACTTGACAATATCCCTGGGCAGAATTTAGCATCAATGCAGATGCTCTGTTCCTCTTTGACATAGCAACATCCTGAAGGGGAACAGATTGTAGAAAGAATCGCACAAAAACGTGCTAGGGATGCAAGGAAAGTTAAAAGCAATCTACAGTGTTACTCCTATTAAGACCAAGGCATTTTGAGAACTATATAACCAGACCTAACAAAAATTTAAAGTATTTCAGATAGTTCTTGGCAAGGCAGTAGCTACAATTGTCTCATCATTTTTTAATGCACTTACGACACAACACGGGTGATAAAAGATTTCTCTATCATTTATTAGCAAGCAGAATCCGTACACAAATATTAATGGACAAATGGGGAACCTGAACCTAATCTCAGGCTGCTTCCTACACCCGCAGTTGCAGACCCCACCCCACCCCGCCTCCACTCAGCAGTCTCTTGTTTCTGGATGGAAAAGGGGCCCCGCCCACCTCTTACTCGGTCATGTCCATCCCCAGTGAAAACTCCACCCTTTGGTCCAAACGCTCCTCTCAATTGGCTAGCAGACCAGTGATGGAATTCCTGTAACAGACAAGCTTCTTGACTTCAGCACTTTTGGCGAGTTCCAGACCAGCCAGGATCGTGTCTAGGCCAGGAAGAGCCTGTCCCACACACCTAAGTCACTCAAAAGACTAATGCAGGGGAAGTGGTGAAAATTAAAGCCAGCCTCTTCCAAACAGCAAGTTCTAGGAGTGTCAGGACTACACAGTAAGAAGATCCCCAAAATAAATCAACTTTCTATTTTAAATTGTATTATTTATTTATTTATTTATTTATTTATTTATTATGTGGTCTGCAATTTATTATGTAGACCAGGCTGGTCTCAAACTAAGACATAATACAGGCAGAACATCCATTACACATAAAAATAATAAGTAAAATGTTCAAAACATTATGAAGCCAGGGGTGGTGGTGGATTTTTATAATCCCTGCAGTCAGTAGGGCCAGCCTGGGCTACTTAATGAGTTCCAGGTACGTTTCGGCAACCAGGACATTAAACTTATAAACTTAGCATTTTCTGCTTTAGCTGGGCCAGGGAGTCAGGGGGCGCTGGGAGCACAGCTCAGTTGGTAAAATGCTTGTCTAGTAAAGTCCAGAATTCAATCCCAGTCCTACATAAACCGGGGATAACCAAAACCTCAGCAGGTAGAGGCAGGAGGATTCAAAGTTCAAATTCATTCTCAGCTAAGCGGGGAGGTCAAGGCCACGTGCTTTTACTGGACTGGAGAGATGGCGCAGCAACTAAGGACCCTTACTACGGCAGGCCCCAGGCAGGCAGGCAGGCAGGCAGGCAGGCAGGCAGGCGGGCGGGCGGGCGCCGCTACGATAAACAGGTGTGAGGTAGAGAAATAGGAAGCTGCCGTGGAGAGAAATGGAGCTGAAGATAAGGCAGTGGTGAGGAGCGGGCTGATGGGAGACTTCATGCTACACCTGGGGCCATGTGACGTCTGGGTCTGTTCTGCCGTTGTCTGGGTTCGTGGCCCAATTGCAGCTGAGGGTTTGTGTTGATGATGCCCATGGCCCTTGTTACCACCAAAGGCCATACAGACACCCCAGGGTCCGGGCGACCACCTGAGGCCATGCTGGTATCTGAGGCCCATGTTGCCACTGGGGCCATACCCGTCTGAGTGGCCTGGTGACATCTAGGGCCCGAGCTGTGACCGAGGACCAAGTCTGGGTCTGTGGCCTTATTGAAGCAGGGATCTGAGATGATGTCAGTGGCCCCTGTTACCACCCAGGGCCATGGGAGAGAGCTGACCCTGACCCTCGCTTGACGGGGTTGGTCCCAGTGGTGGCCCAGACCGACCAACTCGGATACCACCCAGGCCCGCCCACATCCAGGGCTTTGAGTTGGCACTCCCCATCCCATCTATGACCCACGGAAGCACAGCAAGGGACTGGGCCTGCAGAACCACAGCAGCAGAGTCTGCGCGACTGGGACAACAGCAGGATATCTGAGGGAAGATTCCGTGAGGGTCCGGGATTGATGGTATACCAGAAGCCGTGAAGCAGATTCTGTGAGGGTCCGGGATTGATGGTATATCAGAAGCCATGAAGCAGATGAATGACTCCTTGCAATGAACATTCTCGAGTAGAGCTATTTGAGCAGAAGAAAGGTGTACTGCATGACACCGCAGCTCCCCAGGCCACCAAGACGAATAAAGAAGTGGCGAGCCAGGAAAGATGGAGGAGCAAAGTGTTTAGTGTATGTTTAAACAAACAAACAAAAAACAAACAAACAAACAAAAAAAAAAAAAACTACTTACTGCTCTTACAGAGGACCCAGGTTCAGTTCCCACCATCCATATGGTGGCTCACAACCGTAAGTAACTCCAGCTCCAGAGGCCGCAATACCCTCTGGCCTCCATAGGTCCCTAATACACATACATGGTCGTGCAAACTCACACAGGCACACACACGCATTTTGAAAGAACTTTTCCAAGTTCTAGGGTTGTGGCTCACAGGGTAGAGTGTGCATCTAAGATGCATGAATTTGACTCCCGGCACTTCATAAAATGTGCCACGGTGTCATATGTCTATAATCACAACACTTGGGAAATCAGCCAGGAGGGCTCAGAGTTCTAGGTCTCTCTTGGATCCACAGTGAGTGTGAGGCAGTCCTAGGCTATATGAGACTCGGTCTCCAAAAAAAAAAAAAAAAAAAAAAAACCAATAGGGGAGACTTGCTGTGCAAACATGTAATCACAAAAAGCATAATAATCTATTTAAAATCCCCTTCCTGTTCATCAGAAAAGTCTCTTTAAGAGTAGCTGTGGGGTGGAGGTGCTAGAGAGATGGACGGCTCAGTGGTCCAGAGGACCAGCTGCCTTCCAATTCCAGGGTCCTATCAGCAGAAAAAAAAAAAAAAAAAAAAAAAAAAATCCATACACATGAAATAAAATGTTTTAAAACAGCCTAGGACTGGCCAGATGACTCAGCAGCTAAAGGAGCTTGCCACCAAGCCATGGCAACTTCCATCTTTAGATTCAACATAGTGGATGGACACACAAAATAAATGTTAAAAAAAGGTGTTTAATACAATAAAACTAGCCTTAATGTTACTCAAAGGGCTCATTTCTGCTTGTTGCCTGAATGTTTACCAAGTTCCTTTAAAACAGGAGGAATTTCAATTGCACCACCCTCCTCATTTGCATACTCTGCTGCTAAGGAGAGCTTAAGAACAAGAGTGAGCCTTGCTTCTTGGATTATTTAGAAGTTGAAAAGAATGGATAGGGGCGTTTTGTTTGTTTGGTTTTGCTTTTTTTTTTTTTTTTTTTCAGGATTTCTTTGTGTAGCCCTGACTGTCCTGGAACTCAGAGATCCACCTGGCTCTACCTCCTGAGAGATAGGATTAAAGGTATGTGCCACTATGCCCGTTGAAGGGCTTTCTTAAGAATGAAAACATACTAGGATGTCAAGAAGGCGCGTGGGCAAAGATGCTTGTTGCTGAGCCCTACGACCCGACTGGACCCCACAAACCCATGTGGAACACGGGAACTGATTCCCACAAACTGTTCTCTAACTGCCAACATGGCACAACCTCCCACTGCAAACAAAAGTGAGCAGGACAAGTGTCTTTAAGCAATGAAAGCATATCTTCAGTGGGTCTAACTGATAATTCACTCAGCTGCTTTTCCTAGTGTCGATAGATTTCGGAGTGTGAGAGAACTGAAAAGCACAGACCAAGTAAAATCATAAACCAGGATCCTTTATTTGCCCGGCAAGAGATAATTTTGTGACAATCACCTTAATGACGATAGGAGTACATTGTACTGCGTGAGCAACAGTAACAGAATACAGCAGGAGAGCTTGGGGAAGGGTAGGCTGTTGCTCAGTGGTTCTCGACTTCAGTTTTGCAGAATCAGAATTGTCCTGGAAGGTGGGCTGCGTAGTGTGAGCATGGTTAAACCGCTATGGGGTACACTTAAAGTGGGTAACGATGAATTTTATATGCATTTTGATACAATCTAAAAATCCAATAGTAACTGTTGAAACAGGGTCTCACTGTGTACCTCTGACAGGCCTACTGTGCAGTAGAAGCCACCGGAGTGGCTTCAGACTCACAGAGATGCACCTGCCTCTCCTCGAGGTAGTGAGTTAAAGGTCTGAGCCACCACACCCACTACAACTAATAACTTTTTAAGAGTGCTTATTCGGGGCCATCAAGATGAGCTCAGCTAGTGAAGGTGGTCGAGGTCAAGCCTGGCAGCCTGAGTTTGACCCCCAGAACCCATGGCAGAAGAAAACCAGTCCTTGCCAGTTACTGGAAGTCCACGTATGTGGCATGGCATGTGCACATGCCCAGAAAGGTACATACACTTATGCACATGGAGTGTGTGCACATGGCACATGCATGTGCAAACACACAAATGCGCTCACACGCTATAAATAAATGTAAATAATTTAAAGAAGACTTACATGCTCAGATCGGGCCTGAATAGATAATTCCCTGTACTAAGACCCATCATATCATAAAATATATGCAGGGGTGATATATTCCCATGCTCTGGGAATTTAGGTGAGGAAATCTTAGGGATAGCACTTTAGAAATAATACTTCTCTCAATGTCAACTTCTTTACTGCTTTTTAAAATTCATTTAGAAGACTTGGTGGGGGGGATTTCCTCAGTGGACTCTTTCATGATAAAAATGCTGCCAAAGGGAAACTTTCTCCACTTAATGAACAGGCACATATGAAATTGCTCCACAGAAAGTTATGCGCACACCTTCAATTCCAACACTTGGGAGGGGAGCAGAGGCAGGTAGATCTCTGAGTTCAAGGGCAGCCTGGTCTGCAAATCAAGTTCCAGGACAGCCAAGGCCACAGAGAGAAACTGTCTCCAAAAACTAAAAAGTTAAGCACTTAAACCATTCCTTTCTCTACCAGTACAGAACTGTTATTATTATTATTACTATTACTATTTCAGTATGTCCCACCTAATATTAAAAGGTAAACCTGATGATAAGGTTGCTCAGTGGATAGATGTGCTTGCAAACAGGCCTGAATGCCTGAGCTGACAAGGCGGTAGGAGAGAACCAGCCCTGAGAATCGTCATGTGACCTCCTCAGCACTCATCGGCCTGTGCATGCCCACACACGTGTGCAGGAACGTACACAATGCTGAACTTGGAAATCCAAACATGGGCTTACGGTGTTTTCTAGAATCAGAAAAGACTTGTGGTAACAATGTATCCCGTTATAGGACTGAGGAGGACTCACGGAGAGCAAAGCCACACGGAATATCACAGTGATAACTTCCCTTGTCAGAATGAAGGCTCGATGCCATCTTTATTGGCAGCAGAATCGATGAATGTACTAATTCAGGACAGCAGGCACTCATGAGCTGCCAACCTTGGCTGTCTTTCTTCTTTGCTGTTGGTGGTGGGGCACACTGCACAGTGCGTTTCAATTGAGCCTCCCCCATTAGGAAGTGTCTACCAGTGTACTGTAACAATGACACCACAGATCTCACCTCTAAATTTGCCTGTGCACTTTAGCATTTGGGGCGCCATACATATTTATAAATATATATATGTAAATAGATCTTAGGCTCAGTGTGGTGGTGGTATACATCTTTAGTGCCAGCACTTCAGAGGCAGAGCCATCTGATATATCTCAGAAAAAGAGGGGAGGTAAGGGGAGGAGGTGGATTGTGTGTGACACAAAATATAGAGACACTAGGTGATATACGCTCTCCTGTGTTCCCATTGTGCCTGAGCGTTTTACTGTAAAGACTAGCAAACATTCCCTAATGAAGCGCTGGGAGTAGTAGTAAACGGTCCTAGCACTACAAACCCACGTCCTCTTTTTACTGGAGACAGAGACCATGTAGTGACCCAAGGTGAGAGCTGTTGCTCCGTGTTTGCAGCTTCAAACTGCTGCCAGATGTGGTCCCATCAGCTCATCGGTTTGACAGCTTCTGGCTGTTGTGGCTTTGTGCCGTGCTGTTGAATCTCATGGTCACGTGACCACCACTGCAACTACAGTGCTGGGCAGGGCACTCCTTGGTACAAGGCAATGGTGTACAGGGTTGCACACTGGTGGACCAAGCATTTGGTTAGTCCTTGCACACTAGCCCTGGTTTACGCCATGAGAATAGCAAAGACAGATCAATACTTAGACTAGGCATCAGTTCCAGTCCAGATGAATTGCTCTCCTTCCTACAGGGGAAGCGCCCAATATATTCCACTTGCTGTCCTTACGGGATCTGCCACACTGAAGCCCACGTTGCTCTTTATTGCTGGCAGCAATAGCTTGATAAGATGTGGCCAGAGGAAGTGTATGCTGCTCATGCTTCTGAGCCCGCAGTGAATTTTTACTGCCAGGCATGTGAAGAAGGTACGACCACAAGGAGGCAGTAGCACACACACAATTTCTATGGGTGATCTCCAACAGGTTCCCATCCTGGTGAAAGCAAGAAGCCAACCAGGGGCTTGAGGTTCACCCCCCCCCTAAAGCAGGAAGTGTAAATCCCCAGGGTGGGGTCGGAGAAAGCCTTGCATCATGGCAGGCAGGTTTGAGTCAGAGAACACCAAAGGCAGCAAAGGCTTCGGGTCTTTATATCCCAGGGTGTACAGAATGTGATGTGAAGTTCCACTAAATACAGTATGTACTGATGAAGTCAAGGTCATTGACTCTCTTCTTGTCTTCACTTTGTTTGAAGCCTCTGAACTCTTTTCGTCCCTAGCTATCCATAAAGGAGATAATAGACTATTGTGAACTATAGTTGCCGAACTGGGCTACACAACAGTAGAACTTAGTCCTTCTAATAGTGTTTTGTCCCTTTCTCCCACTTCTCAGCCTCCATCAAATCAAACCACAGTGAGATATATCGCCTCTTTCCAGTCAGAATGTGTGTGTGTGTGTGTGTGTGTGTGTGTGTGTGCATGTATGTTGTATAAAGACAGATCAGCAAATGCTAACAAGGATGTAAAGAAAGGGGCACACTCGTATGCTCTTGCTGGGAAAGTTAATTCAGCCACTATGATGAACAGCTGGGCTAGCGGTGCTTGGGACAGAGCTTGTGCTTTGTGAAGCTGGGCTTTGAGCTACAGCCCCAGAACCCTGAACTGTGGATTTGAAAACACACATTTCATTGTCTGCTTGGTAACTGGTCAAATAAAACATTACTTTCCTTACTGGGGTCAGTATAAATCAGATGTTTTCTAGGTTTTCTGTTTTCTTTTAGATTTCCCGGTGCTTTGCTACCTACTTCAAAAGTATCTAACTCTGTCTGATTTCCTAGGAGAGTTCTGTCCTTGTAAGCATTGTTCTTAGATCTGGTCAATGAATGTGACTGGTATGTTCCTCGTCTAGTGTGCTCCTGCAGGATGGGAGGTCTACTGAAGCGTTCTCTGATAGTTTCTACTACTGTAGAGTTGATCTCTGCACTTAAACAATTTACCAACTTCCTCCCTTTTCTATTTGGAAATTACAACATTATAGTGCTGAAGAATGGCCATCATGGCTGACCCATTTGACCAATGTTCAAGGAAACAGTCACAAACATTCTTTCACCACAATTGTTTAAAGCCTGTCTGGGGGTTTTTGTTTGTTTGTTTTGTTTTGTTGTTGTTTTAGTAAGGAATGCATCTGAGCATTTAAACCACTGCAAAGTTAGTGATGCCATCCTTAGCTGAAAACCCTCTTATTGCCTTTCTGCACATTTCCAGTGTCCTTACCAAACAGTACAGGAATGTGTACTTGCTAATAATATGCACGTCCCAGTGTATACAGTGCATTTAATGACTGCTGCATGACCTCACTAAACTAGCCTTCTGCAAAATATAAACTAGTTGACCTGGTGAATACGACAAAACAAGCTTCCAATCAAAGCCCATTATGACGAACTTTATAAAGCACGGGGTCAGACGGAGCAGTTAAACTAACAAAGCAGCTATAGGTGTTCTCCCTAACCCATTCTGCATGCACTAAAGGCACGGAGACACTCAAAAGAATGCGGCTCTGAAGCAGGACCTCCAGTTGTGTTTGGTGTGGGCAAGTTCTCTAGCACCATGTATGTGATGAGAATCCCACCTGCCAGATTTAGCTCTTGCCATGTTTTAGGGAATTAAATTATGTGGTAAATTGGTAATTACATTTGAAAATGTTTCAATTGAACAGGCTTCCTGAAATAAAGCCCCCACATATCAAGGACACCCTGGACACACTTTGGACTTGCTATATATAGCATGTTAAGTGCTGAACTTTTAACTCAGTGTGGGTACTAGTATCTGTGAATGTAACATCCTGAATCTCAACTATCACACACTACTTGATGCAAATTTATCATGAAACACTACTTATATAATTTGATCACAGAGATGTCCTCAGGAGCTGAGATACAAGTTCTCGGTTAAATCTTTTCAACTTTTCAATTTTCATTTGTTTGTTTTTTGTTGTTGGGTTTTTGTTTTGGGGTTTTTTGTTTTGTTGCCTTTCCTACTAGCAGTCATAGTCATATTTACTGTTTACCTGTTTCTGGATAAAGTGTCCTTGACACTGGTGATTTGTTTAGGAATAGAAAACAGATAACCAAACATGGGGATCTGATGAGAAGGGGAAATGAGGAGATTGAAGATGGAAGGCTCAGGCACTGACTGACTTTGAAACACCCTTGGGCTTTTTCCTGTTGGTGATGCAGCCCCTGATGAATCTAATCAAGTGAAATGCAATTAGTTCAACATGTTGGGTAGGTATCAAATAAAGCAGTTGCCTATTTTTGTTTGTTTTTTTTTTTTTTTTTTTTTTTTTTTTTTAGAGTGGAACCTTAAAATTGTTTGTTTAGGAAGACAGTCTAAATACACTTCTAATCAAAGACTGTGAGAAGAATTACACAGATCAGCAGCTAGTTTAATTGGCTTCCTATAAACTTATTAACAAATTAGGTTACAAAATACAAAAGCACTTCAGTGAATCATCATGAGGTAGCAAACTCAGAGCTGAGTCTTAACGTGCTCAGCTATCCACACAAATGAGTCATTTACCTAAAGCCTGCTAACACTCTGGGCTACCTGGTATTCTGTAAGGGCGGTCTTATCTGCTGAGTCAGGAGTGAGTAGTCTGTAAGTCAGCAGGATGGGTCGCTCGCTCTCACAGCAGTCGTGATAACAGCACAGCTGTCTCTCTAAGGTTCTAGAACGCTCAGGACATACTTTAATAACTAAGTGGTTTATCAGCTCACATGTTTGGCTATTCAGAGCCTATGTAAGGCACACATGAGAGAGAATTCAGTGAATTTACAGATGGCAACTGTAATGGTCACGTGAAAGCTTACTAAAACACCAGCCTGCTACCAGATGTGGGTTTCTAGGCAGGGGAACAACTTAGTATGTTCTAGAGTAGAGAATGTGGGAGGGGAAAATCAGTTAACTCTCAGGGCATGAAAATTATCTCCTGGAAATTTTTTCCACTTTTTTTCACTACTTGTATTTGACAAAATTAAAAAACTGATCATTTCATTTTAGATTACTAATTTCCAATAAATTTGCTTTCTGTGAGCCAGAAAGTATAGCAACTAGATATTTTTTTTTTTTTTTTTTTTTTTTTTTTTAAGAATGTTGTTGTGAATTGCAGTAAATGGTTTTGCAGACAGGGAGGCAGAATGACCACAGACAAGGTATCCAAATTTTTGATGAGAATTCTACTCCAACTGTGACCAGCTGTGGGAAAATAATTGGTTAATCTACAGTGAAGGCACTTCGGGGCACGGAGTAAATGGTCTCAGAAAACAAAAACAAATCCACACAGCCACAGAAGACCGATGCTCTATTACCCCCTGGCGATGGGTAGGAAACGGGGTTGAGTTTGGGCACAGACCCTGTAAAGCTCCCCCTGCACGGGTACTTTCCAACTCTACCTTCAGGGTCCTGAGAAAGATTAAGTCACACAGTGGGACTCACTGCCATTACACGAGATACATTTATGACCCCAGTACGTGCTTCAGTCTAATGCTGAGTTTCTCAGCAGCGAGAGGTGCATGCTTAATATAATGTCTGGTATAGATAGATACTCAGTAACTATTAGCTTTATCACCACAAAGATTGAATATCCATCCCCTAGGCCTCCGTAGAAAATGATGATGGGCTCCGAGATGGCTCAGTTAGTAAGAAGCCTGACCTACAAGCGTGAGAACCTGAGTTCACCTCTAGTGTCACAGCAGTGTTGACTGTGACCTGAGTGCTGGGGGGGGGGGGGTAGGGGAGGAGACAGTGGCGCCAGGAGCGGCTCACAGCTCTCAGCCCACGAGCCTCCAATCTCACAGGTACACACATCTGCAAACACAGGTAGGTGTACACACACATAGACACACAAATGAAACGTTATGAACTGAGTGGATTGCATCTTTAATAGTTTATGGGTAGCTATTACATGAGGATTGTAATGGAAAATAAAACTAGAGAGTTTCCTGATAGTGGACTAAAATTACAAATAATGCAAAATTTCCAGTAAGCCTACATTGAAAACTTCCTTGTATTTCAGTGCTTTATACTATTAAAAAGACATAACACAAGAGGGAGCTCAGTGTAAAGAGCTCTTGCCAGCGAGGGTGAAGCCCTGCGCTCCACCCTAGTACCAGGAAAGTTACTGCATGAGCAAAAACCAAATCTGGATCACTCTTGACTTTCATAGGATCCACTACACTCACACACCAGGTCTTCAGTTCTGCTCCAAAACAATCACTGCCTCTCATCAAATGTGTTTATTCATTTTATTAAAAATTTTGCAGGGCTAGAAAGATGGCTCAGGTGTTAATAGCACTGGATGCTCTTGCAGAGGACCAGGGTTCAGTTCCCAGCACTCCCAGGGTGGCTCATAAACATGTGTTAATTCCAGTTCCAGGAGCCCCAACATTCTCTTCTGCCTTGCTTGGGCACCAGGCATGTGCGTGGTGCACAGACACACATACATGCAGACAAGCACGCACACACATAAAATAATAAAGATAAAGTAAGTCTAAACTAAAACATGTCTACATGTTTTAATATTATTCACACTTCACAACACACAAATATTAAAACTGTAAGATAAGTCTGTAATTTAATTATGTGATAAGTTGACTTGTAATCACTTTCCTTTTAGCATGGAGGCTTGGCTTGCCAACAACAGTCTTTCTCATACTGCTAGATATAACAGCTAACGAAAGAGAACAGAACACATAACATATGTGGCAGCAGGCTCACGACTTCTCATTAAATAAATAAGAAACCCTAGAGATAACCCATCCAACCCAGCAGACTTGACAAATGAGTGTCCCCAAATTTAACTGTTCCCCTGCTCCTGGAGATAACACAGTTTTATGGCAGAACTCAAGTACTAAACTAAATTTCACCTTTTGTTATATACCCTTATTTTACCCTTAGTGGTGTATCATTTCACTTATGAGCCAGAAAATGAATAGGTGGTTTTGCTGCTGGTGCTGCTGTTTGCAATGTTTGCCAGCAACCCTTGATGGCTTCCTTCCTTGCCCAGCTGGTGTCCAGTCCATTTGTGCACTGGGCTTCCTGCAATGCTGACGCCATCCTATCTGCCGTTACACAATCAATCAAAGGCCTCACCATATGGGCCTAAAAACCTTAATTGTGCTTTGACAATTTTATTCAAAGTCTTGATTTAAAAAGTCATTTAAAAGTATGTAAATGTTTTTTGGGATAGGGGGAAACAGGAGAGAAATGGAAAGTAAAAGCACTAAGCCTTGCTTTCCAAGTCATCATCCTTAGCAGACCTTTTTATGCCATTATAAACACAAATAGTTTATCTACATTTTGTGAAGCTAATGTAATAAGGAGTTGTCTCTTCTAAAAAAGATCAAAACTTTTTCTCTTAGAATGTGCAAATTCAATCCTGTGGATTACAAGTAACTTGACATCATGTTGCCCTGTTTCTCTAGAACTGATTACAAAAAAAGAAAACATAATTGAACAATGAACTATGTGCCGTTCTAATGCAAATTCAGATACACTTAATATCTAATTGACCTTCAAACTGTAGCTGTAAGTGCTATTGCTACCCAGCTGTCACCAAGTTAAACAACACATCACACACACACACACACACACACACACACACACACAGAGCAAGCCGTTTGTAAGGTGTATCAATTTTTTTACGATATAAATAATTGTTTCTCACTGGAACATTTTTATAACTGATTTACTTGAGGAATTGGGAAATCATAGTAATGAGACAAAATTCTCTATAAAACAAGGGGTTTTATTGCCTCAAAGAAATTCTTGATGGCAATATTTTTCATAATTCATCTAAAAACAGAAGAGTTCCACAAAGGCCAGAGGATGGCAAACTACTTCAAATGAGCAAAACAAAACAGTATAAAAATACATTTTACAGGACAGGGGAGAATTTTTAAAAATATATACATTCTGTTGAAATACTGATATGCAGAGAAATAACTTTTGGCCTATGGCCAAACTTTAAAATCCCAATTAATGAAAATCTGAAGTACTGACTTCATTGTTGAAAGATATATTAACTCTTGATTTCAGAGTAAGACCTGATCTTTTGTTTTCTACATAAAGGACTGAAAATATAAAGTATCAAATATAAGCAGTAGTGTAGCAAGAAAATAATTGGCAGAAATAATTATTCAACAAGTATTGATAGTTAAAACCTCCAAAGACTTTTCTATGCACAACAAACAAGGGAACATTACAAGAGTTTCAATCTTAAATGGCTACTGTTATACTTCTTTCTTCTTCAGTATGAGTGGACCCACATTATCGCCTGTCAATTCATTATGCTTATTATGGGACCCATCACAGGCAGGAAACTAAAAGGGAAAAAGAATTGCAAATGTTATTTTACCACGGGATTCATGAAGTAGAGACACCTGTGAAATGCTCAGGAAGTCAGTAAGCCACTGACTGAAAACAGAGCTCCCTAGTGAGAGCCTGTCAGTGCACTTTCTGACAGAGCACACACCCACCATCCCACCACTCCATGCCCCATCCAGCCAGGTAATGTTAGGTAAAAAGAAGACTCTTTCCCAGGGAGGCAGAGGCACCAGGATCTCTGAGTTCAAGACCAGCCTGATCTACGGAGTGAGCTCCAGAACTGCCAGGTTAAAATCTTGTCTTAAAGAACAAACAACAAAAGACTCTTTGGCTGAGTATAAAAGTTTAAAAAGGGATCAAAATAAGCTCTAATTCTCTATGAAGCTTTACATTTGAGCTAATTTCTTATTTAAATTTAAAACAATGAAATGTACATTCAAAGTAAATTTTCCAATGTTTTCTTATAAAACTCATACTATAAAGTTTGTGAAAAGGTGTTATTAAATGCTCAATCCATCCAAACATAAATAGGTATAATCACCATTTTATTATAGGTTTCCCTCTGAATTTATTGTGACATTCATATTTTAAAAGCAAAGTATCCTATTGTAATATGATTTTCTTCTATTAAAGCAGGACCTCCTGTCACTACATGTTTGGGTGCCTGTGCACAGGGCGTGTGTGCTTGCCAGTGAGGACACATGTGGACGCCAGAGACTGACATAGTGATGTCTTCTTCAGTTGCTTATCCACCTTAAGTTTTGAGACAGGCCTCTCACTAAACTAGTAACTTCACTCCTGGCAGGCCAGGGAGCCTCATCTCTGGCCCCCAACCCTCCACTGCTACGGTAACAAAGCTCACCACCATACAGGAGTTTTGAGGACCAGAACTCAGGTCCTTATGCCTGTGCAGCAACAATTTAATCCACAGAACCATCTTCCCATGAAATATTTTTTTGTTTTGTTTTGTTTTGTTTTGTTTTTTTGAGACAGGGTTTCTCTGTGTATAGCTTTGAAGCCTGTCCTAAAATTCGCTCTGTAGAACAGGTTGGCCTCAAACTCACAGAAATTCACCTGCCTCTGCCTTCCAAGTATATGCGCCACCAACACACAACTTAAATAAATCTTAAAAAAAAAAGATTTGCATTGACTTCCCAATATGCCATTAGTTTTAACTTCCTGTACTTTGTTGCCTATTATACTGTCTCCAAAACTTTGCTGTTAAAAATAATGAAACAAAAACATTGTACTTAAAATTTCAAATAACCTTCACCAAATACAAGAAAACAGATTTTTATCAACTAGAATTCATTTTCCTCATTAAAACCTATGTTATTTACTAGCTTGCACTATTTAAGATATGTTACATGTGCCATCTCATTAAATCTTCAAAATATCTACAATACCTATAGAGAAGATGGAAAAAACAAACAGCAAAAACAACAAAAAACCCCTACAAACAAGAGACTAAAAACTAAGTAACTCAAGTTAGGCATATTTGCCTTTAATCCCAGCATCTGTGTGAGTTCCAGGCTAGCTGGAGAATACTACCAATTCTAGCCCATTTAGTGCTCCACAGTAAGACCCTCTTCAAAGGCAGAGACACAGAGAAACTGGCCCAAAGCAAACGAAGCTGGCAATTTGCTTAACCTGCTCAATTGAGAGACTGGCATCTAATTTTAGTAATTACTTGTTTTGACATCAAAGTTTAAGCTCCTTTCTATTAAATCTTAAATACTCTCTTGCATAAAACAAGTAAAGAACAAACAGACAGAACAAATGGACAAATGCTGAGCAGTTGACAGCCTCAGAGTTCACTGCTCTCTGCCGTCCTCTAAGTCAGGCACGATCAAGCAAAAAAGCAAACGTCAATTTGGGATTATCAGTTTTGAATCCTGAACAGTATGGAAAAATCCCTAAACTGGGGACTGAAACAATCCTAACTAACGCCAAACAATTTTATCGCATGTTTAAATGGGTATCTTACCGTCTTGGAGCGCCAACACCTACAGTAAGCTGCTTTAGTGAGACACAGATCTTCAATGTTTATTTCGTTCACCACTTTGGGATTTTCTTTTTGTATTTTAAGGTTAATCAAGCTATCCTTCTGTTGTTTCTTCTTCGGGAAGAAGGGGCGAACTGCAAGGTAGCCAAGGAGGGCAAGCACACCAAGGAAGGGCAGTAGGCGGAGCCATTCTGAAACTAAACACAAGCACAGTCGTCAGCATCAGCAAGCTCTCATAAGGGACACAAGTTCACGAGTGTGCGCTGCTTCCTTAACCTGTGTACCGTTCCTGTAAACTACATAAACACAACAGACCCAGCCCTACTAAGATTATCTTTTTATTTGTAGGCTAACCCGATTTGTGAAACTGAAATTTTTGGAACAGGTACTATTTTAAATATCCTACCTCAGTATATTTGTACTTATATTTACTTTTATCTGGACTTATAACCAACATAATTATGAAAATTGTCTTACTAAGTGTAGAAAATATGTTCACTGTTTTCCTTAATACTATATCTATACCCATACAATGGAAAAATTTTACTACTGATTTGTAATTTCAAGCAGAACATAGCCTCAAATGCCTCAACTTTTTTTTTTTTTTTTTTTTTTTGGGGGGGGTGGCTTTTTGAAACAAGGTTTCTCTGTGTAGTTTTGGAACCTGTCCTGGAACTAGCTGTTGTACACTAGCTGGCCTCAAACTCACAAAGATCCGCCTGCCTCTGCCTCCCAAGTGCTAGGATTAAAGGTGTGCCCACCATGCCTAAGATGATTTTTCTTAAAGAATATAAGGTACAGAAACAAATAAAACTCCTTTTAAGATAAGCTTCTTGCTCTGAACAATTTTATGTATACTAGTTACTGGGAGAGTCACTAATTACAAATAGTACACAAAATAATTTGAAGAAATATACTCCTCATAATAATGCATTTTTATTTTATGTGCATTGGTGTTTTGCCTGCATGTATGTCTGTATAAGGAGGATTCTGGATCCCCTGAATTACAGACAGTTGTGAGCTGCCATGTGTGTGCTGGGATTGAACCAAGGTCCTCTGGAAGAACAGCCAGTGATCTTAACTGCTGAGCTATCTCTCCAGCATATTTTAAATTGTATTGTTTTAGAATTATAAAACATGGATAGTATGATTTTTTTTCCCCAAGACAGGATTTCTCTGTGTAACAGGCCTAGCTGTCCTAGAGCTAGCTCTGTAGACCAGGCTGACCTCAAACTCATTGATTTGCCTGCCTCTGCCTCCAGAGTGCTGGGATTAAAGGTGTGCACCACCACTGCCCAGCTGAAAATTTAATTTAGAAAGGAACAAAAAGTTATTAAAAATCTAGCAAGAATTTGTAACACTTTGGGTATATTTCTATACTTATTATCTATATAGTCCATATCTTACATTTTAATATATAAAATTATTTTATCATTTTTCCAACTCCATCATGACATTTGGAAAAGTATTTAAGAACTCAAAAACATTTGTGTGTATGGGTGCTTTGTTTACATGTATGTTTGTGTAACCATCTGCATGTCTAGTGCCTATGGAAGCCAGAAGAGGATTCCAGATCACCTACAGATGGATGTGAGCCCCACTGTGGGTGCTGGGAATCAAACCTGGGTCCTCTGGAAGAGGGCATGAGTTTTGATGGCATCTTTCACCTCCCATGTGTCCCACCCACAATAAAGGTGTACAAAAGCATGAGCCGTATTTGTCTGGGTCACCACTGTATCCTAAGAACATGCCTGGCTCAATATACTAATTTATTTTTTACTAAGATATACATAATTTATACTTCAGTTTCTTTAGTTTTGTTTAAGGTTCAGAACAATGAGTTTTGAAATTATATGGATCTGAAGACATGGCCTAAAATAAAGTGTGCTCTTTCTAGCTACCGGTAACTTCTACTAATCTAGACCATCTGCTTTTGTACCTTACAAGCCTCCTTTTCTGATTATTATTATTATTATTATTATTATTATTAGTGTATGAGGTTTGGAATAAGCAAATCTAATGTAAGCCTGTGCAGCAAGTGGTTTTACTCCACAAGCCATCTCAACAACCCCCTTTCTGTTTTAGATTATTGATTTAAGGGCAGATGGCTTAGGGGATGGCTCAGTCTGTTAACGTGCTTGCTTTATAAGCATGAAATCCTTCGGTGTCGGGTGCACATCTTTAATCCCAGCACTCAGGAGGCAAAGGCAGGTGGATCTCTGTTAGTTTAAGGCCAGCCAGCTCTACAGAGGGAATTTCAGGACAGTCAGGGCTGTCACAGAGAAACCATATCTCAAAAAACAAACAAAACAAACAAACAAAAACAAAACACAACCAATCATCAACAACAACAACACACAACCAATCAAACAACAACAAAAAGCACAAAGCCCTGAGTCCAACCCCCAGAACCCAGGTGTGGTGGTATGTGCTTGCAATCCAGTGTGAGGCAGAGACAAGAGGATCCCTAAGAGTCAATGGCCAGCCAGTCGAGCCTAAGTGATGAGTTCCAGACCAATGAGACACTGTGTCTCAGAGTAGGCAGACAGCATTCTGAGGATGTCACTCAAAGTTATTGTCTGACCTCCACATGCATGTGCATACATGTGCATCAACACACACACACACACACACACACAAATAAAATCTCATGCATTCCCTCTGGTAAGTCCATGTTTTCAAGTTTTACTGTATGAGTACTTCGTGATCACTTTGTGGAGACACTGTGCAAAGCACAATCAGCAGCTGTTTGCTGTTTCTCTGTGAGCAGTGCACAGTGCAGGCCTGGGACACAACAGGGATGCAGCAAACAACTCAATCACTGTTTATCTTAAGTCTAAGTCCAGGGTCCATTCGTCTGCAAAACAGGAATAACATTCATTCATTTAAAAACAGTATTTACTAAGTACCCTATATTCTGGCTACTACATTAGGAGCAGGGATGCTTGCTGATGGATAATGAGAGGAGGGGACAGACAATAAGGAAGCAAAACACAAATAATAAAGTCACAGGTTGTACTAAGAGCTATAAAAAAAAATCAACAAGGTGACACAAAACTAACAAGACAAGCCAAACAACCAAAGAAACAAACAGCCTGGTGGCACAGGAGTGAGTTGACTGGAACTTCAGGTCAGGGAGTCAGTCGGGAAAGGGCTCTGGGAAAAAAAAAAAAAAAACTGGACAGAGGCTTGAAAAGTGAGAAGCCAAAGGCTCACAGATTCGCCAATCTTCAAGACAGAGAATGTGTAAAACCTTCCAGATGATCTTCATTCAGCAAAAATTGCACAGCACTATTTGAAACAAAGCTAGTGACAAATGCTACCATCAAGCCCAAGTTATATAGATGTCAGTCCCCTCTCCAAGAGATCCCAGTTCCCTGTCCTCTACTAGACTTGCATAACAACACTACAATGAACTTTAGTTAACTTGAGTTTATCCTTCATCAATTTGCCATATAGATCATTCCTATTAGGTTTGTTTACCTTTCTCTATAGCTTACAAAATTAAGGTACAGAAAGGCTTTAAGATGTTTAGGAAAAAAGCTTCTTGTACCTCTAAAACTAACAACCCACATCAACAGCTTAGGTGAAGTGATGGGTTTTGAAGACACCAAAATTATAAACAAATAACTGCTATAAAAGCACTTTCCATCTCTATGGAATCAGAGATATAAAAAGGATTACAATATTGCAAAATATGAGTAGTTATATATCAGCCATGTAGAAGAAAAGTGATAATTCATTGCTAAAATGAACAAAATCTTCAATTTTTGACACCTATTTTGAGAGCTTTGGGGCCTTTCTGGATGATGAGTAAGAGAATAAATAGTTCATGGGCAAATAAAGGGAGGAACTACATACCTAGCAGCCGAAACTGCAGGTGAGGTACAGACAGGACACTCATGAAAAGCCAGGGAAACTCAGTGCCTTGGTATCTTTGGAATACAAAGAAGAGAAGGTACCACATGATGACAAGTTCTGATATGCTTTCGGTAGGTAGGAATCTACCCTAGCATAATGAAGATGGCACTGATGTATGTAAATGTCCTTAGAAAATTACCTATTTACGAAATCAAGCTACAGTCTGATGGGAGATGGCAAGGAGGAGGGTCATGAGGAAGAGCAGAGAAGGATGAGCTTTGAGAATTCTACTGCCTGGTGTGGTAGTGAGAGCTCATGTTCCCAGAACTCAGAAGACCAAGGAGGGGGATCCTACCAGCCAAGGCTACACATCATGCCTAAAAAAACAAAAATCCCAGCATTCGGGAGGCAGAGGCAGGCAGATCTCTGTGAGTTTGAGGCCAACCTGGTCTACAAGAGCTAGTTCCAGGACAGCTTCCAAAGCCACAGAGAAACCCTGTATCTAAAAAGAAAAAAAACAGAAAAAACAAACAAACAAAATACCCATAAAGACAGGGGCCAGAATAAATTAATCCAACCTGGCTCATTTAAAAAAGAGAGAGAGAGAAAGGGTAAACTGTGAAAACTAACCTGTACTGAGGTTCTGTAAAACTTGACAAGCAGTATGTGTACATTTTCTGAGGATTGTCCACAGACTCAAAATAGGTCTGTTAAAAACTCCCATTCTCTTGTAGAAATAAAAAACCCTGATCTGATCCAAGAACTTACTATCAAATCCAGGCCAGGCTGAAACTAACTATGCAGTCCACGCTGGCATCCAAGACCGCCCTGCCTCAGCCTCCTGCTCTACCACACCCGACTCATTAAACAGTGAAATCAATAGCTTTTGTGGTTGATTAGTTACAGAACTTAAGCTAAAAGTGGCTAAGCTCCTGGTTTTACTTTGTATATGAAAGGAGGTCTCTAATGCATGAAATAATCTATCTTCCCCAAGAAAAAGTATAAGAGCAGCTGTAAAGAGAAGGAGCGCACATACTCAGAGGAGGAAATAGTGTCAACATCATTAAAGAATGTAACACACTAAAGGTCCACGGAGCACGGGATACTGTGCTAATGGATGACAGAGGCTTTAAAGGAAAGGGTCTGAGTGCAAGGAGCTGTGCAGGCCAGAAAGATGCCAACTCTCTCTGCTTCATCCATCCGACAAGGATGACGAGGGTGGTAAAGGTGCCTGCAATGGGTACCTTCCTCTTATGGGAAGGAGGTACCTTTCTAAGAAATGTCGAGGGTTAGGAAACAAGCCAGGATCAGAAGGTGCAAGTCTAAAGGAGACCGGTGATTGGAGAGAAATACATTTTGAAGATAATTAGGTTACTCCACAGATAGACCTGGCTGACAGCTGCATCAATCTATTAAACAACAGCAACAACAAACAAACCCATTTAGGTAATGTTTGGTTTGCACGTCAATGTAAAAGGGTTGAGTTTTCTTAAAATTTTCTCTTAATAAAGGAGCTCAGACAATTTCTTTTTTCTGTTTGTAATTTAAGGGGAAGGAAAATGACCTGTTTCTAATTAAGAATGAACCCGGAACATACACTGTTACTAAGCAGGGTCCTAAAAGTTATGTGACTTCTATAACCAGCAATTATGATACCTAATAAGATCAAGAAGACAGAAGAACTGGCATCACCAGGGAAACAGAATAAAGCAGAAAATCAAACAGTATGAAGAGCAAGCACTATTCAAAATGAGAAAAAGTCAAAGTGAGCTCCTAGAGCTCACACAGAGAGAGCATTGAGTTACACTCCTAATCCTAACCAACCATTGTAAAAGCATCAAGTATACATAGAAACACATGGATCTCAGTAATATATGTGTGTGTGAGAGTGTGTGCATGTGTGTGTGTGTGGGGGGAGACACTTTATATCACAGGCTGGCCTGGCATCTACGGAAGAAGATTCTCAGCACTTACCTAGGTGCTGAGAGGCCCCAACTGAAGGCCCTTCACACCCTCCTCACTGACTGCACCATGCCCCAGTTCCTGCCTGCCCACTGACATCATGCTCCAGCGCCAGGATTTACTTTGGGCAACATGGTTGGAATGCACCCGGCTCAGCACTATGACCTACTAAACCAGGCTATTAGGGTCTTGGCAGCAAAAAGGAAACCTCCCAGGTTGTGGTACCCACCCCAGCACTTAATTCTAAACTCACTGATCCTCTCCTGAGAGGCCTGCCTCCTTCACAGCCACATCCCAAAGCCTTTGTGTTGCCGGTTTAGGCTCAGACCCTGTGTGCAGCTCAGGGTGGGCTAGAGAAGCCACACCACACATTCCCAGCAGCCTCTCCTCTTCCTGTGTCTTCTGCCCAGCGACTTGGGAGTTCTAAGAGTGGAACTACGACGCTGGACTAGCAAACACAGCCTTCGTCCGTTAGTGCCTGCTGCCCTGTCCTCTGGGACTTCTACCACCTGATGCTCAGAGAAAGAGTAATGAGCTTCAGATAACTGACCAACAGGCAGCCGTGATTTCACTGTCAGCTGTCTGTTACTGAGTCTTGTCAGAGTAACTGAAATTAGTACTTCCAACCCAGTTTCTGGTGAATTATCCACTCCTTTATATCGTAAATCCATGATTGATAATTTAACCAATAAATCATTTGCTATTATTAAAAAGAAAAAAGCAACCAGGTCATATTTTTTTCTTTTCAAATTTATAAACCGTTACATATAAGGCCATAAAAACTTGATTGGCATTTTCTTTATAAATGTTTTAATGTATCATTTATAGTTAAAGCACAAAAAAAATTATTTCTATTTCTCAAGCACAGAAAACACTGTGTTGCTGGGTGTGGTGGGCCATGACTAGAGGCTAGAGGACTGCTGTGAATGTGCTGTGACTTGGCCATCAGGTCCAAGTCAGCCTAGGCTACAGTGACCACAGCAAGGAGAAAGAAAGAAGGCTTGCCAGCCAGTCTGGGAGCAGCTCAGAGCACTGGCTGTTCCCCCAGAGCATCTGAATTCAATTCCCAGCACACACATGATGGCTCACAAATGTTCGTAATTCCAGTTTCAGGGGATCCAATGCCCTCTCCAGGCACACACACATATATATAAAAAAAAAACTTACGACTGAAGTGTGGAGTATAACACAGGTTCCTATTACATAGTCCTAGACCTCAGTCTAGTCTCAAACTGCCACCCATGTCTCAGTGGTTCTCCTACCTCAATCTCTCTAGTGATGGGGGAGCTATTTATATCACTGAATAGCTTTTATTATCTCTCAAAGCCCAACATTAACGACCTCAAGATCAAAGGGCCAATAAACTTAATGAACTTTTAAAGTTTCCTCGTTCACTATGCATACAACAGTGTCCTAGCACCTAGAAAGTCGCAGGGCCTACTTCAAGTACTCAATAAACATGTGACTACTTGAGGGAACTAAATTTTCAAAGAGCTATATGGCAGGTAATGTTTGAGCCCCAAACCTTTCTCCAGACAGGCTAGGTTCATTCTTAATTACACTGGGTCTTAAGAATAGTTGGACTAACTAGGAGAAAAAAAAAAAAACTTACAACCTAAGAATATTTATATTAATATTTCCCCAAAAGATCCCAAAGATTTAGAATTCTCAAAAGATTCTTAAAATCAAATTCTTGTCTTTTAGAAGTTATGTTAATAAAAACATTTGTTGTTATTCATACTTTCCTATTGAGAAAACTCACCATGGTCCAAATTTTTAAAAATCGAGGCATAATTTAGAGTAAAACAAACATACTAAGCAGTTAGTTCCATCTTGTGGCAAATAACTGTACCCCCGCGGCCACCAGTAAATTTTTCTGTAAATATCTGTTTACCCCAGAAAGTCTTTCCCTGAATCTGTCTAGAATATCCCCCACTACTGAGTTCTGTAATCAAATACTCTTTTATTCAACATAAAGTTGTTGAGTTTCACTGGAAGGTGGTGGCTCATGTCTTTAATCCCAGCACTCGGGAGGCAGAGAAGGGACGGATCTCTGTGAGTCTGAGCCAGCATGGTCTACAGAGTGAGTTCCAGGACTGCACAGTAAAACCCTGTCCTGAGGGGAAAAAAAACAAAACAAAACCACCAACCAACCAACAGAACAATTGGTGGATTAATACCTCGTTCTTTTTTATTGCTGACGAGTTCACTACTTTATGGATATCATAATTCACTTTCCTCTTGGTAGATGTTTGGGTTGCTTCCAGTTTGGAAGAAAGTTATGAATAAGGGTGATAATACATAAACAAGATCTTATGTGGATGTATGTTTTTGATCTTATCCTGCTTCTAAATTACAGGTTCAAAATTTGTCCCTTGGACAAATAATAGGAATGAACTTATTAAAGGCTGGGTATGCTTGTGTTACTCTGAAAAAAAAAAAAATATATATATATATATATATATATATATATATATATATATATATATTATTTTTTAAACAAACCAGTGTTTCTCTGTGTAGCCCGGGCTACCCTAGAACTCTCTCTCTGTACACCAGGCTGACCTTGAACCCAGAAATCCACTTGCCTCTACCCCCCACCCCCACTCTACCCTCTGCCATGCTGGAATTAAAGGCTTGAACCACTACCACCTTGATCATTTGTTGGTTTTTAAGTATTTTTGTTAAGTTTCAAAGAAGTGAACTAATTCATGTTGACAAAAATATCATGGCTAGCGTATGAATCTAGAAAAAAACCTGTTTTCTGGCTTTTGAACAGGGACATTTTTCTTCCCACAGTTTTATTTTTAAAGCTTACAAGATGATAGAAAAAATTTTTTAAGATCAATATATTATGCCTCTGAAGAACAAATTACACTAATTTACCTTTAAGGCCTTATTCTTGCAAATTTAACAGAAAGAAAGATGGTTTTGGACAAATTAAAACTGTCGGTATTTAAATCCTGTGTAGTAATTTAGAATTTCCATGTGTTTTCTAAAAATGCAGATTCATCATGAGAGAACTGTGGGGTGGGAATCGGCTATATCTAAATAGGGAAAGACTAATTTTCACAGAAGAAAATGATATTTTTGGTCTCTTAAACATGTAAATGAACTTCTTAAAAGCAGCCCTCTAAGTTTTTATTTCAATGAAAATCTATATTATAGATCCTACAAGTAGCTCACTCAAGAAAATGCAATGTCATTAGCTATTACAGTCTACTTTGAAGAGGGGAGACTGAGTGAAAAGTAGCTTGAAGGTTTTTACCACTACTCCAGAACAGACCTTATCACAGTTATTGTCATATCCAAAACAGAATGTTTTCATGAAGCTATTATTACAACTAAGTTAATGCTTCTTAGACAAAGTACCAATACTAGATATGTAGACACTATACTGGGGCTTAAATAACTACTACTAAGATGCTACACTTAACCGGGCCTGAAAACAAAATAAAACAGACATTGGAATTGTCATTATTTTTGAGAAACAGTCCTAACATTATGTATTTTAAACTGGAAGTCATTACGCACTATTGATTTGGAAGGGGAAAAGTTATAGTTGAAGTTCCTTAATGTCTTTAATAAAGACTAAATATTTATTGCCAAGAGGGACCTGTAAGAAATCATGCTTATAAAGTCTTCTAGCTACTAAACTCGGTATCATACTATCTGTTTCAAGCACGTTTCATCTATTTAAAAAAAAAAAAAAATGAACCTATTATGTCATAACCAATGCATATAATGCAAGTCGCCCTACACTGGGGTGATAGAAAAATTTTTATTTTTCACTGTTAAAAACCTAATTAATGTGTATTATTAGAATAAACTGGCAAAGCAGAACAATGCCACAAAACGACTATATCCCTTTGGCTTTGCATTGCTAATTTAGTGACTACATTTAAGGGTATATAACTCAAAAGGGAAAACCAACTGTCTAAGTATACTTAACAGTAAGCTATAACTAATTTTTAAAATAAAGAATTCTACATTTCAAGCTGTAAGGGATGTGATGGCAAAGTACAAGCTTGGTAATTGTTACATCTGCAGGAGGATTACATTTTAAAATAGAGTGTTAAGTAAAGAAATTATAAAAGAGGGAGAGTCGTTTCTTTACATGCTACATTTTTAAACAATAAAATCTCTTCAAAGAGGAGATCTGGATGTTTATAGAGAACTGGAGATTTGGACTGTTTCTCTTCTGTTATTTTTGTGTTACTTTGGGTGTCTACATGTTTTGGTGTTTATTAGTCAGCTGCCAAGCTGTCCACTCGATTTCATATACTCTATCGGATCTCTTAACATCAAAGTGTAGCGGAGCAGCAGCCACTGACAGTAAAAACCTGCAACTGTTGAAGCCTGTATGATGTAGTTTGCCCATCTACATCTATGACAAGTCTTTTCTGTTGCTACCCCTCACCCGAGAGGGACTGGCATCAAACGCACACCTGTTTGACGAAGTACTCCAGTAAAAACAGTGGACCTGGGATGGAGCTGACGCCGGGCCCTAAATATTCCTCACCCATTTGGTATTAACTCCATCTCCTGATTCGCGGCCTCAGTTTTCATTTTCTTCCATCAATCTTCCAACTGCTGTATTTTAAGTCAGCTATCTCGGGAAGGCTGCAGGCCAATCAAGCCTACTTACCTCATTATTATCTTAATTCATGCTTGCCCTCCCAGACGCTCACTCGGGAGCTCCTGATTTCCTCACCATCCTATACAGTCTGGAGAGCCGGTGTACAAAGACCTGCTTCACACTGTGATGCCCCAAACCCGAACCACCAAGTACCGAGGGCATCTGCGGGCTTTCAGTCAAGACTCGGGTGCTGATTCGTGGGACCCTTTCAGACAGGTAGGACCTCAACCCACTAAACCTCAAGGTCGGCTACTTTTCTCCACCTCCGCTAGCTCCGGGAACGGTCGTTACGGAGGTGACCTCCAGCCCCCACGTGTGCGGTGGAGAACTGAGGTCACTTCTGAGGTGGCTTGGGAAAGAAAGCGCCGCACACGCGCGCTCTGCGCGGAGCCTGTGCGTCTCCCCCGCCAGCAGGGCGCCTCCTGCCAAGGGCATTAGGTGCTTCCTCGGCACAGGCACGCGGCGGGGAGCACGACGATGGCACCGGCCGCCCCTAACTCAGCGCCACCTCCGCGGGGCCGCCGGGGAGACGGGGCCCTGTGCCCGGCGCCGCACAGGCGCACGCGGGGCGCGGGTCACGTGCTCAGGCCTGGCGCCCCGCCCTCCCCGGGGCCCCCTCGCCCGGGGGCGGCGCGCGCGGATGGGGCGGGGGCGGGAGGGCTACCTGTGAGGCGGGCGAAGCCGGTGATGCTCTCGGGCACCGGGAGCTGCTTGAGGTAGGCGGGCAGCTGCACCTTGACGATGCGGGCCACGCTGTCCAGAACCATCGTGCCGCCGGCGTCCGCTGCCCGGCTGCTGCGCTTGCGTGAGAGCGGAAGCGGCCGGCGGGCTCGCGGGCTCGGGCGGGAGGATGGACAGCCAGGCCGCGATTGGCGCGCGCGAGTGACGTGCGCGCTGCGGAGCGGAGCGGAGCGGAGCGGTGTGGACCGGGCCTGCCACGCGCCGCGCCGAGCGAGCGCAGGCCGGGGACCCGGTGCCACGCCTTTGCGGGGCCCTTCCCTCGCCGCCCCTCGGGTGGCCGCGACCCCCGCCCGGCGCCGCAAGCTCACCTGCCGGGTGGCCGGGGTTTATGGCCAACCCAAAGCAAGAACTACATAGTGATTTCTCATTTCCCCAGGTTTAGTCTGTCCAGCTCAAGGAGCCTTTCCACCCCCCCCCCTTCGGCCACTCTAGAAGTTACTATAGTTCGTGGTTACATTTCATTTTTCAGTTCCCTTTGAGGGTGAGTTGACTAAAACGCTTCAGGGAAGTGTTTTTGTTTAAAGCCCAAATGAGAATTTACCCCTTGTTTTGTTTCTGAGGCGTCATGTACCCGGGCTGACGCCAAGGTCAGTAAACTGATTAAGTAGAGCTTCCGATTCTCCTGTCTTCATCTTTCTAATGCTGGGGTTACCACGCCTGCCTTGTGGAGTTTCTTTGGTACAAGGCCTCGCGTGCTTCTTCTACATTTTAAACATATTTGTGAAGTTTTACATATTTTGGCTGAAGTCAGAATAGCCACAGTAGTGCACTTGTGGGGTTAGGGGCTCCTTTGGACCCAGGCCTCCTGTTGCGTAAGCTAGTTACATCAGCAGGCTTGAAGGTCACTGGAGACGACCCCTCTTTCAGTCTTCCGTACTGAGAACTGCACTGCAACAACAAAAGGGGATCTAAACCACATCTCTGGCCTCGGTGAAAACATGACCTTCTAAACGGACCCAAACATCTTAGTTTGCTATCTGATGCTGAGGAGGAGGGCTTCCTCCTAAGAACAAAGACATAACCATTGTTGCCCTCCCTTAAAAGATCTTCCAAATGGGCCTGTCAGGAAAATAACCCCTAGGGAAATTGTTCAAGAAACTCAGAAACTGAAATAGTACAAAGCCTGCTTTTAAAACATGTCACAGCACCACAGTTTCTTTAGCTGTGTCCACCGGCCACCTCTTGAGAGTGTTCCCTCTGCAGTGTCCCTTCGGTCAGTGCCCACTTTGACTCTGTGAGCCCCCCACTGTACCAGTCAATAAAATCTGTCTTCTCCACTATCCTCCGTCTTGTCTAATTTTTTTCAACAGATCACAAGGCCTGGGAAGCTGAGGGGAGCCTAGAACCTGGTAAAAGTATCAGAACTTGAGAGTTCTAGAACATGTAGTATTTGGTATGCCAATGTAACATCAAATTGTAATCAATAATTTTTATGGGTATTTTAAAGTTGGAAATAGCAAACTGTCCTTTGAACTGTTTAAATGTAATCTTTTACTAAAACACTAAAGAGTAGCAGGTAATAAAAACCTTGAGCCAGGCAGTGGTGGCGCACGCCTTTAGTCCCAGCGCTTGGGAGGCAGAGGCAGGCGGATCTCTGAGTTTGAGGCCAGCCTGGTTTCCAGAGCGAGTGCCAGGGCAGGTTCCAAAGCTAAACAGAGGAGAAACCCTGCCTCAAAAAACCAAAATATAGAAATAAAAACCTTGAAAAAATTACTATCATTTTTAACCAGATTAGATTGTCCAAGTATAATGGAAATTGCAGATATTTGGATATAGATGTGTTCGTGATCAATGGTATAGCAATATAAATGATACACACAAAAAGTGATTATTTAAAAGGTCAGTGTTTGTATTAGGATTTCCATTCCTTTTGGTGATTTGGCTTTTTACTTATTTATTTTTGTCTGAAGGGAAAAAGAACCTTAAGTTCTTTGTCTTAATAGAGTGAGATTTATGCATTCTTGCCCCTCTGGGCTACTGTATTATCTTGAACGTTTGCTGGCCAGGTATACCATTCTTGTGGAAATGACTGAGGTAGTGAGGTAAGTTGGAAGTAGAGTAAGCTGAAGAAGAACATTTGAGAAAGGACATTGGATATTTTTTTTCCATTCATTTCCACAAGGACAAAGTGTGCTTTGTTGAATGACCTCTACAGTTTTATTTTTCATTTAGGATAAAAAGTAGGTATCTCTCTTACAAGTACAGTAAGTTGTTCAAGTGCTAGATTATAGTTCAGGGTACCCAGTCAACACGGGATATGTCTAATATCCAGAGAGATTCTTTGTATTCTTTATAACCACACTTGCAATACTATCACTGCAGTTGTTTTGCTTTGTATGTGTTGAATTTCATATAAAAGGAATTACACTGTGTTTTGTTTGGTGTGTGTGTGTGTGTATGAGAGAGAGAGAGAGACTGTATATGAGAGAAAGAGAGATTAGCTTCCCCTTAGTAGTAGTATTTGTACATATTTTTTGATGGACGCTTATATAGCTACAACTTTTTTACCTTGAAATCTAGAAAAGTATGGATCATATATTAGCCACTTCTATTACATGGCAAGTGCTAAACTAAAAGATAGTTCTGGGCCTGGAAAGATGGCTCAGCAGTTTAGAGCACTTGCTGCTCTTGAAGAGGACTGAGGTTCAGTTCCTAGCAGCCACACGGCAGCTGATAGCCATCCATAACTTTAGTCACAGGTGATCTGAGATCCTCTTCTTACCTCTGCAATATACCATGCAAATAAATAAATGCAGGCAAAACACTCAGACACTCAAATATTTAAAAAAAAAAATTGTAAAGGTCCTACCAACTATAAGATCCTTACAGGGGATATTTTCTTAGATTCTTTTCAAAATCTATATCCTGTTACGCTTTCTTTTTAAATATTTCAGTGTGTGGCTGTTTTGCCTGAATGTGTGTGCACCACACGCATGCCTGATAGCATGAAGACCAGAAGATACCTTGGGACGGAGTCACAGACTGTTATGAGCCATCATGGGGGCTCTGGGAATTAATCCCAGGTCCTCTGTAGAGCAGCTAGTCTAGGCCCCTTTATTTCCTTTTTCTAAATGGTCACAGGTAGTCCAGTATAACCTTGCATACAGCACTATACCTAGTACATTCCATTTTTGTTTTTTCACCTCAACAATCCTGATTTCTTGGGTGTGTGATATTTATTTCTTGGTTGTCAACTGGACTATATCTGAAATTAACTAAAACCCTGCTGGGCACACCTGTGATGGATTTTTCTCTTAAATAATTTGAGACGGCAAGACCCAACTTTAATCCAGATCTTTTGAAGTGGGAAGATCCATCTTTAATCTGGGTCACACCTGCTGGCAGCCTGTATAAAGGGCATGGAAGAAGGAAGCTTGCTCCCTTTGCCTGCCTGTGCGTGCTCTCTCTCTCTCTCTCTCTCTCTCTCTCTCTCTCTCTCTCTCTCTCTCTCTCTCTCTCTCTCTCTCCATTCCTTCACTGGCATTAGAGCATACTTTGGGATTCCAGCATATACTGAAGCCCAGCTGAGACACTGAACTTTGTGAACTGAATAGCCACTGACTGGATTCTTGGACCTTCCAATGGTAGACAGCCATTGTTGGATTTGCTAGACCACAGCCTGTCAACCATTCTAAGAAATCCCCTATAGACAGACAGATGATGTAGAGAGATACAAAGATTTAGATAGATGAGAGGTAGGCAGGCAGATAGATAGATGAAAGATTCATTACTAAGTCTGTTCCTCTAGAGAACGCTAATACATTGGGTATTCATAAAAAAAGACAACATATAAAACTATTTTGTTCTAAAGAGAAGTGGCATGCATATCTGACTACTTAATGACACAGTACTTAACCAATTCTGGTCTTATTGGCACTAAAATGTCATCTTTAAAAAATACCAAACTATCTAACAGAGTCTTATGTAGCCCAAGCCAATTTCAAAATCATACTCCTACCTTTGCCTCCCAAGTGCTAAGATTATATGCACATATCAGCTTTCCTTACTGTTTCTTAATTATTACTTGTCTGTTTCCAAGTGTCATTATATTCTGAATTTTAAAACAAATCGTTGTACTTACTAATACTTAACTGTAACGAGTATGGTTTTTCCACCCGCTGCCCGGTCTTGTTCTGCCACTGAGCCAGCCCCAAATAACACATAGAGACTCTGTATTTGATATTATACTGTTGGCCAGTTACTACTTTCTTATCGGCTAGCTCTGTCTTAAGTATTAACCCATTTGTGTTAATCTATGTATTTCCATGTGGTCTTCTTACCGGGAGCCGGCTGCTGCGTACTGCTCTCTCCAGACTCTCCATCTTGACTCCTCCTTCCTACTTCCTTTTTTTTCCTTGTCCCTAGTCCCTTCTATCTCCTTTCCTATTGGCCAACAGTGTTTATTATTAACCAGTATGAGAAACATATATACATAATGGCATCTCCCATCACTTAACCTTTATTAAATTAAATTATACAGTGTATTTTGTGTCTGGCTTTACTTAAAATATTGTGAGATTTGTCTGTGATGTTACTTGTAGCAGTAGTACATTTGTTTTACTGTTACATATTATTCTATCAGTATACCATTTGTTGTTAATGGATATTGGATATGTTTCCACTATTTGGTTAAAGGCTGCTGCTAGGAATATTCTTGTACATATTTTTAGTGTGCTCCTGTATGCATTTTGTTGGTGGTTCCCTTAGACCTATTAACTCACTGGTAAATTTCTAGATTGTTGTGACTTTGGAGGTCACTATGAAAGTAGGTCAAACATGAAAGGGAAGAATGCTTCCCAGGAAGCACGGCTTCAATGAATGAGACAGATCTATTTATTGGCCAACTTTCGGCTCTGTGTGTGTTGTGTATACATGTTTCTGTGAATCTGTGCGTGAATGCGTGAGTGTGTGTGTATTACATGCAGAGGTTAGAGGTCAACTTTGGGTATATCCCCAGATCTCTCTTCATTTTATCTTAGAGACAGAGTCTCTTACTGAACCTGGGGCTCGTGGATTTGGATAGGCTGGCTGGACAACGAACTTTAGAAATCTGTCTCAGCACTGGGGTTACAAACACAAACCACAACAGGCTTTTTACATGGGTCTTTGAACTTGTGTGGCAGACATTTTATCAGCTGAGCCATTTCTCCAGCCCCATGTTTGGGCTTCTTACAACATGAAAGCAAAAGGCAAAGAAAGGGAGCACTCTCCTGGCAGGAGTAAGGGATCCCAGTTAACAGAAGAAATTTGTATTGCTGCTGCTCAATGGAATAAGTAGCATTTGGAACACAGGATTTTTCATTATGTCCTCTGACCATGGCCTACTACTAGTCTACTGATACATTGGGGGGGCTCGGGGTGTAATCCCCAAAGGGCCTCAACTAGGACTCAGATCTTACATCTTACAGCAGTGCATGATTCAGTCACTCTACCTTCGTAAGATTCTATTCAACTTTGTGTTTTGGCAGAGTGAGAGAATACTAACCTGTACAGTAAACAAAAGTAGCTATGCCTGGGAATCTGGACTACAGTATGATCAGCTGAAAAGTGGGATCCAGAAAACAAGTTTGTCATTTTTCTTCTCTCCCATGTGTACAGTACTCCGGCTCCTGCGTCTGGAGTGCTGGAAGCACTCCATTACACTCCATGCGGGCCTCTCATAGTCTTTTATACAGTAGCACAACAATGAAAACTTCATTGTTGACACTGTAATGGAGTGATATGCAAAAACAGATGGGAAGGAAGAGTAGAAACAGAAACCCAAGAAGTGTCTACAATAATAGATGAAATAGGAGTTGATGAATCACCGTAGAGAATGTAAAGAATGCTCGTTAGTGTCACAGGACCAATAATTACACTGGCCCTGTCACCTCTGGTAAGTCATTTAGCCTGTCCAATGCTGTTTCCTTATTTACAACTAGTCACTGCAAAGGTCCTAAAATATTTGGATGAAATATTAATCACTTCTGTTTAACGTATGGAATTGTCATTACTGATGAAGATATATTATAAAATTTAAAATGCAGCATGTACTGGAGATTGATGAAGGAAAAATATGAAAGAGAGATTAATACATTGAGTCTTAGTGACTAGAAAAAGATATTTACCCTAAGCAGGTCAGTCAGGATAAATGATTTTTGAAAACCAAGACTAGGGTTAAAGAATAAACGTTGTTTTAATTTTAACTGTAGAAATGTCTAGCAGGCAGTTAGTTAATAACACATTAATATAGTCTTAGATATTTTCAATGTGAGATCATTTAATTTTCAAAGTTTTAAGTTCTTAAAAATGTGTTACCTCCAAGAGGATCTATATTCTCTCACTTAAAAACCACAGAAATTGTGCTGGGTGGTAGCACAAGCCTTTAGTCCCAGCACTTGGGAGACAAGAAGCAGGCTGGTCTGCAGAGTGAGTTCCAGGACAGCCAGGGCCACACGGAGAAACCCTGTCTCAAAAAACCTGAAGAAACAAAAACAAACAAACAACAAAAATTCACACACACTTTACTCACTCAGGTCTGTCTGTAAAACTGGCCACACATCTGCTAGGAAAAGATCATGAAGGTGAGAGGGATGTGTTGGGTAGTGTATGAGTTGTGAAGAGGAAAACAATGTTCTAAGCTCTTCCTGGCTGTTGTTCTTTGTGTGCATAATGTTAGCTGTCACCACTAGTAGCTTAGGGCGCTTATATTTCAGTAGTTGGGTCTGGAATTTAGGCACGGCTCACATGGATGACTTCTCCTCCTTGTGCCATTGTGCGAGGCTCTGCAGTGGTACTCAGTTTGTGACAGCCTAGGCTTGCAACCCCAAGATGGCTTCATTCATCTGTCTGGTATGTTGGAAGAGTAGTCTCTCCAGCATGGTGACACTCCCTGGCCTTCCTGGCTAAGGGGAAGGAAGTAGGAGCTCATAACCCTTCAATGTCTGGTCATAAACATGGAAGAGCATCATTTTTACTGTATTATACTGGTCATAGTCATTACAGAGTCTATCGTCTATCTCAACTCAAGGGGAAAAGACAGACTCCATGAGAAACAGAAAAAAAATCTTGTCTTCTTTCAACTTGTACATTAGCCTAGTGAAAGCTTTACTTTACTCTGCCATCCATGGCTTCTATGCATGGTGGATCACCCAAAAGCCTGATAGACACCGGTTACCTGCATTACTTCCTAGAATCACACACATGAAGTGTGGGTTCTCTATGCCAGATGTTTGAATATGTCCTCCAAAGTTCTTATGTTAAAACAATCCCCAGTGCAGCAGTCTGAAAGATGGTTCTAATAAGGTGATTAGGCTGTGAGGTCTTTGCCTTCCATAAAGGATTAATAGCATCCAGTGAGTGGGCTGGTTCTCAAAAGAAGCCCATTTGTACTCTCTGGCCTTTTCTCCTGGTCTTCCATGTGCTTGCTGGTCTTTCCACCATGTTAAGATAAAGAAAGAAGGTCCTTCAGCAAATGTGTCCCATTGATCTTGGATTTCCTAGCTCTGAGACATGAACTGACCAAAGGTTTTAATTTAAAGATATGCATGATGTGTTTCTTTCAAATGTCTATTTAGACACAAAATGTAAGATAGTTTCTGTTCCTCTTTAAAAAACTTAGTTTCTCTTGATGTTTCTAAAAACTACAATGGAGGAGCAACCTTAACACTAGCTCTATTTTTACACTAAGTCTTGTGGTTGTGTGTAGGCTGCCATTGTATCTCACTGACTGTTGGATGGTAAATGGGTAGCAGCATTTCATCCGCTAAAAAGCAGGCTTGGGATTGGAACAATCTCTCTGTACCTTTGGCCTCTTGCCATGTTAGTTTGAGAGAGGATCTCTTGAAGTCCAGGCTAACTTCAAACTGTGTACCCAAACTGGCTTTAATTACTGGTCCTCTCTCCTCTGCCACACAAGTGCTGGGATTAGAGTTGTGCATTACCAGGCCTAGCTTTGCCGCTTCATTCTAATTTTCCTTTAATGAATAGAATTTTGATTTTTATAGAATTTTGGCTATACAGAGATATTTGTTTATTGTTTTCACACCCAGAACAAGGTTATGAATAACATCCTTTCTAGGTGTACCTTAAATAAAAATCTTATGCTTTTACTTGAATTCCTAGAAATGGCTTAGCATTTCCTCTTATTTAGTAAGACTTGAGTTTCTCAACCTTAGGGAACTTAGAATTGAGAAGCAAAAGTAGATATTGGAGACTTTATTCTGCAGCAAAAAGTTTTATGAAGTTGAATTCTCCAGTAATTGAAGCTTTCATTGTTGTGTATAGACAGCAAATCAGTGGAGTTTGGAGGCCTTTGTCATCACAGGTAAATCTCAAAACTATACTATGTGGGAAAAGCCAGAAAAGAAGGTATACTGTGTACCTTAAATAAAATTCTAGAAAATTCAAAGTAGAGCTGACCAAATGACTCTGCAGGTAAAGTGACTGCCACCAACCAAATCTGACAATCTAAACTCCATCTCTGGGGCCTAGCATGGTAAAGAGAATTGACTCCCCAAAATTGTCCTTTGACCATGACACACATGCCCATATAGACAAAAAATTAAATATTTTAAGACATGAAAGAAATTTTAAAAAGATGCAAACTAATCTTCAAAAACAAAGGTCAGTGCTTCCCTTTGAAGAGGGAGATGAGAAATAATTACACAAGCACACAGTCACGTGTGTAAATGCTCACTTTATTTGGTGGCACTTTCACTGGTCTATAAAAACGTCAGTTACTAAGTTCTATACTCTAAGTATATAATGATTTGTATGTGGAGTTACATTTCTATAAAAATATAACCTAGCTGTGGCATATCTGGGGAAGATAACGCCTTTATTATCAACTAAGCACTTTTTTTCTTTTAATTTTCCCTTATTAGAACCTAAGTTTCATTTCTGTTGTTTTAATAAATACTTTGGTACAAAGCAACTTAAAGAAGGCGGCTCACAAATTCAGCCTGTATTTAACATTGTAAACATAAGGGTTAAAAGAAAGTACTCTTGCTAGGCAGTAGTGGTGCACGATTAAGTGCTTGGTAGGCAGAGGCAGGTGGATCTGTGAGTTCTGGAAAAGCCAGGGCTGTTACACAGAGAAACCCTGTCTGGGGGTGGAGGGGGAGACTCCTAAGAAAGACACGCCTAAAAGCATGGGTATGGGCTTCTTGACTCTTCCATCACACTGATATGTCCTCCACATGGCTATCATAGATATTTTAGGGGGAATGAAAGCCAATCAAGCCTTTTTATGTTAAAAAAAAAAAATTATTCCATCCCATCTACTCCAGAAGAAAAGGATCTCAAGATTTAGTCACACATTTCAATCTTGTCTCAGTGGTACTTGTATAATGCACGCAAGGGCACAGTCATAGCCAAAGTACTTGTTTCCCAAATCTACTAGGTCGTCTTGAGACTTTCGGTGTTGTTTCTATTGCCTGTGAGCTTTCCTTTTCCCAGCTCTGCCTCCCTTTCTCACCTATACTGCTCTGGTTAGAAAACAAATTGCTCTATCAACAGACCTGTATTGTATTAACATTCGGTCTAAGCTAGGCAGGGCAATGTATCCCTGTAATCTCTGCACTCCAGAAGCGGAGGCAAAAGAATCACAACTTTTAGGCCAGCCTAGTTATATGAGTTTGAAGTCAGTCTTGAATTATACGTGGATTCATGGTGGGGTTTTTGTTTGTTTGTTTGTTTGTTTTGTTTTTTCTGTGTATTACATGCACTCTGGTGTTTGTGGTGGTCAGAACAGGGCATTTGAGCTCCTGGAGTTACAGATGGTTGTAAGCCACAACGTGGGTGCTGGGAATAGAACCCATACCCTCTGGAAGAGAGGCCAGTGCTCTTAAGTACTGAACCATCTCTCCAGCCCCTGGGCTTGTTTTTAAAACTGTACTCGTAAATGTGTGTTGAAAGGCAGAATGCCTTTGAAACATAGGAACAATAATATCACAGTGATTTTATTTCAAGCTAGCAAACACAAAGAAGCTAAGTAAGGTTTGTGAAACTAAGTGACTATAATAACTGAATTTGGTGGTCAGCAAGAGCCCTGTCATGCTTCAGCAAAGAGGAATGCATTAATTAGGGTTTTCCAGAGAAACACTGGAATTGGCTCTGACACTATTATGGAGACCACAAAGTCCCGAAATATGCTACTTTTATATAATGATGAACAAGTAAAGTTACTGGAATAATTCAGTCCAAGTCTGAAGGCATGGAAGGGAGGGTGGAGAATGGTCAGAAAACTAGTATCGATATCCACTTGAGGCTGGAGAAGATGGATTTAAGAAACAAGGAAGCAAATTTCCTTCCTCTGCAATTTCATTTTATTCAAAATCTCAATGGGTTAGAAAAAAATTCTTGTTTGCATTGAGGGCAGAAATCTCTTCCACGAACACTCCATAGATACATCAGGAAGAATGTTTTACCAACTGTCTGGGAATCCCTCTACCCGGTCAAGCTGACACATAACATGTCAAAGTTAGTCATCACAAATATTTTTCATATAGCTGGGATGATGTTCTTTCCCCAGAAGAGGTTTTGGAATGATGTTTGCTTTCCTTCTAACTTAAATACTATAATGGAAAATTAGTATTTTAAAATACTGATAAAGTATAAATACATATTAAGTATTTTTATGTGCACATCCATGAATTCATAAAAATTTCATACCAAGCAAGTAAAAAAAGCTTTCCTGCTTGCTTTTAGATTACAGGGATTACTTCAAGAATAATTTAAGTTGGTTTGTAATGTTTTTCTTCCCACGTTTCTGCATACTTCATTTAGCCTGGCCTAGAACTCAGCAGTAGCCCAGGCTGACCTTAATTCATAATCACCTGTGTGCCACCAGATGCCAGTATTCTGTTCTGTTTAGTGTAATTTTGTTCCATAGATATATCACCAAACCAACTGCTAAGTATCTGTTGTCTGTTTTTGACCATCATGACTAATAGCTACTATGAACATTTGTGTATATTTTTTCTGTAGAAAACAAAACAAAACACTCTTTTTTTAACTCAAAGATTTGTGCATGGCTCATTAAAAGCCCAAACCCTACCAATTTAAGGTCATGTTTTCAATATGAAAGCACAAGTCTTGTTTTGAAAGTGTCATTATGTAACCCACGTAGGCCCCCAATCAGAGCTGTCCTTCCTCTAACCCTCAGTGCTGAGAATACAGGGGTGTGATACCATGCCGCCAAAACACAATTTTCTCAAACTATTAGTTTAACTTTGTAAGAAAGATATTGTAAACCAGAAAGTACAAAATTAATCGGATTTTTATGTAAGAAATATATTTGTTTCACTTGGGTTCCAAATCATGTATTTGCAGAATATACCAAAAAGCTTTGAATATAAATCGTATACTTTATTGTGTATGTACTACCCGAGGGCACTTTTTAGATAGGATCATGTCATACATGCCGGTCTCAAACTTGAAAAAGATTTATGCGTAGGAGTGTTTTACCTCCATGTGTTTATATGTTATGTGCAAGGCTGGTGCCCATGGACTACAAAAGGCATCAGAGCCACTGGAACTGGAGATAGGGATGGTTGTGGGCCACAGGGAAGATGCTTTGTATCGAACCTGGTCCTGTGGAAGAGCAAAAGTGCTCCTGACTTCTGACGCATCTCTCCAGCCTCTGGCATCCCACTCCTCATGTAACTAAGCATGACCTTGAACTCCTGATCCTTGAACTCCTACCTCCCACGGCCAGGATCATAAGCCTTCAATACCATGCCCAGCTAAAACACTGTATCTTATTTTTTACTAATCACTAATGACAATTTTTGCATTTCTTCAACTAATAATGTTGGAGGTAAACACTATAGTGTTAGCAAACCTAGTTTTCAATCAGTGTGTGCGACATTATAATTCTAATAGACTGGCACTACCATTCTCCTTTATTATTTCAAAACTTGGGTCTTTACTAACCTGTTAGGTCCTACTGTTTGTTTTTATTTCTTTTGAGTTAAGAGTCTTACATATTCCAAGCAGACCTTGAGCTTGACACAAGGTGAGGATAAACTCCACCACATCCACCCTTGCTCCAACCCCAAGTTCTGGGTTACATGAATGCTGCTATCAACCAGTTTATAGGTGCTAGGGAACTGAACCTAGGGCTTCATGCATGCTAGACACACACTGAGCAATATCCCCAGTCCTGATCTTGCTGTGTCTATAAAACTTACTCAAACCATGTTTGCTTTCTCTTGAAACTGTTAACTTCAAATGTCTTTATAAAATGTATATATAAATGTGTGTATTTACATGTGGAACATTATTTTGAGAAGGGTAAACAGCTTTACTGAACTGCCCACATAGTTTTAGAAACAAGAACTCTGACCTCGAGTGTGTCCCAGGCTGCTGTGCTTTGTTACACAGCAGTAAAGGTTCAGGGTACTTTTATGTTGAAACTTGTTAGATTACAGCAACAGGAACTGGTTTCTTTGAAACTTCTTCATTATCCTCCCTGTATGTTGAGAGTTCCTGATCAGTAGTTTGCAGTGTTTCCCACTAATCACTGCACCCTGGCTTCTGAAACTACAAATGGGAAAAGAAGTCAAATTAGATTCAGATGTCAATTTAAAACACAAATATAAAACATCTTGGTCTACAAACACTCTGAAGTTAAATACCTGCATTCAAATCCCACTTCTGCCACTTCATATAGGTCTGACTCCTTGGTTTAAAAGCAATCTGTGCCCTGGTTCCTCTGTAAGAAAGTGCTTATTTGTAAAAATAAGGACAGTGCTTGGTACATAACAGTCGTACATATAATCTATATATATATTATTACTTCAATAAATTTCACATTCAATCAAGTTCATTAGCAAGGAGGAGGAGCAGTGTGTGTAAAGGCTAAGAAAAACAAAGTGTGATGTGAGTGTATAGGACAGTCACCGGGAAACCCATTATTTGTATGCTATCATAAAAGAGTAAACACTGATAAAACCTGTACAGCCTGCAGTGTCCTTTCGAATTATGACATTTAAGACACGACAACTCTGACAAAGGGCAGGCGTATCATCTAGATAGGTAGTGAAGAAACAAACCTGTAAGATGTGGAACCCGACCAGTAACATAAATACAAAGAAACAGTAAGCAAAAGCCTTGATCTGGGTTTCTCCCTCCACCCCATGCTTAATTCTTTGCTTCTACTTTAACTGGTGAGCCGAAAGAGAACAATGGGTTGTTTTCAGGGAGGAGGAAGTGTAGGAGGTGGCCAGGAGAGCATGAAGTACTCAGGGTTTTACTAACTCAGAAATGTTCAAATAATCTCTATCACTTGGGAGCTTGTTGTAAATGTGTAAGCTCGGGCTCCTACTCAGGCCTACTAAATCAAAATCAACATTTTATACTAAACTACAGGTGATTCCTATGGACACTAGCTGAAGCAGCTGCATTCCACTAATCGCTCTAGTGACTTTTTATATATGCAGCTATATGTGCGTGTATACATACACACGATATACACCCTCATTCTTAGAGCACATATTAGATCCTTCATCACTTTTTATCATTTAATTAGGGACTATTGTCTGCAACAGGTTTTCAAAATTCAAGTTATTTCCATGTAGTCCTGCAAGATTTCACTTCAAGTGGGGTTATTCATGGATGCTAGAAAATCCTAAAGCAGGTTGATCCTCTCTGCCTTTAAATGCCTTTCGAAAATTAAAGGCTTAGCTTTCAAACCAAAGGATACACTAGATAACAAACGGCCCCTGTACACGGCGGTCCAAAAAATACGACAGTGGTACACTTTTTAAAGGAGATCTCACCCACTGAAATCACTCCAAACCGATTCCCTAATGTTTTAGGGCTCAAAATCTGAAACCGCAACGGGAGAAAGATCCTCACGCACTCACTCCAGTTGCCGCTGCGCACCTAACTTTGCCTGACGTCGGGGGGGTGGGGGGGGTAAGGCTCTAAGCAATCCGATCACAATTAAGCTGCATTGTTAAGGCTGCGCTCACGCACGACCCTCCAGGCCGCGGCTCGCACGGGGCCCTCGGGGTCTAGCTCGCACATCACTCACTCCGCACGTGGCGGCGCGAGCAGCGCTCGGCCTGGATCTGCTTTAAATTACCGTTCCTAATTTGAGGGGAGCCTCCTCCCGCCGCTCAGCCCTCTCCGAGGAGCCCGGGAAGAGATCTCCATCACCTGGGCCCCCGGAAGCCCGCAGCACGCCCCGCCTCGACGCCGCGGCCCCGCCCACAGCACGCCCCTCATTGGACGCCCGGGAGGGGGCGGGCAGCGTCAGCGCGCGCCGGCGCCGGCCGCCCCGCCGGCCTGGGGAATTCCACTTCCTCTCCCGCCCACCAGCCTAAGCACCCGGGGGCGGTGCTTGGGGCCCAAGGCCCGCCCAGCGAGAACCTCGGGGAGGGGGGGGGTGTACCGGCGCCTCTCGCGATAACTTGCGGCTTTGGGGGCGGGCCCCAGCCAGGAAGAGAGCACAAAACTGCCCTTAAGTCATTGCAGAGCCGGAGCTCCGGGGAGCCTGCCACGAGGTTCTCGCGAGACCCGCCGCCTCCAGAGCCAAGTGAGGAAACCGGGGGGCCGCGGTAGGGAGGGGCGCGGGGGCCCGGACCGCGCAGCTGCCGCTGCCATCCCCTTCCTCCGAAGGTCTCCTTCCGGTTCTCGATGCTTCTCTGAGCCTTAGGGTTTCCGCCGCTCGCCTGCCCTCCCCCTCGGCCCATGACCCGCCTCCGTCCCCCGCCCTCGCGGCCCGACCTCCGATCAGTTCCGTGAGAAAGGTGCTGTTGCGACCCGGAGGCGGCGGCGGCAGGCGGGTGGCGCGTCCCCTCGGGCCCGGGCGAAGGGAGGGCAAACCGCTCCCTCCAACCCTCGGCTCGGCCCGCGCTCGCGCCGCCGGCGTTGGCGGACGGATACGCGGCGGTGAATCGGCACGGCGGCGGCGGCGGCGGCGGCGGCGGCCGGGCGGGGGGAGGGGAGGGGCGGGGCGGGGCGGAGCGTGGCAGCCGGCAGTAGTTCCGTCAGAGCCGACATCTTGTGGCTGTGCCGTGCGCGTGAGCCCCGTAGGGCCGGGGAGGCACCAGCTGCCGCGCGGGGAGGAGGCCGAGGCCGCAGCTCGAGGGAGGCCCCGGCCCCTCAGTACGCGTGGGTGCGGACGGCTCGGCGGAGGGGAGGGCGAGCGGCCGGGGCCGGGCGGAGCGGCGCGGCGCCGCGGCCGGGGCTGTGGGCGGCCCGAGTGGGGCAGCCCCCGGGGCTGGGTGGGGTGGGGTGGGGTGGGGAGGCCGGCGAGGCCGGGGCCCGGGCGGGCGGCGGCGGGGTGGGGGGGACGGGGCATGGGCGCGTCCTCGCGCCGGAGCAGCAGCTCCGCGGCGGCCGCCGGGCGCGTGGAGGAGGAGGAGGAGGCTGGGCGCGCGCACGGAGGAGCGCGCCGCGAGGCGGGGAGCCAGGTGGTGTCAGGGGCGACGCCGAGCAGCCCGAGCCGCCGCCGGCCGCCGACCTTTGGAGCAGAAACCGAAAGGAGCCCGGCGTCGGCCCGCCGCCCCCTCCCCCTCGCCCTTCTCTGCCCCGGTGACGCCGGCCCAGCGCCGCCTCGGCTAGGCCCCGGCTGGCTCCTCCTCTGCCCGGCTCCGGCCCCGGCCCCGCACCCACCCCTTTCTCCTCCGCCTCTTCCTCTCCCAGCCGGGGCTCGGGAAGTTCAGCTTGGAACCTCCTCTCGCCTCTCTTCCCGTCACCCTCGCCCTCCCTGGGCCGGCCCGCCGCGGGCACAAGTAGTTGGTGGTGGCTTTTGGCTACTCCGCCCCGCCCGCGTCGCCACGGTTCCGCGGGGACCCCTGGAGTCGGTCAGCGGGGTTTCTCCGAGGCCTTTGGCGAGTGGCTGACCTGCTCCGTTTTTGCAAAAGGCGCCTGTGTCTGGCAGAGCCGGCGTGAGAAGAAGAGGCGATCCTTCCTTGCCGCCCGGATCATCAGGAGTTTTTGGCCGGGCCTCTGAGTACACATCGGGATAGTGAGGAGCCCGGAGGAAAGCACAGACTATGGCGCTGAAACGGATTAATAAGGTAAGTTGTCGGGACTAAGTCATCCGGACGGGGTCCTAGGAAGTGGGGTGCGATTCTGGAAAATACCTCTTCTGCGTTAACAGAATGCGGGTGTGGTGCGTGGAGTGAGCTTTAGGTTACGCGAAAATGTTAGGCTGAACTTGTTCCACAAGAAGCTGTAAATTATGGGGGAGAGCGTGGCGTTTAGGCACCCCGGTTTTCTGCCTCACCAAGAGTTAGTCCGGTTTGGGAAGTGGAATTGTGTAGAAGCCCTCGGGCAGATATCGTACTACTGCTTCCTAGTCTTGGTTCTTCAAAACTTATTCTAGCTGTCCTATGCCTGTAGGCCTTCTGGGAAGAAAAGGAAACTGATGAAAAAGAAATCGTTTTGTTGCGAACTTTACTGAGGGTCACGGTATTATAAACAAACCTCGATTTGCTAAAAAGGTAGTGACGAAGTCTGCCCAGAAGCTTAACCCAATCTGGGCGGTTACACAAGACCAAGTGGGGTTGGGAGGCGGACTGACACTGTCGCCACTTCCTGTGTTGTGTGGTCCCAGCTTTCACCCGAAGCTATTTATCCGAGGCACCGGGAACTGATGTGCATGCTTTTAGAAAGATTTGGGGGGGGGGGGTTGACAGTGCAGGAACGCTGGATGGACAGGCTGCTTTTGCTTAGAGAACCCACCCTTAAGGAGCCTTGCTTCAGCGTTTCACTATAATTTGGTGATAACGCTGTCGGTTGGGCAGAAGCTAGGATTTTTCAGAGATCTGCTGTAAGCATAACCACCTCCTCTGGTGGTTTAGTCTTTTTTTTTTTTTTGCTCTAACTTCTATCCTGCATTTTAAGATGGCGGCTGCTTTAACTGATTCGGGATCTTTCCGACATCATCCCTTTTTCTAATAATAGGAAATAATGTTCTCTGTTAACCGTTTTTATATAGTTGTAGAGAGTTCTAAGTTCCTCTGCCTCCGAGACAACCTAAATTCAAACTCTGAGACTGAATTTCTCTTACTATAATTTGTGTCTGTGTGTGTGTGTGTGTGTGTGTGTGTGTGTGTGTGTGTGTGTGGTGTATTTGGTTGTTGCACAATCGAGAGGGTGGAGTATTTACAGCTAGCTAACTTGAAAAAAATGTGGAATAAACTTGGTTTTAATAGAAAAGACAAAAATAGGAAGGTTGGGCTCTTGTAGTCCTTAAAAAGAGTCTGGAAGGAAAGGCCAGGGTCTGTATTGATAACAGTAGATCTCTCTTATGCTACTTTATTTATAGTTATTTAATCCGTATAACTTGCTAGGCTGGAGTTTGATGAAAGTTAAAATCTTTACCTGAATATACTGATGCTGAAATCTTAGGAAGTCACTGTGTAATCATTGTAGTTTTATGCAAAACCCTAACTGAACTGTTTGTATTCTTGCTAGTATGCAAAAGAAGAGAAACCCCTTAGAATTCGAGATAACTTTAGAATAATCACTTGACAACTTGAATATGAATCTCTATTGAGATGCAGTGTTGCACTTTGCAACATACTTAATATGGAGACCATAACATTTCAGTACTAATAATTCAGATCCATAGCTTTATATAAATGTAAAACACTTTAAAGGATGGTCTTTCAGATTTTTTCTTTTACAGGTGATACCCAGCTGCTCTGGCACCATTTTAATGACTTAAAAGCTCTAAAGAGGTAGTAATGGTTGAGTGTGAACATTTGTAGTAAAAATATTCTTAGAATCAAGCTAAGCAAGTTGACCTTATCCATGTGCCTAAACGATACCAGGCTTTTTCTGGGTACTGGAATGACAATTGTGAGAAAGCACGTATTTTTAAGTTTGTAGAATTATGTGTTGTAAACTTCCTACATTAGAGAACTATTTACATGCCATATGACTGATTCAGCCTGTAGAACATTTCCAACCTCTTCTTCCCCCCCCCCCCCCCATATATTGTCAGAATCATGAGGCTTCTTTTAAAATGGCATTCAGATGAAGGCATAATTTTTGAAAGTTCAGAAAGAGGGTGCCTTTTTTTTTTTCCTTTTTTAAGGCATCGTTTTTCTAAAAACGAGGGGCCAGTTAGCTTTTGTTTAACTTCCTGATTCCCCCCAACAAGTATTAACATGCTTGTAGTTCTCAGTGTGTTAAAATTTGTATTACACCACTGTAAGCTTTAGTGATAAATTGGGGCAAGTTAAATGATTTTCTTTATAGAAGATTAAAAAGCTTTTCTTAATATTTTTGATTACTTCTTAGAATAGCCTTACACTTATTCTCTTGGTGTTTTTGTTATTTGGACCAAATTCTATGGTTCTGATATTAAACAGGCATTTTAAAAGCTGAATTCCAAATCTGTTTTGGGAGCTTTTAAGAAATTTTACTGCTCCAAAGCAAAACGACTGCATGTATTTGGGGAACTTTGAGAAATTTATATTAAAGATCTAACAACAAAAACCAAGCCAAAGTTTTTTTTTTTATTTTAAAGTATTTGCAGTGTTTCCTAACTTTTAATCAATAGTTTGTAAGTAATTTTCTTATAACAAATGTGGAAAAGTAGGTACAGTTGACATCTTCACTATGCAGAATTAAGTCACTGTTAAGTTTAAAAAATAAATGAAAATTTCATCCAGGTGTTGCTAATGTAGCAGAGTTTGGACTAGACTCAGGCCTTCTAATTCTAGATTGTTCTGCTAACCACTGCAGCTTGATACTATTCTTCATATTTCTGTGGTAACTAAGACCTAGCATAGGCTCTTTTGTGTAGTAGGACTCAAAACAGCCATGTGAGATGCTCCATTTTATGACTGAGGTAACTAGACACAGAAGTTGACTTCTGAATTGTTCAGTCATACGACTAGTGAGTAATAGGCTTCTAATAAGATAATTCGTCTCCAAAAACACTAAAAACTGTCTTCTGGACCATTTCAATTGAATGAAATGAATATGGTTTTGTTTTTTGCTGAGTTAAGCTAAATATAAAAATCAGACTAAATCTCATTATTGATGTATTACAATACAACTAAGACTGGAATGTATTTAATTAGGTAGTTTGTTACAGGCTTGAATCTGCTGTATGTTAAGTGCTGGGGATTCTCTTAAAAGTACACACAAAGTGTAGTGGATTCAAGCTTTGTAGGCCCATAGGTTTGCCCTGTGTGGTGGTGGTGGGGGTCTTTTGTTTGTTTGGACCACAAGGCTTGTCTTTCGTCATCCTGTTTATTTGCTGTGTTAAATTCTGTGTTATGTACGTAAAGATTAAGGTGAATATTCCTAGAAAAAGCTACCTCTGTAACCACATTGTCAAGTTTTACATGTGGCTTCCTAGGTTCCAGTGCCTCTGATAATTCAAATCAATTCTTGATTCTCAGTTTTGTTTTCTGTTGGGTTCTTAAGAGGGTGCTGTTGGTGAGGGGGAACATTTTGTGTGGTGTGGAAATTGAGCACCTCCTAACTTTACCATGGACTCTGGAGATGGAGCTCAGAGGGTTTCATCTGAGCAAGAACCTTATGCACTGTGAGCCATCTTACTAACACTATCTTCCTAACACTGAGATAAATGTTTCAGCTTAAGTTTTGAGACAGGATGTCGCACAAAGGCTGGCTAGGAATGAGACACTACTGTCTCAGCCTGAGTGCTAAATTATGATACAGGATGGGCCTGTATGCCCAGCTTTCTGGTTTCATTTATTTGTTTAATTTATCTTTGCACTTTGGTTTTTGAGGTTGGGTTTGATTGACTTTTATAGCATTGTGCTCAAACTTAGAGCAGTCTTGCCTTTGCCTCCCTGCTGGGATTACAGGTGTGTGCCACCAAACCCAGCTGCATTGTGGAGATACACACATATAATTTATTTTACGTGCATTGTTGTTTTGACTATATGTATGCTTTTGTGGGGGTGGCAGATCTTAGAGTTACAGGCAGTTGCTAACTGCTATGTGGGTGTTGGGAATTGAACCCAAGTCTTCTGTAAGAGCAGTCAGTGCTCTTAACCACTGAAGCCATATCTTCAGCCCCCTTGCATTGTGGTTCTTAATAGAAACTTTCTAGTACTTTATACAAGAGCTATTGCTTTAAGTTTTCACATTACTTTTTTTTTTTTCCAGAAGAGTCTCACCAGTGTGAGTCTTTGCTAGTCATCTCTAGACAGACTTCATAATTACAAAACGTTCATTGAGGAGTTTCAGACTTGCTCTTGGTTAGAAACCTCTCTGGTTAATTCATCAGTACTTCACTGGAGTTGTAATTGTAAAATGTGTTGCCAGAGGATAAAAAAATCAGGAAGACTGTCATTCGTGAGAATCTGCTTTGGCTGGAAAAATAAGAATTAAACAGATTCACACATTTATCACTTTGTGTAATTTATTTTCAAAAGTTTATCAAAATTATTTACTATTCTGTATCACAATAGAGATTTTGGAACTTGCTGCCATGACAGTGATCTTAATTCAAAATTCAGTAATGTTAATGATGATGAGTATATTTAATATCTTAGTGTATAGTCAGTTTACCTTATAATAACATGTATTCTTAAAGTGACTTGGCCAGCTAGGTAGTGCTGCCTATTCACATTAATCCTAACCATTGGGCATTTACTGCCACTGGGTTGCTGTGAAGTTTTTATTTTTATGTTTGAAATGCCTGATTTTCTTTCATGGATTAATGCCGCCTTTTGGTCCATTTCAATGCTGCTTACAAAAAGATTTTTCTCTTGAGTTAGAGCCTTAGTAGTGCTTCATTTGCATGTCACTAGACCTAGCTTTGAATAATCTTAAGTGATTTACCTTCAAGGGTGATCTAAAGAAAGAAAATTGTATTATTCACTCAAGCCATTCTTAGTACCTTGTCTAGTAAACAAGCATACTTGTGTCACCTATAATTAGAACTAAACAGGAAGCTAATACCTTGTCAGTGATGTAAGGCCGCATAGTGTACAGAACCTACCTTGTAATCCTTAGGATAAAGGAAACTAGGCTTCCTCAGGAAAGGTTTACAAACCAAGTTTAAAGGGGAGTGGGTTTTGTTGTGGTTCTTTGGGCTTCTGCATTTTGAGATAGTCTGGTGTTTTCTGGGCTTGTTCAAACTCTGTCCTCCCACTTGGGCTGTGCCAGCTAAATAATGATTCCTTTTGCTTTTTTTTTTTTTTTTTTTTTTTTTTCATGTCTGCAGTTCTGTGAAGTTTGTTCAGACCAGAATCTTTTGCCAGGTATCTTCTGGAAATAATTCTAGTAACCATAAATTTCTGAGAATCTTGTTTCTCTGATATTTTAGTTAAATTAAAATTGGAACAGTTGTTGCAATGGGCAGCAGGATTAAGATTTTTAATCTCAAAACCCTTTTTAGAGGTTTTTCTATTCATGCTTCTGCCTAATATCTTAGAAGTAATGTTACTCAAGAATAGGTGTGCAGTAAGAGCTATTTTGATTTCATTGTAAGTCAAGTTGGACTTCTGGAAACTGAACTCCAAGTAAAATACAGGAAATTAACTTCTAGAAATAGTAAAGATTCTGATAGGAAATCTTTTACTACCTTTCATTGTGTACTGAAGTACAAGAAGTATCAGGTTGGGACGACTAATACTAGAACATGGTATGGTAGTAATATACTGTATTTAGGGATGTAATTTATGTACTTGGCCTATGCCTCTGTATTGAAATAAAATTTGGCAGGCCTTTCAGAATATAACAGAACTCTGCAAAGTCAAATGGGTTCATGGAGTTAGGCCTTAATATTAAGAGATACTAATAGAAACTTCACTTTGATAAGTACTGTCCTTCTGGCTGTGTTGATATGACAAGTACATGTTTATCATTGAAAATAAGTTCATATGTCTGAGGTAAACTATGGTAGAGGCATGAAATCTTACTAGATCTATATGGTTGTACAGCTTCATTATTCACAATTCTTGTATTTCCACCTAGCTCCCGAGTGCAGATGATTTCATGGTTTTGTTTTTGTGGTTTTTTTTGTTTTGTTTTTCTCAGCATTATTTCTTTAGGTCTTTTGAGTGTTTTTAATGCATTGGCCAACTATTCCATAGTCTTTGGTTACTTTACAGCCAAAATACCAAGACAATAGAGACACAAACATGCAAAAAAAAATTATCCACAATACTGTGTTTATATCAGTCATTTCATATTTTCAATAGTAAACTGTCAAAGAGATCCTCTATTCCAACTGGGGTTGTCTGGTGTTCCAGAGCATCCATTCTCCTTCTGGCTTCCATGGACAAACAAATGCATGTGCATTCAGGCAAACACTCATACACATAAAAATCTTTTTAAATATAATGATCGAACCTGTTGTGCTCTTCCCAGTAATCTAGCTGCTAGTTGTTAGTTGCTTAGTATACAAATAAGTTTTTTGGCCTACCAAGTCTTCAGGAAATAGTTTGCTATGTGTTTATTGAAGTGCTTTTGTGAGGTGAATTAGACCTTATGAGAGCTTTTGGGTTCTTTCTGGATTGGAAAAGGGTAGAGTGGCCCTCTTGACTTCTTAGATCTTTCGGGTTTCTAAAGAGAAATAGCATGCCAATAGGAAATGGGTTTAGCTCTCCCAGTTAACCCATGTGTGCCAAGTTTCAAGAGAAGCAGTTCAGGAAAAGATAATTCTTTCTAAATAGGTAGTACAGTTTCTTCTTGATGTTATTTTATGTTCTTGTTTGGTCTTTTTATCCTTTAAGGAGATATGGAGACTTTAGTAACTTTTAATATCTGCTATCCTCTCCAACAGCTGTCTTCTAATTTCATTAGTCTGTTGAATGTTTTTTATTCTGTTTACTCTTTTGGCTTTTTGGCCTTGTTCAGGGACCAACACCCAGCTCCCAAATAAATCAGTCTTAATATTACTTATGAATGCCTGGCTTTACATTGGCTTGTTGTTAGCCTGCTTTTCTTACCTTAAATTAACCCATCCTCCTTTTCAGGGTTTTATCTTTCTTCTGCATATCTTACTTTCCTTCTTACTCCATGGGTGGCTGGCCAGCTTGGTTTGGGGGGGGTGGCAGTGGACAGGCATCTTCCTCTCTTGATTCTCCTGTTTGTTCTCTCTGCCAGCCTCCCCCTGTTCTCTCTGCCAGCCTCCCCCTCACCCATCCTTGCCCCTGCCTCACTATTGGCTGTTCAGCTCTTTACTAGGAGCACCAGGTGTTTCAGACAGGCACAGTAACACAGCTTCAGAGTTAAACAAATGCAGCATAAACAAAGTCATGCACCTTAAAATTCCCCAACGTTAGCTTAAAGGCTGTTTTATATTTTAGACTGCTAAACTAAGATTTATCATGTAGTCTGGAGATTTAAGTGAGCTTGGGCTGTTTTATTTATTTGGCTTGTTTATGAAGCAGTCTTGCTTTTGTTTAATGAACAAATGAATCAAAAAGCCTTAACCCAGGCTTGGTTTTCAAGATGGGTGCTCTGTAAATGGTCTGTGTGTTGTGCCAGCTGTGTCATAATGCTTTAAGTCTATTTGCCTCAAAATTCACATTAAAATAGACATTCCTATTTTATATTTGAAACAAGATTGGGAAATACTAGGCTTGGGTAGTTTAAAAAAGATTCCAAATTGATAACATTAGAGAAAGCACATGTTACATCTTTATTTTTAAATGGTTTTTGCTACTTATATTACATAGGTAAAACTATGAATCTTAATTGAGTGTATGAAAATTAAATCCTTATTTTATGGGACAGAACAGAGTTTGGAGGTAATTTTTTTTTTCTTAAAATAACCCCTCCACACACACACACTCTTAAGAGAATTATCCTGCAAAAGACCATTTAATGACTATATACACATACAAACACACAAATTAATTTTTACCATTTTGATTCTTAGATACAATGATGTTGTGGTAATGGAGATTGCTATTATAATAAAAATTTGGGTTTTCCTAGGATGGGAATGAGACTTCATAACTTTTATTGCTGTTGAGACAGTATTATGGGACTCACTATAGACCAGGCTGGAACTCCGCTCCACCTGCCTCTGCTTGGGACTAAAGGTGCACACCACCACATCCAGCTTGAAACTTGATGCATTTTTAAAATAATTTAATACTAGATAGCTGGTTGCGGGGGGTGGGAGGGGAGGGACCCTCAGGTTTTAAAAAAGAGAGGTTGGGTATTTGAAGAAGAGATCCCTTCTAAAAATTCAAGACCTGTTAGGAACATCTTAAAGCCTTAAGTGAAAAGTTGTACACCCAACATCCTGTAATGGGTTTCGCTAAAAGTAAAATACTTTTGGCATAACTGATATATATGAAATGCAACTGAATTCTGTGCTTAGACTTAGGGCCCCCAATATCTTCTTTATTTGCAGTTACTTCAGAATTTTACATATATGTACGAAATCTGAAACACTTATTGTTTCAAGCATTCCTATAAAATAATTGACTTGGCTGAGGTTATTAACTTGTTTCTTTTACTTAGTATGATTATCTTGCCAGTTATCGGTGTGTGCTTGTAGTGTGTGCCTTCCAAGTTTCGAAAAGGGTATTGGGTTCTGTGTCTGGGGTTAATGAGGTGGTAGTTGGTGAGCTAGCTGCCAGTAGTGGGTGCTGGGAACTACTGGGCTACTTCTCCAGCCCCTTGTTTTTTTTGTTTGCTTCTCCTAATACAGTATTTTAATTAAACTGATCATAGTTTTAAGTCTTTAAGGTGAATTTTATCCTATTGAATATGTTGAAAATAGAGTGGTATGTGCTCATGGCAAAGCATATAAAAGATTGTAGATCATGTAGCACGTCATTAATCGCAGCACTCGGGAGGCAGAGGCAGGCAGATCTGTGTGAGTTCTGGGCCAGCCTGGTCTATCTACAGAGCTAGTTCCAGGACAGGCTCCAAATACAGAGAAACCCTATCTGGAAAAATAGGGGGCAGGGGGGGGAAGACCCACCCTGGAAGGGAACAAAATGGCAGGAGTGTATCAGAACTATTTTGTCTGTTAAATTGTCTTTTATAGTATAGCTAAATCTTAGATTGGTTATTCTTGAGCAGTTGGATATTTGACTATGTTTTCACAATATTTAATGTGGTCAGGTTTTACTTAATTTACTTAGTGTTAAGAATCCATTGTTTTACTGCCTTTTTCTTGAAGTTATTAATTTTCAGGGTACCTGATCCCTTCTTAATATTGAATTATTTCAGAAAGTATTCTTATTAGGACTTTATCAGAGTATACAAAATCAATTTTAATGTCTGTAAATATTTGATTGTTTCTGGGCTGTCCTCCTCAACTAGAGATTTCATATCCTGATTAATTGAACTAGGTGGGATCTGTCTGCCTGCATGACTCACTGATATGTTAACCAGTTTATTTAATTGATCTCATATTTTATTATCAAAAATCTTCAGCATTGTCTTTACACATTGAGTCAGCACAAAGATAGTTGAGTTATCTATTTATGAACCTCAACCCCATCTTGTTAGTCTCGTGCTTCCTTTCAACTTCCAACAATACTTAAGCTTCAACCTTCATTCTGAGATCACAGGTGTCTGTCACCACACACGTATTGCTTAGTGTTGTAATTTTTAAAGAAACATTAAAGAGCAAATTGGGAAATATTTTAGTGGCATTATATAAAAGCTGTATTTTGCATGCCTTTAATTCCAGCACTCAGGAGGCCAGGACGGCTTCATAGTTATGCAGAGAAACCCTGTCTTGGGGAGGGGGAGGGATTGGGCTCACTTATAGTTTTGGCTAATCAAGATGGCTGAGATAAGGGATTAGTTGAACCCATGATGAGACCAATCTGCATAATGGGAAAGAAAGTCTTTTGTTGTTGCTCTTCCAAAATGCATTAGAGCAGTTAGTAACCACTGGGAGCTGGAGTGATACTCAGTGGTTTGAGAGTACTTACTGCTCATGCAGAATTTTGCCTCAAATCCAGGTCCTGTATGCCTGTGAGTACACATGAGCACACATGCACATAAATGATTTCATTTTATTAAAAACAGAACATTTGAACATTTCTCTGCACCAATTGAGTGGCACTTAAAAAGATTTCCAATGGACTCTGAACAAAAAATTTAAAGGGCCCAAGTCCATGCTAGGATAGAACTTTATATACATAAGCCCTTGAAACACTGAAGCAATAAACAAAAAATGTTAGTTGCAGAGTTTTGGTGAGAGGGTTTGTATTTTACCTATTAGGATGAAGAATGCATTGCTGTGTGTGTGTGTGTGTGTGTTTTGTTGTAAATTTTTGACAATCATTTTAAGAAGTGTGTGTGAAAGCCATATATGTAGGTGCCCACAGGCCAGAAGAGGGTGTCAGGTGCTAGAACTGAACCTGGGTTCTCTATAAGAACAGCCAGTGCTCTTGATTGCTGAGCCAGCCATATCTCCAGCCTTTTAGCACTTTTGTTAGAATATAGCACAACAGTTTAAAAAAGTGTGCTTCTGAAATTCCTTCATTTAAGAGTAATTTTGGGGGCCTAAAGATGGCTTAGCTCTTAAGAACGCTTACAAGATCTAAGTTCCATTTCTAGCCCCCTGTATTAGGTGGCTCACAACAGTCTATAACTGCAATGCCAGAGAATCTGATGCCTTCTGTTTCTGTGGACACCTAGAAGAATGAAATATCTAAGCTCATGCAGGCACACATAAATGCACAGAATACATACAGCAGGTGTACTCTGCTGAATGGTCTGGGAAAAGTTTCATGTTTGGATTAGGAATATATATACCCCATGGTAAAGTGCTAAAAGAGCTTGCCTTGAGTATAGAGGCAGTAGTAGATTTTGTCTCCAGGACTGCAAAGGAAAAAGGCCTTGTTTTTATTCCCACTAATAACTAACAGTCTGGAATTCAGTTATTTGTTTTGTATTTGTGAAGTTTTCCTTTTGTTAATAATACGTTTGATGTATCAGCCATTAGTGTTTCATCTATCTCTTAAGCCTTACACCCACTCTTGATTTACACATGACATCGCTAATTTCTTAATCCAGAGGCCATTGCCATAGCATACCTAGTTGGTACATGCCCTATCGCCAGCAGAACCAACAAGTGTTTTTTTTCTATTCACATAGGTTGGAGAAATTGGTTAGTAAGGCTTTCCTCATTGAGCCTTGAATACAGTCCCTTAAAAGGAGGGAGGTGTTTGTCTGAAAAGGACCAGGAAGTGGGGATTGCTAATCTTCTAGAGTTAATCATATGTTAAAGAGAGAATTCTAAAAGGTATACTGTATATGCCTTTTAATAGATGAAACCAAGGCAGCATCTGCTAAGTATGCAAAGTAAAAGTCCTTTATACCCATCCTGGCATTCTTGTGTTTTTTGTTTTGTTTTTAAGATGGTGTATACCAGGCTGGCCTCAGACTCTGAGATCTGCCTGCCTCTGCCACCTGAATGCTAGGATTAAAGGTGTATATCACTGTGCCTGTTGATTCTGGCATATTCAATGCAATTAATACCTTAAAGAGTGGGAGGAGATCTAAACTTGGGGCCATGTCTTATAGAAAGATAGATATTCGAATAGGCAAATAATTCCCAGGGTCATTTTATACATTTGAATTCACTGAAGCTTGGGTTTTCTTTTAATAGTAAATGATATGAGTTTGAGTTGTATAGATTCAGTAAGAGTGTGTGTGTGCTTGTGTGTGGCTCGCAGTGATGGGGCGCGCACACACACATTTAATCCCAGCTCTTCAGAAGCAGAGGTAGGGTGATTATCTACAGCTAGCCAGGACTATATTATGAGGACACCTTGTCTTCAAACATGACAAGTATGGTTTTAATGCTAAAAGTGCTGCACATGGTAGAGTATCTGTACTTAAGGTCTTGGAATTTCTCATCCTTATACATCATACATTAAGTCTTATATCCAAAATATACAAATGGTTACTCAGTGACATAAGCTAAAAAAAAGTCTCTGGATTTCTAGAACACTGAATAGGATGACGTGTATTTGTTGCTCTCCTGTGGCGTTCATATATAGCTTGTTATATAAGACATGGGATACATTTTCAGCATGAGGTACACTTTACTAGTTGCAGAGGATTCTCTTTAGCCCACTCTTCCTCTTGATAGCAACTGCTGCTTGCTTTTCTTAAAAACTGAGAGTTAGAAAGCTACAGGTAGTCTGCTCTGTGAGTGAAACTATGGTTGGAAATGGGGGCACTCTTAAGCCCAAACATAGTTGTTAAATAAGGTTTTGTCTCCTAAGGCAATAGAATGGGCAGGGGCCTTTTCTCTATGCTACCATCCTTTTCTACAAAATACATTTAAAAACTACTTTGTTTTTACTACTTTCTTGAATTTGTTACTGTACAATGATGATATTTTCCACATTTATATGCTCTTAACAAAAGCTGTTAAGGTTCTTTGGCCAACAGTTATCTTCTAGAATTTAATTGGAAATTTTTCTTCTATTTTTGAGAGCTTATTCACAATATTCTGTACCTTATGAATTGTTTAATAAGTCATTTCATTGAGAAGAGAGATTAATATGTTCAGTGAAATGAATTGATGTGATATGTTGTTGATATTGGTCAAGATAAGCCTTTATTGTCTTTTAAAATCTGGAATTAAGCAAAACAAGCTAATATACATTGGACTACTTAGAAGAAGAGAGGGCCCAATGACGAGCTAATGTTAGTAGATTGAGCATGAAGCAAGCAAACTTATTTTGTGTAGAAATGTAGCTAACTGATGGCATGAATGAGCCGTTAGGCTGCCACTGCACCTACCTCCCTTTTTCTTTTATATTTAGGTATGTAGGCATAAAGAACTTACGCTACCCCTGTATTCATTGGGAAGGGTATTGAAAGGAGGGTTGGGCCATAGAGATATAAAGTGTTGAAGGCAGCAATACATTAACATTAGGTTGAGTTTAATCTACCTGATAATTTTTTATGATAATAGTAAAGTAGAACTATATCACAGGTTTTTGTAAGTCTAATAATGGAAACTATTATGAAAAGTGCTTTTGTGTGTGTGTGTGTGTGTGTTCAGGTCATTGAAGAGTTAGATACATGTGCATATGTTACAGATGTATTCATATGCAATTGTGAAGATAGCATCTTTCTATGTAGAAAAGTCAAGTCTTCCACATTTGAATTTTAAGGTTAGCTAAAAATGAGGACAGAGTTAATAGGTTACATTAGTCAGGAAATAATAAATATTAAAGGGCATGTAGCCCTATGAGATGTTTCCCTAGGAAAATTAAGTAAAGTTTTTTGGAAAGAAAGGGAATTTAAGACAACAGGGAGCATCTGAGAATGATCTAGAAAGTTAGTTCATCAAATGTCATGTTGATCTTGGCCTTGCCTAAGTTTTTAAACCTGAAGACATCTGTTTTGTACAGAAGTCAGCTTTTGTTTCTAAAATAAAAAATTTGGTGGTGTATATATTACTATGAAGCCTAGCCAAGATGATTGATTTAGCACGTGTCTGGTTAAGCAAGTGATTCTTAGCATTCTTAGAGGAGGTGGATTTTAAGATTACTTAAGGTTTCTTTCATGGCTGATGAAATTAAAAAAAAATTACATGTTCCTTTAAAGGAATAAAAGTTTACTTTTTAACTCTTTTCTTAAACATGGACTGTATAAACCTACCTTTTTCTGTCTTGATTTAGGAACTTAGTGATTTGGCCCGGGACCCTCCAGCACAGTGTTCTGCAGGTCCAGTTGGAGATGACAGTAAGTAACTTGGTTTTCTTTTTAATCTAACTTCAGAAAAGCTTATATGTTTTTGGGATAATGAGGTTTTTGTTTTGTTTTTCCTCCTCCTCTTTTCTAGTGTTTCATTGGCAAGCCACAATTATGGGACCTGTAAGTATTATTTTTCAATTTTGCTTTTCACTGAAAAGGAGCATTCGCTTTATCACAATTTTATTTTAGGCTTTTGGCCTTGATAAATTAGTTCTTGTATTTCTGGCATATCATAATTAACACTGCTTTAAAAAAAATTAAGGATTACTTAAATGTATATATCTGTGATTGTATTCTGTAGTACCTTCTCTGAACCCATCAAATCTCTTGTATTGCTTTTGTGTTGGTTTTCTATGACACTGAAAAGTGATCATGAAGCTTCCCGTTAAGGGGGCATTTTATTCTACCACAGGTGGTTCTTCAAAGCACTGAAACTGCCAAGAATGAACCTATATTAATTGTATTTTGTCATGCTTGCACACATACACAAGGGGTGGGGGAGTTTGTTTTTGTTTTAAGTTGGGGTATTTTAGGGTTTTTAAAATGTGTATCTTACTGAATTTTTTTCTATTTGGAAGTAATGTAAATACATTACTGTGCAATGATGTATTGGGTAGCAAAAAAATAGGTTGTGGGGAGGGCACCAACCAGCTCCCAAATCATGACATGAAGACTTACTAGTTTTGAATGTTAGACCTAACTTAGGCTCATTTCTGGCTATGTCTTTTCACTTAAATTAACCTATTTCTTTTATCTACCTTTTCCCTCTGGGCTTTTTACCTTTTCTTTCTGTATATCTTACTTTTACTACTTCCCTCCCATGTCTGACTAAGTGGCTGCTGCCTGTCTTCTTGCCCTGGGTGTCTCCCCTCTCATTACTCTGGAGCCTCGATTTCTCCTCCTGTTCTGTCTGTCCACCAGCCCTGCCTGCCAATCCTTTCTCTGCCTTGAAATTAACTGTTCAGCTTTATTAGACCAATTGGGTGCCTTAGGCAGACAGAGTGATGAAACAGCAACACTTACCACACCTTTACACAGTTAATGTTCTGTAGCAAAAACAAATATAAGGCATCTTTGTCCAGGTAAAATAATACAACAGTAGGTACGTAATTGATAATTCTAAAAGAAAAAAAATTAGCTTTGAAAGATTTCACCTAGTAAATAGTTAGATATGGTTAGACCAGCAGTACTTAACAGGTTTGGGTTTACTTTTTTTTTAAGCATCCAATTGAGTGTATTTATATTGTACATGTGCACACAGATCAGGGGACCACTTGGAGAAGGCAGCATTCTACTTCCATGTAGGTTGCAGGGATTGAAGTCAGGTGTCAAGATCAGTGACAAGTGCCCTTACTCTCAAGCCATTTCATAGGCCCAGGACTTGTCCTGCTGAGTTACCCATATTGCAATATTGAGCCTTCACCTTTAGCTTAGATCCTTGATTGTAATTTGTTTTGTTTTAGACTGTCTTAATGTTGTGATCCATGGTGTCCTCAAATTTTCAGCAACCTTCCTACATCAGGCATGAGTCACCTTACTGGTCTGATTTTAATGACCTTAGTCATTTTCTACCTCCAGTGAATGTGAGCTCCTGCTGTGTGTTGAGTTAAAAGTATGAATAAACAGTCCCTGTTAGTCTTTAGGGACCTTAAAATAAACAGGTAATTGAAACATGTTAGAATATACTAAGATACTTGAGTAAATAAAATATATAGAAGAAACTCATGACTGGGATATTGGTAGTTCTAGAGTAATTGTGAAATGTTACAATTAAAAGTAGCCTAATTAAAATTAGGAAACCAGGCTGGTACTAAGTAAAAATGTTTTAGCTATAAAAATACCATAGGCCACAGGACTTTAATTTTGATCTTTATTTATTTAAAAGTGCTTTTTGTTTTACTCAGTCATGGGATGTGTGTGTGTAACTACAGTTGTAAACTGAAACAATGGGTCAGTGATAACATCAAATCCATTAAGTTGCAGATTGCCCAGGACATCTGAATAGTAAGAAAATATTTTCCTTTGGAGTACTTCGGTCAGTTAACATGATTGTATCAGATTCTGTATAAAAATTTCCTGGTTTTGCTTTCAAATTTTACTTATGTTTCAGAGAGAGGAACTTAAATTTTATTGAGTTATACCCAAGAAATGCCTCTGGATCATTGAAATTACTATGGTGTATACTGGCTTGAAGATAATTTAGAACCACAAAGATTGGTGGAAGATTCCAAGATTGGTTGTCTAATTTAAGTGTGGGAAAGAAGAGGGTCATTACAGGGTCATTACACTATATTAACAGTAGTTCTCAGTAGTGTTTCATTCTATCAGAAGAAATAAGTTTCTTATCTGGTACTTTTGATACTCAAGTGCCTTTTTTCTTTTTCTTTTTTCTTTTTTTGTGGGGGGTGGGGGAGGAGGGATGTAGTTGGCAAAAAACGATTTGAAAACAGCTTCCACCTTGGTCTGTGGTCTAACTGTAGAAGAAAGTACTGTATTGTCAGTAATGGACTGAGCATGATCAACTGTAAAGGAAATCAGAGATAAAACTATCATCAGTTCATAAGGGTTATTGTTTCTATCTTGTTAATGATGTACAAAACCTCTTTTCTTTTAAAGAGCTTGGGGGGGGGGCGCTGAAGAAATGGTTCAGCAGTTAAGAACACTGCTGCTCTTCCAGAGGACCCAGGTTCAATTCCCAGCGCCCACATAGCAGCTCACAACTATCTAACTCATCAAAACACATAAAGTTAAATAAATTACAAGAAGTGCTTTGTAGTTCAGTAGAAGGAACTATGAATAAATTATCAGAATGGTACATTAACTAATGCATAAAGGTGTTTAAAAGGAGAGGCAACCAGCAAATTGAACTCCATGGGAAGGGTTGTATAATGACACTGTACGTGGTATCTCTTTAAAAGTTCATTTTGATATATTAAAGACTAGGAATAAACTGGAAAGTAAAGCTAGAGTAAAAGGGAGCTGCATTAATAATATATAGGCAAGAAATAGTAAACACAGCTGCAATAGCCAAAAAAGAAGTAACTAATTCAAGAAATTTTAAAGTTCTTTTTTGGTGAAAGAATTTCAGTCTACTGTGTAACTAATGCTGGCCTAGAATTTACCACCTCATATCTCAAGTTACCTTCAAACTCATAGTGGTCCTCTTGCTTCAGCCTTCCAAGTATGGAAATGACAGGGATAAGCCACTATATCTGACAATCTTCAGGTTATTTAGGACTGTGAATGAAATGAGTATAAGAATTATCTATGAGATCCTAGTTTTCTACTGTCTCTTGTGGTTTAGAAAGAATGGGATTGAGATTAGAATGCATATATCACAGGAGTGAATGAACATCTGATAGAAGAAAACAGACTGTAAAAACATGTCTGTTCAGAGGTTGGAAGCAGAAAATAGTATACACATGGCAAAATTTCATGAATGGGAACAAAAGAAACAAGGTAGAAAGATTCCAAAAGAACATGATAATTCTCAATTTCAAAGGTTGAGGTCAATCTCAAAAATTATTTTTTGTCCTTTGATTTGTGTTTTGTCTTGATAGGGTAGAGTTTTTATCGTTGAAATACTTTTAACCCCCTTAGGGTTTTTTTGTTGTTGTTTTGTTTTTTAATATTTGGCTTTGTCTAAATTTCAGCAGGGATCTTTTTATTAGATTTATATTCAACATATTTTGTGAGCATACATGTGGGTGTGATATGGTGTCTGTGTGAATATTAGAGGACACAGCGCTCTCGTTGAACCATTCTTTCTCTCCATGGAGTTCCGGGGATTGAACTCAGGTCATCTGGTGTGTTGGTAGGCAGCCTTTACCAACTGAACCATCTCACCCACCAGTTCATCACATCTCATAAACTCATGTGATGTCACATTTTGGCTTCCTTAATTTTTTTTTTCCATGCAGTTTTTGTGTTTTGCTATCTTGGGTGGATTTGGGTTTTTTGTGAACATTTTGCAGGGAGCACTAATGGCATCTGTCTTATAATGCCTGTACTTGTGAAGGATAAGGCAGGTCAGTCAGCCTGAGGTAGGTAAACAAGATCTTGACTGAGAAAACAAAAATAGAATAAGGGGTGGGAATAGCTTGGAGGTAGAGTTAACTGCCTGCTTAGTATGGACAAAGCCTTTTGCCTACTTTTAAAGTCTCTGTAAAGTCTGTTACTTTATTATATTTAGTCAACTTTGTTTCTCCATTAGTATGAACTGAATTGGAGGGTACAATAATTATAGTCTCTTCATTGCAGTGTTGTAAACAGCATGTGATATTGGCTCATTATTAGAACAATTGACCTTCTTTAAAAGGAATTCTCTTGACATATTAAGCCTATTTTTCTCTTCACAGAATGACAGCCCATATCAAGGTGGTGTATTCTTTTTGACAATTCATTTTCCTACAGACTACCCCTTCAAACCACCTAAGGCAAGTATTATCCCTAAGAAATGTTAGTTTATGGCTTGTTTCATTGAAATTTAGGTTTCTGTGTAATTGAGGCTTTTTATATCGTTGAATAAAAATAACAGAATTAAGCTGCATGCATATAATGACTGACTGTTCAGACTATTCTGGAACTTTTCTATCCACTTTCCAAGGGCTAAGCTTAAGAGTGTGCCACACCGTACTAAGCTATTACTGATTCTTCTAATAAGAATTAGACACAGATTTCAGTTCTGTTAAGTAGAGGTAAGATTTGCTTTTTTGAAGTTGCAAGGCTCAAATGTTTCTGTGCTTAGTGAAGTGTTGGAATCCAGTAAACTATAGAATCAATTTGCCTAAAGCATGTTACAAAATGTTACAGTTGTTTAAATGGGCTTAGGTAACTGGTTTATGGTATTAAGATACCTGTGGTCCTGGTACTCTGTAGCCTGAAACAGGAGAGTAATGAGTTTAGAGTATAGTCATTGACTTTTCAGAACTATTAAATTCATGCTATGTGAATAAGTAGAAATAATTTGTATTAGACTATTTTTCTAGCCATCCTGTCATGTTAAAGGTGGTGCAATGTAATATAATTCCTTTGGGTATAAAGCTTATACTCTAATTTGTTGGAAATAAAACTTGAATATGTACCTGTGTAATTTGAGTATCCTAGATACACTTTTACAGGTTACCTTTTGATAGTTAAACTATAGTACCCAGAGCTAACCTTCAGATCTAAGTTAATGAAGTTTTTCATTTATGCATCTAATGGGCTTTGATCATCCCCTCCCTCCCCCTTATGTCCTCTCATCACCACTTTCTACTGGTGTCACTTTTAGAACTTTTAAAATTTGAGGTACTCACTTTATTGCTATCTAAAGGTTGTGCTGTGTGTTTTGTGTTTTAGGTTGCATTTACAACAAGAATTTATCATCCAAATATTAACAGTAATGGCAGCATTTGCCTTGATATTCTAAGATCACAGTGGTCTCCTGCTTTAACTATTTCTAAAGGTAAAATAATAGTTTCACAGGAATAGTTTTAAACTATTCTGGTTTTCTAACAGTTAAAGGGCTTTTTCCTTGAATCTGCTTGGATAAATATTTTTCTTGTGCCAACATTTTAATACAATGTCACTTGCAGGGCTGGGAGTATAGCTTTAGTTGGTGTAGAGTGCTTGCCTCAAATGCACAAAGGTCACAGTGTGTTTTTTTTCCCCCAGTGCTTCATAAACCAGGTGTAGCACATGCCTAAAGCAATAGAACTTTTATGGGGGCAGGAGAATCTGAAATCAAAGGTCATTCTTGGCCTCATGGAATCTGAGAACCAGACTGCGAATATATGTGATACAGTATCTTAGAAACCCAGATTAGTGGGTGTGGGTGTTTTTACTTCAATCACTAAAAATAAATTTTAAGGGGATGTTTGTCAGAGTAGTTAAAACTATGTTGGGAGAAGGGCATTTCCCTAATAAGTTTCGAATAATAGCAAAGTTTGATTTTAGTGTGTTAACAGAGCATATGGAAGCCAGAGGGGTCTTTTCTACTTTGAGTTCTGTCACTCAACCAGAAGTTCACAGTAACTCAAATGTCTGTCTCCACCCACCAGTGCTGTACAAGCATACAGAATTAGTTAGCTATTCCCAGCTTTTGTACACAAATGTTGGGTCTTCATGCTTGTTCATTTAGCACTCTTACCTACTGAGCAATTGCCTCAGCCCTCAAATTTAACAAACTTTTGTTCTTCTATTACTAAACTATTTAATTGTGGGTGTGTGGTGGTGGTGATTTGCACATGAATGCTGGTGCTTTTGGAATCAGCAAGAGAATACCAGACCTGAGTAGCTGTAGTTAAAAGGCAGCTGTGAGACACTAAACCCAAACTGTCCTCACTAAGGATAGTATGTGCTCTTCATTGCTCCTATTAACCTCCTTTTTAGCAAAGATGGGACCTTTGTAAATCTTTAAAGCTTTTTACTCTGGCAAACATCTGGTGTACATATTCTGTATCTGTTCTTGAACATACCTTTTAGTTGGATGTTGCTTAACTGTGGTGGTGTTTGCTTTGTGTTTAATGATTTTAAGTAGGGAATTGGGGAAGATTGCTATATGAAAGTCTGATCTACTTTAGTATGTTATGCCTAACAAGTTCTCAGATCTCCAGAGATATACCCCAATTGGAGATAGTTCTTCCTCTTCAGCTGCTGGTTTCTAAATGACAAGTGGTTTTTGACATTCCACTCTGCAAATTATATTGTACACAAAAACGTTTTACTGATGAGACTCTTCCTCTTAGTAATTTATAGGCTTGGGTATTTGTTTAATATTTTTTACATTAGAGTCAAGTGTTTAATGCTAATTATAATGTGATGTTAGCACCTCTGTATTAACCATTAATATTTTCAGACTCCATGCTGAAATGCATCATTTTGAAAACATGGGATACTGTTGTTTTGTTTGTTAACTGGCTTTTTTTTTTTTTTTACCAAAATGTGTTATGTAAGTAAATGCAGAGTGAAGCAGATATGTTTTGTTTTCAGGCAACACATTACACAGACATTTCTTCCTATGCTTGTTAAAATGCAGTTGGCTCTAGAGGGATTTTGCAGTATTTCCCAGTCTTTATTCTTGGTTTTTGTTTGGTTTTGATTTTTCAAGATAGAGTTTCTATGTGTAACATTTGTGACTGTTCTGAAACTCAATTTGTATACCAGGCTGGCCTCAAACTCAGAGATCTGCCCAGCTTGGTGTTTTGTTTTGTTTTGTTTGTTTGTTTTTTGTTTTGTTTTTTAACCTAAATTTGAAATCTCTTTTCATATGAAGTTTTTCTCATAATCTAAATAACCATTTTCTGTTTTGTTGCCCCTACTTCATTGTACCATAATTCTGAATTGTATTTTCTTCAAATGCAGACTGAGTTGACAGTTACTTTTAAGCTAACAAGTCAGAATTAGGAACTGTCCTTTTTCTGAGTTACTTGTATTTTGTAATTTTTTTAAAGAACCATTCATTCAAATTGAATTTGGGGTTGTATTTGCTGCTATTACCATATGTGACAGACTGTCTCTTTAAGCTGTTTGATTTCATTTATCCAGAACACTTCATGCGTTTATATATAATAGCCTGTGCTGATACTTGTGACTAGAACATAACAGGCAATCTGTATTGTTATGACACTTGGCATTTTCTAAGTCTGTACAACAGACCAGATTAAGAGTTAGAACTGAAGGCTCCCTATATTACAGAATACACTATCCTTTTCTAGAGTTTTATATTCCCTCAAAGTACCAAGAAAATCCTTAAATACTGACTCCCCTTAATAGGTTGATTTTATTTTTTAAACTACTACCTTGAAAAATATTTGGTCTAATCATTATTGACTTTGGTGCCAACAGAGTTTTCATTTCTAATAGTTTTATTTATAGAAACTTGTCTTGACTTGAGGTCTTGAATACATTTTTAAATTGTAACATTTACTTATCCATACTCCTGAAACTGCATAATCTTTTTTTTTCTCTTTGTAGTTCTTTTATCCATTTGTTCACTGCTATGTGATCCAAACCCAGATGACCCCCTAGTGCCAGAGATTGCACGGATCTATAAAACAGACAGAGATAAGTAAGTATGAAATTGTTTAATATGTGACTGTAAATGGTGGTTTTATTAATCAAGTTGGGCTTATTTCTGCTGGACTTTGTTTCTGGTAAGGTAGTTCCGAAACACAATTAAGAAAAACAGCAAGGGCCAATGTAGTTGTTGAGGCTGGAACATTTAGCAGTTTGAAGATAGCCTGGGCTACCTAATAAGACCCTGCCAAATTAATAAGTGGTCTTAGCATATATGACAGTAAGTAGCTCCTTTGAAATACTACTTTTCTAATGTTTTAAACATTTGCATAATTATTGATTTTGGGGTAATAAAGCACTTCAGTGTTTCTCAAAAATTGGTACTAATGTAAAAGTTTTGGTCTAAATCTATCAAATATGTGAAGTATCTTTGTTTGGCTTAACCATTTAACTTTCGTAATGTTATAATTAATGCTAAGTGTGCTTGTTCAATTAGGTACAATAGGTTAGCAAGAGAGTGGACAGAGAAATACGCTATGTTGTAGGGTAAGAGGATCTGCACTCTATGGTGCGCTTATCTATGGTGCTGCCAGCACTTGAGTGCTGCATGCGTTAAAGCACTGGATTAACTAACTGAAGGTAACAGATATGGCGGCTTTATGAAAACTTTTAACTGCTTGATCTGTTAGTGTGGAAGTATATACTCAGTCTTCATTACTGCTTGAGGTTATTCTTGCATGACAAAGCAGTTATATAGCTTTAGTAAGATGTAGAAATGTAAGAGTGTCTTTATTCTTTATTAAATTACCATGGTGGTGTCAATACTGTGGAATGTGTTGGTTTTACTCAGATTTTCCCAGGAAGGTAGTAGTAATATAAGAGAAAACACTTAAACCTAAGCATCCAAACTAAAAGTTCATTACTGACAAGCATGAATTAATGTTAGCTATATTTTGTGGCTTTTTTTTTTTTTTTTTTTTTTTTTTTTTTTGTATGCTAAATCGTTTGTTTTAAAGTGCTGGCTGTTTGAAGGTTTTCTAAATAATATAACTCTGAATTGCTAGAAAAGTTTTCTATATGTTGAGCTGTAGAAAAATAGTTGAATTGTATATACTTGGTCTGTTATAAAACTGTTATAAAAAATATTAAGTTTTCCAGTGTCCTTTATTATATACTCCTTAAGCTTTTGTCACTTTTTTGTTGTTGTTGTTGTTGTTGGTAAATAGCCTGTAGGATATGAGTATATTGTAGGGAAGAAATGATTTGTCAGTATTGGTGATCTTCAGTAATAACCTTGCTCACTGATGTGGCTTTTTTAATGAAAATGTGGTTGCACTACTAGAGAGTTCATTCTTCTGCAGGTTTTAGTGGAGATTAACAGCCCACACTACTATACCTTTATTTAAGATAATAACCATTGAAGCCTGCTCCTTGAAAAGGATTGGTTTTTTTGGTTTTGTTTTAAAATATATCTTATTGTGCATTGGTGTCCAATCCCTTGGAACTGGAGTTAAAGCCAGCTGCCTCGTGGGTACTGGGAATTGAACCTGGGTCCGCGGGAAGAACATCCACTGCTCTTAACCACTGAGCCATCTCTCTAACCCAAAAAGGACCTTTTTTTAATCGCCCTTTTCATTGTCTTTAAGTTTCAAAGGCATTTTCTTTCAATAACCAACTAACTTCTCAATTTAGGTTTCAGATTCAATTTGCAGTAACAGGTTTGCCTAGTTCTGACATTGCCCAAAATTTCTACTGATAAGAGGGTTTTTTTTTTTTTTTTTTTTATTTAAAATTTTGTCAGCATGTACAACCAACTTGAAAGTTTGATAGAATATATTATTGCATTGACAGGAAGGTCCATGTTAAGCCAGTCTCAGCCCTGGTTTTATTAATAGAACACTACTTTAATATTAGTCTGTCATCTCCCTCACTGCTTTGAATACTACCACTTCTATTTCTCTCTTGACTTCTCTACAATAGCAATTAGAGGTGACATGATAAATCACAGGTAACATAGAAATGCTTTCCTTGTCTTTACAATACTAATAGTTCTTCATTTCAGTTTTATTTTTTAAATAGCTTATTTGTTTATTTACAGGTACAACAGAATATCTCGGGAATGGACTCAGAAGTATGCCATGTGATGCTACCTTAAAGTCAGAATAACCTGCATTATAGCTGGAATAAACTTTAAATTACTGTTCCTTTTTTGATTTTCTTATCCGGCTGCTCCCCTATCAGACCTCATCTTTTTTTAATTTTATTTTTTGTTTACCTCCCTCCATTCATTCACATGCTCATCTGAGAAGACTTAAGTTCTTCCAGCTTTGGACAATAACTGCTTTTAGAAACTGTAAAGTAGTTAACAAGAGAACAGTTGCCCAAGATTCAGAAATTTTTTTAAAACTGGAGCATGTGTATTATGTGGCCAATGTCTTCACTCTAACTTGGTTATGAGACTAAACCAATCCTCACTGCTCTAACATGCTGAAGAAACCATCTGAGGGGGAGGGAGATGGATGGATGCTCAGCTGTCACATCAAAGGAAGCAGCATTATTCTAGCACATCCATTCTTGTTTAAGCCTTCCACTGTTAGAGATTTGAGGTTACATGATATACTTTATGCTCATAACTGATGTGGCTGGAGAATTGGTATTGAATTATAGCATCAGCAGAACAGAAAATGTGATGTATTTTATGCATGTCAATAAAGGAATGACCTGTTCTTGTTCTACAGAGAATGGAAATTGGAAGTCAAAACACCCTTTGTATTCCAAAATAGGGTCTCAAAACATTTTGTAATTTTCATTTAAATTGTTAGGAGGCTTGGAGCTATTAGTTAATCTATCTTCCAATACTGTTTAATATAGCACTGAATAAATGATGCGAGTTGTCAATGGATGAGTGATCAACTAATAGCTCTCCTAGTAATTGATTTATTTTTCTTCAATAAAGTTGCATAAACCAATGAGTTAGCTGCCTGGATTAATCAGTATGGGAAACAATCCTTTGTAAATGCAAAGCCGTTTTTGTATATACTGTTGGGATTTGCTTCATTGTTTGACATCAAATGATGATGTAAAGTTCAAAAGAGTGAATATATTGCCATGTTCAGTTAGTGCAGTCTGTTACAGGTTGACACATTGCTTGACCTGATTTATACAGAATTATAAGCTATTCAAATAGTGTAGCTTTAATGTGCTGCACATGATTCTGGCAGCCCTGGAGTTCATAAATGAACTTGGGACTCGGCAGTTTTGAAACATGTATATGGAGTTTAAGAAATTTATTTTCCAGGTACATCCCCTTCTAACTAAAATTTCTTCATCTTGTACACTTAACAGCTGAAAAAAATATATATATACATATATATAAAACTTGGGAGTAATAATGGGTCAAAATTTACAAAATAAAGTACTGTTTTGGTGTGGGAGTTGTCATGAGGCTGTGTTGAAGTGACTTAACTGTGGGATATTGACTATCCATTGAGATGGATTTGTTCAGCCATTTACATTGAGCATTTAAATGCAACAGATACCATTTCAGGTGACTTAACATGAATGAATAAAAGTCAATGCTATTGGATTGTTTGTTTGACAAGTGCTATCTGTGCCACTAAATCTGTAGTAATAAGGGCATTACCATTCTTCACCCTAATTCTGAACCTGTAGTTTCACTTTTCTAGTTTTGATTTATTCATTGCTTTATTTCTTAAGTCTTGTATTTGATTTCTAGCACATGTGATGTCTCTCTCCACTTCCACATTTTGCACTGCTTATACTTACATGCAATCTTATTCCTTGTCTGCACACAGATGTGGAAAGCTAGAAATAAATGTAAAAGCTTAATTTTTTTATAAGCATTTAAATATGTAATTTGGACATGATTTGTTTACTTAAGGTTCTTCTCTTAAACTGGAAGTGTGAAGTGCATGCCTTCTGAAGATGTTCTGGCTTTATTCTGTAAGAAGTATTTACATTGGGGAATAACCAATTCAGTTATTCACTCTTTCCAATGAGCCCCCACTCCCAATTTTAACCTTTTGTATAAAGTGTGGAATCTTCCAGGGTGTAGGTGTCAGACTAATTAAAACTTGGTTTCAAATTGTGAAAAAGTATTCACACAAGGGTAAGAATAGTATTCTTTGGCACTGTTACAAAAATGACCCTTTCTTCACACTCTTGTCCTCAGCTTTAGTTGGCCTATGTTTGAAAGCCAAATAGACAAAGGCATTTTTATAAAGCAGTAGGTCTCTGATTGGCTTTCTTGGTATTTACAGAGATAACTTCCTTAAACTGATTATCAAACCTGATGGGTACGTCCAGTTCTCTTTACCGTTGACTTGATGCTTTATACAACATTTCATACGTCGCTTCTAAGGGAATAAGCCATAGAGGCTTCTCCAGGTTTAAGAGAACAGAGTACCTGGAAAACCAACATTCTGAATGTATGGACACTGGACTTAGGATCACCCATGATGAGGTTTTCTAAAGAATCCAACCATTTGCTCTCTACCCTACCCAGTAGTGTGTGGCATCACTAGTGCCAGGTATTGGACTAACATGAATATTAGATTGAATACTGGTGTAGACTATTTGTCCTATACCTTTTAATGCATAAATTTTCAAGAATTTTGTCTTTGGAGTCCAGTTGGCCTTTTAATGGTAAAATTTGTTTTGACTGTTTTTTCTTGGGCAGGTTTGCAATGTGATAATCAGACTTTTTTTTTTTTTTTAACTGATTTGTTTCCTTGTGTGGGTGTACTCACATTTAAAAGTATGAACCACAGTTAACTAGTGGTCTCAGGGGTAGTGAAACACCCACTTTTTATTTTAATGGGTTGAAGTATACTTAAAATACTGATCATGCTGTGTTCGTGATTGGGGGGGGGTGGGTAGTACTAAAATTAGTCATGTTTTGTGTTGACATAACAAAACTGTTCAATGACTGTTGGTTACACTTTTAAGTGAATTTGTCTTCTATTTTATGAGGAACCCAGTGCAAGTCACTAAATGTTGTCTAATAGTGACATCTGCATAAGACTTGTAATAGCTAAAATTGAGCTTAAAGGAATTGTTACCATTAAAGTCTGTGTTTAAACACACTTTGGTCTTATTCAGTAATTCCAGCTAATATTAAGTCTACACTTGAATTATTGTATGAGCTTGAGTTTTGAACACATACTGAAGGAGCCGTTATAAAGAAACAGTTGTTAGGAAGGGCTAGTATGGTAGCTTTCAAAGTGATTCAGAACCAGTCATTTGGGATGTTTTAAAATATAGGCCAATGGGTCCTTCCACCCCTCACTGAAATGTGGAGTCAATAGCTCGTGAAGACCAAGTGATTCAAAGATGCCTGAAGATTATTTTGTGACAAGCTATGGAGATAACATGGCAGTTGTAGAAGACATGTTAAATCTCTGCCTAATTATTGACTATTATCTGACTCCTCACAGTAAAAGCATTTGAGTTTATAGTTGATTGGACTGTAAAGCAGATTGAGAAAATAAAGGGAGTGTACTGTTTCTTAGACAAGGAAAAATGGGAATCTGGCCACCACTTGAACTATTGCAATTTGGATCTTAGCCTTGTTATTAAAGAGTAATGATTAATTCAAGCACACAGTTTCTGCTAGCTTTTTATGCAATCTTCAATTTTTTTTTTTTAAATCACATAACCAAATTGCATTGTGCCACATAAGCACCAAGGTCATAAAAGTAATTAGTTTTAGGCCAAGCAAATGGCTGTCCCTATCCCTGTTCCTGTTACACATCTGGCTACACAGAATCTTTAGTGTTGTAAGTTCTCTGGAGACAGCCCTGCCTTTTAGCCTCAAATAAAAGATTTGTGCACTGACCTACAATGGGCATCTTCTAACAAATGACTTATCTAGGTTCTGCCATTAACCATTCTGCTAACACCATATGAAGTGTTTATATATTTTGAATCATTGCAGTTAACCTCAACATGCAGCAACCTATCCCATGCATAATTTTATCAAAAGATGTTAGAAGTAATTAAACATGTCATGGTTTTGTTCTGTTTTTGGACAGTCTCACTGTGTAGCCTGGAATTGACTTAATGTAGATCAGACTGGCCTTGAATTCAAGATAGGCTGCCACTGTGTGGTGTTAAAGTCATGCACCACCATGCTCAGCCTGGTTTTCAGTCTTGAGTAAAAACCAAATGTTTACAAAGTGTAATGTCACATGATTTTTTTAAGAACCTGTACCTTTGTTCCATTGCATTACAATTCACATTTACCCAGCTGTTTGCAGATACATGGCTCTAACATGTTCCTTCATGTGTAGTTTTACTCCATACTGTATGGCTTCCCTTACATATCTCTAATGTCACGTAGAATGACATCTTGAGCTTTTTATTTTACACAGTGTATCAACTATATAGAGTGCATATTGCAGCTATCACTTTTTTGTATGTAATGCGTTCTTGATATTCTTGTTTGGATCCGTGCTGGAATGTAAGCGCCACAAGGGCAGGTTTTGTCTTTTGTATTGGATTTAGATAACTGTCATTTTGTAGGTAGGTGTTTAACAAATATGAGTTTATGGTTGTGGTCTTTTGAAACTTCTAGCAACTACACTATAGTATTGAAGAAACTTGAGTTCTAACCTATATAGAACAAGGCTTATATTAATATTCACCCTCAAATCTAATTCTTAATTTCATTTTAAAAGTTCTTGGAAAATGAGTCATAATGAAGTGGGTGTGCTTATTTTAAATAAATCTTTGTTGACTATTCGATTACATCTCTAGTGTTTTATTACAGTTGAGTTGACTTTTAATTTTTCAAATCATCAGTAATGAGACTACTACCCATAAATACAAATTACAAATAGCATATTTAGAGTCATCTCAGGACTTGTTGGAAGTTTTGTCCTAATCTCAAGCCAAATTTTCCAAAAGATTTTCAACAATTTAGCAAGTAAATGCAATTAAAGCCAAACATTCCAACTCAGTACTAGAGTAAACAGTTAATTTTTACATGCTAAATAGTGATAGGTAATTTTGAGTTCCTGTTTCTGAGATGGAGGTCATCCAGTTAACTGGCCTAGGATTTTATATTGACTAAATTGGTCTCAAACTTAACAGTGATTTTCTTGCCTCTGCTTCCTGAGTGCTATGATTACAGGCATGCAAAAGTACTGCTGTGCCAAACTAAAACTAGATTGTGTAAGTGGTAAACTGGTAGATAAAATGTACGATAAAAGCGTCACTTGCTGGTTGTGGCTATTGCTATGTTCCAGAGAACCACTGTGAAGTATGAAGTGAATCAGAGCACTGCCAGAAATACCTGGGTTCTGCAGGCGTGGCCCTGGATTGCACATTTCAGTTGTTGCATTTTCAAAAATGTTTACTGTTGATCTTGTTTGTGGTGGTCATATTTGTTTATCATACGGGCTTGTGATTCAGTTTAGGAGTCTCAGTTCTAGGATACTGTAGAGGAAATCAGAGTACATTTTATTAGCATGATTACAAACTGGACAATTCCGGAAAACATTTTCAAGAACTTTAAAATGTCAGTCATCTCATTAAAAGTCACAATTGTAAGCACTTACTGAGCAGTTGGGAGCAGGGAGGGCAGGGGACATGACTAACAATTGGACTTGGACGCCAGTTTTATTTACATAGCAAGACCCCATGGGGCATGAGAAGCATTCTCAAGCCAAAACCAAACTAAAAACAAATCAACAGGAAACCTATCCAGAGACTAGTTGCTTGAGCTCTTTCAAATCCCAGGTGTTTTAACTTTCATGGTCAAAATAGGAGTACCTTGCAGGAATTAGGTATCCCCAGAGAGTAGCCTAGGAGTTTGAAATTTTTTTTGCACATTTCTAATATTAAAGATCTCACAGCCAGGCGGTAGTGGTGCAGGCCTTTAGTCCCAGCACTCAGAAGCAGTTGGATCTCTTGAGTTCAAGGCCAGCTTGGTCCACAGAGCTAGTTCAAGGACAGGATCCAAAGCTACACAGAGAAACCCTGTCTCAAAAAACAAAACCCAAAAAACCACTAGGCTGGAGAGATGTCTCAGCAATTAAAAGCACTTGTTTTTGTAGATGACCTAAGTGTTTCCAACAATCACACCTGGGCAATTCGCAAGCTTATCTGAGTGGGTGTAGCATGTACAACACATGCAGACACTTTTTTTTTTTTTTGGTTTTTTTGTTTTTTAATTGCTCAAATGGGAAGAGCTTGACTTTCAAAGTGAAATACATATGAGAACGCCTAGAGTGTTCACACACAAACCATTTAACTAGAGCAGTTATAGGATAAAAAGCCGGAGCTTTATAACAATAAAGTGAAATAGAAACTATAATGGCTTAAAAAAATATTTGAGAAGTTATAACAGGTGCGCAAAATTTACATGCTGAAAAAGATGTTTTCTGAGGCCTGGGAAGTCCAAGAGTGGAGACGTTTGTGCATTAGATTTAGGCTGTTGATGTCCTATGCTCAAAGCACTCTAGATTCAAAATTGTTTCTGTCAAAGTCCTCGTTTTCTGTAGATTTAAATTTTTTACATGAGATTACAAAGCAAAGGCAAAATATTCAAACTTGGCATTTTCTAGAGTTACTACAAGCTAACAAAACTACATTAACTAAAATGGTGTGGTATTGGGGAAGATGGGTCCTTGAAATAGAAATGAATCCTGCATTTCTGGTCAGTTCAATTTCACTAGCAAAGCCATTCAACTAGGAAAGCAGTCTCATTTAAAGTACTGAGACAGGCATATTATAAAGGTGACTTGCAACAGATTGAAGTGATGCACACCTGTGGCCCTAATAATTAATAGGCACAAGCAGAAGGATCATAGCAAGTTGGTCAAGGCCAAGAGTTGTGCCAAAGGATATTGTAATAGAAAAAAATAAAAAGCATTTGCAAATTTTGTTAAGATGAAGAATTTGTAAGATAGCCTTATTAAACAATAATAAAACGTTTTCTCCAAAGAAAGTTGTACAAATGGCAAGCAAGCACATGAAAAAAGGGTTGAACGTTAATATTAGTGAAATGGAAATAAAAATCACAATGGGGTGTTAACCTTATAAAGATGACTAATTTTCAGGGTTGGAGAGATTGCAGTTAAGAGCTTTGGCTGCTTTGTGGAGGAGTCAGGTTAGAGTCCCTATATCCACATGGCAGCACACAACAGCTCTAACTCCAGTCCCACGGGATCTGGACTCTAACCGTAACCCCATGTGGTACACAGACATGACACACAAAACATCTATGCTGCACATTTGGAGAGGCGAACTTCTGGGGTTTGTAAGGAGTTTGGTGGCTTCCCAAAGGCTGGCCAGCTCAGGACGCAGTTTGACCAGCACAGCAATATATATATATATATATATATATATATATATATATATATATATAATAAAAAACTGCATTAAAACAAATGGGAATAAGTGCTCATATATGCATTTCTTAAAATTACTGGGAGGTGGGAATGAATGAATGAACATTGGGTTTTACATTTTTGAATAGATTTATGTTCATAAGATACTAGAATGTGGCTGGATCTTAAAATCATTAAGAGAACAAAATTAAACATAACACCATATTATAAGCTTTTTACATGACCAACCAAAACAGTTGTAGAAACAGAAAGCATACTGACATGTGTACAGAAACAAAGCATACTGATTTGTGTACAGTACCAAGAAGGAAGAATGGGAAGTGATTGTCTACTGAGTCACTTTTGTGCGTCATGAACATGTCCTAAATAATGGCCATGGAATATTTTAAACATTAAAATGTAATGACCTGATAACCTTGAATGGTTAATTTTATATCAATCTCCCCTTTAAAAATGCATCAGCACAGCTGGGCAGTGACACATGCCAGAGGCACAGGCAGGCAGATCTCTGTGACTTCAAGCCAGCCTGGTCTACAAAGGTAGTTCCAGGACAGCTAGAGCTGTTACATAGAGAAACCCTGTCTTGAAAAATGAAAAAAAAAAAAAGTGTCAGTACAAAAAATAATAGATAACACTGAAACTTGTACACTTATTTGTATGATTATATCACTGTCGGTCCCTGCAGTTTAGATGTAAAGCTTGAGGGAAAAGAGGCTAATGCTCATCTAATGGCAGAAGTCCAGATTTCTCTCTTTGTGTTCATGTGTTTAGAGGCACTTGTATGTAAGTACTGTTAGAATCTTACCACCTGGTAATTTTGGTGTATTTGAGAGAAACTTGAACTATAACCAGAGGGTAGAGGGAGATAGCTCAGTCAAGTACTTGCCACACAACATGAATCATGAGTTCCTAGCATACATGTAAAGCGCCTAATGTGTACATGCTTGTAATCTCAGTGTTGGAGAATTGGACTGGTGGGTCCCTGGAGCTTGCTAACCATAAGTCAGCCAGTGCCAGGGTCCCTTTCTCCATAAGGGTGGATAGCTCCTGAGAATGAATGACTTCTGAGACTGTCATGTGGCCTGCTCACACACGTGCATGTATATTTACATACAAGTGCCTCTACACACACGAACATTCACCTACATTTTCAACACAAATATAGAAATAATGATCAACATACTAGTAAAATGCCAAGAACTTTTAAAGGGGGGAAAAATCCTTACAGGCCCCAGAAGTCAGAAGTTAGAAAATTGATTCTCTATAAAATAATTTTGAAGGACTGTCTTGGTAAAGTTCAGCGGCCACTTTCTTTTGTGTGCTATTTGTCCAGTTTGGACAGTATACTGTCAGCAGTAGAGGTAAGAGAAGTCTCTTTGCCCTGTGACTAACTTTGCCATGATGAAAGCAAACTCCATATGCAGTTTCTTTGATGGCCCTCATCCTTCTTTGAAGTAAATTGGTGCTGCCGGTAGCAGACATGTCTCACTGTCATGAAAAGCCTTATGTTTTAAAACATCTTAAATGCCATAGTCTGTAGGTCTTTGAAGTGTTTGAAGACCATCTATCTATTTAAAATATATTTGTTAGACCTTGAAAACATACCTAACATGACTATGAGTTTGATTGTTACAATCAAACCTGTCTTTTTTTATTACCCTAAATAGCTTTCAAGGACTAACACTTTACATTTTAAAGTGAGCTGCATAGATATGATACCTTAAACTAATGTAGAAACATATATACAGTATAACATAAACCTTAAATTTGTACTAATATACAAAAATCCATACCAATGTAAAATATTTGAGACTGGTTGTTCAAAAGTAGATTCAAGAATCTACCCTTTATTCCATCGTTTCTAGACTATGTCCACCATTTTTCCCTTCAGAAAGAGATCCCTGAATCTAATCTCCTTTGTTCATATTTTTTCCTGACTATGACCAATAACAACTTGTAACAACTCCTCTAAATCCTGACAAACATCCATAACCCAGTGAATGACCAGAAAGTACCCATCTCAGGTCTTGGGAATGTGGGCATTGTGTTCTCTAGACTGCTTCCTATTGTCTGGGTGTGATGGAATCCTTAGGGGACCCTGAGAAAGTTGGGGCAATCCCCTGGGTTAGGAGTATTTGAATGCTTTCTTGGTAGGGCAATCCCTTCCTAGGATTTGTCATAGCAAAGTCAGCGTCAGCAAGTGGCTGTTAATTCTGGCCTAGAGGACCAGATAGGATTGCTGCCAAGAGCTATAAAAGTAAGCAGCTGGTGGTAAGGGGGCGGGGCAGAGGTCAGGGATATTTCAGTCATGGTGCTAGCAATGGGAGAGGAGGCCTAAGAAGGAGTGGGCTGGGATTTGTGGGAGGTGTGGGTTTTCTTGGGGGCATGGGTCTAGGGAGAGGAACGGGACTCATTACCAGGATGGGACCTACTGCTGCTGGGTGTTCTGTGGGCTATATTTTAAGCTGAATTGCGATAGAGGAGTCCGAGTATTGCCTTTGTTTATATCACACTTCAACATAGACCATTTGGCCATCCTATGTCCTTTTTCGCCTTTTTGGTGAAAGTAATCTCTATCCAGTCCAGGTTGTTCAGCCCGCAGGGCTGCTTTGCCTGCAGGACAGGGTCATACCTGACTGGGTTTACACAGGCAGAGGTGACTAAATCTGCCTTACTTGTGGACCATTTCCATTCTCCATCCTTAGAGGTTACACAGGACACATGTAAAATCCACAGCTGACAGGTCAGGCCACCAGGTGCCCGATGGTGTCATATGTGTTGTCTGGTTTAGGGTTTCATATGCCTCTCCATCTGAAAGAGTCCAAATTAGTTTGAATGGTTCATGAGGGCTGTTTTTCTCAGCGGCCATGGGGGAGTCAGCATCAGTATCAACAGGATCAGGATCCACATTTGAGTGGACCTTCAGGTCGTTGGTGGGGTGTTCTGTCACCTCCCATCCTTGTCCACAGTAGTCTTTGGCACGCAGGGATCAGCTGGCCAGGTATGGGAGTAGTGGGTCCAGGTGGCTGCTCCATCTACCTTCAGGGCCATAGGAGACATGAGCAGTACAACAAAAGGTCCCTTCCACCTGAGCTCGAGTCTCCCTCATCAGTACTTCTTGGCATAGACCTAGTTCCAGGCTCAGAACCTGTGAGGTTCAGGGGCATTGCCAAATTCATAAAGGGCCCTAAGTTTAGGCCAAATAGTTTTATGTGCTTTTGTAGCTTTTTGTATGACTTCTGGGTTGTTTATGTCAGCCAGCAGCTCTGTCTGTAGGGTGGGGAATTATGAGACATTAGTCCCATCTGGTAAGGGGAATTCCTTACTCCAAAAAGGGCAAAGGGAATGAGGGCCATCCAGTCTGTGCCAGGCTCTAAGGCTAATCTGGTCAAGGTCTCTTTTATGGTTCTGTTCATGCACTCTACCTGTTCTGAGCTCTGGGGTCTATAAGAACAATGTTATTTCCAAACACTTCCCAGGACGGTGGCTAAACTCTGATCACCTGGGACACAAAAGCCAGTCTATTGTCTGACCCTGTCTGGCAGGAAAACAGTCCTGGGGAGGACGTTTTCAAGCAACTTCTTTTCTACCACCTGTGTGATTTCATTGATGGGATATGTCATTCTGTAAATGTTTCTCATATTGGTTAATGAATAACGCAGTGTTGGCCAGTTACTAATTTATTATCAGCTAGCTCTGTCTTAAATATTAATCCATTTCAATCAATCTAAGTATTTCCACGTGGTCTTACCTTACCGGAGAGAGGGCGTGGACCTCTGTTCTCTCTGGTCTCTGTAGTGAGGTAGTCCTTCTGTAGCACTGACCACGCCCATTGGGGGGTGGAGCGATGGGCGGAGGTGACCTGAGGAAGGAGGTCGGAGGGGGCCAGGAAGGCGCTCTCTCTTTCTGGCGTGACTCGGACAGGAGAGGATCGGGTTGAATTTCCTGGTGTTCATCTGTCTAGGTTGTAAGTTATTTCTCCCTGAATAAACATCTATTCGGCCTATTTGTTTATCCTGATCCTTATTTACCGCAATAGGTCTCTCCAATGTTGACCCTCCCTACTACTTCCGGAATCCTCCTTGTCTCCTAGTCCCACCTATTTTGCTTTCCTATTGGCCAACAGTGCTTTATTCATTAACCAATAAGACAAACATATATACAGAATGACATCTCCCATCATTTCATGCTTGGGTGGGAAAAGCTTCTGCCCATCCTGAAAAGGTATCTTCATCCATGGCAGATCAGGGGAAAGGTGGCATCAATGAGATCCTGGTTGGCGGTGGGCTCTCCAGTGGGACCCGGAACCAATTTTCTTCTGTGGTGAATAAGATCTGCAAAAGTTGTTGACAGTCATTCCAGGTGGACCGACCGAAGAGACCAAACAACCCACAGGAGTTTCAAGAAAAAGAGGGGATTTGGAATTTCCAGCTATGGAGGTCACTAGTGATAAAGAGCCAGTAGCTATGTGCATTGGTGGACCTGCCGCTCTCAAAGGGAGGGGACAGTTGAGTCAGTGTCAGGAGGTCCCGCCCTTTGCCTCCTAGTGCTTCTGGCTGACCCTGGCTCTCCCCATTCTGGGTCCTGCACTCGAGGATCATAATCAGTTTCCATAGAGGCCTCCACGGGTGAAGGCCTTCTAACAGAAGAGGTCTTAAGGAGGAGACAGGAAGATGTCTTTGTCAGTGTTACTGCCCTGGTAAATGGGAGGGGCTACTGAACCCTTCTGAAGTGGGTCGCCTTTGTTGCTCAGCTGCCAAAATCTTCACGTGCTGAGGGAGGAAACCCAAGGGGCTGGGGGAGGGGGTTGTAAGGGCTCCCCAGGTGACGATTTAGGGGATCTAGTCAGGGTTGGCAGACCATTACCTCCAAGGCCCTGATCGGTCAGGGTGCGAAAGTTCCTTCAGGTGGCCAACCGACTCTGAAAGTGGGCCATTTAGAGCGGCAAAAAGTAACAAAACTTCTCTTTATGAACCTCAACTCCCTGACTTTTTGCTGTCACTTTTATATCTTCCCAGTGGGCCAAGCATATATCTAAGGGCGAGGAAGGAGTCTGTTCCATAGCTTCTAAATACACAAAGACACCAAACACTGAACAACAAGAAAAACATAGGGCGCACAAGGAAACTCTGCACCAGTGAGACAAACAATAAGAATGCAAAAAACAACAATGGCTTGGGATCCCTCAGAGGGAGCCACCCTCCAGGCTCAATCACCCCAGAGACCCTCCACAATCAAAGCTCTCTGCCCTTGATCAAACAAACATCGGGGGTATACTCGTCCCCTTCCCAAGGGTCCAGAATGTCTCATGGACCCCAGTGATCCTGGTCCTCCAGCGTGTCCACTGGCTGTCTCAAACATCAACCGTTTCTATACCACATTACAGATTTAGCACACTTTTTTTGAAGATGAAAGTAAGAACACAGGACAATTGCAGAGACAAAGATAAAAAGACTTAGCCAGCTGGTCAAGAACCCCTCAGCCTGGGTCCTAGGGGTTGTGGGGGGGATCCCGGACGAGCCCCCAAATGTTATGCCCAGGTCACAGGACCCTGGAACACGGGTTTATTGAAAATAAACTCGAGTTTGGGCTGTCCGGCTGCATTCTGACACAATAGGTGAAATGAGTGTCCCGAGAGAGGGCTTATAAAGGAAAACCACAAGCTGAAGGAGGCACATGTCTTGGCATTATCTGATTGGAGTAGGCGATGCCTCTTTGGTTGACTGGCCCTGGAGTTAAGCGAGCATTTGGAAATTTCCATTAGGACATCTAGTGACCACGATAAACTGTCTGTTAGTCCTGCAACTGACTGACTCAATGGGATGTGGGCCCTGAAACAAGTTTTAGCCGTTCGTGGTTTTTCCTGGAACTGGGTTCAGGGTCCTGTCAGGAGCTTCTCAAGATGGTGTCTAGTCTAAAATGGCATTAGTTTTGCCTGATCCTATATCAGATGTACAGCAGGGTCTCTTAAAAGAGCCTACCTTTGTACGCTGAGCCTACCCAAGAGACTTCTTTCTTGGGCTGTGTGTGGATATTTGAGCCCCATTATTGGTTGCCATTTGTAGCAAGTCTTTTTCTGTTCCACCAGCCAGCTCCCAAATAATGACACAGAGACTTCTAATTCATTAGGAAAACTTGGCCTAGAGCTTAGGCTTGTTCCTAACTAGCTCTTATAACTTAAATTAACCCATTTATATTAATCTACAGTCTATCATGTGGTGTTACCTTTCATCTCATACCTCCTGTTTCCTCTCTATGTCTCTTGGTGTCTCTTGCACACATAGGTTTCTCCTCCTATTACCTTTCTCTACCTGGAAGTCCTGTCTATATACCTTCTGCCTAGCTATTGGCCATTCAACTTTCTATTTCACCGTCTCAGAAATGCACCTTCACACAGTATAGAAATATCCCACAATGGGCCTGTAGGCAAGCCTTTCTCTTTCTCTCTCTCTCTCTCTCTCTCTCTCTCTCTCTCTCTCCCTCCTCATTCTTGATGAGTTTAGGGATTTCCACAGTTGCAGAGTTTCCAAACTCTTTTTTCTGTTACTAACCTCTGTAAGAAGTTCTATTGGAGCATTCCCCAATGTTCCTACAACATTGTAGGAGCTAAATCTGTCATTTAGATCTACAGACTTACTTGTCCTGCTATTACTACTTTAAATTCTATTTTATTATTTAATGTGAATGTATGTCTCGGCCTGTGTGGTATGTATGTAAAGTCCATGCACTTCTGATGCCCTTGGAGGTCTTAAGAGGGCCTTGGATACCCTGGGACTACAGTTACAGGTGGTTATGAGCACCCATGTGGATGCTGGAAATTGAACCCAGGTCCTCTGCAAGAACAAATGCTCTTATCCACTTAGACAACTCTCCAGCTTAGCAATTTTGGAAACAGGTTTCACATAGCACAGGCTGGCTTCAAGATCCCTATGTAGACAAGAATGGTCCTGAACTCCTGATCCTCCTACCTCTGTCACAGGTTGTAGCCAGTCACAATTAACCTTTCTATTTAAGACTTCATGTCATGTCATGGTGAGACTCAGAGTACAAGCACTAGGTTGGCCATTTCCTGATAAGTAAGACCTATGAGTGCTACACAAGTAAAGTGCTTGTGTAGCAGGTTGAAGACCCTATGTTCAATCCCCAGTACAAAAAACTAGTCACTGAAACCTTTAGAGAAACCTCTGTGGCCTACATGACAAAAAGCAGACACTAAAGCTAAAGGAGAATGTCCACTTGATATACCATTATATTTTCACTCTTATTTTTCATATAACTTAAAATATTTTTACATATGTGTGTGTGGTTTTGTGTGTGTGTGTGTGTGTAGGGGTTGTTTTTCACAGTGCACAAGTGGAGATCAGGAACAAGCTGTGAGTGTTGGGTCTTTCCTTCCATTATGTTGGTCCCAGGAATTGAACTCAAGACATCAGGTTTGGCAGCAGGCACGTTTACGTGTCAATGCAGCCCACCAGTTTCCTTTCTCTTGCTAGTTTTATAATTATCACATGGAATTGGAACATCTTTGTCCTTGTTACACCACAAAATTCTGTATTTAGTCATTTAATATATTTGGACATGAAGGAAATCATTTTACATGACAAAGGGCCAAAGAGCCTTTATGACATGGTCTGATGAGATGTTGATCCTATGAACTTCACATCTGGAAAACGTATTTATCCCTTTAAATCAGAACTATTATTTGTCTTACATAACTGAAATTTTGGAAGGCATCAAATGAGATGGTAAAAATGGAATATTTTCATGTCATGTACATTAACAGGTACTAATGACTGTTGTTAAAACTGCATTTGCTATTACAATTTTAAATTGCATTGTCAAGATGCTTTATGATCAAATAAGGTCTATTTCTCAAAGTAATTATGAAAAATAATGAGCCTATAAGAGACGAACTCCATCCTCCTGTGGGCCAATCCTAGTTGTACTAAGATAAGAGCATTTTTGCATGGAGTTGGCTCTTTATGGACATTGTGATCAAAGTACAATGACCTAAGTGTGACATGTGGGAAGGTTACAATATCTCTTTTCTTTTTCCAAGAAAACAATTCCTCTTAAATATATAGTAGAAAGCAGATGCTATCCACAGTTTGGCTCAGATCAATTTCCCTTTGATTTGGATTCATGGCATGTCCAAGATTTATGCAAAAATCCTTTACCAATCTTGTCAAAAACTCTGCTGTGGAGTGTTGTACAGACCACAGCTGGCCATTTAATGCCACAAAACATGGCATCTTATTTGAACTGAGAGTGCTAGTCATGTCAAAGGGAAGTTTGCCCTTGAGATTTGGAAGGTTTGAACCAGCTAGAGCCTTTACTGTGGAATAAGAGTAGGATCTACTCACAGGCGAGTAGCAGCCAGGAGAGCAGAGAGGGCTCTGGTCTTGCCTGCTACGGTGTGACAGGTATGCCAACTGGCTTCTTTGGGTTCAAATCTCTCAGCTGAGGTCTGTGGGATGGGGCTGGGAACCTCAGTGTTCCTAAGTTAAAATGCCAGTTCTGCGACATGAAATGTGACAGCGTGCTAACAGGGTCAGATGATACTGGAGCAGAGTGGAGGAGGAATGAAGACTGATTTTGCTGAGAGGAGAGCTTGCAATAACACAAACAGTGTAAAAATACTTTTCACAGTGTGGATTCCCTCTGTCTGAACTTGGAGAGCTCAGTGTAGCAACAAACCTGGTGGCAGAAGGGAGCCAGCATACGTATTTATGAGACATAATGGGCAGGGAAAGCTAAGGGGGCATGGAAGGAAGAGGAACCCTTAGGCCAGGAGTGTCCTTTGAGTTACCTATCCCACGTGGTCCCAGGGATTGAACTCAGGTCTTCAGGCTTGGTGGCAAGCGCCATAACCCAGTGAGCCATCTCACAGCCCCATTTTATAAGCCTGTGACCCTGCATACAACATTCCAACAACCTTATAACCTCATTTATTGAAGAAAAATCCTTTGGATAAAAATAAGCATACTAGTGCATCTTAACTTCTTTTTGTTTTGAGGCAACATTTGACTCTAGGCCACAGTGACCTAGAACTTACTCTGTAGCCCAGGCTAGCCTCAAACTAAAGGCTATCCTTGTACCTCAGTTTATTGATTATTGGAGTTACAGTTGCAAGCCACAACCCACACCTGCACCTCCCTTAATCTTTCCTTTAAACAGTGCTACTTCAAAACCACAGGAAACACCAACTTCAAAAGCTAGGCTTGCTTTCCATCTTGAGAAGTCTGAAGCCCCTCATTGTGCCTTCTTAAGTTTCTTCCAAAGCCCTTACTTAAGCTATAGAAGATATTTTCTTGATAATATCCAAGTTTTGCTTCATACTGGCTTCCTGAAATTCTTCCCTGTGGTGTAAGGTTCTGGCTTCACCTGAGAGGAGGTCGAAAAGCACCCAAGAACTCAAGAGAAGGCTCAGCAGTTACAGGAGAATGCCTCCAAATCGGACACTCTTGATTCTGTCCCTGGGATCCATGTGGTGGAAGACGACCTCTCCAGTAAGTTCTCTGACTTCCGCATGCATGCTGAGGCAGGAAACCCCCTCCCACCCCTCCATGAAATCTATAAGTAAATAAACGTGGGGTATTTTGTCTGCTTAAAAGGAGAAGAACCCGGGCTGTGCTTCTGAAACAAGTGTCTGCATTTTGTTAAATTCAGGAAGCGGGAATTCTGTTGCTTGCCTAATCCTACAACAGCGGGGGTTGGGGAGGGGAGGGGAGAGCGGGGGAGGGGAGGGATTTCAGACTCACCTCTATCTAGCACTCATGCAAGTTCCCAGAACCCCAGAAGGAACTCCGCATATGGAAACTTTCAGTGACCCAGAGCTTATAGGTAGCACTGTTTAGACCTAGCAGGGTCATCGAGGGGGCGTTCAGCCTGGCAGACCTGCTGGGACCAGGTCTGTGATACCTTCCGGCCAGGAGTGGAGGGAGGTCTCCCCCCCCCCCCCCCCCCGTGCACCTGCGATCCCCCCCAAATGGTCAGGCTTGGCTCTGCAGGCTCGTCTGTCACTTTACTGTCCCTCTTACAGTATCGACCCTCTTACAGTATCGGCCGAGCTGCAGGAGCACGCTGGCAGCAACAACCCTGGCCCTGAGCCCTGCCTACACCCGGGTGGCGGTCCCCGCTGCATTCCTTCCCTGCGTGGCTGCGGGAGGCGCTCAGCTGACCTGGGGGCGGGTCCGGGGCTCTGGGCGGGGACAGAGCGACCAAGCCTTGGCTAGGGCTGGGGCGACACTGCCGGGTTCCTGCTGCTAGCGTTCAGCATGCATCTCTACCTGCTGACGCTGTTGGCGCTGAGCGGGGCGGGCTGCGTGGTGGCGGGTCCCAGCCACAGCTTGCGGGGGAGCTGGTGGGTGAGCAACGGGAACGGCTCCCTGGAGCTACCGGGGACTGTCCCCGGCTGCGTGCACAGCGCCTTGTACCAGCGCGGGCTGATCCAGGTAGGACTCGCTGCCACCCCTCCATGCGGTCCACGTCTGTCCGACTGTGCTGCTGTGAGCAGTTGGGGAAATTGCGCGGCAGTGGACGCTTATCCACCCACGCGGGGCCATCGGTGACCCTGGGAGGCGGAAGTTGCCTATAGAAAACAAACTGTATGTCTGCTGTCTGCTTACTGAAGTGATTCTCGGCTCGAGTACTTGATGAGGGATTTGCCTCTCTCTTGAGGACCTTTGCAGGAACGCTTAGTTAATCATACTTCATTGACTGTAGCGTCTCGGGTTTTCATGTTCGCTTTGAAGCCTCGGGTGGTCTGGTCTGAAATAAACCCAAAGGCCTGGGGAGTCACGAATAAAGTTTGGTTATTGGTGTTCATTTGTAAAGCCTAAATATTTAGGGTGTGTGCGTGTTTGAGGAATGAAACCCAGAGCCATGAACATGTAAGCACACACTGTACCACTGAAGTACACCCCAGTCCAAAATCTAAATGACGTTTTGATTTTTTAATGGAATATGTTCATCCAGCAGTGTAATAGGGCTTCATTGTGACATTTTCATGTGAGTGTACCGCGTATTCTGCTAATATTCACTCTTTGTCTTACTTCCAGTTGATCCCTCCCTCTTTCCAAGTCGTTTCTTTTCACTATTAGGCTCTGTATTCATATGCATACATATTTTAAAACTAGATTCAACACAATTGAAAACATGCCATTTCTTACTTTTGTAAGTCTGGTTTAACGCGATTATTTCTATTTCCATTCTTTTTAAACCAAATTTTGTTCTCTTTGTTACTCATATTCTCTCTCTCACTCTCACTCTCTTTTTATTTTTTGAGACAGGATGGTTTTGAACTACTAATGAAACTGAGGGTAATCTTGAACTCCTGATCCTCCTGCCTCTGCTTCTCATGTGCTGGAGATAAAAGCGTGCACCACCATGCACAGCCTGATTACATTTTTCTTTATGGCTAAGTGGTGTGTGCGCGCGCGTGTGTGTGTGTGTGTGTGTGTGTGTGTGACAGAGCCTTATGCATGTCAGGCAAGTGTCCTACCATTGGACTATACCCCTCTACATACACAAACTACCTTTGGCTGTTGTGATGACATTTGTACTTTTCCTAAATGCTAAAATAATCAAACTTAATGTAAAATTTCTGATCCGGTACTCGTTTCTGTCTGTATTTTTTTTTCATCCCATATATCAGAAAGAAAGTGAATATAATAACTCCCAATGAATAGTGCTCAGGGTACATTAGGTAATCTTTCTCAAACTTCAGGTAGCATATCGTTAGTGAACAAATTGCACAGGAGAAGGTAAAAGGTGACATGTAACATGGAAGTGGAAAGGGGTGACTGGAAGTCAGAGGATACAAGGGAGAAAGGAAGGGAGGGAGACTGGGAGGGGGGACAGGAGAAGGGGGGAGGAGGGGCGGGGGAGGGGGACAGAGGAGGGGGAGAGGGGTCGAGGAGGGGACGGGGGAGGGGGAGGGGAGAGAGGGAAGGGAGGGGGAGGGAGGAGAGGGGAAGAGGGGACAAGGGAGGGGAGAGTGGGAAGAGAAATGACTGAAACAAATAGAAAGAAATGACAGAATGAAACCTAAGTCTTTGTCTGCAAATAATGCAAATATAAAGTAAAACGCCAGTGTATGTGTCGGGCCTCAGCTTACTTTGGTTTCCATCTGCAGTGTCTCAATTTGCTTCCTTTTACTAACTGAATTTAGCCAACAGGAGATCATAACTTTAACATATCAGATTGTTGTCCTGTGCTATCAGGCTACATACCAAGACAAAACTGCGGATGTTTGCTTGTGTTGTGAAATAAGTAACGTACACTTCTTCATGGGTGTAATTGACAAGGCCTTGCAACCTCTTCAAACATTCTTAGAAAAGCTAAATTCAGATAAAGTGGATTGGCATCCTTTGCGGCGGGGGATAGGAGAGGGGTGGCTAGTGAATTAGGGGAGAAGACTGTCCAAACTGGGTAAGGTGGCTTTGATACCCAGTGTTATTATAACATCCCTGTTTAGTGCTCACCTTGAGAAACATTCTGTTGTTTGTCACACACAGTAGACCAGATATGAACTCAAAACTTATCTTGAGAAAGCTGTTTATTTCTTTATCCATTTGCCTTATTAATTACCCTATATTCATTTGATCCCTCACATTGTAGCAGACACTGTTTTAAGTGAAATCCAACAGTAAAGAAAAAGTTTCCTTCCAGCGAACATTCTGGACAGGTAGTTATCAGGTTAAAAAATTACAATGCAGGGAGTACACTGAAGAAAAAAATTGAGCAGGTACAAGGCAGAGAAGGCTGGAAAGTTGCTAGTTTTTGTTTGTTTGTTTGGTTGGTTGATTGTATTTAAAAGATATTTATTGTATACAGCATTCTGCCTGCATGTGTGTCTGCATGCCAGAAAAAGGCACCAGATCTCATTGCAGATGGTTGTGAGCCACCATGTGGTTGCTGGGAATTGAACTCAGTCCCTCTGAAAGAGCAGCCTGTGCTCTTAACAGCTGAGTCATCTCTCTGGCCCTTTCGTTTTGTGTTTTGTTTTTTAAGTGGCTGGAGATAGCCATTTTTATATGGATTTATCTCAGCAGAGAACTTTTTCATTATAAAGAAGACATACATTTTTAGCCACGTAGAAAAAAAGGGTAAGAGTGGGCCAGACTCATGCCTCACAGGCTCCATTAACAGTAAGCAGGGCAGAGAGACCAGGAGGCTCTGTACCCTGGAAGATGAGTGACCGCAAATGGGACACTTCGGATTTTATTCTACACGAGATGGAAAACTGTTGAGTGCTTTGACTTGGAGAAGCATGGTTGGTTTTACGTTGTACACAGTCACTGTCCTGACTATTGTGCACAGTGATAGGAGCATGGCTCAGCTATGGGACATTTGCAGTCTTGGGGCTGGAGATTTCTGTACAAGGAAATGAAGAGGATAGTTTTGTGAGGTTCTTTGTCTGATCTCTCTTTCTCTTTCTCTCTGTCTCGCTCTGTCTCTGTCTCTCTCTCTCTCTGTGTGTGTGTGTGTGTGTACAACTTGCAGAAGTATCCTTTCCCCTTCCCACATGGATTCTAGGGATCAAACTCTTGTAGCCAGTGCCTTTATTCACTGAGCCATCTTGCTGGCCCTTCCTGTTTCGTTTTTCAAAGCGGGGGGTGGGGTGTTGGGGAGGTGGGGGGGGTGGGGAGGTGTGTTTCACTCTGTAGCCCAGGGTGCCCTTGGATTTGGAGGTAAGCCTCTTCCTTAGGCTCCCAAGTGCTAGGACTGCGCCAGCACACCTACCTGGCTTGAGTAGCTTGTGGGTGTGCATATTAAATGTAGAACCAAAAGTTGGGTTTGTTCACAGGTCGGATGTGAGCAGTAGGACCAAGAGGAGCCAAAAAATATCGGTAATTTGTACCTGGGCTGGTGGCTAATGGAACTTGTATTTACAGAGAGACTTTGTGATCCACCTTGGCTGTCTTGACGATGACTGTCTGAGAGTTTCCTCCACAGGGTCTCCAACCCCTAGGTGTATTAGAGTAAAGGAGCTTTCAGTCATGTTAATCTAAGTGAAGACTCATGGGGCTGGCGAGTTGGCTTGGGGAGTCAGTTCTCCCTTCTACGTGGGTTCTAGGAGGAAACTAGCTGTCAGGCTAACACAGCCATGCCTTTGCCCATTGAGCCATCTTCCCCGCCTGTCGGACCAGTTTCTTCAGAAACAACCACAACTAACAATTTCTTGGGCATTCTTCTTTACAGATATATGTAGGTATATATCTTATCTAGATTTGTCAGCTCCTCCTCCCACAAATGATGGCATTCTGTGACCATTATTTTATACTAACAGGTACTTTGATAAGTCTTAGACTGCTTTCTAGATCATTATGCAAATTGAAATGCTCGCTATCATGACTGGATGCTCACTTGTGCC